>NC_139483.1:112377884-112977884 GCF_008360975.1 Lichenostomus cassidix | reverse complement strand
CCCTGGGCGGTCCCGCCGCACTCACCACTCGGCCGCGGCCGCCGCCGCTCTACTCCCCCCGCTTCCCTCCGCCGCTCCGGGACCGGACCGGGACCGGGCCGGAACCGTACGGACCGACCGCGCCTGCGCCGCCCCCCCGCGGGAGGTGCCAACCGCCCCGCCCCGCCCCCGATGCCATGGCAACGGGCACGACCACGCCCCCTCTGAGCGCAGAAAATGAACTGGCCCCGCCCCCTCCCACAATGGCAACTCTCTGGACACGCCCCTCCTTGCTGCCATGGCAACGGCCTGGTCACGCCCCCTCCCGCCATGGCAACTGACATGGCCGACCCCCTGTCGCCATGGCAACGAGCCCGACCAGCGCCCTCTGGTGTCTGGCGGCGGCATCTGCACCGCCGGTAGCTCTCGGGGACCCCTCGGGAACCCCCCGAAAACACCCCCGGGACAACCCCCAGACCCCTCGGGAACCCCCCGAAAACACCCCCGGGACAACCCCCAGACCCCTCGGGAACCCCCCGAAAACATCCCCGGGACAACCCCCAGACCCCTCGGGAACCCCCCGAAAACACCCCCGGGACAACCCCCAGACCCCTCGGGACCCCGACAGCCCCAGGACAACCCCCAGACCCCTCGGGAACCCCAAAACATCCCGGGACAATCCCCAGACCCTCAGGGAACGCCCCGAAAACACCCCGGGACACCCCCAGACCCCTCGGGAACCTCCCGAAAACACCCCCGAGACAACCCCCAGACCCCTCAGGAACCCCCGAAAACACCCCGGGACAACCCCCAGACCTCAGGAACCCCGAAAACACCCAGGGACAACCCCAGACCCCTCAGGAACCCCCGAAAACACCCGGGACAATCCCCAGACCCCTCAGGGACCCCCTAAAACACCCCCGGGACAATCCCCAGACCCTCGAGGAACCTCCCGAAAACACCCCCGAGACCCCCAGACCCCTCGAGAACCCCAGCTTACACCCGGGACAACCCCCAGACCCCTCGGGAACCCCCCGAAAACACCCCCGGGACAACCCCCAGACCCCTCGGGAACCCTCCCCGGGACCATTCCGTGACCCCTCAAGACTCTTCCTGGGGAGCCCCCACCCAGAGTCTCCCAGACCCCCCCGGGATCCCTCTGGAACCTCTTTAGGACCCCTTCGGGATTCTCTAAAGCTTCCCTTGGGACCTCCTCGGACCCCCAAGCACTCCTGGGACCATTACTGGGGCCCTCTCTGGGACTCCCCAGGGACCCTCTCGCGATCCACTCGGGACCCTCGGGTGCCACTGTGAGCTCTCTTTCAGAGCACCCAAGCGCCCTCTGGACCTTCTGGAGCCCCTGATTATCCTGAGTCGTGTGGGACCCTCCCTGTCACCTGGGGACACCCAGAGCCCTTGTGACACATGTAAGAAACCCCAGAGGCTGTCCAAGACCCCCAAGATCCCCCCTGCAGTCCCCCTGCACCCACCTGTCTGTGTCTGTGCATCTGAGCAGCAGATGGACCTGTGGTGACAGGGCCAGCTCTGTGTCCCCACTCCTGGTACCATGTCCGCACACATGTTCCACTTGTGTCCACATGCATGTCCCCATGTTCCCACGTGTGTCCCCTTGTGTTCCCACGCCTCCATGCCTGCCCCGACTCACGTTCTACCTGTGTCCCCATGTCCCCACCTGTCTGCCTGTGTCCCCACGTGTCTCCTCTGTGTCTCTCTGTTGCCCCCATGTCCCCTCTGTGTCCCCGTGTCAGGGCTCTTTCTGCTCCCAGCACCCTCCTGGACCCTGGTCACCTCCAGGGCTATGGCCGTGGGGTCCCTAATCCTGACCCCAATCCCAAACTCCCATCCCAGACCCCCTTGGACCCCCGGCCCTGAAACAGGTGCAGGCTGGGCGCTGTGAACGGTCTTTAATGAGCAAACAACGGACGGCAGGTTCCTAAATTGGCCGTGTGGGACCACCCAGGGGGACACGGGACCCCCCACCGGGCACCCACGGCCCCCAAACACCTACAGGGACCTACAGGGGGGAGGGCACAGGGGGCACAGGGGACATGGGGGGTGAGGAAGGGGCAAGGGGCTGGGGCTCCCCTCAATAGCACCAGGGGGAGAGGGACTCCTTGGGGGGGCCACGCACACACGGACCCCCATTGGCACCGGGAGCAGTGCTGGGGACCCTGGCAGCTGAGGGGGGACCTGCCAGGGCCTGACACAGGTGTCAGAGGGATGGGACACTGGGACACACGTGTGCAGGTGTGCCGACACCTGCCGAGGGGTTCACCTGTGCACAGGTGTGTGCAAACACCTCGCTGGGCCCGTGCAGGTGGGACACACGTGTGACACAGGTGTGTGCCATGGACACCTCGCTGGGCCCGTGCAGGTGGGACACACGTGTGACACAGGTGTGTGCCATGGACACCTCGCTGGGCCCGTGCAGGTGGGACACAGGTGTGTGACACCACTCACTGCTGGGGTGGCGGAGATCAAGGGGGGAAGGAAGGGGGGTGTGGGGCTGGGGAGGTGCAGGGAGAGGGATGGGGGTGCAGGGAGAGAGTGGGCCTTTGAGGGGAGGCAGTAATGGGGGTGAAGGGGTGCTGGCTGGTGACTGGGATCAGGAATGGAGATCGGGTAAGGGGGAGAAGAGATGGGAATGGGGGTCTGGGGGGCCAGAGATGGATGGGGGTGCAGGGATGGGGGGATGGAGATGGAGGTGAGAGGATGCTGATGAAGATGGGGAGAACAGCAGTGGGGATGGGGGTGCAGGGATGGTGATGGGGCTCAGGGATGGGGAGATGGTGATGGAGTGGGACAGGAATGGGGATCAGGCGTGGTGGTGTGGGTTAGGGATGGGGCTCAGGGATGGGGGCAGGCTGGGGCAGAAAGGGGGGGTCCCTGCGTCTCCCCTACGCTAGTGACACAAACCACTTCAGAGTATTTCCACGTGATGCACAAACAAGTCAAAAATTCACTGATCCAAACCCAACGTGCAAACAGAAAAGGGCCGGGGGGGCACCCGCTGCCCCCGGCCCTCCGCGGCCCCCGGCCCCCGCGCACGGCCCCGCCGCCGGCACGGCCCCGCCGGCAGCACGGAGGCCAGGCAGGGCCCCGCAGCGAGGGGAGCCCCGCTGGAGCCGGGGTCCGGGGGCGCTGGGGGCGGCGCCTGGTCCTCAGTTGGGGGACAGGTCCCCGGCTCTACCAGATGCCGCTCGACCGGCCCCCGGGGGGAGCGAGAATCCGGGCCGAGGCTCGTTTTGGAACGTGGTCATCGATCTGAGAACCTGCCGGACACACGGATGGGCAGCACGCGTCAGGGTGGGGGTAGGGGGGCACAGCCCCGTGACCCCCCTGGCACCCCAGCGCCACCAGCACGGCTGGGACAGCAGGGGCTCTGTGTCCCCCTGGCACTGCTGGGACGGTGGGAGCTCCGTGTCCCCCCAGTGCTGCCCCGGCTGTGCCGCACACGGGGAGCACTGACCAGAGCCTCGGGCAGCCCCGGCCTTGCGCCAGCACTGACGTTTGGGATCCCCAAGTCCCCACATCCTGCCCCCGGGGGTCAGCGTGGCCCCGGTCCCGCCGGAGCACTGAGCAGGTGCTGGCCGGCATGGAGCACCACAGAGGCCACCAGCCTGGCACGGCGCGGTGAGGAGGGGCTGCCCGAGTGTGGCATGCAGCTCCATTTATCCCTAAGCAGAGCCCCTAGTTGCCACAGACCCCTGGACCCTCCCTTGCTGACACAGACCCCCAGCCCGCCCCAAACCCCCAGCCAGTGCAGCCACACGACGGACGGAGCTCGGAGGGATGGGCGAGGGCTGGGGAGCTGCAGATCCGACCGTGGGGGCAACTCCCTGCTCTGCCATGGCCCCCTGCCCAGGAGGAGGGCTGCGCCTTGAGGCGGCGGATGTGAGGGTGGTTGTGACACTTTGGGAGGGCAGTGGGAACGCCCTGCTGGGGTGATGGGGACAGCCTGGAGAAGGGGATGACAGGACAGCCCTAGGGGAAGGATGCCAGGACAGCCTGCGGTGGCAGTGGGCACGATGGGGACACTCTGGGGGGCCAAGTGCCCGGCTGGTGCCAGAAGCCACCAGATGCAGGGCTGCCGGCGAGCCCCGGGGGTGGCCCGAGGCCAGAGTGCCAGGCCCCTCTCTGCGGCCCCGCTCTTACCGGAGAGGCTGAAGCTGGACTCGTGGAGGTCCCTCATGCCCCCGTGTCGTGTGGCCGGCCGGGTGGGAGTATCGGCCAGGGGCGTCCCCGTCTCTTTTTTCCCGGCATGCACAACCACGGCCACGTCCCCCAGGTACGGGGTGCGATCCACACCCCGCAGCTTCAAACTCTGCCGGGAGCGAGAGAGAGAGCGGAGAGAGCATCAGCACCCGCCGGGCAGGGGCTGCGGGCGCGCTGCCAGCGGGATGAGGGATGCCAGAGCCCTGCAGCGGGGGGCGGATCGGCCGGGTGTGGTGCGGAGCGAAGGGGTCGGGGCATGCTGGGGCTGGGGAGGGGCTGGGGCTGGGGAGGGGGCACTCGGCGGGATGCTGGGCAGGCTGTGGGACTTTTGGTGCAAAACAATGCCAGGAGCAAGAGCTGGGGGAGGTGGGTGACCCTGGCAGAGCAGCCCCTCGCCCCATCCCCCCGGCGATGCCAAACCAAGACAAACCAAGCCGAGCCAAGCAAAGCCAAGCAAAGCCAAACCAAGCCAAGTCCATGCGATGCCCTGTGCTCCCCCAGCCACACACAGCTCCAGTACAAGCGTCCCAGTGCTGGCCATCATCTGCCTGTGACGGTGCCAGGACCCCCGGCTGTCCCCTTCCCTTGCAGCATCAGCATCACACCGATCCCCCAGCCCATCCTCTACAGCCACAGCACAGGGGCACAGGGGGTCCCCAGTGACAGGGACTGACAGAGCTCCTGGGTATCACTGCAGGGCAGCCCCGGCCACACGTGTCCCTGTGCCAGTGCATGTGGGGCCACTGTGAGCTGTGGGGCTGCCTTGGGAGACCCGACAAAGGGCAGAACCTGAACGGGGGGCACGGGAGGCCCCGATGCTCACACACACCTTGAAATGGCCACGGGCCACACATGTTTTGAGACAATTGTCCTCTCACACTGCCAGCATGCTTGCAAGGACCCAGGAGAGGCTTCTGTGTCATACACCAGCCCACAGGGCCCCCCTGTCCCCTGCACAAGGCACACAGTGCTCCAGCCACATGCTATAGCATGGCATGGCACTGGCCTGGCACAGACCCTCCTATGGTGCTGCTGGGAGCACCACAGCCACTGCCCCCTTGTCCCTTTCAGCAGCCAGCACGGTGCAGCCCTGTCCCAACCCGTGGCATCACCACAACCACGGCACTGCTCTGGCACGGCCATGGCACAGCCCCAGCACAGCCCTCATCACCCCCATACCTTCTCCCGCTGCACCAGCTTCTTGTAGGCGATGTCTGGGAAGGAGCGGAGCGGGCAGAACTTGCCGGTGCCCTCGGCGCACATGAAGACGCCGTTCTCGTAGACCACACGGCCACGGCTGATGGTGACCAGGGGCACCCCGTGGCACCGCATGTTCTCGTACAGGTTGATGTCCCCACCCTGCACCTGGGTGCTGGCAGAGATGGTCCTGGGCAGGGGGATGGGGCGGTCAGTGGGAGCTGGGGGCACAGGGAGCTCTTTCCCAGCCCCCTGCCATGGGCTGCACCTACTTGGTGGCCTCGGGGTCCCAGACCACAACATCAGCATCGGCCCCAGGAATGATCCGGCCCTTGCGGGGGTACAGGTTGTGGATCTTGGCAGCGTTGGAGCTGGTCACGGCCACAAAGCGGTTCTCATCCATCTTACCCCCCACCTGCCACCAGAGTGGGGGTGAGGATATGCTGGGCTGTGTCTCTCCCTGTCCCCCAAGTCCCCCAGACACCCTGGGGGTGCTGCAGGGACTGGGATTGTCACCAGAACCCACCGGGGTGCTCTGTGGAGCACCTTGCCCAACGCCCTCTTGCCAGGGCACAAACACCCCAGGGGATGTCCCACTCCAACAGAGCCCCCAGCGCCAGCCCTGTGCCCAGGCCAGCAGTGCCATACCACGCCACGCTCCCAGATGATGTTCATGCGGTCCTGCACCCCACTGACACCGTGGGGGATCTTGGTGAAGTCCTCCTTGCCCATGGCCTTCTGCTTGGTGCTGAAGGGCCGGTGGTCCGAGGCCACGATGTTCAGCGTGTCGCTGTGGGGGAACAGAGCAGGGTGGGCATGGCTGGGCAGGGCTGCTCGGGGTGCCCAGGGAGTGCAGAACCCAGGGAAAGGAGCACCCCTGCCCTGGGGTGCCTGGGGAACAGGGCATCTACACCATGGGATGCCTGGAGTTCTTGGCATCCAGGGAGCAAGATGTCCAGGGAATGGGGCACCCAGGAAGCAGGGCACTCACACCACGGAGTGCCTGGAGAGCAGGGTGCCTGGAGAGCAGGGTCCCCAGGGAATGGAGCACCCATGCAGGGAGTGGGTGAGTGGGACACCCACAGCACAGGTGCTCAGTGAGTACTGGGGCAGTGCAGCACTCACAGAGTGCATCCCCAAGAGTGCACAGTGTCAGGGGAGTGAGGCACAGAGAGCCCAATGCCCATGCCATGGGGTACCCAGAGCAGGAGGCAACTCAATGGCACAGCTGGACAGCCTGGCACCCAGGGCAGGACACCTGGGTGTGCTGGACACCAGGATGCCCAGTGTGGCTGGCGAGAAGGGGGTGCCAGGGGCAGGGAGAGGTGCTCGGGGCAGGTCTCACTTGGCGAGCAGGCTCATGAGGTAGGCAGAGGTGTTGGTGTCGAGGCGCAGCGGCGGCACGGTGACATAGGCGGCGGCGTGGAACCAGTCCTGGTGGTAGTAGTGCAGCCCGGTGAGTGTGGCGTGCGCCGTGGTCGTCTCTGCGTACACCACCTTCCCTGCCGGGTGGAGGCACATGCGTGTGCAACAGGTGGGTGTGCGAGGGCAGGTGTGTGAGGAGCACGTGTGTGTGCACTGTCCGTGTCAGCATCCCCACGTTCCCATCAGGGCACGAGCCCTGTGTTCTGTGTGTTCTCACATGTGCGTCTCACGTGCTCACACGTGTGTCCCGCGTGTACGAGGAGAGCTGGGGGCTCAGGTGTGCACACCTGTGTGAGGTCACAGCCCCACAGGTACACATGTGTTCCTGTGCCCGTGTGTCTGTGGGTGCCCACGTGTCTCTCTGCACGTCCACAGCTCCACAATCCGTGTCCATATTCCTCCAAACCCAAAACCTCCCTGATGCCCATGCGTGTTGTGTGTTTCTATGGCCACACAGGTGCCCCTTGCCAACACACGTCTTGGGGAGGGCTGTCCCCACCCATGTCCCCTACCTTGCATCTTGGCAGCAGCGATGACATCCCCTGCGGACATGCTGGAGACGTTCACCAGGTACACAGGGCAGTGGGTCTGCAGAGAGGGGGTCAGTGGTGCTGTGTCCATGGCACCCCAGCTCCCTGAGGCACAGGGCTCCCCATGGCAGCACGATGCCCAACCCCAGCTGGGTGACGCTCAAGACCACTCACCCGGTTGGCGATGGTGATGACACGGTGCGTGGCCTCGGCTTCCAGCTGCAGAGAGAGCCGGTGGTCACACATGTGGCATGCAACAGTGGCACCAATGGGTAGGTGGGTGACATGAGGACGGGTGGTGGCAGCTACACAGATGTCCTGGAGCATCCCAGCCACGTCCCGTGTCACCACTGCAGTGACACGGTGAGACCTGCCATCACCTACCTCTTCAGGCCGGCTGATCTCGATGCCCTCTGGCCCCGTGATGCCCAGATCCAGAGCTTCCTTGGCTCCCTGGGGAATTTGGGGGGGTCAAGGGGGGGGGGTTCTGCTGCCCTCAGCTGGGTGCCCATTGCACCCCCCATGCCCCTGCCCTCACCTCGGCCACCAGCTCGCCGTTCTCGGCGTGGACGCGGGCGATGGCGCCGAAGTCGCGGCACGCGCGCAGGACCTGGTAGAGCTCGCTGTCCCGCAGCATGTACAGGTCCTTGTAGGTCATGAACATCTGGAAGGAGTTCACCCCCTTCTCCCGCACCAGCGTCTCCATCTCCGCCTTCACCTGTGCCAGGATGGGGGTCAGAGCGGGAGCTGCTCACCTCACTCCATGTCTGCCCACCACGGGGCAGGGACCGACATCCCCCTGAGGACACGGGATGTGGATTTGCTGCTAATTTTGGGAGTGACAGATGCTGGGGGGAACCAGAAGGGATTTTCTAGCCCCCAGGGGGTACCCACTCCATCCCTCTGCCCCTGCTCTGCTGGAAGGGGGGTCAGGACTGGGGTCTCCCTGCAGCACAGCCGGGAGCCAGGCCTGATCCCACTCCAGCAGCTTTGAGGGGATTGCAGGGGCTGAGTGTGCTGTGCGATGGCTTCTGGTCACCAGTCCTGCCCACCACCCCCATGGGGGTCATGTTGTGGGTTGGGGTCCTCTCGAGCTGGGACCACCAGCCCTGGGCACCCTGCTCCCCTGCATGGAGCAGCAGCAGCACCTTCCCTGCCCCAGTGAGGGGCTCAGCCCCGCGGGGACCCCTTGCCCCGGGGGGACCCCTGAGCCCCTGCCCCGCTGAGCCCGGCTCAGGGCAGCTCAAAAGGCAGCCTGGGGGCTCAGCCCACCCCCCAAGCAGCTAATGGGATCAGCGGGGCAGGGAATTAGCCCCAGCAGCTGCTCCCGGAGCCGTGCCAGACTCACCTTGGGCGCCCACCAGGTGATGCCCATGTGCAGGGCGTAGTCGCAGCACACCTTGGGGTCTGCCAGGCTGCGGCACTTCTCGTAGGCGTCCAGCAGCGACGTCTCCTTGTCGGGCAGGACGTGGCCGATGATCATTGTTGTGCCCCCCACCAGCGCTGCCTGCGGGGCACAGGGGCCGCGATGGGGGGGTCAGGATTTATCCCCCCCTTCTGGCACCGATCCTGCTCAGCCGTGAGCCAGGTGAGCTCCCAGGTGCCAGGGGTGTTTGGGCAGGTGGGGGCCCTGGGTGCAGGCAGGCATCCCTGCATGCCCCTAGCCCTACCGATGGCTGCCCATTTGCAGCAGCACATCTGGGTGTGTGACACATCTGGAGAGCCCCATCCTGCCGCCACCAGCACACCCACCGACCCCCAGCCCCAACCGCTGGATTTGGGGTGCTGGGGGACCCAGAAGCCCCCCTGGCACAGAGCCCCATGTGTGCTGGGGCCGCGGGCAGCCCCCCCGCCACGGCAGCGTGGGCGGCAGTGCAGGCGCGGTGGCACTGCTGGTGTCCCCAGCTCACCCTGCCCTGCTAATCCCCAAAGCTCCTTTGCCCATCGGCCCTCGCGGGAGGTGCCAGCGCAGTACCACGAGGCGGGTGACAGTGACAGGGAGCAGGCCTGGCGTGGGGCACCCGTGGGCATCACACTGACCCCTTCCCTCCAGCACACTGCCGAGCCCCCTGCCCAGGAACATTGGGCACCCCGGGGACAGGCACGGCCAGCGCTGGCCTGGCACAATGGCTGCTCTGTGCGGGCACTGGGGACAGCGGGACAAGCTGCAGGGACAATCCTGTGCTGGCCCCTTGACACTCCCAGGCAGCAACACTCAATACACAGTGCCACCAGTACAGAGAGGGCAGAGGGTCCCCGAGCTGGCACAGGGTGCCACGGCCCCGGCATGGGAGGAGGGTTCTGACAGCAGGGGACGTGATGGATGGGGACGTGGGGACAGGCAGTGCAATGCCACAATGCTCCTGTGGAGCTGATGCTGCTGAGATGCCCACAGTGCTGGGGCGAAGAACTGCCTGCACCAACCTGCACCCCCAAGGAGCCCCCTGAGTGGGGAGCAGACCCCATACGGGGGCTCAGGCTGAGGGGGGTACCTTGGTGCCATGGTAGAAGTCATCAACACAGGTGGCATTCATGAAGGTCTGGTGGAAGTGGGTGCTGGTGTCGATGCCGCCCGGGATGACGAGCTTGCCAGTGGCATCGATGACCTTGGCCCCGCCGGGGATCATCAGCTCACGCCCCACTTGCTGGATGATGCCATTCTCAATGTAGACATCAGCCTCGAGGGTGCAGTCATCGTTCACCACCTTCCCCCCCTTGATGAGGATCCGCATGGTGGCCGCGTTGGCCATCATGGTGCTGCAGAGAAGAGGCGGCACCGGGGTGACCACTAGGAGCCCCAGGGTTGGGGGTCACTCCACTGCCCACCCTCCCCGGAGGTGCCCCGCTGAGGGCAGGGCTCAGCCCCGCGGCTGCGCATCCTCCACGGGCCATGTCGATGGATTATCCCAGGAAATCCGCGCAGAGGAGGGGCCCTGGCAGAGCTGGGGGCTGCCTCCCTGCCAAGAGCCCCGCTCTGGTGACTCCAGGCTGCACCCCAGCCTGTGCCACCCACCCTGCAGACCCAGCACTCGGAGCAGGGCTGCCACCCTCCACGGCCATAGCCACGTGTGCCATGGGGACACTGCTGGGCATCCCCACAAGGTGACAGCACCCACACCCAGGGCAGGCTGCCCTCCTTGTCCCTGTTAGTGACCAGGACTGGCATGGAAAGCACCAGGGCTGGCATCGCTCACTGGAATCTCTGCCCACAGCCCCTCTGGTCTCTGCCAGAGACCCCCACACTGCCTCAGCACTGCCTGAGCCCCCAGCAGCGAGGGGCATCCCCAGACAAGATCAATAAGTCATTTGGTGAAGGTCAAACACCATCGACCCATCAGCAGGGACGGCACATGCTGGCTGTGTCCACCCGGGTGGGCTGGGACCCCAGCAGAACCCCCAAGCCAGAGACCTCACTGCAGAGACCCAAGTAGAGACCCCTGCCTCACTGTCCCCACTGCAGGGACCACCAGGGTCCCTCCACCAGACAGAGCCCAAAGCACCCACGTGGCCAGTGCAGCAGAGTGGCATTGCTGACACGATGCTGGCACTGAGCTGTGCTGTGGCAATGGCCCCTGCTGCCCACCCAGCTCCCGTGACCCCTGACCCTTGGATGGGCACACAGGGACCAGCACTGAGCCACGGGCAAAGGACGCTGCTGGTGGGGACATGGACCTTGTGGTAGGGGGTGGCCAGTGCCACCATAGCCCTGCTGTTGCTTCAGGTGGCTGCTGGGACAGGGGCACTGCTCTGAAAGGACTGTCCTGAGCTGTGCCAGGGACTTCCAGTGCCCATCCCAACACCTGCTGGGCAGCAAATGGTTTCTCGGGCACCAGAGCTGGCTGTGAGGCTCTGGGCTTTGCTAACAGCTGGGCATTCCCAGAGCCACGGGCCAGAGCTGCCGGCAGTGGGGGCAAGTGGCTGCTTGTCCCCCCCACTGTGGGACCACCACTGCACTGGGGGGCACCGGTAGCCCTTCCCTGGCTGGCTCTTGCCCCAGGGCTGCACAGTGGCTGCCATGGGTGATCCCGGTGCCAGCTGGCGCCTTGTCCTGATGCTCTCTCCACAGCACAGAGGAGCAGGAGCAGCTGCTGGGGTCCTGCAGGAGGCCCCCCTCGGGAATGTCACTGGCATGCACAGCTGTGTCACTGCTGAGAAACCCCCCAAGGGACTGAGGTGGGGTGGCAGTGACCTCGTGCAGTGTGCCAGGCCACTGTGGCACACTGGGCAGTGGCACCCCAGTGGTCCTGTCCCCACTGCTGCCCCCCAGCTCTGCCTCAGGCACAGGGGGAAGCTGCTGCCCCATGGGAGGGCTGGGCTGAGGGGCATTTGTACCCACAGCTACACTGTCAGGGATCAGGGGGATGACAGGAACAAGGGGGACAACCCCAGCCAAGGACTGAGTCCCCACGCCAGTCAGGGCCCACCATGACTGACATCAGGGACAAGACATGAGGGCAGAGATTCACCTTGGTGGGGCAAGGCCAGAGAGGATGAGCTGGTGTCC
Source organism: Lichenostomus cassidix (assembly GCF_008360975.1). NCBI lineage: Eukaryota > Metazoa > Chordata > Aves > Passeriformes > Meliphagidae > Lichenostomus > Lichenostomus cassidix. The sequence goes on along the minus strand of NC_139483.1, from coordinate 112,966,013 downwards.
ACAGTGCCACCATGGTGCCCACAGTGCCACCATGAGCCCCTGGGACCCCTGAGCAGGGCTGGGCCAGGCAGGAGATGCAGGAGGGGGTGCAGGGGGGAGGTGGCACAGCGCAGAGGGGGTGGGGGGGAGGCAGCACTTCACATCCCGAGATGAAAGCGGGCTGTGGTGATGGATGGATCTGGAGCACAGAGCACTCGACTGCCAGCGGTGCTGCAGCACCGTGGGACCCCCGACATGGGGGAAACGGGGCAGAGGGGGCTGCCGTGGGTGGGCAGGAGGGGGGCAGGCACAGCAGAAGGGGCATGGGGCTGGCAAGGGGACAGGGCATCGCTGGGGGCACAGGCGTGGGCTGCCCACCATGCACAGAGAAGAGCTGGCAGCTCCCCATGATGCCCATGGCCTTGGCCACCACGGAGCCACCCACGCTGCTGCCATCACGCTGCCCTCGTGCCACTGTTGAAGGCACCTTTCCCACCCCCTCCCCGCAGAACCATCAGCTACCCCCTGCAATGCCTGTGGCAGAGCCCTGATGTCCCCATGCCACCAGCCCCATGCCCAGCACCGGATGTCCACAGTGGCTTGTCTGGCACACCAGTGCCCCCAGTTCAGCCTCACTGCCCCCAGATCACACCCAGTGCTCCCACTCAGTGTCCCCCCAGCTCACACCAGTGACCCCAGCACACTCCCCCAGCTCACACCAGTGACCCCGACTCAGACCGAGCATCCCCAGCCCGGGCCACAGTGGCACCATCCCTGGTGGCACCGGGGCCCTTGCCCGTGCCCCAGCCAGCTGCTGCAGCGTGGTGGCACAGCCAGCATCAGCCGCTGTGGCCATGCTGGCGCGGTGGCCGAAGGCTTCTGCCAGACAACAGGATCCCGGGCAGGGCAAAAACGCAGCGTCAGCGCCGGGGGGGCTACCAGAATCCCGGGGACCCCCGCCCACCCCGCGCCGCAGACCCCCGGCTCGGCCACCTCGGCAGGCGGTGGCGGCGGCGCCGCTTCCCGGCACACAAAGCGGGGTGACCATTCGTGGGGCTCGCAGCCCCCCCAGCCCCGCCGGCTGCCGCGGCGGCCCCCGGCCGCGGGGACAGCTGTGAGCCCGGCAGGACAAAGGGACCCTTTCCCCGGCGGGGCTGCCAGGGGCACCTGTTGGGGTCGGGGCGGCTGCCGGGCCCAGCCTTTGTGCCGGGGCTGCCGCATTGTGCGGCGCGGAGAGGCTGGGGGCCCCTCGCCGCCCCCCGCTTTTGTCTGCGCCGGCGAGCCCCCGGCACCCACCCTGTCCGCGCCCACCCTGCACCCAGCCCGCCAGCGGGGACCCCCCTTTGTCAGGCTGGGCTGGGCGACCGTCACTCCGCTGATACCGACCCGCGACCACCGCCTGTCCCCGGCCAGAGGCGGCAGCTGGGTGGGCATCGCTCTCCGCCCCGGCGGGGGGGTTACACCACCAGGGACCCCCAGCTCTGCCCCTGCCCTGTCCCCGTTACGTGCACGGCCAGGCTGGTGTCGGTGTCTCTCTGCCGGGGTCCCACCGAGCGCCCCCCCGACCATGACGAGATGCGGTGGCACCGAGCCACCGCCCCGGGAAGGACCAGGAGACCCGCGGGGGCCGCGATCGGCGGGCGAAGGGCCAAGGATGCTCCATCAGAGCCGCCGCCGCCAAGCCCGGGATGCAGCGGGCGGGCGGACGGTCCTTGTCCCCGCGGGCACCTTGGCTCGGCCCGGCCCAGCCCGGGCACGGCGCGACCACGCCCGAGCGAGCGCGGGGCGCTGCGGAGGGTCCCGGGGAAGGCTCCGGGGACGCGGCGGGTCCCATCCCCGCTCCCAGGTCCCCGTCACCCCCCGGCGCTGACCCCCGGGTCATTGCGGCAGGAGGCCGGAGCGGCGGTCACCGAAACGGGGATGCTGCCGGACAGCGGGGCCGGGCCGGGCCGGGCCGGGGGGTCCCTGGCGGAGAGTCGGGCCGTCCCCCGGTGCAGGGCGCTGGGCTGGGTGTGGGCCGGGCCCGGGCGAGGCGCGGGGGCGGTGCCGCTGCGGTGGGTCCCGGAGCGCGGTGCGGGGGTCTCCGTGCGGGGTCCGGAGGCGCGGGGGGTCCTGCCCTCGCCGGCCCGGGGCGGCTCCGCAGACAAAGCCCGGGGCCGGCCAGCACAAAGGATGCTCCGAGCCGGGGCGGGGCCGCCCGGGAGACCCGGCGGAACAATGAGCCAGGCCCGGCGGGACCCCCGCCGCCCCTCGCCCCCCGCGCCCCCGCCGCCCCGGGGTCTCCGCTCCGCCGCGCCCCGCGCACCTGCTGCTCCGCTTTCGATCGCGACAGGGCGCCGACGAGGGAGCCGGGCTCTCTCGGGGAGGAGCACCCGTCCTCGGCGTCACACCCCGCCGAGGCGAACCCCTCGCGCTGTCGCGACACCATCGCCCTGTCGCGACAGGTGAGTCGCCATAGGTGGGCGGCGGCCACACAGAGCTTTTCTGCCCGGCGATACCCCGCGAAGCACCCGGGGCGGGGATGGCGAGGCACTCCCCTCCATCCTCGCCCGTCGATTCACTCGCGCCCGTCGAGACACACGCACCTGTCGCGATTGTCCAACCCGTCGCGATAACGAGCCAGGTCCCGCCGGTGCGGGAAAGGCAAAGCCGAGCCCAGCCCGGCTCAGCCCCCTCGGCCCCGCTGTGCCCTTCCCGGCCCCGCCCGGCCCCGCCGGTACCTCCCGCTCCCGGTGCCGCTCCCGGTGCCGCTCCGGCCGCGATCGCCTCTCACCCGAACCTGCGCTCTGGGGGCGGAGCCAGCGCAGCCCGGACCAATCGCCGCCCGCCCTGGCGGCCGGAGGCGGGGCTGAGCCCCCAGCAGGGTGGGCTGCGCGCGGCATGACTGACAGGCCGAGGGGGCGTGGCCAGATGCCCGTGCCCCGCCCCCCTCCACCTGCACGCGCCGTTGCCGTAGTGACGGAGCGCGCGCGGAGACCCCGGTGACCCCTGGGACCCCCGGGAACGCCCCGGGAATGCCCTCGGGAAGCCCCCTCGGGACTCCGCCCGGCCCCCGCCCGCAGCACCCTCCCGTCCCTCCCCGGCAGCCCCCCAGCTCCCTCCCCCATGGCACCCGGGGGTCCCTCGTGGCTCCCCCGACACCCCCAGAGGATGCCATTGCTCCCCCATGGCCACCCGTGACATCCCCATAAGCTCCTTCCAGCACAGCCCAGGAAAAGGCAGTGCCCAGTACAGTCCAGTAAATGCACTGGACATGTAAGTGTCCTGTAAATGTACTGGCCATGGAAATGTCAAGTAAATGCACAAACGCCCAGTAAAGTCCAGCAGCACCCCGTAATGCCCAGCAGTGACCACTAACACCCAGTGGTGCCCAGTATAGCCCAGCATGGCCCAGTATAGCCCAGCATGGCCCAGTATAGCCCAGCATGGTCCAGCATATCCCATCAGCACCCAGCCCAATATCCCCTGAATTCTCCTGGCAGCCCCCAGAATCTCCTGGCACAGCCCATCTCAGTGGCCTCAGGCTCCCGACATGTGGTGACAGGACATGGTGGTGCTGTCCCCATCCCATCCCATCCCATCCCATCCCATCCCATCCCATCCCATCCCACCCCATCCCCTGTGAGCAGCCTGATGGATTGGTGGCACTGGACACTTGGAGTGTCCCTTGGCTGGATGTGGCCCTTGGCCTGTGCACTGGAGCTGGTGCAGCCGTGGGGACGTGGGGTGGGTCATGGAGCTGGGGGGACCTGCTGCCTCATCCCCATCCTAATGTCCACCTGCTGTCCCATCCTGTCCCTGTTGTGCCACCCTGTCCTTGGGCACTGCCTGGTCCTGTCCACTCAGCACCTTGGTGTCTCCTGGGCTCTGCTGTCTCCCCTGCTAGAGGCACTGGGGCCACATGCTCAGCCCGTCTCTGCCAGGACCCTCAGGTCCTTCCCACAGAGCTTTCCCAGTCCATGTCGCTGCCAGGGGCTCTTCCTTCCCCAGGGTAGGATGTGGCATTTGTCCCTGTCAGGTCCCTGTTGGTCCCTTCTTCAGCCAGGCTTGGTCCCACTGCAGCAGCACTGCCCTTGGGCACAGGGAGATATCCTCACACCTTTGGTCATCACAGTCACTGGTTTGGGTGGGAAGGGACCTCAAAGCTCATCCAGTGCCCCCCTGTACCATGGGCAGGGATACCTTCCACTGTCCCAGGGTGCTCCAAACCCCAATGTCCAACCTGGCCTTGGACACTTCCAGGGATCCAGGGACAGCCACAGCTTCTCTGGGCACCCTCTGCCAGGGCCTGCCCACCCTCACAGGGAACAATTCCTTCCCAATATCCCATCCCTCCCTGCCCTCTGGCACTGGAAAACCATTCCCTGTGTCCTATCCCTCCAGCCCTTGTCCCAAGTCCCTCTCCAGCTCTCCTAGAGCCCCTTTAGGCTCTGGAAGGGACTCTGAGCTCTCCCTGGATCCTTCTCTTCTCCAGGTGAACATTCCCAGCTCTCCCAGCCTGGCTCCAGAGCAGCCCTTGGAGCATCTTTGTGGCCTCCTCTGGACTCTCTCCAGCAGCTCCAGGTCCTTCTGATGTTTGGCCCTGTTAAAATCTAATTAATGAGAGATACCTCTGCCTGAATTAAGGTGCAAATGAGATCATATGCCAAAGACAACAACATGGATTTTACTTAACAATTAATGTGAGGTAGAGAAATAGAAAGAAATAGAGAAGTGGAGATGGGGAGAGAGTCCCACCTGTGGATCCAGCAATGTCCTGTTGCTCCTTCTTCACCCTGGGCTCCTCAGTGGTGGGGTGGAGGTCCTGGTTCCTAGTTGTGCAGAGAAAGGGGGACTGGATGACAAATCCACAAAATTCACCCCCAACTATCAAATATTTTCACTATTTACGCATTTTAGCAAACAAAAGAATTAGTGTTCATTGGCTACAAGTCACTCTTTTTAATTAGTATTGTATCTTCTATTGGTTAAATGTGTCCTTTGCTTCTTATGCTCATTAGTCCTGTGCTAAGTCTTTCTCTTCCTTTGGGTCGGTGGCTTCTCGGGTGGCTGGACTGTGAGTCAGTGGTTGCAATCTGCCCCTGCTGGAGTTACCATTTCCCCAGCTGGAGCTGATTCAGCACATTTCCCGAGTTGGTTTTATCAGTTTTTTCCTTATCTTCAGGTTTCTGCCAAATGTCCTTGTGGCTGGTAAGTTCTCCATTCTTAGTATCCACTCTCAGTGGCACATCCTTCTTCCCAAGCTTTGTTAGCCCCCCCCAGGCCTGAGATCATGGAATTTATCTTCCTACCACCTGGATGGCAGTACCTTTACACAGTCCTGGTCTCAGGTACACACAGAAGCATATTTGGGGAGCTTCAGTGGCTGTTGGTGGTCTCAGCTGCAGTCTGTCCATAACTTGGGTGGTGTTTGACTGTGATATGTATACCTGCAGCTGCTTAGTTCCACACACTGCCACAGTGGGGAAATTTTGTCCTGGATGTGTTTAACCAGGATGTGCTGACCAGATCTTGCCCCTTCCAGGTCTGGAATTAACACCTTCCTGTAACAAATTCCTCCCTTCTGTGGCCCTAACAGTGCTGGAGACAGATAATTGTGCTCTTTAACTCTGAACAGGCCCCAGGGCTGGGGCAGCTCTGCAGGTGGGGTCCCATCTGAGTGGGACAGCAGGGCAGAGTCCCCCTTTTCCTGCTGCCAACGCTGGGAGATCAGTCCCAGACCGAGGGGTTTCTGGGCTGGGTTGTGTCCAGCTTCTCACTGACCAATTCCTTCTCCCAGGGCTGCTCTTCAACCTATTCATGCCCCAGCCTGGATTGACCCCAGGGGTTGTCCCGACCCAGGTGACACTTGGCCTTTTTGTCCTTCATGAGGTTACCTTGGCCCCCATCAGCCTGGAGGCTCTTCTGGCACAGTGCCCTGCGGCCCCTGCTCGGCCATCCCCCAGCAGAGCACAGGTCCCAAAGCTGTCACACTTGTCACACCCACTGCTAGCCCACCCCATGCCCACCACCAACCCCACACCCCCCTGACCATGCTCCAGACCCCATCACCTCGGGCACTGGCACAGGGACTGGGGAGACCCCAGGAGTCTCACTGTCCACCTGGAGGGGAAACTGAGGCAGGAGCTGTGCAGGAGCTGCACAGAGCAGTTTCCTGACCCACAGCTCATGGGGCAGAAATGGAAGCTCCCACTCTGTTGGGGGCTCTGCAGCCCCCCAACCTGGGGCTGTGTGAGCCAAGGCCCCTAATGCCCCAGGGAGCTCAGCTCAACCCACAGCCCCCCACACCCGGGACTGGGAACCCCCTGGGACCCCATCGGGACCCCAGTCACCTCTGGGCTGGGACCTCACTGCACTGGGACCCCACTGCCACCTGGACCCCATCACCTACTGAGCCCTCCAGGTCCCCAAAGTCACCAGAGTCCCACCAGGGCCTCACCACCACCAGGACCCCATCAGCACCTGGATCCCAACACCAATGCTGGGATCCCCCCACCCACCAGCACCCCACCCTCACTTCAGCCACCATGACAGCCACAGACCACACAACCACAGCGAGAGGTTTTTTTCTCTTTTTTTTTCCTCTTTTTTTCTTTTTTTTTTTTTGCACAAAACAGGACATTTATTCAAGTGTTCTCCAGCACAAGTACATTAGAAAGGAGCTCGTCTGTATTATACTCTTCTGGGCACCAAAGAAAAAGATAAGGAGGATGGGATGAAAGCGGGACGGACAGACTTCCTACATCTGCTGCACGCATTGACCTTTATTAGTTCAGAACAGCTATGTCACGAGCAATACTCACACAGATACAACAGCGCCGGGTGCCCGCGGCACCTCCGGCCGTGAAATGCACAGTTCAGCGGCAATAAATAGAGAAGCGACCCTAAAATAACAAACCAACAAAAAACAGGGGCAACGAACCGAGAGAGAAGTAGAAAATAAACCGGGGGGTTCGGGCTTGGGGTGGGAAAAGGGGAGGGAGAGCAGCCGGGGCGGCCGCGGCGGCGCCGGGAATGTGGCGGCGGAGCCAAATCAAAGGGAGGAAGGAGGGTACCAGCTCTACACGCGTATTCCTCGGGATGATGAGTACATGATTCCCACAAATAGTTAAGCGTCAGCTACTTCAATGTCTAGGCTAAAACACATGAAATCTCTTGTTTAGTTTTCAAGTACAAAGTTAAAATGCCTTTTTCTTTTTTCTTTTTTTTTTTAATAATAATATATAAGAGTAAAATAATAGTGCTCTTTGAAACTCCACTACGAGAAACAAAACAGTCATTGTCCAGACAGCAGACTTAATTTAACAATATATATTTTTAATAAAATGTTTTAGCACCGTGTTTGTCCCCACTCCCTCGGCGGATCTTAAGGAATTTAGGCCTTTCTGTGTTGAGTTTTCATCTAGGGCTGTGCAACAGAATTTGTCTGGTTGTTTTTAATAAAAGACGTGAGTCGGGTACGTTAAAAACGGAACTCTTGCCCCAGGCGTCCCCACATTCCCCCCAGCGCCGGCACCTGCTCCCAGCAGGAACCTGCTTCCCGCGGGCACTGGCTGTGCCACGGCCTGGGCTGTGCCAACACCGCGCCGGGCCGTTCCCCTGTGCCACAGCACCTGCTGGGACCCGGCCCCCCAAAGGTGCAGCAGGGCCAACAGGGTCCCAGGAAGTGCTGCAGGGCTGGGCCGAGCCAGTGTGGCCCCGGGGGTCCGCCAGGACCCCCAAACCCAGCACATGGCCGTGCAGAATCCGCCAACAGTGCCACAGGATGGGGCAGCACCAGCACCTGGAGCTGCAGGGCCATGCAGGGTCAGCACCCAGTGTGCAGGAACACGGCAGGACCTGCCAACAGCGTTGCAGGGCCGTTCAGGACCAGCACCCAGCACCTCAAGGCCATGCAGGATCAGCACCCAGTGCCACGGGGCCACGCAGGACCCACAAATGATGCTGTGGGGCCACACAGGACCCGCATTTGTCACGGTGAGGCCTCGCAGGGCCTGCAAACAGCACTGCAGGGCCATGCAGCACCTGCATCCAGATCTGTGGGGCTGTGCAGGACCCACAGCCGCTGCTGTGGATCCATGCAGGACCCACCGTCGGTGCCGTGGAGCCGTGCAGGACCTGCAGCAGTGCTGCAGAGCCATACAGGACCCACAGTGCCCTCCATGCCCCACACAGGATGCCCAGGGCCACGCCAGACCCACAGAGGGGGTCAGGGGCTGTGCAGGCCCACACAGCAGCCGGCAGGAGCTGTGCCTGGTGCAGTGGTCCTGTGCTATCCTGTGCCATCCTGTGCCATCTGGCCCCGGGAGCGAGCGGGAGCCCAGCGCCCTGCCCAGTGCCCGGGGTCAGCACCATCCCTCCTTGCCACTTTCACCCCCCGGCAAAGCCAGGCACCGCGGTGCCCCCACTGCGGCCACCTGCTCCGGCTCAACTCCCTGCGCCCCCCGCACCCACAGAGGGGCCCCCGAGCCCCCGGTAGCACCAGGAGGGAGGGGAGGTGGGGGGGCCCCGCGGCCACCCCTCGCCTGCCCCGCCGCCGTCGGTCCCAGCACCTCAGAGTGTCCGGGCCGCGGCTCGCTGCCATTAGCCAGCACCCCGCAGCGAGCGCGGCCCCCGGAACCCGCACCTTTCACAGTTAGAGAAGAGACAGCGACGGGCCGAGACCCTCCGGGAGCCTCCCCGTGCCCTAGCACCAGTCCCTGCCCCACCGGGTCCGGCCGCCCCGCGGGCACCGGGGCTGCACCGGGCCGGACCCTGCGGCACTGCAGCCGCCAGACCAGTAGCACCATCCACCGCACTGCCAGCACCTGCCCGCGCTCCGCTCGCACCGCAGCTCCTGGCCCTGCGGCCGGGGCTGCCCGACACCGCCACTGCCACCGCCACGGCAGTGTCCCCGCGGGCACCCGTCACCCCCCAGCGGGGCACGGGGCCACCCCGCGAGGGACACCGAGGGGACGCGCTCGCTCCAAACCGCGCGTGGCCAGGGGAGCGATGGCCCGGCGGCCGCGGTGACGCTGCCGGGGTCCCATCCCGGCTCGCCGGGGCATCGCCCTCCTGCCATCAGCCCGGCCCCGCGGATGTAGCACCAGGGTCCGGGACCTGCAGCCATCCCCGTGCCATGCCGGAAACGCCCCGGCCGCGCTCCGGCACCGGCGCCGCTCCATCCCCCCTGCCCTGCTGGCGCCCCCGCCACCACCCCTGGCGAGAGCCCGGCCGCAGCACCGTGCCCCGCGCCGCCCCGGCGGGCAGCACCTGCGGCAAGGGGCACGGCTGGGGGGCAGGACCCCCCGTGCCGCTGGGGGACACCCAGCATCGGCTCTGCCGGACGCCACGTACGCAGAAGAGCACCAGTACGCTGTGGGGTGGCGCCAGCGGGGCAAGGGGGCACCGCCGAGGCGCTTCCGTTTGGGACAGAAAAAGGTTATTGCATGACTCGGGATGGAGACGCTTCCGCCCGGCCGCCCCGGCCCTGCCGCTCGCTCGGAAAGGCCCGGCACGTAAGGCAACGTGGAAGCTGATGTCTCGACTCACCCCGCTGTGTAAAGCACCATTATGAAGTCAGGTTGTACAGTAGTAACAGTACCTTTTATATATATATATATCTATATCTCATATCTATCATATATATATAAACTGTAAACAAGAGGTAACAGCGGCTTCTAGGATCTGCTCTCTTCAAGGTTTCCGTGTGGTAGGCACCCAAAATACTGTAGAAAAGGTGTGTGTGTGGTGTGTGTGTTCCCGGCCTCCCTGCCGGGTTGGCTCCATGTCACCGGAGAGCGGTGCTGGTGGAACAGAGCGAGGCTCAGCCGCCGGGCACTGGAGCCGCCGAGCGCTGCCGGAGCCGGGGCCGGGCCGGCCGGGCGCTGGCGCGGACGGAGCGGAGCGGTCTCGGAGCGGGTCTCAGAGCAGAGCGGATCTCCTTTGCCTCCGCCTCCCTCCCGGCTGGGCTTTCCCGCTGCTGTTTCCCCCTCTCCGAGAGCGGCACTGGCGACGGCGTCTCGTCTCGCCTGCTGCTCCGAGAAGTGGAAACCAAACCGACAGGAAAACCCAGCCAGAAAAGAGCGGAAAATTAAAAGGTTACCAAAAAAAAATGGTTTTGGTTTTTGTTTCTTTTCTTTTTCTTTTTTTTTTTCCATTTCGTTTTTGTTTCTCTGCGCCGTTTTCGTTGTTTGTTTGCTTTTTGTGGTTTTTGTTTGTTTTTCGATAGCTAAAGCTGACCCTTGGAAATTCAGGAGAGGACACCGACCCCTTTCGCTCGGGGAGACGTGTGCTGGGTTCCCGTCGGGCTGCGAAATCCCGTCTCTCTTCTGGGTGCTGACTCTTCTCTCATTCCGTGTGTTCACTTCTCTTGGCGTGGATGGGTTTGTTTCCGACTCGCTCCATGTGTCACCAGTTCCTGCCCATCTCTAAACGCAGGCAAAGTATTCCTTCAGGGGCGCGAAGAGGTGGCGGATCACCGGCACGCTCCAGGACCTGCCGAGCAGTCTCTGCCGGGCCAGGCGGCTCATGTTGGACACGTCCGTGTAGTGCACGGGGAAGCCGAAGACCCTGTGGGACACGAGACGGGGAGGGGTCAGGGGTGTGGGCGGCACTGGGTGTGGCAGCCCCGGCCCCGGTGCCCGCAGTACCTCTCCATCTCCGTGCACCACAGGATGTCCTCCTTCTCGTTCATGAACACAGGGAAATGCTGGTCCTTGCCCTGCTTGATGGAGTTGGAGCGAGTGGTGATGGTTCGCACTTTGCTGAACTGCAAGAGGCACAGGCTGGTCAGGCCAGGGTGGGATGAAGCCCCTGGCACACTGGAGCCCCCAAGGCCACACACGCCAGGCGGGTGACTCCCACCCCGGGAACCACAGCTGATCCCTCCTCCCCCTTACAAGACCCCCCACCCTGCACCCCGGGGAGCCTGAGACTGCTGGTGACAGCACTGGGACGCCCATCCTGTCCCTTCAGGCACCCCCTCAGCCCCTCACTGCCCACTCATGGCTGACCTTTGCTATCCTGCCATGCTCCAGGCACTCCTGCAGCTCCAGCTTATCGTTGACGGTGGACGCGAGTGGCCTGGCGGGGAGAGATGGTGGGCAGGAGGTAGCAGCGCTGTGTCCCCATACTGTCCCCCTACCGCGGGTGCAGGGCAGGTCTCCAGCTGGGGTTTGTGGGGGGCACAAGGTGGCCACAGCTGTTTTGGGGGTCTGTGGCAAGTGATGGGCAAGAAGCAGCCAATTCCCGTGGGAGCCCAGCCATGGCCACTAGCTGTGGGCCACCACAGCCAACATCCAAGACAGACACGAAGGACAGCTTAGTGCCACCCCTCCAGCATGAGGGAGTGGCGACAGGACCACCTGGCTCCATGGGGGCACCACCATGGGTTTCTAGGGTGTGCCATCACCTCTTTGTGAGACTCCTGCTCTTGCCCAGCACTGACCAGGGTCAGGGGACCCCTAGAGCCACATGTGGGCTGGGGGAGGACCCAGAGATGCAACCCACCCTCCAGAGTCAGGGGCTCAGCTTTGGGCTGCTCTCACCAACCTGTTCATGCCAGGCAGGTTCCCCCAGAAGTACCGTGCCCGGTGTGCTGCAGACACTTCTTTGGCATCAATCATGACGGGGTTGGACTGAAGAAGGGAGAGTGGGAAAGGTCAGCAGGGCTGGGCAGCCCCTCCCTGTGGGGGCAGGACCTATGGGTTCCCGGGGCTGGAGGGGGGTGACCCCAGGCAGGCACTGACCTCCAGGAAGCGCGAGATATCCCTCTTGTCGCTCACCCCCATGGCCACCACGTTCTCGAAGAGCCAGAAGAAGGGCCGGTCATCACCCTCCTTGGGCCGGGCTTCATGGAGCAGGCGGTAGAACTCGAAGAAGAGGCGCCCCGTGCCCTCTGGGAAGAGAAAGGAGGGGAGGGGTAAGGGCTGGGGGTCTTGGTCAGCCCTGGGGGGCCAGCAGTGGGGTCCAGCCCCACCCCTGTGGAGTCCCAGCCCTCTCCTACCGTAGAGCCCCTTCCTGGCTGGGTTGACGATGGACAGGTCGTTGCAGGGGCTCCCCCCAATCACCAGGTCAAAGGGGCCCCATTCCTGTATCTGCAAGAGGGAGAGGAGACCCCCGCTGAGCCGGGCGCTGCCATGGCCAGGGGAACACAGGGGATGACGGTGGCCTAGCTCCCAGAGTGGGAAGAGACCCACCAGGATTACTGAGTGCAACTCCTGGCCATGCACAGGACATCCCGACAATCCCACCCTGTGCCTGAGTGTTGTCCAAATGCTCCTGTAGCTCTAGCAGCCTTGGGGGGGTTGGGGGTCCCAGTGCCAGCAGGGACAGGGGTCGGGGGCTGGGTGGCAGAACGGGACGTACGTGTTTCTGGGTGACATTGCGGACGTCCCCGACGTACATGATCTTGCCCTGGTGCCTCACCATGCCCACAGTGATGGAGTCCTCGCACACCTCAGAGGCGATGTACCTGTCCACCTGGATGCCCAGGTCCTTCAGCACCAGCAGGCCTGTGGGGAGCCGTGGGAGGTGGGCCATGTGCACACACAACAGGCCCCCAGCCCTGTCCCCACCCGTCACACCACCCCAGGGCCACCTCCCTTCCCTGCTCCCCTCTGGTGTGAACTCCTGGAGTGGAGAAGATTCTGCCCACAGGGACATCCACTTGGCATCCCACAGATCTGTCACACCCCATGGCCTGAGAGCACCCAAAAATCCCAAACACACCCTGAGGGGGGTCCCTGCAGGGGCCATGGGGCTAGGGAGCCCCACCCACCTGTGGCAATGCCGTCGAAGAGTGAGAGTACCCGGATGGGCTTCCTCTTCTCAGCCGGCACTGGAGGGTACACCTTTGGCGGGTCCTGGAAGCCACAGGGATGGCGTCAGGAGGGAAGGGGGCTTGGGTCAGGAGGGAAGGAGCTGGGGGTCAGGTGGGAGGGGGGCTGGGGGTCAGGGGGAAGGGGGGCTGGGGGTCAGCAGGGAAGGGGGGCTGGGGTCAGGAGGGAAGGGGGCTGGCGGTCGGGGGGTTGGGGGTCAGGGGGAAGGGGGGCTGGGGGTCAGTGGGGAAGGGGCACTCACAAACTCCTGGTCGTGGTTGTTGGCGAAGAACATCTGGAGGCGCGAGGGCCAATCCTCCCGCCGCCGCAGCAGCCCGTAGACCCCCTTATGGCCGCACATGTAGCAGTTCCAGGGGTCCTCCTTGATGGCTGCCTGCGCTGCCCCTGGGCCCACCAGCAGGTCCACACACTCCACGCAGAAGCACCTGGCACAGGTGGGAGCCAAGGTCAGCAGTGGGGCTCATGCCAAGGTAGTGGCACCACCAGAATCTACCCAGCTCCACACCAGCACTGGGGCATCGCCGGCACTTCCCAGGTTCATGTTGGGATTGGAGCATTGCCAAAGTTTCCCCCAGCCCTACAGCAGGACTGTGGCATCACCAAAACCTCCCTGGCCCCATGCCAGGGCTGGGGCACCACCAAAACCTCCCCAGCTCCAAACCACGACTGACATCACCCAAAACCCCAGGGTAGGACTGTGGCATCACTAAAAACTCCAACACCAAAACCTCAGTCCCACAGCAGGACTGGGACATCACCAGAATTACCAAGCTCCACACCAGCGCTGGAGCATTGCCAGAACCTCCTCCAGCCCTACAGGATCTTGGCACCACCAAAACCTCCAAAGCCCCACACTTGGACTGGCATTACCCAAAACTCCACAGCAGGACCACGCCATCTCCAGTCTGGTGCATTACCAAAACTTCTCCCAGCCCCACAAACCAGGACCAGGGCACCACCAAAACCTCCCAGTCTCAAACCACAACTGGCATCACCCAATTCCCATGCCAGGACTGTGGCATCACCAGGACTTTCCAGCTCTGTCCTGGTAGGACTGGGGCATTGTGATAATTCCCACAGTCCCACACCAGGATGAGGACATTACCAAAACCTCCCAGCCCTACACACTGGAACTATGGCATCATCAAAACATCCCAGTCCCAAACCAGGACTGGCATCATTAACAGCCCATGGCAAGAACGTGGCACCAGGAAAATCTTTCCAGTCTTGCACCAGGACATCACAAATCCTTCCAGCCCCACACCAGGACTGGCATCACTGAATTCCCACACCAGGGCTATAGCATCACCAGAACTTCTCATGCTGGGACTGTGGCATGATCAAAATGTTCCCAAGCCCCACACCAGGACTGGCATCACCCCATTTCCACGCCAGGCCTGTGGCACCACCAAAACCTCTCCAGCTCCACGTGAGGACTGAGGCATCATAGAATACCCCAGACTGGTGTTGAGGAATAAATCTGGTCCAGGCAGTGAGTCTGAAATGCAGACGGGGCTGCAGGTTGAGCTCTGGGTGGGAGCCTTGACAAGAGATCATGAATCACAGAACTTTGGAATAACAAAGGGCACGAGGATGGGTGATCGATCCAAGTGAATGGACACAGAGACACAACAGGAGCCGGGAAGTGACCTTTGCAACAACATAACAAAGGAGATAGAGAGAGGTAGCAAGCGGAGAGGGGCAGGAGCTAAGGACTCTGAGGAACAGTGAGTGAGATTTTTAGAGGGCGATGCTGTGAGGGGATAAAACCGAGGGATCCCTCCTTGGTGTAGCAGCAGCTCAGGCTGTGCCTGTGTTACTGTGCCAGGAATAAATGGCTTTGCCGAACGAGACATCTGAGACTCTGCCATGGGAAACCTGGGCTGGAACTAGAGGAAACAGGGTCTGACTGCTGGAGTGGGGCTGTGGGGAGTCCAGCAGGACCATCAGGTCCCCAGAGCCATCTCTGCGAAGGGGCTCTGGCCCCAGCAGTGACAGCCTCTGGCACTGGGAGTGTGACAGCCCAGGAGTCTCAGGAATGGTCAGACTAGGAAGTTTCCTTAACTGACATCACCAAATTCCCATGTCAGGACTTGGCATCACCAGAACCTTCCAGCCTCACACCAGGACTGGCATCAGTGACCATGGTGGGACTGTGGCATCACCAACCCCTACCCACACTCATGCCAGGACTGGGGCATCACCGAAGACCCACACCAGGACAGTGGCACCACCAGAACCTCCCAGTCCTATGCCAGGTCTGGCATCACCAAACCCATCAGGCTCCTGAGCCACAGACCACAGCATTGCCAAAACATCTCTGCCCCAAACCAGGACAGTATCACCGAACTCCCACTGTGGCATCACCAGAACTTCCCAGTCCCCTACTGAGACTGGGACATCACCAAAACATCCCAGTCCCACACCAGGACTAGCATTGCCAAAACTGCATGGCAGGAATGCGGCAACACCAGAACTCGCCCAGCCTCATGCCACACAGAACTGGGGCACCAGTGAAAGCTCCCCAATTCCACACCAGGACTGTGGCACCCCAAAGCCCCCCAGGCCCCCAGCCCCGCACCTGCAGCAGTTGTTGTTGCCACACATGAGGACCTCGCGGCCGCCGCAGCAGATGGTGCAGTAGGACTGGTACCCGTCGTCGTCATACTGGTAGGCGCACTCCAGGAAGCAGTTCTGGGGACAGCCGGGGTGTCACTGCGGCCCTGGGGACACCGCAGACCCCGGGATGGGGTCGGGCCCCCTGTGAGAGCCGCAGGCTGTGCCCCCTGCCCTGGCACCATGCCGTACCTTGCAGTTTTGGCACATCCCCCCGATGAACAGAGGGTGCTCCAGGGTCACGTTGAGGCTCCCGCAGGAGATGCAGATGTCTGGGGGAGGAGAGGAGATGTCACCCTGGCACCCCCTCAGTGTGGGGACACCCCAACCCCGTCCCCTGTCCTGCAGCTTCTAGCACAGCCTAGAGTGGAGACAGCCTGACCTCTGTCCTGCAATCCCCAGAACATGCTCATCCCTAAGTCGGGGTTACCAGAGCTGGGGACCAACCCTGAGAGCAGCAGACAGTGTTCCCACTGCCCCCCAGCCTCACCCTGGACCCCAACAACCTGCACAACCCTGGGCAGTGTCCTGGGGGATCCCTGCCATCATTCAGGATGGGCCACTGCCACTCTCACAGCTGCTGTCCCTACTGCCAGCCAGGCCGAATGGTGGGACAAGCCATTGCTTTGGGCTGCCCCCCACCCCTCTGAGCCCTCTCTGCCCCCCAGCTCTGCCCAGAGGTGCCCAGGCAGGGAGGGATGGACCCCCACCCCAGCCCATATCCCGGGTGCAGGATGTGCCCCAGCCCTGCACTCACCTTCGATGTTCCTGCACTTCTGCCGGACCTCGTACACCAGCCGCTCTGGGGGAAGAGGGGGGTCAGGGGGGTCCAGCCTCAGCCTGCTCCCCTCGTGGCTGGGGGTGAAGGGAGGGAAGGCACCCGAGGCAGAAGGGGACCCAGCCCAGAGCAGCTCTTGTCACCCCCCCCAGTGAGCATGGCCAAACCAACCCCCGAGAGAGAAGAGGTGGGCATGGGGGCATCCCCAGCCCCCCAGTACCTCGGGTGCGCTCGTCAATGATCTCCTTGACCTTAGGCTTCTCCTGGGTTGTGCTTTTCCGGGGTTTTTTGGCGGGTGGGGGTGGTGCGTAGGCGGCTGCTTCAGGCTCGACCCACATCTCCGTGTAAACTTCTTTGTAGGGGTTCCGCTCCTCTGCGGGACCAGGGGGCATTAGTGGGGTCTGGGTCTCCCCAGTGGGTTGGGGTGGGATCCCAGCCCTTCCCTGGAACCCCCCAGCCCTGCAATGATTTCCCTGCCCACGCCAGTCCCACCCCAATGATGCCAGAGGTGATGGTGAGTGTCCCCCCAGTACCCCTGGACATGTCCTTGCCCCACACAGAGCCTACATCCCTGCTCACCTTCGGGGGGCTCCAGCCCCTTGGGGCCAGAGGGCTGGAAGCCTCCCAGGGCCCACTCGATCATCTGCTTGTTCTGGATCTCCACCACCTTGGATGTGTCTGTCTCGTCGTTCTCAGGGCACGCCGGGAAGATCTTCCCAGCCCGGCTGCTGGCCACCTGCCAGGGATCCAGGTGTCACCCACCCCCACGAGGGGGTCCCCATCCTCAGGACCCCCAGCTGCTCCCACACTGCCCAACCAGGCAGTTCCCAGCCTTAGGGGGACCAACACAGTGAGGGACCTCCACAACAGAACTCTGGCACTGCTGAGACCCCCCAAAAGCCAGGACCCCTCTCCACATCACCCCACAAGAGACCCTCCTAGCAGTGCTGAGGTCCCCTGAATGTCAGGACACTCCAGCACCCCCTCACAAGGACTACAGCAACCCTCCACAGACCCCTGGAGTCCCTGACCTCCTCCCCAGACCCCCACACCCCCTGCCAGGGACAAGTAATTCCCAGACATTCCCAAAGCCTCCTTAGAGAGTACTCCAAAAACATCCTTAGGGGGTCCCCCAGACTCCCCAGCCTGGCAGTTGCAAAGCTCCAGGCTGCAGGAGTGCAGGCAGGGTGGAGTCCTGGCAGGGCGTAGAGGCAGCTGCTGCTCCCATGGAGAGACCCACGATGGCTCAGATGTCCCCACATCCCCCAGTGTCCTCTGTCGTCCCCACTCACCTGTAGCACCTCATAGATGGCTTTGCGGTACATGGGCTGCTTATTGTAGGTGGCCTGGTGGAAGGCGCTGGCGAAGGAGCTCAGAGGCAGCAGCTTCTCCACACACACCTGGGGACAGGATGAGGCTGTGGGGACACCTGCAGACACCCGGAGGAGGGGTCCTGCCACCCCCACCCCCCCCGGGCGCCACTCACCACCGAGAACTTGCCGTCGCCGAACCACATGACCCAGCGGGTGCCCTCGGCCGCGCGGCTCCGGCCGGTCATCCACCAGGACACGATGCGCCCCGGCCACCACGAGAACCCGCGCAGCTTCCCCCACACCAGCTCGCCGATGCCGAACCCGCGCCCGTCCTGCGGGGGGACACGGCGGTCAGGGAGATCACACGGGGCTTTGGCCCTGCAGCCCCCCGCTCTGCCCAGCCCTGCCCTCACCTCGTACTCGGGCTCGTCGTCGGCGGATTTGGAGGTGTTCTTGTCGCCGGCGTCGGCTACGGCCGGCTCAGGTGTGGTGGCCACGCTGGGCGAGGCGGGGTCGGTGGGCTGCTGCGGGGCGGGCGGCGGGCTGGCCTCCTCCTCCTTCTGCGCCTCGGCCCGCGCCGGCTCCTCCACCACGTTCATCACAGCGATCACCTTCGCCTTCTTCTCGGCCTGCGGGGGAGAGCAGGGCATGGCCACCGGCACCGGCACAGAGGGACAGGCGGGGTGTCAGGGCATCAGCCCGGTGCCATCAGCCCGGTGCCATCAGCCCGGGCCGCACCCAGCCCCAGCACGGGCCCGGTGACCCCGGGCTGCCCCCAAGGCCTTGAGGAACCCCGGCCGGCCATCACCTCCCGCCCACCGCGCGGCCGTGGGTGGTTCCCGTGCCTTAGTGTCCCCCGGGGAGCTGCTCCGGGACCCCCAGAGCCCTCAGAACTCATCCCGAGAGTCCCGAGGCCTGTCCCAGGACCCCCCGCACTCGTTCCGTGACCCCCAGCGTCCATCCCGGGATCCTCTGCACTTATCCTGGGACCCTCGCAGCTCATCCCAGTCCATGCCAACGTCTCCGGCTGCCCCCCTCGGGCCCCCCCGTCCCCGTCCGAATCTCCCCGCGCGGTCCGGGCGCTCCGGCCCGCGGTGGTCCCGATCCCGGCCCCGGTCACGTACCCGCGGGGACCGGCCGGGCCCGGGCCGGGGCGGAACGCGCGGAGCCGGAACGCGCGGAGCCGGCCGGGCCGGTGCGGGTCAGCCCGGCGGCCCTTTGTCTGGGCTCCGGGTCACGTGGTGCCTCTCGGCCCGGCTGGTTGGCTGGGACTGGGGGCGGCGGGGGGGCGCGCCGGGGGCACGGGCCGGACCGGAACCGAAGGGGCCCGAGTGGAGCCGAGTGCAGCCGAATCGAAGTACCGAGTGGAGCCGAAGAGACCCGAATGGTCCCCGCGCCGGAACCGAGGGAACCGAGCGAACCGAAGGAACCCGAGCAGAACCGAAGCGATCCGAGAAGAACCGAACAGAGTCAAGCGGAGCCGAGAAGAACGAACGCAGCCGAGCGGCCTCCGGGACGGATCCGAGCGGAGCCGAGAAGAACCGAATGGAGCCGAGCGGCCTTCGCGGGACGGACACGAGAAGAACCGAGCGGAGCCGAGAAGAACCGAGCGGAGCCGAGCGGATTGCCAGGACGGAACTGAACGGAGCGGAGCGGAGCCGAACGGCCCCGAGCGGTCCGGCCCGCTGCTGGTCCTGCTCGCCCGGTGTCCTCCCCGGTCCCGGTGCTTCTCAGCCCAGCCCCGCTACCCCGCCGGTGCTCCGGTCCCGGCCCGTCCCTCTTGGTACTCACGGGCCCGCGGCCGCGCTCCGGTCCGGGCTGAGCTGTGCCTCACGCCGCGGGGCCTCTCCCGCCGCCTTTTGTCCCGGGGCCGCGGCCCCCCGGCCTTTGTGCGGAGCGCCGGGACGGGGCGGGGGCGGCGGCGCCCCGGGGGCCTCGCCCCGCACGGCTGGAGCCGCCCCCTCCCCCCGCACCGGCGTCCCCAGGGCCACCAGTTAGGGACGGGGGGGCTCTGCGCTGGCACTGCCCCGCTGCACCAGTGCGGCCCAGCACGGACACTGCTCCGGGGTCACATCACCCAGTTCAGCCCAGAATGGACACTGCTCTGGGGTCACATCAGCCAGCTCAGCCCAGAATGGACACTGCTCTGGGCTCTGCCATCCCAGTGCGGCCCAGAATGGACACTGCTCTGGGGCCACATCAGCCAGCTCAGCCCAGAATGGACACTGCTCTGGGGTCACATCACCCAGTTCAGCCCAGAATGGACACTGCTCCGGGGTCACATCACCCAGCTCAGCCCAGCACGGACACTGCTCTGGGGTCACATCACCCAGCTCAGCCCAGCATGGACACTACTCTGGGGTCACATCTCCCAGCTCAGCCCAGAATGGACACTGCTCTGGGCTCTGCCATCCCAGTGCGGCCCAGCACGGACACTGCTCTGGGGTCACATCACCCAGCTCAGCCCAGCATGGACACTGCTCTGGGGTCACATCTCCCAGCTCAGCCCAGAATGGACAGTGCTCTGGGGTCACATCTCCCAGTTCAGCCCAGAATGGACACTGCTCCGGGGTCACATCACCCAGTTCAACCCAGAATGGACACTGCTCCGGGGTCACATCACCCAGCTCAGCCCAGCACGGACACTGCTCTGGGGTCACATCACCCAGCTCAGCCCAGCACGGACACTGCTCTAGGCTCTGCTGTCCCAGTTCAGCCCAGAATGGACACTGCTCTGGGGTCACATCACCCAGTTCAGCCCAGAATGGACACTGCTCCGGGGTCACATCACCCAGTTCAACCCAGAATGGACACTGCTCTGGGCTCTGCTGTCCCAGTTCAGCCCAGCACAGACACTGCTCTGGTAGCACATGGCCCAGTTCACGCCATTACAGACACTGGTGTGGGGGTGGCAGCAGCCCCACTGCCCCAGTTCAGGACGGGACACCCTCAGGGGTCCCTGCACCCCAGGACAGGCCCTGTCCCCGCTGCCAGCCCGGGGGGACCCCGAAGGTCCCTAGTGTCCCGGGGCTCCCATGGCGCTGTGGCTCCAGGACCCCTCTGTGCAGAGAGGGACAAAGGGGTGGGTGGTGTCATCCCGGGGAGGGGGACAGCAGGACCCCTGTCCTGCCACCCGCTGCCGAGGGTCCCCGGGCCACCACCTCATCCCGGGACCCTGAGGGATCCCAAAGGACCCTGAGCATGGCGGTGCCCCAGTGTCACCCTCTGGATGCTCCCAGGTGACAGTGGGGTGACAGCAGGGTGACAGCAGGGATACCCTATTTCCTCTAGCCCAGCTCGGCTGTGACAATGCAGCAAAGCTGCTCTGGGGGCCTAGGATATTTGGGGACGAGTGGCCCTGGGCCATAGGACACGGGGCGCGTGACACCTGGAGTGTCCTGGGACAGGGCCACAGCAGGGCCTTGTGTCCCACCCACCCAGTGCTGATCCCATGGGGCCCTGCTCTGCCCGGGGGGACAGGAAATGTCCCATCGCCGGTCGTTAAGGGACATCGTCTGGATATCACCACTGGGACAATTGTTCCAAGCGATTCCTGCCCTGGGGCCACCGGCAGCTCTGCCAGCCTCGTCCACCCCCACCTCATCCTCAACTCCATCCGCAGTCCCTGTCCTTGCCTCACCCCCACCCTCATCTCCATCTTCATTCCACCTGCATTCCCAGCCCCAGCTCCTGCCCCATCCCCATCCCCATCCCCATCCCCATCCCCATCCCCATCCCCATCCCCATCCCCATCCCCATCCCCACCCCCATTCCCTGTCCTTGCCCCACCCCCATCCTCATCTCCCTCTGCATCTTCATCCCATCTGCGCCTCCATCTTTATCATCTCCAGCTTTATCTTCTTCCTCGTTCCATCTCCGTTCCATCCCATGCCCATGCACTGTTCTTGCCTCATCCCCATCCCATTTCCACCTTCATCCTTTGCCCCATTCCCATCTCCTTCTTCATCCCAACCCCATGCCCATCCCATCTCCATCCCCATCTCCACAGCTGGCACAGGTGGGGGGTGGTCCCAGCTGGAGAGGTTCCAGCATGGACAGGAGAGGGCCAACGCCTGCCCTGGATATCCCTGTCACTGCACGGTCCCCAGGTGTCCCTGTCACCCACCTGCCCTGGGTGTCCCTGTCACTGCACCGCACCCCTCGGAGGCTATGGGGATAAGGAAGAGGAGGGGAAGGCTGGACAGGGCTGGATTGTCCCTGTGCCCACTGCAGCAGGGCCAGTGACCCCAGCTGGGACAGACAGTGGGGAGTGTCACCAAACTGGGACACAAGCAGTGAGTGGCACAGAGGGGATGGCACTGGCACCAGCCAGGGGATGGAGGGGGGGCTGTGAATGGTCACTGGGCCACCAGCCAGCTCTGCTCCCCAAAATCATGGCCCAGAAATGACCAAAGACAGGCTTGGAAACCCTCATGGTTTGGGGACCCACATGGTTTGGGGAGCTGCACTGGGAAGAACTTGCCAGTGCTGAAGGGCTCCAGTCCATCCACCCAGAGATGAGGCAGGGCATGGGGGCTGTGCCTGGGGACCCCTTCCAGGACGAGGGAAGGGGTCATGCCCTGTGCCCTGTGGGGACATGGTGAATGTACCAGCTGTGCCCCGTGTGCCATGGGGACTCCACGGCTGTATCAGCCATGCCCTGTGCCCCATGGGATGGCTTGGCCCTGCCAGCCATGCCCAGTGGGATGCCCCTGCTGTGCCAGTCTCCCTTGTCCCTGCGAGTGCCAGCATGAGGGTGCTTGGCAGCAGGGTTATAAATAATGCCAAGGAGGTGGCACAGGGGGACACATTGCCAGGGAGACCCGCTGGCAGTGGGGGACGATGCTGAGAATGGGGTGAGGAGGGTGCGATTGGGACCCCAGGGCACCCGCAGAGCCCTGTCCCTGCTGCCCCCAAGCAGCCGCCGGCACCGCGGCCACCCCGCGCCTGCGCCAGGCTCCCGCCACAAGTCTGGCTGCGTCACACGCTGGTTCCCTGGGAAACCGGGAGGAACGGGCGGCACATCCCGCGGGAGAAGGATGGGGGCCCTGCTGCGCACACCGGCCCGGGGCAAGGGCAGCCCCGGGGGGCGCGGAGCAGAGCCGTGGGGCCAGAGCCGGGTGCCAGCCGGGCAGTGGCACCACCAGCAGCGGGGCGCACCCGCTCCACCAGCCCCAGGGCACGGCTGTGCCAGGGTGTCCCGTGTGCCCAGCCAAGCCCCGCGAGTGCGCCGACTGCCCCTCGTGTGCCTGGTCACCCCCGGCCCAGGCTCCCTGCCACCAACATCGCTGCGATTGCCATGGGAGCCTTGGGGCTCAGGGTGCCGCAGCCACGCCGTGCCAACCCCCACCAGTGTCAACCCCCCGCCGGTGCCAACCCCCCACCATTGCCAACCCCCGCCGGTGCCGGCCCTCACCTCCCGCTTCCAGCGCGCCAGCCACTCGTCCCGCTTCCTCTTGCTGATGTAGTAGGGGTCCCCGGCCTGGAAGGTGTGCCGCTGCATTGGCCGCTGCCGCAGACTCGACTCCCAGCCCAGCCCGCCGCGGAGTCGCCCGCGAGAGCCCTGCGCCGACAGAGACAGTGGGGTCAGGGCACTGCCATGGCAGCACGGGGGGAGCCACAGACTGGGCTTGGGGACAGTGGGGGGACACAGCAGGGCTGCCTGGGGGCTGGAATGGGGCACACGCTTGTGCGTGGGGAGACAGGCAAGGGGGGTGCTGCCTGCTGGGCACACATATGCACATGAACATGGCCTGGCCACATGTGCACCAGGACCTGGTGTCCAGAAAGTGGATACTGGGGAGAAATTCTTCCCTGTGAGGGTGCTGAGGCCCTGGCACAGGTTGCCCATGAAAGCTGTGGTTGCCCCATCCCTGGAAGTCTTCCAGGCCAGACTGGACATGGCTTGGAGTAACCTGGTGTAGTGGAAGGTGTGCCTGCCCATAGATAAGCTTTGAGGTCCCTTCCATCCCAAGCCAGTCTAGGATTCAATGAACTGGATGCCATGGCATCCCACCACATCCAGCTGCACCTCGGTGGGCACCACTGGCACTGTCCAGGCACGGATCCACCCCAAAGCAGATCCAACACACCATGCCCAAAGATCTGAGGGGAGGCGAGGGGTCAGCCTGGGCAGGCACTGTCCCATGCAGGGGTGGAAGGGGTCACTGGTGGGGCACATCCTGGTGCCACCTGGTCCCCAGCACAGCAGCAGGTGCTGCCAGTGTCTAGCTGTGTGGTGGCATGGGAGCCCAGGACCCCTATCGTGTAGGAAACATGGGCCCTTGCTGCTCCCCCACGGCTGCTGGTGCTGAGGAAGCAGGGAGATATGCTGCCTGTGGGCATGGGGGGCACTATGCTGGCTGGTGGGCTGTGAGGCCGTGCCCATCTCCTGGGGTGGGTTGTGCCCATCTCCTGGGCACAGCTTCTCAGGATCTGGCCCCAGGCCATACTTGCCTCCATTTTCAGGGTGTCGAAGTTGTTTTCCTCCTTTTCGTCCTTGCCTGCACACAGAACAGAGAGCGGCTGTCAGCTGGCGTCGGCACAGGGCTGCAGGGCGATGGGGCCCACCCAGGGTCCCACGGGGGAGATGGGGCCCACCCGGGACCCCCCAGCCCATCCAGGGGCCACTCTGTGCTGGGCTGGGCCCCCTGGCTCACACACAAGGCCTGGCCCTGCTCCCGGCTGGGCACTGCTGCCGCTGCTCTCCCGCCCCGGCCGGGTTTGGGGGTCTGGGGCAGTGACCCCCCCGGGCAGGCAGGGGAAGCGGCGCAGCCCCGCTGCTTCCTGTGCTCTCGGCACATCCGCGCTGCAGGTCGTGCCGAGGCGCTGCCAGGAAAGTGGCTAAAAATAACCCCGAGTGTTTCGGGGGGTGAGAAGCGCCGGGGGCCAGGGGAGCGGGGGCGGCCAGGGGAGCAGGGGGCACTGCTGGGCACTGAGGGGGGCTCCCACCCACTGCTGCTGTCACTCAGCACGTCACCCTGCCTGCTGGACACTGCCCACCCTGGCACAGACCCCAGGATGTCCCCAGCCCTGTGTGACACTGGGAGAGTACCCCACATTCGGCACATGGGGATCCAGCCCCCCATGGCAATTGGAGCCCCCCAAAGCAGCAAGGCCTGAATAGGAGAGGAGCCAAGAGCTCTGCTCTGAGTGCTGGGGGACAGCAGGGGCCACGGGGGGAGAAGGGGGGACTATGGGAGACAAGAGGGGACATTGCAGGACACTGTGGGGTGGTGGGGGACACTGTGGGACAGAAGCTTTCCAGCTCCATGCTGGGGACAGGAGTATGTGTGTACTCCAGGTATGCCTGGGCATCCCATCCTCCCAGCACTGCTCACAGTCACAGGGATCTCAGGTGGAGAAACTGAGGCACGAGAGAGGGGGCCTGGCCTGTTCTGAGATGCTGGTCCCCTCTGTGACTGGGAGTGCTCAAACTGGGGGGCACCGACTTGAAGGGGGGATTTCCCGTGGCTGTGGCTCATCCCGGGTGAGGGATCCCCGGGGAGCCCTGGCCGGCTGGGAGGAGCAGGGGAAGGTCCGGCAGGAGCCAAGCCTGGCGCTGGAGGGGGCAGCGCTGCCGGTGACCCCGGCACGGGCATGGCCGGAGCACTGGAAATGGCTCCGGTGGGAGGGAATGAGCTCCCGGCGGCGTCACAGCTCCCCCGGGCCCTGCTGGGATCCGCTTGGACACCACGTCCGGCCATCACCACACCCACACCGGTGTCCAGCTCCCCTCAGCCACCGCGTCAGCCGGCGCTGGGGCAGCCCCACGGCCACGGCCGTGCCCTCCCCGCTCCCCCCGACGGCGGCTGCGGCGCTCCCGCGGCTGAGCCTCGTGACTGCGGCAGCATCTGCAGCGTGCAGCTCATCCATCCATCCATCTATCCATCCATGCCTCTTCCAGCTCCATCCCTGCCTGCCTCAGCCACCCCTGCCTGCCTCAGCCATCCCAGCCTCTTGCAGCTCCATCTCAGCTCTCTCCCCTGTCCTTGGTGCCAGCAGTGGCTTGGCATGGCCAGCCAGTCACTCTCTGATGATTCCAGTCAGGAAGCCCCAAGTAGCAGTTCCCAGTACTGGGAACTCTGAGAAGGATGTCCCGAGGTCCAGAGGGATCACCCGGGGTCCAGCCTGTGCTGTGGCCACTGCTCCTGTCCCTGGGCACCCCTGGGAACACTTGGCTCACCTCCAGACACCTCCCTACAGGTGTCACTGCCAGGGATCCCCAGAGTCCGCTCTGCTCCGGGCTGAGCAGCCACAGCTCCCTCAGCCTTACCCGAGCAGAGAAACTCCAGCCCTGCAGCATCACAGGGCTCTCGGGGTCTCTCCCCAGCTTGTCCCTGTCCCTCGTGTCTTGCAGAGCCAGCGCTGGGCCTGGCACTACGAGGTGGCCTCACTACCTGGACATCTCCTGACATGAGCCAGAAATGCCCCAGGACCCCTGGGAAGCCCTGTGTTGAGCTGCACCCCAGCAGGATGCTGGGAATGACCCTCAGTGCGGCGCTGCTTCCCAGCACCAGAGCCAGGATCTCCTGGGCACCAAGGCCCTGTGACTGGGGCTGTGCCCCCCACACCCCCAGCACAGGCAGGGCTACTGTGGCAGGGCACACACGCCAGGGAGGTCACAGGTGGGCAGGGATATGCTGGCACCACCAGGCACCGAGCACTAGGACTGGCATCCCTGTTCCTGCTGGGTGATGGGATCAGCATGTGGGCACAGCCCCCCGCTCTGACCTGCTGCCCCCACCCCAAATCCTGCACAGCATGGAAGGGCTCAGCCCTTCCTCCTCTCCTCCTCCTCCTCCTGTGGCAGCGCTGCCCAGCCCAGAGCCCTCACAGGGCAGGACAGTGGGGCCAGGGGTCCCTGGGGGGCTGAGCCCTGGAGCAGGGGGGCCCTGGAATGAGGAGCCCCCGGCACTGTGCTCTTACTTTTCTCTGTGGCCTCCAGGAGTTTCCTCCTCCCGCGTTTCTTCTGGGCGTCAGAAGGAGCGAGCTCACCCTCATCGGCCGGGGCGTCCAGGCCCTCCTTGGGGGTGCAGCGGCCGTTCTCCAGTGCCCGGCCCGTCTCTCCGTCCGGCAGACTCTCCGTCTCGTCCTCCTCAGGCCGGCTGCCCTTGGGGCTCGCGCCGCCCTCCTCCGCGTCGCCCTCCACGTCCCCGTTGGGCAGCGGCTCGGCGGGACTGGCCTCCGGGCAGGGCGGGGGGCACTTGGGGACGGCCGCGGTGTCTTTGGGGGTGTCACTGCTTTCCACCTGCTGAGAGGAGGGGAAGGAGCTGTGGTTGGTGCTGGCAGGAGGGGACAACAGCACATTATGCCGAAAAATCCAAGTCCCACCTCCTGCATCCCAGGTGTGATGGCTGCCGCTGCCTGCTGAGGGGACCCTCGGAACCAGGACAAGGTGTCACAGCACCCTCAGGGCCAAGACACATGGATGTGACACCCTCGTGACCAGGCCACACTGCTGTGTCACCCTGAGGACAACACTCCACCACGGCACTCTCAGAACTAGAACAATGGGTGTGACATCCTGGACCAGGACACATTTCCATGGCCTGCTCAGGACCAGGACATGTTAGAGCAACACCCTCAGACTGCGACACAACAGCGCAGCACCCTCAGAACATGGACAGTGTGAGAAGATACCTTTGGGACAATGACAAAATGCCGTGACATCCTCAGGACCATAACAAAAGGTGACACCATGAGGATCAAGACGTGGAGCCACAGAATGCTCAGGACCAGGACACAAGGACATGACACCTTTTGGACTGGGACACAACACCATGACACCCTCAGGACCAGGACACAACACCACAATATCTGCAGGAGAATGACACTGGGTCATGACACTTTCAGAGCAGGACATGGTGCCACAACACCTTGGGGACCAGGACATGGTGCCGTGGTGCCATCCAGACCAGAGCACGCTGGGATGTGCCCCAGGTGCCCAGTCCCTGTGGGCAGAGGGGATGCTGGCACTGCCCATCCTGCCTGGCACACCTGTGCCACCACACTGGGGTGAGAGGACAGCAAGGGGACAGCAAGGGGACAGCAAGGGGGCCCCTTGGTGTGGCCTGTCTCCACTGTCATGGGCACATGGGACAGAGGTGCGTGTAAGGGACAGGCAGAGCCAGGCCCTGTGACAACCCTGTAACACACATATGTGCAGGTGTGTGTGTGACCGGAGTGCATGTGTGTGTGCATGTGTGTGCATGTGTGTGCCAGGTGTGTTTGCGTGCCAGGTGTGTGTGTGTGTGTGTGACAGGCAGTACCAGCAGTGCTGCTGTCCCCAGCGCTGGGCCTGGTGACATGGCAGGGACAGAGCCTGAGCACGGTGGCTGTGCCAGTGGTCACATGTGCCAACCCAGCACAAACCACGGCACAGACAGTGCCCAGGGTGGGATATGACCATGGGGCTGGGGATGGCATCGTGGCACCCTGCCATGCTGCCAGCCTGGGCAGCTGTATGGCACAGCTTGGCACAGAATGGCATGGCATGGCATGGCATGGCACAGCTTGGCCCAGCTTGGCACAGCAGCACAGCACAACTAAGCACAGCTCAGCACAGCTTGGCCCAGCTCAGCACAGTTCAGCACACTCAGCACAGCTCAGCACAGCTCAGCACAGTTCAGCACACTCAGCACAGCTCAGCCCAGCTCGGCCCAGCTCAGCACAGCTCAGCACAGCTTGGCCCAGCTCAGCACAGTTCAGCACACTCAGCACAGCTCAGCACAGCTCGGCCCAGCTCAGCACAGCTCAGCACAGCTCGGCACCAGGAGCAGCAGTCAGAGCGAGAGGCACAGCCCAGCGCAGTGGTTTCCGTGGCCAGGGAGAGTGAAAGTGCTGCTGTGGCTCTGCACAGCTGGTGGTGGCACAGCCCTGGCAGGGTGGGCACAGCCACCCCTGCTGGGAACAGCCCTGCTGTCACTGCACTCGGTGCTCTCAGACCCTCCTTGCTGGGTGCCCCTTCCCCTGGCACTGCCCCTCACCAGTGCAGCCCCATGGAGCACTGGCACCAGCCTCCCCAGAGACCCTGCACGCTGCCACGGGCACTGGGTGCCACCCTAGTGCCAGCCCGCACTGGCACCCAACACCTGGAGGTGCTTCTGTTCCCTCCAGGTGCCCCTGGTGTCCTCCTGCAGCACAGGAGGGTGCTGCGGTGGCACAGTGTGGTGACAGGGTGGCACAGAGTTATGCCAGGGTGGCACGGTGGGTGGTTGGCCACAAGG
Source organism: Lichenostomus cassidix (assembly GCF_008360975.1). Classification (NCBI taxonomy): domain Eukaryota; kingdom Metazoa; phylum Chordata; class Aves; order Passeriformes; family Meliphagidae; genus Lichenostomus; species Lichenostomus cassidix. The sequence continues at coordinate 112,937,278 of NC_139483.1, read as the reverse complement.
ACCCTCCTGCTTTCTCCAGCAAACTACAGGTCCCACGATGGCCTGTTCAGTGGCAGAGCCCAGAGAGGGGACACAGCACTGTTGGGAGGCTTGGCATGAGCCAGGGGGCTCACAGTGCTGCCCGCCAAGCAAGTGGGGAGGAGCCACTGATGCTGAAGCACAAGCTCCAGGGAGGTGGCAGCTGGTCTTCGCTACCTGACATTCCCTGGATTCGTGCCACAGGGCACAGGATCCCTCCCCTGTCCCCACCGTGGCACATCCCCTCAGCCACTGCCACCACTCGCCTATGCAGCCACCTCTGCCACAGCCCCACGGCGCTTCCTGCTCAGCCCAGCCCCAGCGCTGCCACTGTCACTTCCTCCAGAGCTGGGAAGGAAGGGACGAGAAGGTGCTGAGGGGTGTTGTGGTTCAGGGGGTGTTTGGGTTCAGGGGACTCTCACAGGGTGTCCAGCAGCACTGGCAGTGGCCTCTCCCCATCCTGGCTGCATCAGGCTCCAGCCGTGGCACAGTGCCCCGAGCTAACACCGGGGCCATTGGGAGGGCAGAGGTGCTGTGCCAGTCCATCAATGAGGGCACACCTGGGCTTTCAGAGGCCAAAGGCCAGAGCTCAGTGTGCTTGGCTGAGGGGCACTGCAGCCTCAGAAGGGCCAGACACCCACCACAGGATGGGACAGCAGCGGGGACACCGCGGTGTGGCCTGGGAGCAGTGCAGAGAGCTGGAACGTGGGCAAGGCAAGATGGATGCCAGGGAGCAAAGTCCCCTCTGGTCCCACAGCGAGCAGAATGGAAGCTGCTCCCTGTTCCATCCCCCTGCCCGTGGCATGGCAGAATCCCCAGCTCGCCCTGAGGGACCTCAGCTGCCGTTCCCCAGCCAAGCTTATGGGGGTCCCAGCCACCCCCAGCCCTGCTCCCACCTCCGCCTGGGGCTGCATCCGCGCCGAGAACAATCGCAGGGGAGGAAACGGGAAGGCCGGGATGTGCTCTGGATCGGGTGGTGCGTGGGAGCTGGTGAAGGCATGGCTGCAGGCTTTGGGGGCCTGAAGGGGACTCAGGGTGGCTATGGGGCTTTGGGGTGGCTGTGGGGTTCAGGGAGGCTGCAGGGGCTCAGCCCACCCCCTTGTTGGCATGGGTCCTGGGGGGCTCGGCCGGTGTGGGGGTGATGGGAACACGATGGCACAGGATCCCCTTGGCACTGCCACTGGGACTGACCGTCACCACTGGGCCTGCGGTGCTGCTGCACAATGCCAAGAAGCTGTGCTGGGCAGGAGGGTCCTGCAATGGGGCACATGGGATGTTAACACTGGGACAGGACAGGCACCATGTCCCCTCACATGTGGTCCTGCCGGGACAGGGATACACAGCCCACCCAACACCACGGCCGGAATGCCCTGGCATGTCCCCCATCCATTCCACCCAGCCAACGCCCACTTCCAGCCCCTCCACAGCTGCCCTGGCCAAACCTGGCACCCCAGCTTCCCTACCTGGGCCAGGACCGGACCCCAGCTCACCAGGCCCCTCGTGCCACCAGCACGTCCCGGTGCTGCCACTCAGACACTGGGCCAGGGCAGTGCAGGACAAGGGGACACCAGGACCCACCCCGTGGCCTGTTCCCTCCCCAGCTGCCCCGGCGCCCATCCCAGTCCCTGAGAAGGGCCGGCGGCGGAGCTTTCCTGCCCACCCACCCGCTTCCTCCGTCCGCTGGGCCCTGGGAAACAAGAGCTGCCTTTCTCCTGCTCCCTCCCCTCCGCTGGGCCCCTGCCAAGGAGGCTGCTCTGCTGGGAGCCTGCGGGGCTGAAGGGCCCTGTGCCCTCCCCACCGCCCTGGGGACACAGGGTGATGCTGGGGACACTCCCCACAGAGGGATGATGGGGTCAAGCACTTGGGGACCCTTGTGCCCATCCTAGCCTGGGGAAGGTGCCTCTGTCATCCACGGCACCCGCTGAGGGGTGTCCCTCTGCCAGGCCTGGCTAGGACTGGGGACACTGGTCTTGGAGCCATGGCATGGCACTGCATGGCTCAGCATGGCACGGAGCACAGTAAGGCCTGGCACAGCTCAGAACGGCACAGCTCGGTGTGGCATGGCATGGCTCACTGACATCGTGTCCCCACACGGCTGTCCCCAGCCAGCCCCCTGCCAGCTCCCTCTCCAGCCCCCTGTGTCCTCTCATAGGGCTGACCAGGCAGGTGCTCAGGCCCTCTGGCCACATGCCTGCCCACCAGGACCCTGGGAACTGCCCTGGGGACCCCCAGCCAGCACCCACAGAGCCAGCCTGGTGCCCATGCCACATGCCAGCTCCCCTTGCCCCGCTCTGGTGCCCCCAGCGCGGCAGGCTGTCCACAGGGAGGATATTTTTAGCAGCTCACACCCGGAGGGGCTTCCCTGGCCTCCTGGCAGTGGCTGGGGCAGGCCATGCCAGCTCTGCTCTCTTGGCACTGCGAGCTGCCGGCCAAAGGGCCAGCTCTGGCAGCAGCACTGGCAGAGTGCAGGTGTGCTGGGGCACACAGGGATGGGCACCCACCCCAGCTGTGGGGCAGGATGAGCCTGCTGCCCTGGCACTGCTGCCATCCCTTCCTCGTGCCGGGGGCTTCCTGGGGCCGCTGGCTCTGCTGGCCGGAGCCCTCCTGGCTCCCAGGCCCCGGCTGCTCCTGACGTTCCCCACTTGTTCCCGTGCCAGCATTGTTCTTCCACCACAGCATTCCCCCCGCCCGGCACGTTCTTCCCGCCCCCCGGGGCCACAGCCAGCCTGGGGAGCCCAGCTCCCTGCCCAGCCCCAGGTGACACTGCTCCGGCTTTCCCGGGCCCCTGGAATGGCAGGGATCAAGGATCATCGGGACAGGCAGCTTGGACCTGAAACTTCCCAGCAGAAGATTAACCCTTTCGGCTGCCAGAAACTTTTCCGAAAAGGATTTGCAACCTTCTAAGAGTGAAGGTGCCTCAGCACCGTTTGTCCCCCAGGCCCTGCTTGTTCCCCTGGCTCACTCATCCCCCTGGGCCTGTTTGTCACCCCTCTGTCCCCTCCTGCAGGAATGAGGACTGGGGACACTGTCTGAGCCTGGGATAACAAGGGCGCCTTCCCTCTGGGCCTCCAGCATCCAGAGGAACCTGCTCTTCTGCTCACACCGCGTTCATGGTGCCAGCAGCCAGGTGCCACCTGGCAGCCCCGCAAGGAGGGACACACCATGGCTCCTCAATGGCACTGGGACACACCATGGCTCCGTAGGGCTGAGCCACGAGTGTCCCCAGCCCTGGGTGTCCTGTCCCAGCACCCCACCTGAAAATCCCGAGCATCCTGTGACTCCAGGAGCCACGTGTCTGTCTGTCCCCAGCGCCCAGTGTCCTGCCAGAACCGTGCTTGCCTCAGCCCCCCTCACCTGCACATGGGGCCAAGCAGCCCCCAGCCCCCTGCACAGACCCCCCAGCCTGCAAGGACCCCCCAGCCCTGCAGGGACCCCCCAGCTCTGACACCTGCCAGCACTGCAGTGCCACGGCCAAATGAGGACAGGAGGCACTGCAGCACTGAATGAGGACCCAGAGGGCACAGTGCCCGTGGTGCAGCCAGCTGGGCTGCTGAGCTAGAAGCTGAGTGAACCCAGAGTGCTGGGTGGGCACAGCCTACATGGCAGGAGCCGGGGAGACCACCAGAGACTCGGGGGGCTCTGCTCCCAGGGCCCAACAGCCCCAGGGCAAGGGCCAAGGTCCCAGGTGCCCCGGCAGGGAGCGACTGCACAGCAGGGCCTGGAGCGGAGCTGCACGGAGCGGGATGGTGCCACCGGGCACAGGAGGTGCCACCGGGCACAGGAGGGCTCGCCGGGGGCCTCGGGGAGGGGCAGCACTGAGGGCCAGGAGGGGACACGCCCTCCCGCCGCTCTCGAGTCTCCTCTGGCTCAGCCCACGGCACACCGGGAGCCCAGGTCTCCCCTGATGTGGCTGCGGGGCGGGACAGCCCCACGGGGGGACACCCGCCGCCCCCCACCTGGCCCCAGCGCCCGCTGGCTCACCTGGGCATGCTTGCGCTTCCGCCCGGGCCGCCCGGCTTTCCTCATGGGCGTCCCCGGCTCCTGCTTCTCCTCCTTGCTCGCGTTCTCCTCGGGCTCCTCTTCCCCCTGCGAGCCGGAGACAGAGAGGAGGTTACGCCGCCGGGCAGCCCGGGATGGGCACGGCTCTGCTCCCGCTCGGCGCTGGGATCGTTGGCACCGCGGGCACCGCAGGGGGACAGCCAGCTGCACTGGGAGCACTGGGGCATCGTCGGGCCAGCAGCACCAGGACACTTAGAAGGGTGACAATGCCTCCTGCCACGCTTGGGCTGTGGCACAGGCTGCCATAGGGCTGGGGACCTCAGTGGGTGACCCTCCTGCCCTGTGCCACTGTGTGACAGCCGGCTCAGGCCACCTCCCCACTGCTGCCACCCGCCGAGCCCTGCGCATGCCGAGCTGGGGGCTCCTGCGCCACGGAACACGGCAAGGGCTGGGTGGACATGTCACACCACGGGCCTGCAGGCAGCCGTGAGGCTCCCTGGGGACAAGGGCCGGCAGCGAGAGCCAGGTAACCCCGAAGCAGGCAGCTGCTTCCTTTGGGGACCGCGCTGTGCCCCAGAGCAGCTGGCAGCGCCCGTGCTCGGTGCTGTGGCCCAGCCCCGGTGCTGGCAGCACGCATGTGCCGGCATGGCGGCGGAGCGGGAATGCGGCCTGGGAAAGGGACCTGCTGAGGCCGCGGCAGAGCCCGAGGAGCGCGGCGAGCCAGGCGCCCTGTGCCCTGCTCAGGGGTCTCACGCCCAGCACCACGGCGCCAGGGGGACCCAGCAGGGCAAGGGGTGCGCGAGGCCCCGGCGTGGCGCGGGGCCCGTTTCACCTGAGCCCCAGAAGATCCCGGCGGCAGCAGCCAAGCAGGAAGAGGCCACGGAGGGGGAGCAGGGGAAGGAGGAGAGGCCGGCGGGGGGCTGGCGAGGGAGAGGCCGGGGAGGGGATGGGGCTGGCAGCCAGACAGCGCCGGCATCCAGCTGCAGCCGCGTGGCTCTGCACCCCGGCGGGCGCCAGCCCCAGCTGCATTCCTGCCCTGCATCCCCCTGAGCCAGGCTGGCTGCACCACTGGGGTGCAACTGCCACATCCCTGTGGGTCCAGCAGCAAGGTCTCACAGCATTGGGACACGCTGTGGTGCCCCAGGGCCATGGTGCCCTAGGGCCATGATACCCCATGGTTCTGGTGTCCCACTGCCACAGTGCTCCTGGCTGTGGTCCCCAGACCAGTTCCCTCTGTGCCACCCACCCCAGACTCAGCCACATCCCCCTGTGCCCATCGCTGCCCGTCTGCCCTCTCTGGTCTTGGTGTGTGTGGGATTGAATATTGTTGGTCTGTCCCCAGCCGGCGGCAGCAGCTGGTGTCCTGGCAGTGCCCAGCCCCCTGCACAGACCCCCCAGCCCTGCAAGGACCCCCAGCCCCCTGCAGGGACCCCCCCAGCCCTGGTACCTGCCAGCACTGCAATGGCACGGCTGAATGAGGACAGGAGGCACTGCAGCACTCAGGGGCTCTGCCAGGGCTGGGCCCCATTCCCCATGCCATCCCAGCTGGAAAGTTTTGGGACGGATCCAAGGACGACATCAGGATCCCACATCCAGCTCCATCCTCCAGGATTCCCTAAGGGGGATTCTGGGGGTCCCTGCCCCACAAGCCCCCTGTGCTTTGCCACGCTGCAAAGCCAGGGCAGCACTGAGGAGCCTGGGGGTCTAGGCCAGCCCCGGTGAGACCCCAGCACCTGTCCTTTTGCCCCAGTGCTACCCTGGCTGCTGCCACTGCCCCAGCCAGTCATCCCTCGCCAAGGTCCAACTCGTCCAGGTCCTGGCAGCATTTATGGTGGATGTAAATGAAAGATTTGGGGAGGTGTCATGTGCACCAGGTGGTGGCCAGGCCTCCCACAGCCAGGATCAGGATCGGATGCAGCTGGGGAGCACCCAGTGGGTGCCAGAGAGGCCAGGAGGGCACCAGGGTGAAATGCTGGTGGGACAGAGCTGGCTCGAGGGCTGCAATGATGGGGGACAGTGGGGTCCCTGCTGTGGAACCAGGGAGATGCCCCCAGCACCCATCAGGACAGGAGACCCTCCCCGGGGCCCAGCCAGCACCCCAAAGGCAGGGCAGGAGAGGGGGTGCAGCCCGGGCAGCAGCAGGGCTGGGCAAAGGGCTCCGCGGGGGCTCTGCTCCCCCCAGCCCGCCCGTGCCGCAGCCCCTCCAGCCCGCATCCCGCCGGGAGCTGAGTCATCCCCCATCCATCAGCCCGTGCCCGTCGCCCGGGGCGCGGGGCTCCGTGGCACGTCCCCGATGCTGCTCCTGCGCCGCTGCCAAGCAACAGCCCGGAGGGAACGGCGGCCGAGCGCAGCGGGCTGAGCTGCGGCATGACGCAGTGCTGGCTGCGCCGCCAGCCTCGCTCCGCGGCACCGGCAACGGAGCCCAGCCCGCGGCCCCGGGGGGAAGCCGGGTGCGGGGAGCTGCCCCGGCCGGCAGCGGGCTGAGCCCCGCCGGGACCGTGCGGGGAGCCGCCGGCACCGGCACGACCCGCAGTGCCGGAGGCGGCGGGGGCGGCTCGGCCCTCCCGGCCCCGCGGGCAGCGGCTGCCCTCGGCAGGGTGACCTCGGCGCGTGGCCGCGGGGGAGGCGACGCCGCGTCCCGCAGGGTCAGCCCAGGACAGCGCTCGGCCGCCGCGCTGCTGCCAGCGCCCGGGCACGGCGGCGGGTGCTGCTCCCGAGGGCGTGCCGGGATGCACCGGGCATTCCCGCGGCTCTTCCCCGCACCCCTCGTGTCACGCGTGCCCAAAACCGGCCCGAAGCACGGCGGGGGCTGCACATCCACCCCGCTCCCACTGCTGCCGGACACGCTGCGGGGCAAGGAGAGGCCGACCCGTCCCTGGGCTACTCGTGCCCCCAGCTGTGCCAAAAACGTGCCGGGCACATCCCGGCGGACGCACAGGCCGCCCGTCCGGCAGCCGCCAGCAATGGCTGGCAGATGGGGAACACCACTGTGGGAGAACAGTGTGACCCAGCCGGCCAGAAAGAACTGGGATGACCCCCAACCTGGCGGTGCCCGCGGTGGGACAGTGTCCAGCTGGCCGCAGCCCCTGTCCCCACGCCTTGACCAGCCCTGCCCTGTGCCGCTGGACACTCCTCCCCACGGGGGAACAACGGGTTTGCCAGCCCTGGCACTGAGGGCCACCCTGGCCCTCCCAACTTGGGTGGCAGGGACTCCAGGGAGAGGGGTCCTTCCCGAGCCTGATGTCACAAATGAAGGGAGTGCAGGGACCCCTGGAAAAGGCAGGGACCTCCATAAGGGGGGAGCAGGGATGGCACAAGGGTTATGGGACCATCACGTGTCCCCCCCAGTGCAGGGCATGAACCCAGCACATGCTCCAGAGCCAGGACACCCCCCTCCTGGAGTCACCCCCACCCTGCCAGTCCCCTTGCCCCAGCCCTGCCCGCCGCCAGGAGGTGACAGCAGGTCTCTGTCCCCGTCCCCTCCCCGCGCTCCCCAGCGCCAGGAATAGCTCAATCCGCGCTAATCCCGGCCGCGGCTCAGGCCTCTTTCACCCCCGCCACTCCCTTCGCCCGGCACGGCGCTCCCCTCGCTGCAAGGCGCTGGGGTGTGGCGGAGGGGCCCCGCGCCCCCTTCTCCTGCCAGCCGGGACGAGCCAGCTCCCCGAGCCCCTCATGGCCTGGCACGGGGCCGGGATGGGCGCAGGGCCCCCGGAGCCGCGGAGCAGGGCAGTACCTTGTGCGTGTCGAGCGCCTCGCGGCTGGGCGCAGGGCTGCCGGCGTCCAGGGTCCCGCTGGACGGCATCGTGGGGCGCGGGGGCGGCGGCCGCCTCTTCAGCACCTGAGCGACCCCGCTGCGCCAAGGAGGGGTCCGGGAGCCGTCCCCTGCCGCCTGCCTGGATCCTCCTGCCACTGTGGGAAGTGGAGAGGGACGGGGGTGAGAGGGTGCTCCTGCCCTGCCGCCCCCCGGCCCGGCCCCAGCCCCGGCAATTATTAACACGCCACAGCCTTGACTCGGCCGGGCTGGGCTCCTTCCCCGCCTGAGCCCGGCAGGTGCCCGAGCCCCTGCCCGTGCCGGCTGCAGGGTGCACGGTGAGGGGTGCACAGTGGGGTGCAGTGTCAGCGCAGGGTGCATGGCACAGGCTGCAGGGTGCAGAGTGGTGCGGGGCACAGGGTGCACGGTGTGAGGTGCCCAGTGGGGTGCAGTGCGTGGGGCACAGGGCCCACGGCATGGGGTGCACGGTGTGGGTACAGGGAGCAGGGCACACTGTGGGGTGCACGGTGTGGGGTGCCTGACGCAGGACACAGTGTGGGGTGTATGGCATGGGTACAGGGTGCACGGTGTGGGGTGCCTGGCAGGGTGCAGGGTGAGGGGTGTACGGTGTGGTGCAGAGCACCCAGCACACCGATGCTCAGTGTGGAGTGCCCTTTGCACAGCAAGGTGCCAGCAAGGTGCCCAGTGCACGTTTTGGGGTGCATAGTGTACCGTGGAGGGGGATGTGCAGTGAGGGGTGCAAGGGGTGCAGTGTGTAGGTGCAGGGTGTGGGGCGCAGCAGGGCTGTGGGGTGTGGGGTACAAGGTGTGGGGCGTGCGGGCTGCAGGACAGGTGCAGTGTGTGGGAGGTGCATGGTGCAGGGCTTGGGGTGCAGGGTGTGTGGGGTGCAGGGTGTGTGGGGTGCAAGGTGTGTGGGGTGCAGGGTGTGTGGGGTGCAGGATGTGTGGGGTGCAGGGTGTGTGGGGTGCAGGGTGTGTGGGGTGCAGGGTGTGTGGGGTGCACCGTGCAGGGTGTGAGGTGCACAGTGTGGGGTACCAGGTGCGGGGTCTGCACGGTGTAGGATGTGTGGGGTGCTGGGTGCAGGGTATAGGGTGCTGGCAGTCAGGGGGCTGGGAGCACCGTTAGGTGTGGGGCTGTGGGCAGCAAACTGCTGGGTGCAGGACTGGGGGGCCGAGAGCTGGCTGGGGGGCCGGGGAGGCCAGGGGATGCCGGCTGTGGGCGCTGGTTGCAGGGAGCTGGGGGATGCTGGGTGCGGGGTGCTGGAGGGTGCAGGGTGTGCGGTGCGGGGTGCGAGGTGCAGGGTGCGGGGTGCTGGCTGCGGGGCCTGGGGCCGGTTGCGGGGGGCCGGGGGGGCCGCGGGGGAGGCGCCAGCCGGCACCTGTTGCTATGGCAAACGCTGCATTCGCCATGGCCGGGGCTGCTGTTGCCTTTGGCACCGGAGCTGTAATTTGTTTCTAGAGCTTTCCAGCCGCAGCCGTTCCCAGCGGCGGGCGGGGGGCTCGGGCGGGGGCTCGGGGGGGCCGGGGCGGGCAGGACGCCGCTCCCAGCACCACTCCCCCCCTAAGACATCCCCCCGGCCCGCGGCCAGAGCGGCGGGGGCTGCTGGGGGGGGGCGCAGCCGTCCCCCACCACAGGCACGGGGACCTCCGGGATATGGGGTGCTGGGCCGGGGGCTGCCGGGGGGAGCTCAGCCCTCCCTGGCCCGGTGCCCCCGAACGGCCCCTCTCGCAGGCTGGGCTGAGAGGGGAGGTGGGCAGGGGGAGTGGGGGGTGGGATGGGGAGTGGGGGCGGTGGGTGCAGGCTGGGGGAGCAGAGTTGGGGTGCGGGGTGGAGGGTAGGACCTGGAGGTGCTGGGTGGGACCGGGGGGTGCAGCACGTCAGACGGGGGTGTGGGGTGCAGGCTGTACCCCCAGGCACAGCCCTGAGCCGGCCAGCGGGCGCTGGGGAGGAGCTCCCCGTCCCCTTCCCTCAGCAGCTCGGGGAGCCCCAGGGGAAGCCCCCGGCCGCATCCCTGGCACCATCCCCTTGGTGGCACTGGGGTGCCTCCGCCAGCTCCCCGCGGGCACACTCGCCCCCGGCCCGGCCCTTGGGTACCGCGATGCCGATCGGTGAGGGGCCAGGGTTGGCACTCAGCGCCCCTCGCACCCTCCGGCCACAGCTCCTGGCCCCCCTGGCAGCGGCTGTGCCACCAGCACCACGGCAGGCTGTGGGCACGGCACGGCACGGCACGGCACGGCACTGCACGGCACGGCACGGCACGGCACGGCGGGGCACCTCGGCCCCGCATCTCCAGGCAAGCTGCCTCCCGGGGTGCCACTGGCAGAGCCCCCCGCCCTGCCCGAGCCCTCGGGACCCCCAGCCCCGCCGAGCCTCGGCACAGCCCCGGGCGGGCACGGGCACGGGCACGGGCACGGGCGGACACGTGCAGCCGGGAAGCACCGGGGACACCCCGGCTGCGCCCGGGGACACCGCGGCTGCACCTCGGGGGATGCCCGGAGCCCAGAAGCGCCACGGGGCGCGGGGGTCTCCCTGCCGGGGGTCTCTGCCGTGTCGCCGGCACCGCCCGCAGCCCCCGACCCCCACGGCAGCCTCGGGGGGCGGCTGAGCTTCCCCGGCCGCCCGGTGCGGCGGCGGCTGAGCCCGGTTGGCGCTGCCGAAGGGGCAGCTCGCGGCTTTGATTCGCTTCCAGCCAACATGGTCTCCAAATGCTCTAAAAATAGTTGTTCTGCGCACAAACCCCGCGGCAGCCCCGGCCGCCGAACAAAGCCGGGGAGCCGCCGCGGCCCGGCCGCCTCCCGCTGCCCACCCCGGGGGCCCCGCCGGAGGGGACGGAGGTGGTCCCGGCCCCGCTCCCCGCGCTCTTACCCGGTTGCGCTCGCCCGTCGCGGCGGTGCGGGACGGGATGGGACGCGGGGCTCGGCACCGTGCCCTCGCCTTAGGCCGCCGGGACCGTCCTTCGCGGCATCCCCCGGCCGGCGCTCGGCTCGGCACGGTGACGGACCCTGCCTCGCCCGGCGTTCCGGCGGGGAAGGACCGGCCGCCGCCCCCCGTGCCCGGCTGTGTCCCCGGCGGCGCCGACCCGGTGGCCGGGAGACCGGGGGCCCCGGGCCGGCTGGCGGTGCCGCTGCCGCACGGCAGGACCGGCGAGTCACGCTCGCCGCGGCGGCAGAGGCGTTCCGAAGTAGGTTACCTGCGCCGGCTGGGCGAGACACGCGGCAGCCACCGGCACGAAAATGGAAAACCCACCCGAAATCCCGCCTTTTTTTTTTATATTTAGGGACCTCGGCGGTGCCGTGCCGCAGCCGGGAGCCTGCAGGGACCTAACCGGCCATTTTAGGTGACGGCGAGCGGGGTCCCCCGCAGCCCCCCGTGTCGGTGGCGAGCGGGGGACACCGTCACCGCAGTCCCCCCCTCCCGTCCTGAGGTGACCCCGCGTGCGGCGGTGACACCCCCCGCCTTGGCCGGGGTCCCTCGTGCGCCGGCGGCGGTGGGGACGCACGAGGGACCCCGGCCAAGCGCCTCTCCCGTGACAAGTGCCGCAGCGTATTATTATTGTTGTTGTCACTTTGAGTCACTGCCACCACCGCGCTCCTCCTCCTCCTCCTCCTCCTCCTTCTCCTCCTCCTCCTCCTTCCCAGCGCCAGGGAACAACTCCGGGATTGACTCAGAGGGGACAGGAGCGGCGTCCGTGAGTCACCCCCACCCTCTGCGCCCCCCACCCCTGACTCACGGCGGGGGGGCCCCCCGAGCCCCCCTCAGCGTGGGTGCTGCTGCCGGGGGGGCCAGGAACACGGTGGGCGTCCCCGGGCTACGAAATTTAGCCTCCAACAGATGGTCGTGCCGAAACCACCGTGGCCTTGACCTCATCCCCGGAGTTGTAATTTGGAGGTGAAATATTTGGCCTCTGTGGGAGGAGCGCCTGGCCACACGTGCCACAGCTCGGGGAGCCACCGCCACTGGGATCTGGGGGACTTGGGGGGACAAAGTGCTGGTGAGAGCTGGGGTGGTCCTAAAAATAGACCTGGTCCAGAGGGGAGACCCTGGGGTGGTCAGCAGCACTGAGCCAACCCCGGGGTGCACCCCAAGGATGGTGTCACTGCACCCCAAGGATGGTGTCACTGCACCCCAAGGATGGTGTCACTGCACGCCATGGCACCACTGCACCCACAGCCCCCTGGGGAGCGATTCTGGGGTGCTGTGCACCCCACAGCACCCCAGAGAGTGATGCACTGCACCCCACAGCACCCCAGAGAGTGATGCACTGCACCCCACAGCATCCCAGAGGGTGACTCACTGCACCCCACAACAGCCCAAAGAGCAACACACAACACCCCACAGCACCCCAGGGAGCAGCACAAGGTACCCCACAGCACCCCTGAGAGTGATGCGCGCCACCCCAAAGCACCCCAGGGCACCCTGGGGAGTGATTTCCTGCACTCCAGAGCACCACAGCACCCCGTGGCACCCCATGGTACCCCGGGGAGCGACACAGGGCCCTGCACTGCTCCACACCACAGGCAATCCCAGATCTGTCAGAGCAGGAGCACTGGCAAGGCCAAGAGAAGACCAAACTGCCCATGGGATGGCATGGGCTGGGATGGGACAGTGACATGTGTTGGAGACCCCAGTGGCAGGCTGTGGTGCTGCTCTGCAGGTGGGACAGTGTGGACACAGCAGGATAATGAAGGAGCTGCTGGAGCACTGGGAACGTCTCACTGGGAGCCCAGGAGCTCCACGTGCTCAGTTACAGGGGAGAAAAGTCCAGGAGATGATCTGATCCCGGTGAGCAGAGCCCAGAGCCCCACGGGGACCCTCGGGCTGGCGGGGAGCAGGGCTGGGAGCCGAACCAGGGCAGGAGCTGAGCTGGAGCGATCCAAACCAGGATTGGGGATGGGCCGTGAACTGGGAACGGCGGTTAACCGCAGGAACAGGCCCAACACCGCCGGCACGCGCCGAGCCCTGCGGCAGGGAAGCGGGATGGCGGCTGGGCCTGGTGCAGGTGAGCAGCATCTGCCCGTGGGTTCCTCCCGCGCCAGGAGCCCAAACCAACCGGCGGCCTCGAGGCGAGCGGGACCCAGAGCCATCTCACCAGATCCCACGCCCCGGCACCGGCTCCTCCCGCCGCGGCACGAGCGCGCCTGGCACACGCGTGTCCTCGGCACGCGCCGGCAGCACCTGCCAAGCCCACGCGCTTCCCTTGGGGCACTGCGCCTCGCCGGGGCACGGCCCGTGGGAAGGCGCCGGGCAGGGATGTGCCAAGATAAAACTCCCTGCAAGAAAACCACCGCCCGAGGGTCTCCGAGCGGCCAGCACGGCACGGCACGGTGTGACACGGCACGGTGTGACACGGCACGGTGTGACACGGCACGGGGCTCTAGGGGCAAAGCGGTGGCTGCCACTGGATTTCAGGGCCGTGGCCGGTCAGGGTCATCGGGGGACACCGGAACACACCGGGGCTGCGGCCTGGCCAGCGGGCACCGGCATCCCGCCGTTCCTCGAGAGAGCGGCGTGTCACCGAAGCTGCTCCGCTGGGAAGTTTGGAGCTGACTCAGCACGAGGGGCCGGAGCTGCCGGGAGCAGCAGGGCTGGTCCCACACTCGGGGGCTCCGGGAGTCTCCCCGCAGCCAGGCTGGGCGGGATGCGGGTGCCCGGCGCGGCGGCGAGTGCGGAATGTGGCCGGTCCCGCGGTGACACCGGCGACGTCACACAAAGGGCAGAAACACAGAAAGAGGAACTGAGCGAGGAGGAAAATCTCATTTGCCCACAGGTTTGCGCAGGCGAAACACCCCGGAAAGCGGGGGGAGGAAATAGCAGTGGGAGGGAAAGGGGAGTGAGGGGGAAGGGGAAGGGACGGGAAAGGGGAAGTGAGGGGGAAGGGAGACAGCAGTGGGAAGTGAATGGGAAGTGGGAAGTGAGTGGGAAGAGGGAAGTGAGTGGAAGGAGGGGGAAACGAGTGGGAAGGGCGAAGTGAGTGGAAAGGGTGAAGTGAGTGGAAAGGAGGAGAAGCAAGAAGGGAGGGGAAAGCAAAAAGGAAGGAGAGTGATGGGGAAGGTGGAAGGAAGAGGGACATAAGCTAGAGGAACAGAGGAGCAATAGGGTAGTGGGCAGTGAGCAAGAAGGGGGAAGTGAGAGGGAATGGGAAGGAAGAAGGAATGGGAAAACGAGCAGGAAGGGGGAAGTGATCAGGAAGTGGGGAGTGGGAAGGAGGAAGCGAGAGGAGAGGGAAGGGGAGAAGGTAGGGGGAAATGCACAGGTAGGGGAAAGAGAGCAGGAAGTGGGAAGTGAGTGGGAAGGGGGAGAAGCAAGAGGAATGGGGGAACCAAGCCGCGGCCCAGCTGGGGGATCCAGGAGCGGGGAGCAGCGGGCAGGATGGGCAGGATGGGCAGTCCCCCGCCAGGCCCCTGCCCGCCGCCCCCTCCCGCCGGCCCCGCGGCGCTTCGCCTCCCCCGGGGGGATTTTTGGTGCAAAAGCCCCGAAGTTGGGGCAGGGCCGGCCGGGCCCAGCGGCCCCGCTGCGGCAGGGCAGGGGCGAGCGCGGCCCCGCGCCTCCCCGGGGGGCACACGGCGGTGACACCGCGGGCCGGGAGGGGACCGGGGGGACACCCGGCGGTGCCACGGGGCCCCGCTGCCCTTCAGCCGCCCGCGCGGCGTTCAAGGACACGGCGGCGCCGCGGGGGCCGGGCCGGCCGGGCCGCGCAGCCACCCCCGCCCGCACAGCCGGGCCGAGCGGGGCCGGGCCGGGCGGGGGCGGCGCGGGGCCGGGGGGGCCCGGCGGGCCCGGCCCTGCCGCGTTTTCCTGCCGCGGGCCCGGGACGGCGGAGACACCGGGGCCGCGTCCGCCCGGGCCGAGCCCCGCCGAACCGCGCCGGACAGAGCCGAACTCCGCCGGAGGAAGCCGAACCGCGGCCGGAGGGACCCGAACCTCAGCCGCAGGGACCCGAACCCCTGCCGGAGGAACCCGAATCCCCTCCGGATGGACCCGAACCTTTCCGAAGGCACCAGCGGAACCGAACCGGACGGAGCTGAACCGAACCGAACGGAGCCGAACCCGGCCGAACGCATCAGCCGAACTGAACCGAACGGAGCCGAGCGGAGCCGAGCGTGCCCGAGCGGAGTCGAGCGCGCCCGGGCCGGGCCGGCGGTGCCGGTCCCGCTGTCCCTGCGGTCCCGCTGTCCCGCTGTCCCGGTTACCTGGGCCGGTGCGGGCCCGGCGCCGAGCCCCGCCGAGCCGTGCCGAGCCGTGCCGAGCCCCGCCGAGCCGCCGCCGCCGCCGCCGCTGCGCTGCCCGGCCAGGCCTCCTCCCGCAGCGCCGCCGCCTCCACTGCAGCACCGAGCCTGCCGCGCGGTCCTAGAGCCCGCCGGCTGCGCGCACCGGCACGGCGCTGCACGGCACGGCACGGCACGGCACGGCACGGCACGGCACGGCACGGCACGGCACGGCACGGCACGGCACGGCACGGCACCGCCGGCACGGCACCACCGGCACGGCACGGCACGGCACGGCACGGCACGGCACGGCACGGCACGGCACGGCACCGCCGGCACGGCACGGCACGGCACCGCCGGCACGGCACGGCACGGCACGGCACGGCACGGCACGGCACGGCACGGCACCGCCGGCACTGCACGGCACGGCACGGCACGGCACGGCACCGCCGGCACTACACGGCACGGCACGGCACGGCACGTCACGGCACCCACGGCACGGCACGGCACGGCGCTGAGCTCCTGCTCCGCGGGCCAGCGGCCGGGACAGAGCCTGGTGCTGGGCTGTGCTGAGCCGTGCTAACATGTGTGCCATCCCAAACCCTGCCATGCCATCCCAAACCCTGCCGTGCCAAGCTGTGCCAAGGCGTTCCATGCGATGCCAAGCCAGGCCAAGGCAAGCTGTTCTGTGCCAACCTAGGCTGGGCCAGGCCAAGTGTGGTCAAGAGCTGTGCCATGTCAAGCCAAGCCCTGCCAAGCTGAGCTGTGCCAGGCCAGGCCAGGCCAGGCTGGTCTGAGCCAAGACAGGCACAGTCAAGGGCTGTGCAGTGCCAAGCCAAGCCAAGCCGTGCCATGCCAAGGCTGACCATGCTAAGATGAAGCCAAGTCAAGTGCAGTCAATGGCTGCGCAGTGCCAAGCCATGCCATGCCATGCCAAACCATGCCATGCCGAGCCCTGCCAAGTTCTGCCATGCTAAGACCAAGCCATTCCATGCCAAGCCCAGCAGAGTCAAGGCAGCTGCAGTGTCAAGCTAAGCCATGCCGTGCTGTGCCAAGCTGTGCTGTGCTAAGTTGTGCCAAACCCTGCCGTGCCAAAGCAGACCATGCCTGACCAAACCAAGCCAATTGCAATCAACAGCTGTGCAGAGCCAAATCATGCCATGCCATGCTGTGCCAACCTGTGCCATGCCAAGCCAGGCCAGGCCAGTCCAAGCTAAGCCAAGCCAAGCAGAGTCAAGGGCTGTGCAGTGCCGAGCCAAGCCGAGCTGTACTGTGCCAAGCCAGGCTGTGCCAGATCAAGACAAGCCAAGTGCACTCAAGGGCTGTTCAGTGTCATGCCAAGCCGTGCCAAGCCGTGCCAAGCCTTGCCAACCTGTGCCGTGCCAAGCCAGGCTGTGCCAAGCCAAGTGTGGTCAAGGGCTGTGCACTGCCAAGCCAAACCAAGCCAGGCTGTGCCATACCAAGCCAAGCCAAGCCAAGCCAAGCCAAGCCAAGCCAAGCCAAGCCAAGCCAAGCCAAGCCAAGCCATCCCTTCTTGCCCCATCCGTTCTCCCCAAACTCATGCCAGCTGTGTCCCCTGGTCCCTGGTACTGTCATCACCCCTGGGCACGGTTGGGATATCTTGAAGAGTTCTGCCCACTGGGTACCCCAGCTGGGGCTGCATGAGGCCCCTGGATCCTCCCTGGCTGGCGGGATGGCAGGGCTGAGGGGTGACCAGAGTGTCCTCAATCCCATCCCTGCAGGGTGTTTGCCTGGCAGCTCCTCGGGAAGCTCAGAGCTGGGTGGTGGGCATGGACACCCAGGAGTTTCAGCAGGCAGAGATCCACAGCAGCAGATCTGAGGCCTTGGGAGCTGGGGGGTCTCTGGGGAAGGGGATTTGTCACTCCCTCTGCTGGGTCTGGGGTGGTCTGTGGGAGTTGGGCTGGGATGGCAGAGCCAGGCACTGCCAGGACAACCAGCAGCTGCTCGGAAGCTCACGGAGCTGGGGGCTCAGGGCTGGACCTGAGGAGCACTGCAGACCCCAGAAGAGCTGGGGGGCTGCAGAGAGCTCCCAGTGCCACTCCCAACACCTGGCACAGGTATTGCTTTCAGTCCATAAAAGCCTGGGCTTGATCCAGGCCACAGCGGGCACCGGCAGTGCTGAGGATGGGGTGACTTTGGGGAGACCCTTGGAGCATCCAGCACCACCTGGACACTGTCTGGGGTTCCAGGGTTGTGCCACAGACCCCTGGCACAGGCATGGAAGGGCTCAGCACCACCTGGCTGTGCTTTGGCAGCTCCACTCCTGCCTGGCTGAGCCAGGATGCAGCCCTGAGAGAAACCCCCTGGCCACCCTCAGTGCTGGAAGGCTCCTGGTGCACAGGGGGGCACTGCAAAATAACGCATTAATTAACTGTGCTAATTAATGGTGTGTTCCCTGGTGGGACAGGCCCTGCTCACCCCCATGGGTGTCCTGCAGGAGCCTCCGGGGGATCCCAGCTGGAAAGGGGCAGGTGCCTCTGGACCAGAGCAGAAGACTGGGATTGATCCCCCAGATTTTACAGGCAATGTCCCGCTGGGCTGGGATGAAACACTGAAATTCCATGGGCAGAATTCCAGGGTCCTGCTGGGCTGGGATGGGGATTTACCCCCCAGGTCCCACACTGGGGAACAGCCCCACACTCAGCTGGGCTGGGCTGGGCAGGAGAGGAGGAGGATGGCTATGGGTCACCCATCTTCCACACCAGCTCTTGGTGTCTCCACGCTCCTGGCAGCTTCCATCCCCTCTGTGCTCCAAGGACCCCTGCAAGGCTGAGCCCCAGCAGCTCTGCTGCAGCCACTCCTGCCCTGGCAGCTCCTTTTGGTTCGAGGCGGAATTATCGCCCAGGATAATCCCTGCCGGGGAGCTCAGGCTGGTTGGAGGAGGGCAGCAGCTTCCAGCAGGGCTCTTCCAACCCCCTGTAAATCTCCTGTCCCGCGGATGGGGCAGCAGCACGGCTGGGATGGTCAGTCTGGAACTAGTGCTCCCCAGGCTCCGGCTGCCCACCGCCCACCCCGGCAGAGCTGGGGGTCCCTGGGGTCACCCCGCCCGAGCAGCCTCTGGCAGCTCAGCCTCGTCACCGAGAGAGCAGCGGCACCGCGACCCGGTGACACGGTGACAGCTGCCAATGCACAGGCAGGTCCCTCTGGGCGGGGATCGGATTAATTAATCTCGCCTGGAGGGCGGGCACCAAATTAAAGCGGTGCCGGTGACACGGGCAGCCCGGGGAGCAGCTGGTGTCACATGCAGAGCAGCGTCACGGTGTGCCGGGGTGGCACTCGCTGTGCCAGGGTGGGGGGTGACCCTCCCAGGGCACAGAGGGACACGAGGACATGGCACACTGCTGGTGAGCCGAGGGGTGACACGGGGTGACGAGGGCGGCTGGCCAAGGCATGGTGGCTCCGAGGGATGCAGGTTTGATGGCACCGTGGCCTGAGGGACCCCAAGGAACCCAGGCATGATGCCACCGTGGCTCAAGGGACCCCAGGCATACAGGTGTGATGCCACCACAGCCAGAGGGATCCCAAGGGACGCAGATGTGGTGGCAACGAGGGACCCCCACGGAGTGCCCTCCGTGCCACTCTCGGTGCCACTCCCGGTGCCATTCCCGGTGCCACTCCCGGTGCCATTCCCGGTGCCATTCCCGGTGCCTCTCCCGGGCTCCTGTGTGGCTCCTGCTGCCTCAGCCTGGGGAGGGTGAGCAGCTGCGGCCGGTCCCCGCTGTCCCTGCTGTCCCCGCTGTCCCCGCTGTCCCCGCTCCCCCCTCTCCCGCCTGACCTCGTTTCCAGCTCCGAGGGCTCCTCGTTATGCAATCGCCGCCGAATTCCTGCACAAGCAGAAATGGCCGACAGTCCTGTCATCCCACGGCCACGGGGACCGCGGTGACCCTGCGCGCCCCGGACAGCCCAGCCCGCCGCCCTGCCCCGGGAGGAGGGTGGCGGAAGGGGCTCAGTGGGGCTGTGCCCCTGCTGCCATGTCCCCAAGTGTGACCCTTGTGCGACCCCTGGCACGCGTGGCTGTGGCAGTGCTGGTGGCACCGAGAGCACGTGGCGCTGGCCTGTCCCTGGGGACACAGCGTGTGGGGACGGCAGGGTCCGGGACCCCCGGGAGAGGCCACAGCCCCCACGGAGCCGCGACAGGCTCTGGGCACCTGCGGCCACACGCGTGGCGTCCCATCGCCACCGAGCTTGCCACCGCTAGCCCAAGGTGGGGCAGGAGGAGCAGCAGGAGGGCTGGAGAGGAGAAAAGGGATTGATCCGGGAACGGAAGGAGGAATGGCATTTCTGGGGTGCAGGGGGTCCCTGAGGGTTCCTTGGGGTGCACATGGGATCTCCGAGAGGTGTTTGGGGTCCCTGGGGTCTCCTGGGGCTTCGTGGGTTCTCCATGCCATACTTGGGGTCTTTAGGGCCTCTGTGGGGCAGATGGGGTTCCCGGGCTCTCCTTGGGGTGCACTGATACCCTGAGGGTCTCTGTGGGGCTCCTGGGGGTCTCCGTGGGGCTCCTGGGGGTCTCCGTGGGGCTCCTGGGCTCTCCGTGGGGCTGAACCCACCCGCTACCTCCCACGCCGAGCAGAAGCTGCCCCTCCCCCCGCAGCCGGGAATAATCGGGGTTAATTACGGCGCTAATGAGGTGTGAAAGGGTTACTGCCTGTGGGATGAGCAGCGGGGCAGGGACAGGGACAGGGACAGGGACAGGGACAGGGACAGGGACAGGGACATCGGTGCCATTGGACCTGGCTGAGCCCGCACAGCTGCTGTGGCCGTGGGAAGGGACAGGGCGGGGGGGACTCTTCCCGAGGGAGGGGACATCGGGCCCGGGAGCAGCTCGGGGCACACCAAGGCCACTGCGGTGGTTTTGTGTCCCCAAACGGAGCCTGGCGGGGGGCGCGGGCAGGACGGGGTGGGTGGCAGGGCCTGGGGGTGCCGCGGGCACGGTGGGGGACAGGTGGGACAGGGCAGTGGCACCCAGCGCGGTGGTGAAGCGGAGGGCAGGGGTGGGCAGGGACGATGCCACTGCTGGGCCAGGCAGAGCCCAGTGCTGCGATGCTGTCCCTGTCGTTGTCCCTTGCCGGTGCCACGACGACAATGCTCAGTCCGAGGGCACATGGCGTCCCGGGACTGTCCAGGTTTCCTCGCTGTCACCTCATGCTGGCCGAGGAGCACAAAGCTGCCCCAGGCCCGCGGCCGGGAGCCCCCAGCTCTGGGAAGGGTTTGGATTTTTCCCACCGGGATGCCTAATCCCTACAACAAATGAGCACCGGGAAGGGCAGCGCTGTGCCAAATCGGGGCTGGGGGGTGGAGAGGACACTCCTGAGCCCGGGACCCCGCGGATTCCCAGGGATAAGGTTTCCGCCGGGATGGTGGCAGCAGGGAGTCCCTCGGCAGCGGCCTGGCAGGGTCCGGCTGTCCGGCATGGCTGCCGGGCCTGGCAGAGGTGACACTGACCGCAGGGAGCCTCTAGCTGGGGCTCAGCTCTGGGTGCCACCACCTCGCTGTCCCCAGCCCGTTCTCCGCCGCCAGATGTGCGGGTGTGCGGTGGGGCACATCTGGCGGCGGGGCAGCTGTGCCGGCGCCGTGCCGAGGGGCTGAACACTGTGAGCTCTGTGTGCTCGCCGTGACCCTCAGCCATGACCAATGCGGGATCTCCGGCTGAGCCCCGCCGTGCAGCGCCGGCAGCTGCTCCCGCCTCCCAGGAAAACCCTGCTCCCCTTTTTGCGTGAAATCCCTGCCTCTTCCACATGGCGAAGGGACAAGACACCCCGCGGGGAGGAGATGGATTTATTAAATATTTGGCGGATGACAGAACATGGCTCCTCGCAGGCTGCTGCTGGAAACGTTCCCCGTGCTTACGGCATCGACTGTGGTGTGGCTTCGCCAGCAGCGCCAGGGACAGTCCAGCTCCAGGGACAGTCCAGCTCCAGGGACAGTCCAGCTCCAGGGACAATCCAGGCCCAGGGACAGTCCTGCTCCAGGGACAGTCCTGCTCCAGGGACAGTCCTGCTCCAGGGACAGTCCTGCTCCCAGGGACAGTCCAGCTCCAGGGACAGTCCTGCTCCAGGGACAGTCCAGGCCCAGGGACAGTCCAGCTCCAGGGACAGTCCAGCTCCAGGGACAGTCCAGCTCGCTCCCACACTCCCTGTCCCCGCAGGAATAGGGAATGGCACCGGAGCTTGCTGTGGCCCCCAGTGACACGCCGGCCAGGGCTCGGGGCGCCAGGAGTGGCAGGAGCAGCCAAAGCCACCACTGTCCTTGTGTGTGTCACCCACAGGCCAGCTGGCATGGGACCCCACGTTGCTCCCATCCCTGTTCCCTGCCCCACGGGTATGGGGACGTCCCTCTCCTGGCATTAACCCCAGCGGGCTCTGCCCCGGGGACTTCCCTTGGGAAAATACTTTTTTTGGGAAAATGCTTTTTTTGGGTGGGTTTTGCCCCAGGGAATTACAAATGGCAGTCCGGAGGGTGCAGCTGGTATGAGCCCCATGGCTCTGTCCCAGCCTGTGCTCAGCCCAGGGGGCAATTAAAAAGTGGGGTAATTACACTTCAGTCAGTGTGAGGCTGTGCTGGGGACTGTGACTGGCTGTCCCCTGGGAGCACAGCAGTGTCCCTGGAAAACCAGGATGGCCTGGGCCAGGGAGATGTGCCATTCCTGGTGTTCCCAGGGCAGCTTAGTCAGTGTTGGTGAGATTTGGAGTAGATTTCCCAAGCAGCCTAGCAGGACACTGTCTGGGGGTCTGAGCCAGGAGTGGGGGGAGCAGATGAGGAGCTGCCAGACCCCAGCCTGGTGCCCACAGCCCCAGGACTCTGCACACACCTGGGCTGGAACCTTCCTCTGGGGTTAAGGCAATTATCCCGAAGGCAATAGAAATTTCAGGCTTGGAGTTAAGGGTGGGGAAGTTGGGTGTTTTTTTCCCTGACACATCCCAGCATGGCACTGGTGGAGGTGCCTGGTGTCACTGGGATAACTCCAGGCATCCTGGATCCTCCAGCACAGCTCAGAGCCACGTGCAGGCTTGTCCTGGTGCTTCCTGGGCTCAGTTTGTTTTCCCATCTCCATCCCCATCCTTGTCCTCATCCCCATCCCCATTCCCCTCCCTGTCCCCCTCCCTGTCCCCCTTGGCTGGCTGAAGCTGCTGCTCAGCTCCAGGTTCTCATCACTGCCCTTCCCTCGTCGGCAGCTCGTTCCCAACATTTCCACTGAGCCAAAGCTGTGGCCACCACGGGTGTTTATTGTCCCTGTCCCGAGGTGAGCACATTCCCGGGGCTGGGCTGGCGTGGGGAGGGGGCAGAGCTGGGGGTCTTGCAGGGTCTCTTGCTCTGTCCATCCATCACTCCCCATAAATATTTATAGATGCATCAGGGCCCTCAGCTCCTTCCACTAAAAATAACATTTCTAGGCACCATGGGAGAAAAACGCTGGAAGCACTCATGGCTGGGACTGGTGGCCACGTTTTGGGAGTGATGATGGAGCCCAGCAGGGCTCAGGGGGATCTGCCACTCCCTGCTCTGCTATTTCCCACATTTCAACCAAAACTGAACCCAGCTCCTGGTGCTGATGCTCCTCTCAGCCTGGCCAAGCTCCTTCCTCAGCTCCCTCAACGGCATGGAGAAGCTTTAGGAGCCTGGAGAGCTGTTCCCAGCAGGGCTGGGAATTGTGGAGGTTGGTGGCCCATCAAGGACCCCTGTCACCCCACCGTCCACCCCCGGGAGGACACGACCTCACACCTGCCTCCAGGTGGGCTTTTGAAGGCTGAATCCCCTCTGTGCCACGCAGGAGGGACCCCGGGAGGGGCTGCACGCCTCGTTCCATGCACAGGGAGGGGCAGAAGCCATGGGGAGTGACCAGCGTGGGGCGTGGTGGTGGCACTGCTGAGGAGCAGATGGAGCAGCACAGGGAGCAGGAACAGCCACCAGCAGGTTCCTTTCCGGTTTTGTCTTGTTTTTTAAGCCTCCCGTGACTCGCTGAGCCGCGTGGGACATGGTCTGGTCACCGTGAGGAAACACACCGAGGGTACATGCAATGGCCTGAGGGGCAGAGCCCTCCGGGTGTTTTGGGAGAGCCCTCCGGGTGTTTTGGGAGAGCTGTGTCGGCAGCAGGTGGTGGAGATCAGTCACAGTTGCACGATGGTGATGGAAGGGCTGGAACTGCCTCTGCCCAAGGCAGGGAGACATCCCTCGATGGCAAACACAACCTCCGAGCCTGGAGCACCAGAGATTGCTGTCAGAACCCGCAGGGAGCAGAGCTGCAGAGATCCTGCAGAGCCACGAGTGCTGCGACCTGGGAAAGGAGCCTCAGGGGACCTTGTGGCTCTGCACAGCTCCTGACAGGAGGGGACAGCCAGGGGGATCAGGCTGTGCTCCAGGGAACAGGACAAGGGAAATGGCCTCAGGCTGGGCCAGGGCAGGGTCAGGTTGGATATTGGGAACAATTCCTCCCTGGAAAGGACTGTCCATCCCTGGCACAGCTGCCCAGGGCAGTGGTGAGCTCCCCATCCCTGGAGGGATTTATAACAAAATAAATGGCATTTGGGAACAGGGGGCAGTGGTGACCTTGGCAGTGCTGGGGGACGACTGGGCTCTGGTCCTAGAGAGATTTTCCACCCGCAGAGACTCCATGATTCCATGAAGCTGTGACTCCCTGAGCCTCCTGGCTGAGGCTGTGCACACCTGGGCTATTCCTGGCAAGCTCAGAGCAGAGCCAAGGTGTGGCACCCACCTTGTCCCCAGCCCAGAGCACTGAGTGCCACAGCCAGGAATTCCCTGGACACCTCCAGGGATGGAAACTCCAAACCTCCCTGGGCAGCTCCTGCCGAGGCCTGACCACCCTTTCCATGAGGAAATTCTCCCTGGTGGAAGAGCCACCACAGTTTAAAGGATTATTTTTGCTTTTCTCTCTTGTCTTTTCCCATTCTTTCTGTAGGATAAAGAAGGCTGACAGGTTGCTCTCTCACTTCTCAGTGGTCTCTAATTTAGTGCTGCTCCTTGGTGGTGTTGGGAGTCCCTGCTGGGCTCTGGGGGGAACTGGGGCTCCTGCTGTCCAGATCAGCCCTGAGGGGTGATGGTGACACTCATCCCTTCCTCCAGAGCCATGGCAGTTTGGGGATGTGAAGAAAAGCCACACTGTGGCACAATCAGCTGCCCGTGCTGCCTCCCTCCCCAACGCTGTAATTTCACTCCTTCTTGAGTTACCAGATTGTTTCCCAGATGAGGCAGGACTTGAATTTCTAATGTAAAAACTGTCAGAAAGACTCCTGAGCCCCTCTGGGGTTCTCTCCTGCTGCTGAAGGAGGCAGGAAGGGCAAATCCCCTTTTTCCTCCTTTGCCAGTGGCCTGCAGAGGACACTTGGTGGGAACTGGTGGTGGGAATTTATCCCACAGAATGGTGCTTTGGATCCACCAGTGATTCTCCTGGTCCCTGACCACCAAGGCTGGGGCTCAGTTAAAGGTGAAAACCTTTCTCCTGCCTGGTCCCCACAGTCAGCCAGCCTAGTGTGAGGGAGAAGGTCCCAGAGGAAGCTCCCTGCTGTCCCCATCCCTCTCTGGGTGCATCCATGGCAGGATTTTCTGCCAGGAGAACCCTCCTTCCCCCTGGGAGAGGGGAGTGATGGGCAATATGGCAAACATCCAGCGAGAGCAGAAACCTGACCGTGCCTCCCCCAGCTTTTCAGGTGGGGCAGATAAGGATCTCCCTGGAGACACTGCCAGGCTCCAGCTCCTGCCCCTGCTGCTCTCAGCTCCACCTGTTTGTCTGTCCATCTGTTGTGCCTTGTTAGAGCTTGAAGCCCTGCCTTTTTGGGGGCAGACACTGTATTTTTGGTACATCTGCACAGCGTCCATCACCACAGCTCCTATTTCCTGCCTGAACCTCTCGTTACAGGAGTGACACAGTAAATGGGAGAGGAGGCTGCTCTTGCTCAAGGTCAATGTGTTTTCCCACTCCAGAGAGACCTCAGAGCCACTCCAGTGCCTGAAGGGGCTCCAGGAGAGCTGTAGAGGGACTGGGGACAAGGGATGGAGGGACAGGACACAGGGAATGGCTTCCCACTGCCAGAGGGCAGGGATGGATGGGATATTGGGGTGGAATTGTTCCCTGGGAGGGTGGGGAAGGGCTGGGATAGAATTCCCAGAGAAGCTGTGGCTGCCCCTGGATCCCTGGCAGTGTCCAGGTTGGACAGGGCTTGGAGCAGCCTGGGACAGTGGGAGGTGTCCCTGCCATGGCAGGGGTGGCACTGGATGAGCTTTGAGTTCCCTTCCCACACAAACCATTCCATAACTGTATGAAAAACATCCTTTTGAACACTACAGAGGGGTGGGCAGGTGGGGACCTTCCTGGTGCAGAAACAGGAGATGAAGGACCAGAGCAGGAGGTGACAGGAGCTCCAAGAGCTGCTGGAGAAGGGAAATCTGTCCATCCTTACCTGAGTTGGTGTCCAGCCTGCAGCTCTGCTAACCTGCAACACAGGGAAGGGCAGAGTCAGCACACTGTGGTAGCACAAAGGGCACAGCTAGCAGGGGAGCGTTTGATTTCCCATGAAATGAGGGATCTGCCCCCCATCTCTTACTGCCCCAGCAGGATCTCCCCCAGCACTGCACACCTGGGGATACACAGAAGTCCTCTGAAAGTCCAGGCAGGCAGAAAAGTGCTGCTGATGCCCAAAGCCCAGGGATGCTGGCATGGCTGGGGAGGCATTGCCCAGCCCAAGCTGCACAGGCTGCTCAGGATCTTCTCCCAGGAGGTCTGAGGGTCTCCCAGGGTGCAAATCCCACAGCCTGTTGGGGCAACCTGTGCTTGACCACTCTTGGGGCAAAAAAATATTTTTTATGTCCAAACAGAATTTCCTTTAGTCCAGCACATGTCCCTTGTCACTTGTCTTCTCCCCAGGCACTGCAGAGAAGATTCTGCCTCAGTTTTGAGTCTCCCACAGGAGTTATTCACACATTTTGCTTTGATCCCAGTGCCAAGGATGACCAAGGATCCTCCTGGAGCAGGGGGAATGCAGAACCTCAGTTTGGGTCAGCATGGGCAGCTCTGTGCCAGGGAATCACAGAATGGTTTGGGTGGGAAGGAACCTCAAAGCTCATCCCATTCCAGCTCCTGCCAGGGCAGGGACACCTTCCACTGTCCCAGGCTGCTCCCAGCCCTGCCCAGCCTGGCCTTGGACACTGCCAGGGATCCAGGGGAAGCCACTGGAATCCCATTTCAAATCGGATATTTTTGTCCAGGAAATGTTATTGATCAGAAAACTCTGCATTTCCACCGGTTTGAGCAGAACCCAGGTCTCCAGTGCCTCTTCCAGTGGTTTCAGGGTTACAAAATCCAAATGGTCAATTCAGGAAGGGACAAGGACATGGAGAGTCTCAGGTGATATTGTCCTGAGCCACCAAAACCCATCTGACCACACAAGCAGGGACTGCAGGAGTCCTGCCTGGAACAACACCTGGCAGAGGTGAATGTGGATCCACAACTCCAGGTTCCACCATGGGAAACACGATGGGAGCACTGAGGCTGAGCTGCCAGGGTGTCACTGAGGCTGAGCTGCCAGGGTGTCACCAAGGCTTTGCCAGCCCTCAGCTGTGCTCCTCAGAGCCTGGAAACCTCAGGGACACCTCTGGAGATGCTGCTCTGGGATCCCAGCCACAAAGGATGCAGCTGGCTGGGAATCCTCCCGGATGATTTCATCCCCCTAAAGCCACTCCTGCTCCACTGAACGTCAGCCTCTCCAGCAGGGAGGGGAGTGCTGGGGTTGATTCATTGGGACACAGGGAAATAGGAAATAACTTCATCAAGAAGCTTGTGAGGAAGCCCAAGGGTGATGTCATCCCTAAGAGTGCCTCTAAACCAAAAGAAGGTCGATTTGGAATGGATATTGGGAAGGAATTGTTCCCTGTGAGGGTGGGCAGGCCCTGGCACAGGGTGCCCAGAGAAGCTGGGGTGCTCCTGGATCCCTGGCAGTGTCCAAGGCCAGGCTGGACAGGGCTGGGAGCAGCCTGGGACAGTGGAAGGTGTCCCTGCCATGGCAGGGGTGGAATGGGATGAGCTTTAAGGTCCTTTCCCACCCAAACCTTTCCAGGATGATCTCTGAACCATCCTGGTGGAGTCCCTGTGAGGCTCAGCCTCTCCTGTCCGTGTGGGTGCAGGAGATGGGGAATGCCTGAGCTGACAGAGCTTCTTCCTCCTGTTCATTCCAGGTGGGAGAAGGCTGCTGGGCCAGGACTGCTCCCAGAGATGAATCTGGGGCAGAATTTGGAGCTCACTGTGGGCACAGGGTTAGATCTCACACACCCTGAGCATCCCAGGCAAGGTCCCTGTAGGTGACCTGGGCTGTGGTGTCACCCATCCCTGATGTCCCCACAGCCCCAGAGCCCCCTGTAGGTGACCTGGGCTGTGGTGTCACCCATCCCTGATGTCCCCACAGGTCTGGAGCAGCTCCCCCCAGCCCACACTGCAGGGCTGCACTTCCATATTGATCATTCCTCCAGTTCCCTGCCAGACGTTTACCTCACCGACTCTGGGACTGCAAGAAACTGCTTTTTCCCTGGCAGGGACAGTATTTACATTCCACATGGAGGCTTTTGGACCCAGTTCTGCTCTTGGACACGTCTGGGTTGTCCCTTCCCAGCTTTGTGCTGCTGCAGTGAGTAACGGAGCGAGTTTGTGTTCCATCTCTGCTCCCACATCATATTCCAGTGCCTCAGAGTCCCCCTTTCCCTATTTCCCATGCAAGACACAATGCATATTTGGAAAAAGCCATCTGGGTCATCTGGTAAGCATCTAAAATATCCCAGAGATGAGGAATGTTCTGGGGCAAAGAGGGTCCTGTGACTTGGAGCCAAGGCGGTTCTGCTTTCAAACTGCTGCTTCGGCCAACAGCAAACTTCCCACCAAGTTCAAATGCTGGTGGGCAAAGGAACAGAGCATTTCCAAACACCTGGATGCTCTGCAGGACTCAGTGGATGGGAAAACTCAGGGAAAGGAGCTCTTCTGGGAGAAACGTGAGCTGTGCTGCTGCAGCTGAGCCAGCAGGAAATGTGTGTGAAACAAAACCAGGCTCAAAAATCCAAAAATCCAAAAATCCCGCTCTGTTGATGCTGGAACTGGGTTTGGCTCAAGCCAGACAGATGCCTGGGCTGATTCACACCATCCAAGGCTGTTGCTCGTGTTTGGGTCTGAAACATCGAAAGCAGAAGCCAAGAGAACCCTGAGAGAGGTTCTGTCCCTGGGAAGGCTCAGGAGGAGATTCCTGGTGGCTCTTGGAACGTGAGGTGAGGAGCAGAAACTGGCAGCTCTTCCCTCACCCTGCCCTGCTCTGAAAATCCACGAGGATCCCTTCCAGCTCTGGGATAACTCCAGTGGGATGTGGCATGGATTTGTCAGCACAGGGAGAAAATCCAGGAGGACACAGGGATGAAAGGGACCTCTTGTGACACTGATGGCACTGCCTGTGTGGGATTGCCATTGGCACAGGGACACTTGTCCAGCCAAGGTCACCGCAGGCAAGGGTTGAGCAGGTGACAGTGCCACCACCTGGGGACTTCCCTGGTGACTGCTCCACTCTGGGTTTGGTCTGACCCATCCCTCTGAGCTCGATGTCTCACAGCACCCAGAGCAGCTCCTCCTCCTCTCACACACTTCCATGTGTAACCTCTGCTGGAAGAAAAACATCCCTGGGAGCTGAGCACAGGATGGGACCATGGCTGTGACAGATGTTGGGGACAGTGAGTGGGGTAGGGAGGTGACATGTGCCAGGGCAGAGCCACAGCACCAGCGAGGGGACTGCTCCAGCAGAGATATCCACCTGCACCCAGAAATATCCACCTGTACCCAGAAATATCCACCTGCACCCAGAGATGTCCACCTGCACCCAGAGATGTCCATCTGCACCCAGAGATGTCCACCTGCACCCAGAGATGTCCATCTGCACCCAGAGATGTCCACCTGCACCCAGAGATGTCCATCTGCACCTAGAAATGTCCATCTGCACCTAGAAATGTCCATCTGCACCCAGAGATGTCCATCTGCACCCAGAGATGTCCATCTGCACCCAGAGATATCCACCTGCACCCAGAGATATGTGAACCCACAGAGCAGTGAGTCAGAACATGCTGCAGAGCTCTGGCACAGGTTTCTCTCCTCACCTCGATCCTTCCCATTCTGCAGCTTCTCTGTTTCTTCTTCATCTTCTTCCTCTGCTTCAGGAAAAAAACCAAAAAGAGAAAAAGCAGACAAGAGACAGGTGTGTGAGAGAAGAGAGGCAATCATGGAATTGTTTGGGTTGGAAAATCCCTCAGAGACCATCAGGGCAAATGGTTCCCCCAGTGTTTCCAAGGCCACCATTGATCCATGTCCCCAAGTGCCACACCCACAGCTTTGAAATCCCTCCAGGGACGGGGATTCCCTGCCCATGAAGAAATTCTTCCTGAATCTGACCTGTTTCCTGGTGAGAGCTGAGGGTTTGCTCTGTTTAACCCGGGACAAGCCAGGTGAGTTTCTGGCTGGGTATTTACACAGCAGAGAGGAGCAGAAGGTCACATTCTTCTGCAGGTTGTGGCTCTTGGCTCATTTCAACACTCCACTGAGACCTGTGCAAACAGCTGGTGGTTCTCCTGAGGGTGGTGCTGCTCCTGCCTCCCCACATGGTGTGAGAGCCAAGGCAGGGAGAGAATAGCCAGTGCAAGGCCCAGCTGGAGAACCAGAGGTGTTTGGGGTGGATCTGACCACAGGGGACCTCACAGACATGTCCTTTGTGGCTTTGAGAGCAGGATGGTGACACTTGGGGGTCACACAGCCCCTGCTCTGTCAGCAGCAGCTCCAGTGGATCCTTAAAGTGAGAGCTGAGATCAGGGACAAAACCAAACACCTTGGAATAAAAAATTCCACCCTGTGGAATAACCACAGCTGTGGCCTGGAGCTCAGCACTGGGTGTGAACAGCCACTGCTGCCTGGGTTCCCTGCAGAGAAACCCTCCTTCAGCACATCCTTTTGAGCTCAGATGGAGTGCAAATGGCATCAGTGTTCCCCCTGCAGCACTGGGAGCATGGGACTGTTGTGTGGATGTGGCACTGGGGGACATGGGTCACTGGTGGCCTTGGCAGTGCTGGGGGAACAGCTGGACTCAATGGTCTTGGAGATCTTCAACCTCACTGACTTTGTGATTCCACAGTTCTGTGACTCCACAACTCCATCACAGAATCATGGAATACCCTGAGCTGGAAGGGATTATCACATTCACCTCCTGTCTCTGCACAGAAACCCCAACTGCTGCCTGATGATTTTTGTCTTTTCATCCCCACAATCCCACCCTGAGCATCCCTGAGAGCATTGCCCAGACCCTCCAGGGGCTCTGGCAGCCCCAGGGCTGTGCTCATTCCCTGGGCAGTCCCTGACACCCTCTGGGGGAAGAACCTTCCCTGAATCCACCTAAGCCTCTCCCAGCATCCTGGCAGGAGAAGGTGGATGGTGGCAATCAGAGCATCCCAGGAGGATGGGGTGAGGCTGCTCCGTGTTTCCCTTCCTGGGAATCTGCTCTCCAGGCCTGCAGAGGCAGGGCAGGGTGGGAGGTGCAGCTCTGGAGGATCCCAGGCTCTCCCCACGCCCCTCCTGGGGAGCTGGGGCGGGAGGAGGTGTCTGTTCCCACAGCTCCCCTTGGGACACGACGTGTGAAATCCTGCTGGCTCCCATCAGCTGAGGATAACTCATGCTTTTCCTAATTTACACCAACACCACCATTGCAGACACTTCCAGGGGAGCCTTCCTTGGTCTCTGCATCTCCCTGAGCTGGAGCCTGTCAGCAACTCCATTTTCATTCCATTCCCACTCCCTGGTGATCCACACAGCTTCACAGATCCCTGGCACGGCTGGTGGTCAGGGACAGGACCTGAGGGAATGGCTGGAGCTGTGCCAGGGGGGTTTGGGGTGGAGATCAGGGAAAGGTTCTTCCCCCAGAGGGTTGAACAAGCTCTGCCCAGGCTGCCCAGGGAATGGGAACAGCCCTGAGGCTGCCAGAGCTCCAGGAGGGTTTGGACAGCACTGCCAGGGATGCACAGGATGGGATTGTTGGATGTCTGAGCAGGGCCAGGAGTTGGATCCATGATCCCTGTGGGTCTGGCGCTGGTTATTCCACAATTCCATGATCCTACAACACTTGCTCTGCTCTGGAAAGCAAAAATGAATGAGTGCAGACTGGGCAGACTCGGTGTTTGAGCCTTGGGGGCAGAGCTGAGGTGATTTATGGGGAGCAGGAGGCTCTGCCATGGCCCTGCCAGTGCTGTGTCATCCACGGACAACTTTATTAACTCCCAGCTGCCTCTGCAGCAGGACAGAGCTGGGAGTGGGGGATTTACTGCTGGGCAGTAAAATACCCACCCAGCTCCTCCCTGTGATGGCTCCATTGCAGCACAGCCTCGGGAATTTTATGGGGAATTTTGTGCCTCAACTGCCAGCTCTGGCATGAAACAGGGAGCAGGAGGGTCAGCCTGGACACTTCCCTGGATCCTCAGCAGCCAAGGCAGCCCAGAAACAGAATCACATTGCAAAAGAGCATCGAGTGCAACCTGTGACTTGTCCCCACCTTGTCCCCAGCCCAGAGCACTGAGTGCCACAGCCAGGAATTCCTTGGACACCTCCAGGGATGGAAACTCCAAACCTCCCTGGGCAGCTCCTGCCAAGGCCTGACCACCCTTTCCATGGAGAAACTCCTACTGAAAACAATCTTCTGGAGCACTAAATGGCCACAGCCCTGCTGCTGACAGGCTCAAGGGCCCCAGGTGACATCCCTGGGTGACACAGAGGGAATAATTACCTGTTTTCCACATCGTTGTTGAACAACAAGGGATGAAATTGGCCTTCTGTACATGTTTGGATAGGTGGCTGCAGCATCTGATGCAGAGTCATGGCTGAGGGTCTCACCTGCTGCCCAGGTATTGCAGGACTCAGCAGGAATTTGGGGACACTCACTCCAAAAATCTGCCCTGGCTGGTGATTGTGTCATTAAGGAGCTCTGGCTTCCAGCAGTGGGGCTGGGAGGTGACCTCTCTCCCAGGAGATGCTCTGGAAAGCAACTCCATGATGCACACTGGGATCAGTGGGAGCAGGAGGGAGGGGATGAGGGTTTGGCTCCTTGAATCACCAGCAGTGCCACCAGCCAGGGCTTTATCCATAGTTATTGCCCTCCCCACCAGGGATAAAACCAAAGGGAAGCCTCTTCAGGAGGTGCTGTGAGTTCCCAATGATATAACTGGAATAATGGAAAACAGAATCCAAGATCATGCCCCAGCACTGCCCAGGCCAGTGATGTTGGCTACAAAAATGATTCTTCCCTGAGAACACACACAATCTGCACTTCAGCTCCAACAAAAAATAAATCTAAGCATAAATCTCCAACCTGTGGCTTCCAGCTCTCCTTTCCCTGTGCCATGAATCAGCTCCTACCTGAGTGAAGCTCCTTCACCAGCGAGGACATGGTGTTGGTGATGGAATCAGCTGCTACCAGCAGGTCGTTGCGGAGATTCCTCCTCGTACCTGGGCAGGGCAGACACAGAATCAGCCCTGGCTGCACTGCCACTGCCCAACGCCCTCCTGTCCCCATGCTCAGCCTCACTGTCCCCACCAGGATCCCCCTGGGGTGGTGTCTGGATGCTCCCAGTGCCACCACAGCAGAAGAGATGGAGGTTTACCCTGGAGGACCTCAGCTCTGCCTGGCTCCCTGCTCACCCTCGTGGCTCCTCTCTGTGACACAGCAGCACCAGGACAGTGACAGTCCCTGTGACAGGAGCCTGTGGTGGCTCATCCCTGCTCCTCCTCTGGCCAGAGCCACTCTCAGTAATGGCTGAGGTTTCAGTGGGATAAAGGCTGCTGGAATTCTCACCCTCCTGCATGGCTGGAGGAAGGAATTTTCTGCAGCTGGGCATGGCTCTGTGCTTCCCCTGGTGACAATGACCTGCCTGGACACTCCCTGGTGAGCCACTGCTGGACAGCATCACCAGTGACCACCAGTGACCACCAGTGACCACCAGTGGCCCCACCAGTGACCTGAGCACTGCCAGAGCTGTGCCAGAACAGCCAGGAGAGCACAGAGGATCAAACACTGGCACAGGGATCATCCCACAGGCTGCTGCCATGCAGGGCTGGGTAAAGGATGCTGCTTGTTGCCTCTTGAGCCAGGAAAGCCACAATCCTCTTGGATCATGGCTGTGGCTGCCCCATCCCTGGGAATGTCCACAGCCAGGTTGTGTGGGGCTTGGAGCAAGCAGTGTCCCCCAGTGAAACAGCTGGGTGATGTTACCAAGCCCACCCAGACATCTCCTTTCAATTATTTTATTAAGTGAAAAAATCGACATTTTATCCTGTTTCCTGTGTTCTCCACTGGCCTCGGGTTTGCCTGATTTTGTGTGATTAATATGAAATAGCACTAATTGTGCAGATTGCCTTTCCGGAAGGATCGTTCCAGGAAACTTATTACAGAGTCTGGCCATCACTTCTTTTTCTTGCAGGAGTTTTTCTGGTCGTTGAGTCAGCCCCACCATGGTTATCACAAGAGGAACATCCCTCTTTCTGCTGGCAGCAGTGGATCTGAGAATTCCTGAGGGACTGTTTTCTTCTCTTTCAAGATGCCCAACAGCAGAATTGATTTTCTAATTAGATGGTGGCCTCTGCATCTGAGTATTTCACCTGGAAACCATCGGGCTGTTTGATTCTAAACCTGTCATAATTAGTCACCTTCCAAGTGCCAATC
Organism: Lichenostomus cassidix; assembly: GCF_008360975.1. Classification (NCBI taxonomy): domain Eukaryota; kingdom Metazoa; phylum Chordata; class Aves; order Passeriformes; family Meliphagidae; genus Lichenostomus; species Lichenostomus cassidix. Next base: position 112,903,538 of record NC_139483.1, on the reverse strand, counting down.
CTGGTAAATCCTCTACGAGTGGAAGATCAAGAGATCATCTGAGGAGGAAACTTTTCTAATCTCAAGATCTCTGGGATTCAGTTCTTTAAAGCTTTCCTGCTCCACAATTTCCCCCACTAATGGGGCAGCTTGTGGAGGACTCAGGCCCTGGGAGGAGAAATGAGCCCTTGGTGTCCCTTGGTGTCCCCTGGTGTCCCCTGGTGTCCCTTGGTGTCCCCTGGTGTCCCCTGGTGTCCCTTGGTGTCTCTTGGTGTCCCTTGGTGTCCCTGCCTGCCCCAAGCTCACGGCAGTGAGAGGTGAAACTCTCACACTTTTAATCATCTGGTGGATATGCAAAAGTTAGCATAAATAATTGAAATATATTTTGTTGAAATAGAGTCACCAAAATTGGCTCTATTTTGTTGAAATAGACTCAGAGGGGTGTCTGTGGGTTTGTTTTGGTCCCCATGGTGCTGCTGGGAAAACCCTCAGCCCAGCCCTGAACTGTTTTCTACAACACCTGGCTCCTTGCAACACGTATTTGTGATGCTGTCAGGTGTTAAAAACCTGGAAAAACCACAAGTTTTCACTCTGGGTGATCTCAGCAGGTCCTGATGAAGGAGCAGTCATTAGGGAGAGGCAACAACCAGCCCTTGATTAATTCCATCAAGAACTGAGGAAGACTCTCTGCTGGCTGTGCAGGAGGGGTTTGCCTTGTCACGGCTTCTGCATCTTCCCAGGAAAAGGCAGATGGACACAGAACAAATGGAGATGGCCAGGGAAGGCTGGAAAAGGAAGAGACATCCAGCATTTTCATGTCCTGCCATAATCACTTGTTTGTTGCTCCGAGCAGCAGGGAGATCATTCCCTCTCTTTGTGTTTTCCTCAGGAGCAAAGGGAAGGGGGAGCCATGGAGTGGATCCTGGTCAGGCTCAGGGTGCTGCTGCTCCACGCCTGGGGAAAGACAGGGATCCTGCACAGGGGGAAGGAGAGGCAGCTGCCAAAGAAATCAGTGGAGAGCTCTGGGCTGCTCCACCACACTTGCTGTGGAGATGAAGAGGAGGCGACTGGACCACCCACAGCAACAGATGGAGACTCGCCTCTGGGATTTGGCATCCTGCCTCCCTGCAAATGCCTGCTCTGCTCTCAGCTCTGGGGCTGTGCAGACCTGAGGAGCTTGTTCCTCAAGGAGGCACGAGGAGAAGACATCCCCTTGTCCCAGAGGAGCTGCAGGTCCCCACGGGGCCATTCTGCAGTGTTCTCCTGCTGAGGTCCTGCTGCAGCACCAAAATGCCAGCTCAAAGTGCTCCCTGGCACTGCTGCTCCTCTGCTGCCATTTCACAGCCTCTTCCCTCACCTTCTTCTGGCAGCAGCTCGTTTAGGCAAGGGCAGAGATCATTCCAGATCATTCCAGAAGATCACTCCAGAAGGATCTATCTGGTGAGTGCTGATAAATACAAACTGTTACCTCAACCTGCTTGGTTTGGAGATGCACCATCGGTTCTGGGAGGTTTCTTTCCACGTTTGGTTTGTTTGGAGAAGGAACCTGTCTGTCTGACAAAGGATTTGATGCTTCTGTTCACACTCTTCCCTCCCTGGAATGAGAAACCTCCTCCAGCCCCATGGGGTGACCTGTCAGCTTTTAAGGAAACAAACCACCTCTGCATCAGTGAGAGATCTTGTTCACTGCCCAGGACAGACCATGGCACCTGATTCCAGTGGGATTTCCCAGGGAGCACCATGAGGTCCATAGGAATAATCACTGAATCAGTAAGGTTGGAAAAAACCTCCAAGATCATCGAGTTCAGCCTTTGCTGGTTGCTGCCATCTGTTCACACAGGTGAGTCCTCATCTGTGCCTCAGGGAGAGCAGGATTTTCTGTCCTCCCTTCTCTCACTGTCAGTGGGAAGAACATCAAAGACAGGTGGATGTCCAGCTTCAAAGAGGTGATGTCCAGAAAGAACCTCTGTGTCTGCCAGAGACTGGGAGCACCAGACCCTGCTGCTGTTTTCCTCCCAGCTCCACATCCCAGGATGCTCCTGGAGCACTGAAGATGGAAAGTTCTGGACCAAGCTGGGCCATTGAGGAGAAAAGAGCCTTGAAACCCCTTATGTTTTCCCTTGCAGGTTTGTAAACACGACAGGTCTGTAAGGTCTAATTCGTAAATTACTTGTGGGTGTAACTTTCTGGGATGGGAGATCCTTTCCCTGCAGGGCAGATCATCTTGACAGAAATTAACTTCTTTAAGTTCAAAGGATTCCAAATCTTGTGCCCCCAAGCTCTTTGGTCTGGGGCACAGGAAAGGGGTTTGTAATGATTGTCTTGACAGGGTGTGTTATATGTGGGATCAGGGAATGGTTTGGGTGGGAAAGACCTAACAGAGCATCCAATCCCAAAACCTCCAGGGACAGTCAAGGTGTCCCAAGGCTGGAGCAAGCAGGGACAGCTGCAGGGATCCAGGGCAGCCCCAGGGGACAATCCCTCCCCAAACCCTTCTCCATGCCGTGGTGCTGATGCCTGATGGGTTTTTTGTCCTTTTGCATTACACTTTTATACCCTTTTTATATACTTTTTACCCTTTCCCATTCCTGTACTTTTTACTCCCTGTATCTTAGCCCCACATGTTTATAACCCTTGTACTCTAGCCTTGCTCAGAATTCTTTGGAGAGGATGAAACAATCTCCACAATCTCAAGAGCATGAGCCTTGAACAGAGCCCCATCACTGGGACATGTTTTTGTAAACTAAGTTGTAACCCTTTTGGGGGGAGGTAATTAGAATAAGGGGGCAATTACCTCATTGGTTAGGTTTCTTATTGGGGAATTTGAGATAGGTATGCTAATCAATGAGGTCCACAAATTGTATACAGGTGATATCGTCGCTCTCTTCTCGCCGTGGTGCACCTGGGATCCCATTAAACCAAGGCAATACCCTTTTCCTACTCTGCCTCTCTGCATCCCCATTTTCACCAGCAGTTCAGGCAGCAGTGCCAGGCTCACCTGGGGCGAAGGCGTCGTGCACATCTCCCCCGAGCCCCGAGAGCGCGTCCGGCGGTCCGTGCGTGGGCGTGGAGCCGGCCGAGGCCGAGCGGGCAGCCGCGGGCTGGGGGCGGCCGTGGGTGGGCGAGGGCTGGGCTGAGCCTGCGGCCTGAGCCTGCAGAGACACACAGAGCCCTGGGCAAGCTGGGCTTGGCTGGGGGCTCACAACAGCTCTGCGGAGACAAACAAACAAACAAACAGGCACAGGGCAACGTGCGGGGAGAGGCTTGTGCCCGGAGCGCTGGGGAGGTGAGGCACGAGCAGGGGGGCTGTGGGAGGGGGTGGCACAACGGGTGCAGGGCTTCAGCAACTCATTCTTATACATTTATATACATTTATATATATATTATATATTTTTATATTTTTATATATTTATATATATTTACATATTTTTATGTATTTTTATATATTTTATCTATTTTTATCTATTTTTATATATTTTTACATTTTTATATTTTATATATTTTAATTTTTTAATATTTTTTATATTTTTGATATTTTTTATATTTCTGTATATTTTATATTTGTATACATTTTTACGTATTTTGACGTTTTTATAAAATCACATACTCTGTATATTTCATGCATTTTTATAGATTGCATATGCAGATATTTAATGGATTGCAGATATAGATATTTTATGTATTTGATTTTTTTTTTACATTTACACTCATGTATTTTATATATATATTCATATAATTTGACTTATTGCTGAAATAGTGATCTTTTAGATTTCATTTTGCGTTTTCTTCCAGTCCAACCCACCCCATCCCTGCTGTGCCATCCCAACACCCTCGACAGCAGCTCTGCACCAGAGGTGACAGTGCCACCCCTGCTGTGGCTCAGGTGTCCCCCTTGGTGAGGCACAGCCCCGAGGCTCTGTCAGGTGCAAATCCTGCTGAATCTCACAGCAAATCCCCAAAATCATACAGGATCAGAGGAAAGCTGAGCAATGTTCACTTGGCAAAGCTGCCCTTGGCTCCTGCTGGGCAAAGAGGGAGCACAGCAGGGCTGACATGGCACTGCTGGCTCTGTGTCCCCAAAAAATGGGCTCTGGTTTGTACACCTGCTGTGTGGTGCCCTGGCTGGGCCTTCAGAATGTTTGCAGGAGAATCCCAGAGTGGTTTGGGCTGGAAGGGAACTCAAAGCTCATCAGTGCCACCCCTGCCATGGCAGGGACACCTCCCACTGTCCCAGGCTGCTCCAAACCCTGTCCAGCCTGGCCTTGGACACTGCCAGGGATCCAGGGGCAGCCACAGCCTCTCTGGGAATTCCATCCCAGCTCCTCCCCACCCTCACAGGGAACAATTCCTTCCCAATATCCCATCTCTCCCTGCCCTCTGGCAGTGGGAAGCCATTCCCTGTGTCCTGTCCCTCCATCCCTTGTCCCCAGTCCCTCTCCAGCTCTCCTGGAGCTCCTTTAGGCTCTGGAAGGACTCTGATGTCTCCCTGGATCCTTCTCCTCTCCAGCTGAGCACCCCCAGCTCTCCCTGGCTGCTCTCAGCACTCTCTGCACTCACAATGTCACTGCTTTACATTTCAGCAATATTTAAAAGTCACCTGCTCCTCGGTGACTCGGGAGCTGCCCAGGCCCAGAGCCACTCCTGGCGTTTGTGCCTTTGGTTGGTGGCCTTTTTGAGCCACATGGTGGTGACGTGTGGCTGTTACCAGGGCAACAAGCCTGCGAGTGGGGATGCTGCAGTGACACTGCCAGGACCCTGTGCATGGTGACACTGCCAGGACCGTGCATGGGGACACTGCTGGGACCATGCATGGTGACACTGCCAGTACCCTGTGCTTGGTGACACTGCTGGAACCCTGTGCTTGGTGACACTGCCAGTGCCCTGTGCACAGTGACATTGCCAGGACACCATGCATGGTTACACTGCTGGGCTTGTGCTTGGTGACACTGACAGGCCTGTGCATGGTGACACTGCCAGGACACCATGCATGGTGACACTGCCAGGACCCTGTGCACGGTGACACTGCCAGGCCTGTGCATGGTGACATTGCCAGGACCCTGTGCTTGGTGACACTGCCAGACCTGTGTTTGGTGACACTGCCAGACCTGTGCTTGGTGACACTGCCAGGCCTGTGCATGGTGACATTGCCAGGACCCTGTGCTTGGTGACACTGCCAGACCTGTGTTTGGTGACACTGCCAGACCTGTGCTTGGTGACACTGCCAGGACCCTGTGCATGGTGACACTGACAAGACACCATGCATGGTGACACTGCCAGTACCCTGTGCTTGGTGACACTGCCAGGACACCATGCATGGTGACACTGCTGGGCCTGTGCTTGGTGACATTGCCAGACCTGTGCATGGTGACACTGCCAGACCTGTGCACAGTGACACTGCCAGGACACCAAGCATGGTGACACTGCCAGACCTGTGCTTGGTGACACTGCCAGGACCCTGTGCACAGTGACACTGCCAGTACTCTGTGCATGGTGACACCGACAGCATCTCGACCAGCAGTGACACCAGCAGCACCCCAATGGTGACACCACAAGCACCTGGCATAGACATACCACTGCCAGCACCCCTTACAGCGGTGACACTGCCAGCATCCTGCACAGCAGTGACACCCCAGCACCCCATGAATGGTGACACCACCAGCACCTTGTGCAACGGTGACACCACCAACACCCCTTACAGCAGTGACACCAGCAACACCCTGCACAGCAGTGACACCCCAAAACCCACACGTGGTGACACCAACACCCCACACATGGTGACACCAATAACACCCCACACAAGGTGACAGCCCCACCCACACAAGGTGACAGCCCCACCCACACAAGGTGACAGCCCCAGCTCCCCTGCTGGTGCCCCAGGAGCTCCCAGAGCAGAACGCTGCTCAGCATGGCCACAGCTCTGGCTCATCTCTCTCCTCCCCAGCCCCACACTGATGTTTGTATTAACACGAAAACCCAGTGGTGTGGAAAATTGTCATTTTGAAACTGCATTAATAATTGGGGACTGAAAGACGTGTCACGTGTCCTCGTGCCACAGCCTCGGAGGGGACAGGGCTGCAGGAGGGGAGCCTGGCCAAGGAAAAGCCACCCAAAACTGTACCACAGCAGCAGCTGCCCTGCCCTGCCCCTGACACCAAATCAAACCTCCAAAGCTCACCCAAGGAGGCACAGAAAGAGGCAGGAGTGTCTGAATTTGCAGAGGTTTGTGGCAAAAGATGCCCATGCTTGGGTGCTCCCAGTGCAGCCCGTGGGACACTGACAGGGACAGTGGCAGGTGTCACCTGTGCCATGGCTCTGGTTTGGAGGAACAGCTCTGTCCTCCTCCCAGACTGAGCCCCAGCAGCTGCCCAGGGGAGGGAAAACAGCTCTTGAAGATGGAAAAGAGGAGGAAACCTTGCACTGACACCTGCATCAGAGATGGGCTGAGGAACCAGAGCTTGCTTTCCCCAAGAAGGAGTCGGAGGAGGGAGTGGGAATATTTTCTGTTTTGAAGTTTGTCCCCCAGGTCTCAGCTTGTGCCCTGGGACCTCAGCAGGGCTCCTGTTACCGCTGGAGACTGGGGTAGGCAGGTGTGAGGAAAGGGAAAGTCACAGAGCTTCTGTTATTTAGAATCCCAGAGTCACTGGGGCTGGAAAAGAACTCCAAAATCATTGAGTCCAGCTTGTGCCTGATGCCCACCTTGTCTCCAACCCAGAGCACTCAGTGCCACAGCCAGGAATTCCTTGGACACTCCAGGGATGGAAACTCCAAACCTCCCCAGAGAGCCCCTTCCAGTGCCTGACCACATCTCAGGTAGAGAGGTGAGAGCTCAGTTCCTGGAGTCAGAGCTCAGCCCTGACTCTGTGTCCCAAAATACATTTGCCTGAACTGTGAGGGGACAGATTTTACAAGGTGTGACAAACTCAGCCCAACTCACGTGTCCCCATGCTGGTCACGGTGGGTTTTGCAGAGCACTGGATCCCAGACTGGCTTGGGTTGGAAAGGACCTTAAATCCCATCCAGTGCCACCCCTGCCATGGCAGGGACACCTTCCACTGTCCCAGGCTGCTCCCAGCCCTGTCCAGCCTGGCCTTGGACACTGCCAGGGACACCACAGCTTCTCTGGGCACTCTGTGCCAGAGCCTCACAACCAGGAATTCCTTCCCAACATCCCATCCATCCCTGCCCCAATCCCTCCAGGTTTGCTCTTTCCCTGGACCAAGGGACACTGTGACCCCCAGACATGCCAGGCTGGCAGTGCCCACCCCTGTCAGTCCTGGGCAAGAGGAGATGTTTTTGTCACCAACATTCCTTATTGAGACACACATCGATATTCTTAGACAAAGTGCCTGAACACTTGAATTTTTCATTTTAATTGTTTTCTAACCACCAGGCAGCAGCTGGTTGGGCTGATTTGCATTCCACGGCCAGTGGAGCAGCAGGGCAGAGAATGTCCCTTGCCCACCTCATGATGTGGTTCCTGGAAAACACAGTGATTCTGAGAGCAGCCTGTGAGGTCACAGCCACGGCACATCCTGAGGGGGACAGGGACAGGGACAGGGACAGGGCAGGGCAGGGCAGGGCAGGGCTGGGCAGGGCTGCTCTCCCCTCCCTGAGCAGCCCCTGGGGTGATGCACCCATGGCTCACAGGGCTCAGAGGAGGATCTGAAAGTTGTCGCTTCAGTGCAGACTGAAAATGTCCTTCCTAGAAACACGTGCAGGCCCAGCTGGGGCTGGCAGCAGCTCCAGGGCTGGACATTGCAGCTCCAGCAGCCCCTCAGTCCTGAGCCAGGTGACAAAGCAGCTCCTGGCCAGCACTGACCCTCAGAGGGCAGAGTGTGGAGGATTAAACTCCCTGCAGCATCTTCCAGAAGACAGGTTGAAATTGTAGTTGTGGAGTCATCTAGGCTGGAAAAGACCTCTCAGCCTATTGAATCCAACCATTCCCAGCACTGCCAAGGCCACCACTGACCCCTGTCCCCAAGTGTCACATCCACAGGGCATTAAATCCCTCCAGGGATGGGGACTCCACCCCTGCTCTGAGCAGCTGTGCCAGGGCTGGACAGACCTTTCCATGAGGGAATTGTTCCCAATATCCAACCTGACCTGGGCCTGGCTGAACCTGAGCCCATTTCCCCTGTCCTGTCCCTGTTCCCTGGGAGCACAGCCTGACCCAAAGACCATGGGCTGAGCTACAGCTGCACATCTGTGTGGCTCCTGCAGGGATTGTCACAACCTCTCCAGGTTTACATCCCCAGGAGGAAATAATCCAATCTCCTTGTGGATGATGCTTTGGATGATCTCTCCAAGGCCAAAGTCTCCACAGATGGCCACATCTGTCAGGAGAGGAGACACCTGAACACATCCAGGATGGACCAGGGACCTGCAAGAGCCTCTCTGGGCTGAAAGGAGAACTGAGGATCTCTGAGGTGACACCTCCTTCCTGCTCGTGGCACAACCTGACCCCGACTGAGAATTTGGGGCTTTCCCAGGCTCTGCAGAAACCTGGCAGCCCAGGCAGGAGGGGAACAGCAGAGATGAACTCAACTGGGCAAGAGGCCAGTGGCCCCTGGGCTGTGCCAGCTCTGGGGTGGCAGCAGGGCCAGGGCAGTGCCTGTCCCCTGTGCTGGCACTGCTGGGGCACCTCCAGTGCTGGGGCAGCTCTGGGCTCCTCCTGACAAGAGAGACCTGGAGGGGCTGGAGAGTGTCCAGGGAAGGGAATGGAGCTGGGAAGGGAATGGAGCTGGGAAGGGAATGGAGAGTGTCCAGGGAAGGGAATGGAGCTGGGAAGGGGCTGGAGAGTGTGCAGGGAAGGGAATGGAGCTGGGAAGGGGCTGGAGCTCCAGGAGTGGCTGAGGGAGCTGGGAAAGGAGCTCAGCCTGGAGAAAAGGAGGCTCAGGAGGATCTTTTCAGAGATAAGAAAAAAAAGGAAAATAAGAGAAATAAAGGAAAAGAGGAAAAGAGAGGAATCTCTCTCCCATATTGATGTCCTCTCTTGTGTTTTATGCAGCATGTGAGTCCCCAAATGCTGGTGTCCCCATGGCACTGAGTGCTGAGCCTGCAGAGAAGCCTGGCCATGGTGATGAGCACAGAGAGCAGGAATCAGAACCTCTGAGCTGGCATTGCCTCCCCAGTGCCATCTCTGTGCCACCCTCAGCCTCCAGCTCTCGGGCACTGGAGCTCTAAGGTCCCTTCCCACCCAAAGCAGTGTCACTGTGACACCACCAGTGACAAGGAGCCCCAGCTGGGCTCACAGCACCGAGCCTGAAACCAGCCCAGTCCTAGAAAGCACCTGATCTACTGAGAAAGCACAGGCTGGGGGTGCAGCAGGGCTGTGCCAGCCCTGTGTGGGAGGACACAGAGCTGTGCCACTGCAGGGCTGGGCAGTGACCTGGCACAGCCCAGAGCCACCATGGGACCCTTTGTGGGGACACCTGGGGAGCTCCTGAGGCTGAATGGGAAGGTCTTGCACAGAGGCCAACAAATACCCTCAAACCTTCTCCAATGGCTGAAGGCAACGGGAGTGGAGGAAGGAAGGACAGAATTTTGGATTTCACAGAATCACTGAGGTTGGAAAGCCCTCTGAGATCTCATAGTGCCACCATCCCCCAGCACTGCCAAGGCCACCACTGACCCTGTCCCCAAGTGCCACATCCACAGGGCTTTAAATCCCTCCAGGGATGGGGATTGTTCCCAAAACCCAACCTGAGCCTCCCCTGGTGTGGCTTGAGGCCATTTCAAGGTCCAACAACCCCTGGAGCTGAGGTGTCCCTGTGGATTTGGGGCTGTGCAGTGAGTCTGTGCCCCAGCTGTGGTTCAGGGTCTCCCTTCCCTGGCACAGCTGGGTCCATGGAAAGGCTGTGCTCAGCTCTGCTCCTCCACAGAGCTCCCAGGGTGGGAAACTCCAGGATGCCTTTTGTAAACAGAGCTGAACAGGTTTGTGAACTCCCTTCTGACTCTGTTTAGGAGCTGCAGCCTTAGAAAATCCAGGAATTACTGCCTTGTTGCCTGTCCTTCCTGGAAACTGCACTGGGGAGGACACAGAAGATGGATTTCAATTTAGCAAAACCACGAAGGAAACCTCTGCCCTGCCTCCTGAAATGTTTGGGAGCCAACCTCGATTTACTGCCCCCAGCTTATCAAGCCTTGTACACAAGAGCTGTGAGGTTTAACCTAAAACACCATTTCCCAGGGAAAGAGGCTGAGCTGTGCCCTGAGCACGGAGCAGTGCAGGGAGGGGTTGGAGAGGTGGGAAGAAGTGCCCATAAGAGCTTTTAGCAGCTCTCCAAGACACTGCTTCACCATCACCTCCCTCACCCCAGCAGTTTGGCTGGAGGTTCCCCACCTCTCTGGGGATCTGCTGCTGAATTTCCTACAACCACTGTTACAGAGGAGAGTTTTAAAGGAGGATGGGATGAAAAAAGCCTTGAAAAATCTGGGTTGGAAGGAGCCTTGGAGGGTGTGCAGCCCAACCACCTTTTGGGAGCAAGGTCAGCTCCAAGGTGCTGCTCAGGAGCTCTTGGAGAGTCCCCCAAGGAGGCTCCACCACCCCTCATGGGAATTCCTGTCCCAAATCCAGCCAGAAATCCCCAGCCATGGGCACCATGCATCTCTGGAAAGGCTCTGGCTCTGCTTTCTCCTCATTCAGGAGGAGACAGACAATTACAGCTGGATTTCCTTTTTATTTCCCTTTTATTTATTTTTTTATTTCAGCCCTCCAGGCTGCACACAACCAGCTCCTGCAGCACATTTACCACAGGGGTTTGTGAGCCATGGGCACTGCAAAAGCAGCTCCAGAGAGGGACAGAACCCCAATCCTTAGAGGTTTCCAGGGCTACACGAAGCCAGAACTAAGTCAATCTGGTGCCAGCAGCAGTCCTGCTCGGAATGTTGGAATCATGGAATTGTTTAGGTTGGAAAAGACCTTTAGGGTCATTGAGTCCATCAAGTCCATCTGCTTCAAGGGGGAAGTTGAACTAAAGACCCCCAGAAGTCCCTGAACCTACAGATGGTCACTGAGAAACTAAAAATCCTGTTTTATAACAAATGGACATCGATTTTGTCACAGAAACATCACAGATTGGTTTGGGTGGGAAGAGACTTAAAATCTCATCTCATTCCACCTCCTGCCATGGCAGGGACACCTCCCACTGTCCCAGTTTGCTCCAAGCCCTGTCCTTGGACACTGCCAGGGATCCAGGGGCAGCCACAGCTCCTCTGTCCCATTTTAAAATGGGGTTTATTCTTAGGAATAGATTAAAGTCAAAGGGATCTTGCACACACACAAACCCAAGAGCCAGCAGGTTTCAGATAAGCGATTCAGACAAGTAAACATCTCATCATGCCCCAAATACTCCAGAAAATACAGCACAAAATACAGCACAAAATACAGCACAAACAGACCCAAAAGGAGAACACGAGCACATGGTCTGTGTAGTGCAGCCCTGCTGCAGAAGGAGCCAGCAGAGATGTCAAACAGCATCCCAGGAAACCAGGGGTCTTCAGCACAAACTGAAATGCTGTGGGTTTCTCATCATGTGCTCTCAGTGCCTAATTCCCCTTTCCACACTTTCCTCTGGAAGGACAGACTGGCCCTGAGCTCGGCTGCCTCACGACAAGAGCTGTTGGGCTGAACAGCTTTTATCATATTCCCTGTAAGTGAATTTTCCAGGGGCTTTCCTCAGAAAAAAAACCATCTCACCCAGATGTTCTCCCCGTGGGAACACACTGAGCTGAGCCCACAGACCAGCACTGCCCTTGGCTCTCTCTGCTGCTCCCCTTGCTCAGCCTTGGGCTCTCCATGAGGGAATAATCTCTGTGAGGGTTTGAGGCTCTGGCTCAGAGTGCCCAGAGGAGCTGTGGCTGCCCCTGGATCCCTGGCAGTGCCCAAGGCCAGGCTGGACAGGGCTGGGAGCAGCCTGGGGCACTGGAAGGTGTCCCTGCCCATGGCAGGGGTGGAATGAGATGGGATTTAAGGCTCCTGCCCACCCAAACCATTCCAGAACTCACTGCCTCTATGATCAGACGATCACAGAACCAACATGCTGCAGGGCTACAGAAAACTCTCAATTCTTGCCACTAAAATAACAACAAAACTCGTGTTTCCTGCAGTTTCAGGTGCTGTTTCTGCAGAGCCATGGGAGCTGCTGTTCAGCAGGTGAGGAGCAGAAAGGATGTCATTTGCTGGCACAGGAATGAACAGAATCATGGGAGAATGCAGCTGTAAGGAAACACCTCGTCCAGCCCAGCTGGCTCTGCTCTTCATAATCCCCTCCTGGCAGATGTTTATTCCACAGCTCTGAGAAACCTCTCCACTCAGGCAGTCCTCAGTGAATTTGCAGCACGTGGGGCTGGTGGGCAGCTCTTCCCTGCCATCTCTGCCATCACCTCTGCCTGGAGGTGCCTAAACCTGCTCAGTCCTCCAGCCCTGCTGGGTGAGCCAGAGCATCAGCCAACCTCTCCAGCCTCCTGGGGATGCCACAGAACCCCAGAGGGCTGTGGTGAGAAGGGACCTTAAAGCTCATCCCATTCCATGCCCTGCCAGGGACACCTTTTACTCTCCCAGCCCTAAGCCCCACCTGACCTGGCCTGGAACACTTCCAGGGACAGAGCTTCTCTTCCAAATATTCCTGCCATTTTTCATAGAACCACACAGTAGTTTAGGCTGGAAAATACCTCAGTTTTGAATTCTCATCCCCATCTCTAAAGCCCCAGCAATCTCCTCCTGCCTGATGCCAAGAGCAAATCCAAGTCCCTCGCAGGAAGGCTGAATAGTAATTAATTCAGGACAGAAATAATGAACTACAGAGGAATTTCAATTTACACGTCTTTCTATTTTAACAGAAAACCCTTGACAACTGATTTTTTGGAAAAAAAAAACTTCTCCAACCACATTTAAAGCTGCTTTGCATGAGGCTCATCCAGCCTACGCCGCTGCACGGGAGGGAGCAGGAGTTTGCTCTGGAGTGTCTGCGCTCAGGGGATTCTCCCCCTCGGCTGCTTTTCCCCAACACACATTGACTGGAAGCTGTGATAAAAGCTGGAATGCTGCTGGGCCGGTTGGTGCAGGTCGTGGCTCTTGTCCTTACAGCTCTGCGGGGCTCAGCTTGGTGCTGGAAGCACAGTGACACAGGGAGCCACAGCCACCGCCGCCTGCAGGTCCCAAATCCCATTTTTGGGAGCCCAATTCAGCCTCTCCTGCACTGAGCATCACGAGTGCAGTCATGGGGCTGCAGTTTCCCCGCAAGGTATTTCTCCAGGATTCGGGGCTGTGCTGCCATTTGCCATTTTTCCTTTCAGCAGTAATTTAACAATTATTTACGTTAACCAGGAAGGGAGGAGAAGCCCTTCCAGAGCTGCACATGAAACTGCTGCTGCTGCTGCCTGAATAATTCCAGCTCGATCGAAGCCGTGCGCTAAAAATAATCCAACCCCCTCCCTGCAAACACTCTTTGAGGGAAATATTTAAACCAGAAAACAAGGCCCCTAAATCAGAGCCCCCCCGGCCGGGCTGTTAACCCGATTGTTGCAGGGAAATTGAATTTCCCTGTCCTCCGTGGGCTCTCGGCTCCAGCCGCCTCCCGGAGCGAGCACGCCAAGGAATACATGAAAGGCTCATTAGTGGGGAAGGCTAATAACCTTTCCGAGGCATTAATAAAATCCCTGGCTAAAGCCTAACGCAGGGACAGTTTCATGGCAACAGAGCAGAGGAGCAGGGTGTCCTCTCCCCCTGTCCTTCTGTCCCTCTGTCCCCTGTCCCTGCGGCGAGGGGTGAGGCTGAGCTCGGACAGGATGGACCTTCACCATCTGATCTGTGGGTTCCCCACATCCAGAGGGACACAGAGAGCATGGGATGGGACAAGCTGAGTGTGCTGTGACACCCTGACATGCACACGGACAAACCTGTGCACACAAATGACAGTGACAGAGAGGGCTGAGGGGGATGTGCTGCAAACAGAGCAGGCTGGGCTGTGGCTGCTTGGACAGCAGCAGGAATTTCTCCACGGAAAGGGTGCTCAGGAGCTGCCCAGGGACGTTTGGAGGTGTCCAAGGAAGGCCTGGATGTGGCACTGAGTGCTCTGGGCTGGGGACAAGGTGGGGATTTGGCACAGTTGGACTCGATGCTCTTGGAGGGATTTTCCAACCTAAATGTCTCTGGGATTCTGTGCTGTGGTTTGGATCCCTGCCAGCTCCAACCTTCTCAGCCATGCCAGCCAGGGATACTCATGATCCAACCCAGGTGATGGGATCACTACATGGCCCAGGGCCTATCCCACCAAAAAATCCACATTTAATCCTCCAAAAGCTGATCATTAACCAGACCCACAAAGGCCTCAGCTGGGAACCAAGAAATCCACAGGAGAGGGGAGGAGAGGAGAGGAGAGGAGAGGAGAGGAGAGGAGAGGAGAGGAGAGGAGAGGAGAGGAGAGGAGAGGAGAGGAGAGGAGAGGAGAGGAGAGGAGAGGAGAGGAGAGGAGAGGAGAGGAGAGGAGAGGAGAGGAGAGGAGAGGAGAGGAGAGGAGAGGAGAGGAGAGGAGGAGCATGGCTGCACATGGAATGGCTTTGGTTCTGCACCCCGGTGTCAGTGGCTCTCCTGGGGACACAGGGGCTCAGCCCTCGCTGCAGGTGACAGCCATGCCCAGGGCTGTGACCCCCAACACCACCGGGCTCGTTAGTGCCCCATCATCAGTGTGAATTAGGGCCAAGGGCAGAGTCCCTGGCCATGGGCACACACCCTGCCAGGCGGGCAGCTCTGGGCTCAGCCATTCCCAGCGCTCGCTGGCAGCCGCGGGCATTACTCAGCTCTTTCTGCAATTCGCTTTTTCAGCTTTAATTCCGACGTGCAGATAAACCCAGCACTCTGTCACAGCTGCTCCGTGCAGCCGTGCCTGAGCTTCAGCCGTGTCCCCACGGGAGCTGGGAGCAGCCTGGGGACAGCAGTGTGACCAAACTGTGTCCCCAGGGGAGCTGGGAGCAGCCTGGGGACAGCAGTGTGGCCACAGCGTGTCCCCACAGGAGCAGCCTGGGGACAGCAGTGTGACCATACAGTGTCCCCATGAAGGTGGGAGCAGCCTGGGGACAGCAGTGTGGCCATACTGTGTCCCCACAGAAGCTGCCAGCTGCATTCCCAGCCCTCTCTCCCTGCCCCTTCCCTGCCCCTCAGGCACAACAAGTGACGTCCCCGAGCCATGTCTGCTCCCTGCAGGATTCCACACTGTTTTATCATGGAGGAGAGCAATTCTCTCCCAGGACGAAAGACAATCCTGCCTGGATTGTGACAGAAAAGGGGGAGAAAGCTGAGAAAGCACCACTTGGCTTTTCCATTGGTCAGCCCAGGAAGGATCCATGTTCTGCAGCAGCTCCCACTGAGCACCCCAATCCTTTTCTGGGTACAAAGATGTGATGGGGATGGCAGCTCCTGCCTTTTCCAGGGAGGTTTGCTATCGTTGGGCTTTTCCTGCCCCCCAGGCCCCCCCAGCAGGTCTGTTCCCCCAGCCCTGCCGAGCTGTTTGAACTCCTCATTCATGCAACGCTGTTTGTTTTCATTCCTCTCTATCCCCCCAGCTGTGGGACCGAGAGCAGGGATCAGGAAACAATAAAATCTTGGTTACCACACAGAATGCCGCCTTTTCCCTGGCTCCTTTCAAAGCCTGACATTTTTGCTTTCATCCGCCATTTCCACAGTTCTGGGGCAGCACCCCCTCCCCTTCTCCAGCGGGGCCTCACGTGGGGGTCCCAAAACTGCTCTCAAGATGGACCAGATTGTTCCCCAGCGCTGCTGCGTCGCCCACCCCGCGTTCCCAGCACTCCTGCGGTTTCAATTCCCACCCCGTGCCGCCGCCGACTTGGATTACAAAGGCTAAAAGCAAAGTGTTATCTTTCAGAATTACTCCAGTTTTGGTTTCGGGCTTCTCGTTTGGCACCTCCCTGCTGTTAGCTCATGGCTGGGAGGTTTTCCCCTGCTCTGGGGGGTGCAGCAGGCAGCCCAGCCCAGGGCAGCACGAGGCCAGAGCAAAACCTGGCAATCCTGGGAGCATCCAACCCAACCTCCAGCCTTCTCTGCCCTGGGATTTCCCTGCTCTGCAGGCATTACTGGGGACATGGGAAGTGCCACAGTCTGATTTCCCTGTCCTTAAACAGCAGCCTGAGGAGTTCATCCAAGCTGAAAGGCAGCAGAGTGAGGAGAGCTGTCCCAGAGAGAAGAGAGAAGCCTTCTCCTCTCCCAGAAAACAGCACAAGCTTGTATTCATGCAATCAGGGAATGGTTTGGAAGGACCTTAACGCTCATCCAGTGCCACCCTGCCATGGCAGGGACACCTTGCACTGTCCCAGGCTGCTCCAAACCCCATCCAGCCTGGCCTTGGACACTGCCAGGGATCCAGGGGCAGCCACAGCTTCTCTGGGCACCCTGTGCCAGGGCCTGCCCACCCTCCCAGCCAGGAATTCCTTCCCAATATCCCATCTCTCCCTGCCCTCTGGCACTGGGAAGCCATTCCCCCTTATCCTGTCCCTCCAGGCCCTTGCAGTGGCAGAGGGGCTCCAGATCCATGCTGGGTACTCCATCCAGGCAAAGGGATTGCTTTTGCTCCAGGGCTTTTCAGGAAAACCACAAAAAAGTGATGCCAGACAGGGGTGAGGATGCAGGAGGAGCTGCACAGCACTTGGCCATGGCAGGAGGGTCAGGCAGGCCTTGGGTGACACAATGTCACCGTTGGGTGACACAATGCCCTGAAGAGCAAACCCAACTCCTCTCTGTGGTGCCCTTTGGTGAATTGTCTCCATGATCACCTTTGTGCTGAGGAGCAGAGCTGCTCCTGGTGGCTCTGGGGCAGGACAGGTCCTGTGCTGATGGAAACCATCCCAGCAGAGAGCTCTGGGACAAGAGGCAGAGCAAATGGCTTTGATCAGAACCAGCTTTTGAAAGCCACGGATGGAATTCCTCCTGGGCAAGGAGAGCTCAGGCACTCCAACAGGTTAGCACAGGAAGCTCTGAGCAGGCTGGGGCATGAGGCTCCCCGAGCAGCTCGGGGGAATGACAACACAGATTGACAACAAAGAGGTACCTCGGTAATCCTGGCTGAGCTCTGCTGCCTTTTCACGACGTGGAAAAAGAGCTCCAGGCTTCTGGGGGCCACAGGGGACCAAAAGAGACATCCAGGAGCCCCCAGTTCACCAAAGGATGAGGGGCTGGGACAAGCACTGCCAGGGACACACACAGGGACAGCAGGCTGAAGGGATGGATTGTCTGAAAGGATCCTTGTGACCATGAGACAGAGGGAAATCCACCAGGCAGGACTCAGAGCTGGCAGTCCCTGCTCGGAAAAGGAGGAATCTGCTCTGGGATCCCCGTGGGGAACGAGGTGTTTGGGTTTGCTCCCTGCAGGATTTGTCAGCACAGGTCAAAGCTGTGATCTGTGGCTCTACATCCCCGGGAAAGTGAGAGGAAAATGGGTTCTGCTGAAAGACAACCTGCCGGCTGGAGGATCCAGGAGGAATTCCTCAGGGATCCATCCGTTTCACATTCTAATTACGAGCACAAAAATAACCACACTAATGACACTTCCTGATGACACAAAGGTTAGCATGAATCATTAACACAGAGGCAGAGCAGAGTCTCACACACTCTGGAGGCTCTGGAGGCTGGCATGGTGTGGGGAGAGCTCACGATCACTGAGCAGAGGCTGCTGCCCTGCTGGGGCTCGCGGTGCCCAGGGCTGCCCAGCCTGGCTGCTCCCAGCTCCTGGCTGCAGCTCCAGGTGAGTCACCAGGGCACACTCTGGAGGCATTGCCATGAATCCATCCTCACCCAGAACCCTGAAGGATGCCCTGAGAACGTGGCTGATCAGTCCATCCAGAGAGAGGGACTGGAAATGGAAGAGGAGGAAATGGGGGGCAGACAGAAGCTCTGTTCTCCATCATAGCAAAAATAAAACTATTGTTGCCATGAAGGCCAATGGTGTGGGGAAAGCTCAGGGATGAGAATGTAAAAACTCCTTTGGGTGTCCAAAATGTTAATCCAAGAAAGAATAAAAAACCCCAGAAATTATGGTTATCAAGATGGTAGAAACCAATGGCACCAGCAGTGATCACTGGGAGCTGCAGTGCTGGGCAGCTTAAAATCCAACTTCTCCCCATTTGGGAAAGAGGAAAAACATAAAGAAGAATACAAGGGTGGTGATAAGAGGTGATGCTCCACCTCTGACCTGCTCAGGTGAGACCTGCAAGTGTTTTCTCCTACCAAGTGCACTCAGGATCAGCACCTGGACCTCAGGCTGGTGACAAGGATGAAGTCACAGCCACTGGGGCAACTCATCATGATCCAGAGACCAACATTTCTGACTTCCTGCAGCCTCAGCAGCAACACCCTGTCCTCTGGAGAAACTCATTTCCAAAGGCAGCAGCCTGGGGAACTTGGGCTTGAAAGCCCCTGAAGAGTTGCTTGGAGAGTTTTTTGGCCTATTGATATCCATTCCTCATAAATCTTGAAGGAACAGGGAAAATTCCAGATGGCATATTAGCATTTTCCTGGATAATATTAAAGAGGAAAAGCTGAATGATTGGGAAGCTCACATCAGTCGAAAACAGGAAAAAGAACAGAAAAGCTGAGAGGAGTTTGGAATAGCAAACATTTAGAGGATTGTAACTGAGGATCAGCATCAGGAGCTTTTGGTGGGCTGTGGAAAAGGGAAGTGGAGCCAGAAAATACTGAGGGGAGGTGGAACAGCAGAGCCAAACACCTCTAGAGGAGATCTGTCACACAGACAGTGAGGAGAGGCTGCAGTGAGGAAAGAAAAGCCAAGCAGAGGCATTAATTAAAGATCTGAAGTGACTTGGGGACATCCCACCTTCTCAGGTACCCACAGGTCAGGAAGAGCTGACTTGGCTGCTCTAGGTGGTCATGTTCAGAATGGAAATACAGAACAGAGATGGGCAAGGAGAGGTAAAATCAAAACCAGCTGAGGGCAGACATCAGCATCCTGGGCTGGAGACAACATGTTCTTCAGCAGTGGGAGAAATGGGAATTCAAACTGACAGATCCTTTGCATCACCACATTCTCATAACAGCACCAGAGACATTCCTGGTTCAAACAGTGACTACAGAATGGAATTCTACTGCATTCAGAACCTGAATTAACCAGGTGAATTGTCCTATAAAGAACATCAGACAGGCTGGTCAAATGGCCATAAAATCCTGGAATGGTTTGTGTTGGAAAAGACCTTAAAGCTCATCCTATTCCCATCCTGACACCTTCCACTGTCCCAGGCTGCTCCCAGCCCTGTCCAGCCTGGCCTTGGACACTCCAGGGATCCAGGGGCAGCACAGCTTCTCTGGGAATTCCATCCCAGAGCCTCAAACCCTCACACTCCCATCTCACTTTTCCCACATCACAGATTCTCCCTCAGCTCATCCTCAGGACAAGGTGGTGCCTCAACCTGAGGGCACCATGAAATCTGCATTTGCAACATAACTGAGACATTTCTGAGCATTTGAGAACCTTTGGTATCCGGATGTAACTGTCTTCTCAACACAAAACCCTCCCTGAAGAGTGCAGAGGAAGTTTTTATACAAAACCCCCATTTTCTACATTTAGAAAATTCCAATTTCTCCACAGAATTGGAGAAGTGCATAAAAAGCAGGGGGAGAGGAGCAGTTGTCTTCCTGAGGAATGGAAATGTTTCAGACACTTTGAAAAGGCTGCTTTGAGGGAAAACCACCTGATTCATGGCAAGAAAGATGACAAAACTGCACATTATTGTTCCTTTCAAGAGAAGAAGCTGCACAAAGCAACACCCAATTACTGCACAATCTGAATTCTCTGAGCTTGCAACTCCTGTGTTACTCCACAGAGCTGGAAGGAAGCCACCTGGAGAAGAGACTCCTCTGGGCAGGGAGAGAATCATTGGGGCTGGAAAATCCCTCCAGGACCATCCAGTCCAAGCTGTGCCCAATCCCCACCTTGTCCCCAACACAGAGCACTCAGTGTCACATCCAGGCCTTTTTTGGGATGTTCAGATCTCCAGAAATCCATCCCACCTGCAGCAGAATCGTCCAGAGGAGCTCTCCAGAGCTCTCAGGAGTGAGGAGAACACATCTGGGATGTCCCAATCTCCTGAAGGGACCCACGGTGGAGCTGGGGGAGGCAGGGAGGGAGGGGAAAGCAATTCTGCTTCCAAATTGAGCCCCCGAGGCTCCACTGACGTGCGTGGAGGAAACAAAGGTGTGGAGTCATCCTGGGGGAGAGTGGTGTGGGGTGGTGATGGAAACAACCACTAACTGCGCCCGAGGATTAATCATTAATTAATGATGTGGCTTCGGCTGCTGAAAGGGGAGAAAACACTGGCTGGGTTTGCTCATCTGTTGTTTAAACCCAGGGTTGACACAGCAGGGAGGAAGTGTGAAAGCAGCTCAGTGCTCCAGGGCTCTGCAGGACCTTGAACACTGCGGCTCAAGGCTTGAGCAGGCTGGGAAAAGGGCGAGGAGGGAGCTGGAAATGTGGGCGAGGACAGAAAACTGGGGAAAATATTTAAATTCCTCGTGGCTTCCATCATTTCCTGGAACACTTTCCCAATATTTTGTGCAGTCCTCAAGGACCCTGGAGACTGTGCTGGGGAAGTTGTGTGCTGGGGATGAACAGTGCCAGGGCAGGTGTTGCTGTAGCCCAGCCTGCTGCCAAAGCAGCCCAGTGCAGTGCTGTGCCATGGAAAATCCTGGGATGGGCATGATCCTCACTTGCAGGAGCTGCTGGGATGGGAAAGATCCTGGGGAAATCCTGCATTATTCATGAGGGACTCAGGCCCTGCTGGCACCAGGAGCTGCAGAGGGAAGGTGACAGTGGTGTCTGTTTGGGCTGCAGAGGTGGGGCATGGAGGGTGTGATTCCAGCCTTTCCTCAGCTGGATCTGTGCTCAGGCCTCAAATCCTCCCTCCTGGGGCTTTTTGGGAGGCTTTAAGCAATGAAAACTGCAGGGTGGAGAAGGCACAGAGTGTCTGTGACACTTCCCTCATTGGAGTCACTGCAGTTGGGGTCTGGGGTGGCTGATTGGATTATCCAGAGGCTCAGGATAATCCCAAGTGGTTTGGTGGGAAAGGACCTCAAAGCTCATCCCATCCCACCCCTGACACCTCCCACTGTCCCAGGCTGCTCCAAGCCCTGGCCCTGAGCATTTCCAGGGATCCAGGGGCAGCCACAGCTTCTCTGGGAATGCTGTGCCAGAATTCAAACCCTCCCCAGTGCTGGTGACACTGGTGGCTCTCTGGCTGGCAGTGCCCACTGCTGGCTCATGTCCAGCCTTTCACCCCCTGGAGAGGGATGACCACCAACCTCTCCAGCCTCACTGAGCAGCTGGGAGCACAGGCTGTGCTCCTTGAGAGGCAGAAATGTGGAATTCCCAGCTTTGGTGGCCTCTGATGGTTCAGTTCTTTGTGCTGAAGTTGGACACTGTGCCTTCTCACCCTGAGCCTCTCCCAGAGTAAAGACCTAAACCCACAGAGAGTCACACTCTGGTGTTTTCAGCTGTGAAAATGAGCACAGAAGGCACAACTCTTCCTGTTCAAATGGATTAGCCACGGAATGGATTAATTCCAGGTGCTGAGGAGATCCAACCTGCTCTCCTCCAAGCTGTGGGCAGGGAATGGGCTGACTGGGACCAAACTCCAGATATTGGAGAGCCTGGGAACTGCCAGATCCATGTCAGTGCTGAGCTCCTGCACACCCCAAAGAGCATCCCAGACACTGCAGGTGATGCTCCAGCATGGGGGTGGGACAAGAGCAGAAGGAAACCTCTCCAGCCATGAAGTCTCTCAGGATACATTATCTTCATGAAGATAAAATGACAGAAAATGAGGGAATCCTGCTCAGTGCTGGGGTGTTCATCCCCAGCTGACAGGCACAGCCAAAGCACTGCAAAAGGATCTTTAGGGAGATGGATCACTCACTGGCCACAGCCTGGTGTGATAAATGCAGTCCTAACAGGATCAAGAAATGTGGATTTTACTCTCAACAAACTTAAACCTAACTGCTGAATGATGAAAGATGTGCGTGGTTTGATTTCTGTACCTACGAGTTTTCTGTGAATAAAGTGGTTCAAACAGATTAAAGGAGAAATGAGGAGTTTGATGAGCAAGGCTCAGCACAACGAGGAGCGCAGTTGGAGAAAAGCATCTCTCACTGCTGATGTAAAACCGATCAAAATACACTTTTTAAACCTATTTCAGGAAGGCTGTGAATGAATATTAATTTTGGGGACTGAGAAGGATGGGTGGCATTTGTGGCTCTTTGGGTAAACATGTCTGTGCTTCAGGCAGAGATCAAGGCTTGCAGTGCCCTTGGCTCTCATTTCCACATTTCCAGGGGGAAGGAGCAGCTGGGACCTAGCAGCATTCCCTACTTTTCCAAGGTGCTACCTACAAAACCCCAGGATTTGTCATCCTTTTTTTGGCATTCTTGGCTGTCAGCAGCAGCAGCACGAGCTGCAGATGAGTTGCCTGTGAGGTTCATCACGCTGGGGCACCACAGATCCTCCCCAGTGAACATCCTCTCTGCTGTTTGCCCCCACAGGCTGAGCCTACAGGGAGTGGGAAAGGGAAAGATGACACAGCAGAGCTGCTTCGTCATGGTGCAAACCTCAGCCCTCCTCCTCCTCCTCCTCCTCCTCCTCCTCCTCTTCCTCCTCCTCCTCCTCCTCCTCCTCCTCCTCCTCCTCCTCCCTGCTCAGCACTACCAGCAATGCTCAGAGGCTCTGTGGCACCCCAGGCAGGCAGCATTCCCAAAGGAATTCCAGGATCACTGAGGCTGGAAAATCCCTCCTAGACCATCAACTCCAACTGTGCCCAATCCCCACCTTGTCCCCAGCCCAGAGCACTCAGTGCCACAGCCAGGAATTCCTTGGACACCTCCAGGGATGGAAACTCCAAACCTCCTGGGCAAGGCCTGACCACCCTTTCCATGGAGAAATTCCTGCTGATGTCCAAGAAGAAGAAGAAGAAGAAGAAGAGGAAGAAGAAGAGGAGAGGATGATATTCACCCTCCAGCAGTGCCACAGTGCCAAAGGTTTTGGCACCTCTGGGCAGGAACCTTGCCTGGTGCCCAGGGCTGGCTGTGACCCTGGGCTCCCTCTGCCCCTTGGCACCAACACCACTCCCAGCACTGCTGTTCCTGCTGGGGGCTCAGAAAAGGAGCAATGGGAAGGATGATGATGGATCCAGCAGCCCTGGCGAGGGCAGGACAAGCACCAGCTGCCCTCCCTGCAGCTCAGGGCAGTGTGAATCCCACAGGAACATCTTCTACCCAACATCACCCAGACCACACCTTCAGTAAGAGGTGGGAGATTCACCAGAGGACATGAGATTCATCAGATTTACAGAGCCAGGAGACATCTGAGCAAGCAGGATCTGCTCTGGCTGGACATCACATGGATGTGAACTGGAAGAGTTTTCTCCCCACTTTGCTGTGCCCCAGACCAAGGATCTCCCATCCAAGCAGCAGCCCTGGGCAGCTGCACAGCTGCTGCAGGCATGTTTCCAAGTGCAGCTCCTCGTGTCCCAGCACAGCTCCTTTGATCTGGGGAGGAGTGGCTCTGCAGCTAATGCAGAACACACGGACAGAGCGTGACGCACACCCCGAGCCCCTCCTGGCCTGCTGGGGCTGCAGAGCCCCCAGAGCAGGGGAGAGAGCTGAAATCTTCATGCCAGAGAGCCCACGGAGCAGCCCAGGGCTGCTCTGCTCCTCTCAGGGCTGGTTTTGGCTGGAAACCCCCTGTGGGTCACTGAGCTGCTCACACGAGGTGCTGCTGCACCACCCCACGTCCCACGCAGGAGCTCAGCCTCACCACTGGGGGAATTTCAGAGCTTTGGGGAGGAGATTTGTGCTGATTGAGAGCAGACAATCCATGCCCTGTGATGATAATATGACCTATTCCTCATATTTTCCATAGGAAAGTGAGAACAGAACACATCAGTGCTGAGCTGAGACAGAAGCAGCACAGCAAACACCATCCTGACCTGAGACACTGACACTGCTGGGATTGAGCACCAGGAAGAAAGGTTTTTCTTCTTTGAAATTAAAAAAAAAAACCAACTGGGAACAAAACCTGTGGTTTAGCTCCTCTCACAGCAACAGGCACTGCTGTTTGGTGCCAGGCTGTGTTTTGGTTGGGAAGGAATCCTAAAGTCCATCCCATCCCACCCTGCCATGGCAGGGACACCTCCCACTGTCCCAGAGTGCTACAAACCCTGTCCAGCCTGGCCTTGGACACTGCCAGGGATCCAGGGACAGCCACAGCTTCTTGAGAATTCCATCCCAGCCCCTCACTGTCCTCCTAGGGAAGAATTTCTCCCCGATATCCAAGCTAAATTTCCCCTTTTGGTTTGAAGCCATTCCCCTTGTCCTGTCACTCCAGCTCCCGATGAACATTCCCTCTCTGGGTTTCCTCTCAGCCCCTCAGACACTGGAAGGAGCTGTGAGTTCTCCACACAACCTCCTCTGCCCCTGAACAGCCCCTGAAGTTCCTGCAAGAAGCATCCCTTGAGCCCTGCAGGAGCAGGAGATGCCCAGAGTGGCTCACAAGAGGATCTGGGAGGTGCAGCAACATCTGCTGCTCTGTGTGACACCAGGGGCAGACAAATCCAAATTCCTGGGATTCCCTGCTCCCCTCCCTGGGAATCCAGAGAGGATTGGGATGGGATGGGATAATGGGATGGGATGGGATGGGGATGGGATAATGGGATGGGATAATGGGATGGGATGGGATAATGGGATGGGATGGGATGGGATGGGATGGGATGGGATGGGATGGGATGGGATAACGGGATGGGGATGGGATAATGGGAAGGGGATGGGATCATTAATGGGATGGATTGGGCTTTAAGCTGCCCTCCCACTCAGAGCAGTCAGGGATCCCATATCCCAATCTGGATGCACAGCCATGCCTGGCAGAGCCTGAATTTCTCCACGTGTGAGTGCCCAGAGATGATGACAGCACAGCCCCACGTGGAGGATGCAGATCTGCTGGAATTGTGTACTGGAGTTAACCTGATGGACTCGTTAAGGCTGTCAGGAAGGCAGGATTAAGCTGCCAATGATGTGGGGAATGGAGGCTGCTGGAAGCAAAGCTGTGATGATTCCAGATGAGCCTCAGCATGGGGAGAGCATGGCTGCAGTGGCTGATGGGGATTTGTCAGGCCCAGGAACTCTGATCTATTTTAAAGCACCTTCCTCACCTCCACTTGGTGAAATTCAACAGCAAAAGGGTCAGAGAAAAGAAAACTAATATTCACCTGAGCAGGGTTTGCATAGAATCATCCAGTCATGGAATGGGTTGGGTTGAAAGGAGCTCAAAGCCCATCCAGAGCCACCCCTGCCATGGCAGGGACACCTTCACTGTCCAGCCTGGCCTTGGACACTTTCCCTAAACTGCATCACTTAAACTGCTGAGATTTTCTATTTCTCTGCCGTTTTAATTCTTTGTGGATTTAAGCACATCTGCTTCAGGCTGGCAAAACTGGAGGCATATTTACAGCAGTAAATCACAGGCTAAATCACAAATACAATACGAGCTCTTCTCTGTAAACCCAATTTGGATTACACGACGATTTCGGTCGTTTGAACAACTTTCATTTCGCTTTGATAAATAAAAAAACCCCAAGAGGCTTCAGGCTGAAAACATCACGAGAGGCCAAAGCTGCAGCTGGAGCTGATATTCCATCCAGCCAGGCTCCTAGGTAGGCCTATTTCGATGCAGCACTATGGATAAATTGATTCCAGGTACAGTTTTTCCCCTTCTGCAGCACAGTGTAATATTTACACTGCTGTTTGACTACGTGCAGTGCTGTGATGCTCTGATAGCAGGTTGTAAATCCGTGTTGTCGCAGTGCAGTAGCCACCATGAACAAGGGGAGTGATTGCTATCACATCTGAGCCAGAAACACCCAACCTCACCACTCCCAAGGCCTTGCATTCATGATATTCCATAATGCCAAACAGCACTGTGCCTCTGCTTCCTGGGCTTCTTTACCTTGCTTCAAATCAGCTGCAACTACAAAGAAATAACCCCAAAAACACAGCTAAAAGGTTTTGCCCTTCCAGTAGAGCCACAAATGGTTCCATTTGTCAAGGAGGTCCTTGGCCAGAGAGAAGAGACCCAAACACCTTCAGAAAGGTGCAGAGATCTCTGTGCCAGAGCTGGGGTCACTTCAGAGAGAACAGAACTCTCAGGCTGCAGCAGAGGAGCCTCAGGTGGGTATTGGGGACAATTCCTTCCTGGGAAGGTTTGGCACAGCTGGCAGGGCAGGGCTGGAGTCTCCATCCTGGAGGGATTTAAAGCCCTGTGGATGTGGCACTTGGGGACAGTGGTGGCCTGGGCAGTGCTGGGGTGGTTGGACTCAGTGTTTCTGTGATTCCACAAACCAACCCCAGAGTGACAAATCCTTGCTGCAGGTGTCACAGCTCTGCCAACCCTGTCCTAGTGGCAGGAGCTCCCTGGGGACACAGCTCAGACCTTGGGGACACAAACACCAGGCTGAGCCTGAACCACAGAGCCATGGAGTGGTTTGGGCTGGAAGGGACCTTAAATCCCACCCAGTGCCACCCCTGCCATGACAGGGACACCTCCCACTGTCCCAGGCTGCTCCAAACCCTGTCCAGCCTGGCCTTGGACACTGCCAGGGATCCAGGGGCACCACAGCTTCCCTGGGAATTCCATCCCAGCCCTCCCCACCCTCCCAAGGAACAATTCCTTCCCAATATCTAACCCACATATCCTCTCTTTCAGTCTGAACCATCATTTCTTGTCCTACCACCACAGCCCCTGATGAACTGTCCCTCTCCAGCTCTCTCACAGCTCCTTTGGGTCCTGGAAGGTGCAGTGAGGTCTCCTCAGAGCTTCTCTCCTGCAGCTGAGTAGTTCCAGGGTTGTGCTGACAGTCACTGGGCTGTGCCTCCCTGTGGTTCTTCCCTTTGCTCCAAGCCTGAGTGCAAAAGTGTGTTTGTGGGCTGGGGAGGTAAAGAACAAACTGGAGAGAGGCCAAGAGCGCCGAGGAAACCACCAACTTCAAAAAGACAAAAAGTTTACAACACAGTTAGTAAAAGAGTGATTGATGCTCGACAGGATGGTTGGGTTGTGTCAGGCCAGAGCCAAAGCCTGCTGCTGCACTGAACATGCTTTAACAAGATGTCCCAGGGCTGCCTTTGAAAGAGACAACCCTGATAAAGAGACGAGGTGGAGAAGGGGATCTTTCCCGGCAGAGGAAAGGCCAATAAAGCCTGTAGAACAGATGATGAACGGAGCCCCAAATTGCTGCCATCTGTTAGCAACCTTTGCCCAGAGAAATGAATTTCAGCTGAGGTCAAGAAATCCCAAACTGCCATTTCCTCATTACTATTAATAAGGGCCAGGTGCCACATAAACCAGCAGTGGATCCAGATGTCCTTCACGTGGCTTTGATTAGCCTTCCAGGCTGGATAATCATCCCAGGGAAAGTATTGCAGATGCACCCAGAGAAACACGGTTGATATTAATTCTTCTGCAATTGAATTAGGGGGCATGAAGAGCATTTTTCACCCCCAGCCCGTGGGGTGGGTGCAGCTCAGTGCCCTGATGTTCTGCCATGGCAGAGCTGCCAATGCAGTGTTGGCTTCTGCTGGGTTTTCCATGACTGTGGATGGAAGGATTTTGGTGAACTTCTCCTAAAGTCCACAGAAAGAGAAGTTTTGGTGAACATCTCATCCCTGGCAGTGTCCAAGGCCAGGCTGGGCAGGGCTTGGAGCAGCCTGGGACAGTGGAAGGTGTTCTTGTCCATGGCAGGGCTGCGATGGGATGAGCTTTGAGGTCTCTTCCCACCCAAACCAGTCTGGGCCTCTACAAGCAATCCCCTCTACAGGTGACAGCCAAGACACCAGCAAAGGCTCTTATTTGAGTTTCACTGACATCTT
The DNA here is from genome assembly GCF_008360975.1 of Lichenostomus cassidix. Lineage (NCBI taxonomy): Eukaryota > Metazoa > Chordata > Aves > Passeriformes > Meliphagidae > Lichenostomus > Lichenostomus cassidix. The sequence goes on along the minus strand of NC_139483.1, from coordinate 112,875,634 downwards.
GGTGGACATTCCTGAGCACCTAAAACAGTGTCTGCTTTTCCTTTCTCTGAAACCAACACAATTCAACACCAAACGGTGTGAAATGTTCAGTTCTGGGCTTTGGTTAAGATCAAAATGCTCTGGAAAAGCTGCTCATTTGCACTGTTGATGGCCATCAGGTGTGTTTGGGAGCCAAGCTGGTGCTTCAGGCCAGCAGAAGGATCAGGAGTTGTGCTGGATTGCACGGGAAGGAGGAGCAGGCACTGTCTGCACTTCCTCCAGCTCAGTTACGTGCTGGAGCACTTGACTGCAGAGTGAAGAAAGCATTGTTTTAGAAGACTCAGCATGGCTATGAAATTCAGCAGGGAAGCAATAAATATTTCACATCCTGGACTCCACAAGGACGAGCATTTAACCACTTACAGCCCAAGCCCAAAGAAAATAACACTGGGGAGATTATTCCAGAATTCTGTCGTCAGTCCTGCCAAACTCATCAGCAGCATTTCCCAGGGACTAAACAAACACCAAGGAGAAGCAGATCTTGCCAAAACAAATGCAAATCCTTGTAGAACATCTCTCCAGTCATCGCAGTGATCTCCCCACAACGGAAACGCAGCTCAGGAATATCTGGCTCAGGAATATCTGTCCCCAAATGTGGTGATGGGGAATGAGAAATGCCACCAACACGTCACAGCAAATGCTCAGGAGCAGGGGACAAAGGGTGGAAACACCCACGGAGTGGGAGAGGATCTTTAATCAAAACCCCACTCTGATCTTGCCAATGAGATCTGTAATGGTGATCAGTAAGTTGTCCAAGGCCAGGCTGGATGGGCTTGGAGCAGCACCACTGGGATGGTGGGAGGTGTCCTTGCCTGTGGGATGATGGAGGATCTGAGCTTCCTCCCAACCCCAGCCACTCTGGGGTTTGCTGATCCCACCAGATCAACCTAAGCAGGGAATTCATGGTTCTAAATGTTCAGTGACTCTGCAGGGATGCTGCTCAGCCTCTGGGATGTTCCTCCAGCTCTGCCCTGACACAAACCATCCTCTCCTCTCCTCTCACGGCTCTGAAGGCTCTGGGGTTGCTGTGCCTTTGCTCTCACACCTCCTTCCCCACCTGTTTTCTGCCAAAATAACGGCTGACAAACCCATCAGCCCTGGGAAGCACATCCAGGCTGGATCAGCACCTCCCAGGGACCTGGTGAGTCAAACAGGGATGGAGCAGCCACAGGAGCTGCTGCCTCCAGCCCTGCCAGGCTGCACAGGGAGCGTGTCAGGCTGGCTCTGGTGTCACAGACAGCTCACTGTGACACTGAGCCCTGGGCAGGACACAGACAGAGCCTTTGAGAATGCTGTGAAATGGCTGAGAAGCCAAATTTCCCCCAGAGGGGCCTGGTGGAGTGAAGCTGTTGTTGGCACCCCCAGGCCATGGTCAGACCATGGCTTGTCCTGGTCAGAGCCAGGGGACAGCTCAGCCCAGGGGATTTCAGCTCCAGAGCTGCCCCAGGCACCTCCACATCCAAGGTCAGCTCAGCCTTGAGCTCAAATGTCCTTGGATGCTGCTTTGGCATGATGTGGAATCGTAGAGATGGCATGGTTGGGGTGGAAAGGACCTTAAAGCCCATCTGGTTCCACCCCTGCCACTGTCCCAGGTGCTCCCAGCCCTGTCCAGCCTGGCCTTGGACACTGCCAGGGATCCAGGGGCAGCCACAGCCTCTCTGGGCCCCCTGTGCCAGGGCCTCAAACCCTCACAGCCAGGAATTCCTTCCCAATATCCCATCCAACCCTGCCCTCTGGCACTGGGAAGCCATTCCCTGTGTCCTGTCCCTCCCTCCCTCCCTTACCCAAAGTCCCTCTCCAGCTCTCCAGTCCTTTCCAGCAAGGTCTCCTCATTTGGGGAATACCCTGAACAGACATGAGCCCTCAGGGCCACATGACCAAACCCTACAATATCCCAATAAACCCCCAGGAGCTGCACATCCTGCTGGAAATGCTCTCACACCACTTCATTTCCCAGCCACGCTTCACAAATAATGCATATTACAACAAAAAAGTACAAAAATAATCAGAAACCTCCAGAGGGTTAAAGTGGAAACTTTTGCAGGCAGCCCCTGACAAGGGGAGCTGTTCAGAAAATGGATCCCACCCTGTCAGCTGGGCTTCAAGGACTTTCCCAGGGGTATTTTCCCCCCCAGCCCAGGCAGGCAGAGCTTTGTTGCTCAGGGCAGCAACTCCAGAGCTGCGACTTGGCAGCCACAACTCACAGCAAAGGCAGGGCTTGGGAGAGAAGAAAGTGAACAAACTGCTGCCTGTTTGTAGCTGAGTGATCCAAGCTGTGATTAAGGGCAGAGGAATGTGATTCAGGCAAGGCATGAATGGAGCAGGATGGGCAGAGGCCGTTCTGCCTGCTGGCTGTTCCTCAGAGCCCAGGGGAACCACACAGCTCTCCCTGCTCTGGAAAACACCTCTGCCTGCTGCAGAGCAGCACTGAACCCATCCAGGTGCTCTCTGCTGCTCCAGCCTGAGCTGCACAACTCTCCCTCCTTCCCTCGTGCTCGGGACAATGGGAACAGAGCCTCTGGGGCAGCAGGGACCTCAACCCAGAGCATCCCACCATGGTTTGGGTGGGCAAGGACCTTACAGATCACCTTGTTCCACCTCCTGCCATGGCAGGGACACCTTCCACTGTCCCAGGCTGCTCCAAACCCCAGCCTGGCCTTGGGCACTGCCAGGGATCCAGGGGCAGCCACAGCTCCTCTGGGAATTCCAGCCCAGCTCCTCCCCATCATCTCAGGGAACAATTCCATCCCAATATCCCATCTCTCCCTGCCCTCTGGCAGTGGGAAGCCATTCCCTGTGTCCTGTCCCTCCATCCCTTGTCCAAAGTCCCTCTCCAATCCTCTTAGCTCAGCCTGCTGAGCTTGGCACAGATGGCAGGAGGGGCTGGGCATGACTCCCTGAGCCCAGAGAAATCCTGAGTTATCCAGGAGTGAGGCCACAGGGAGGTTCTTCCCCCTCAGATGGACAGCAGGTCTCCTGCAGACACCATCTCCACCCCAGGCTGTTCATCCCATAGCTCCAGGAAGCTCCACAACAATCCAGGGATTTGTCTCTTAGCTGACTGAACCACCACAGGACAGTGAGGATCCTCCAGAGCAAACCTTTCCAGACAGCAATCCTGACACCAACCCATGGCTGCTCCTGCCAAGCCTCCTCCTCACATCCCAGAGTCACCTGCAGGGCCAGAGCTGCCAGCTAATGAGCTTCTTCCCTCCTGTCCCTTTGGAATGTCTGCTGATGGCAAAACTCCATCGCTGTGGAGAACTGCATCCCTGCCCAGCCTAAATCCCTCAATCCCTCAATCCCACTGTCTCTTTTTGGGAGCCCTTCTGGGGTTGGAATAGGCAGCCTGGGCTAGTGGAAGTGTCCCTGCATGGCAGGAGGGGAACTGGATGAGCTGTAAGGCTCCTTCACTCCCAAACCACTCTAGGATTCTCCAGGAGAGCATGGACACTGCTGGAGTGGAGCAGCAGCCCCAGGCTCACCCCAGAGCTCTGTCTGTCCCATCACTGGGCTGGACTGTGCCCAGCAGTGCTCCTGGCACTGAACAAGGTGATTTTCAGGATCCAGGAGTTGGAATGCTCATGTTGTGACACAACTCAGGGAGTACTTTCCCTGGCATTCCCAGGGATGTCACAGAATCCCTGAGGCTGGAAAAGCCCTCCAAGGTCATGGAGTCCAATCTGTGCCCAAAGCCCACCTTGTCCCCAGCCCAGAGCACTCAGTGCCACAGCCAGGAATTCCTTGGACATCTCCAGGGATGGAAACTCCACTTTGGTCCTTCGGCTGAGGCAAAGCTGGATGCAGAGCTGAGCAGCATCTTGGATTCCAACATGGACATGAAACTCCCTCAGGTGGCACAGAGCTCTGGAAGGTTGGGAACTCCTCACTCCCAGGGCTCTCCATGCTGTGGGAAGGACTCAGGGCTCATCAGGGTTGTTGCCCCAGCTTGGCTGAGGAGGTTCAGCTCATGAAGGGAATGTTCTCTGCTGCCCTGGGGTTTCCTCTGAACACCCAATCTGAGCCACTGAGGCAACCAGAGCAGGAAAGTGGGAACTCCTGACTGCCTCTCCATGGGGCTGAGGAGGAACTTCCCAGGGATCCACAGGGACTGATGGGTGAGAGTGCAACCACTTCTGGGCAACACAGCCTGGAATTCCTGAGCCCCTCTGCTCTGCTGTTCCCATGGCTCCCACCATCTTCTGAGGGAAAACATTCCATTCCAGTGTCCCAGCCTCTCTCTGGAAGCTGTTTGTGTGCCTGTTTGGCATTAGGGCTGTTCTGTGGTGCTTGGGGTTTGCTGTGGGGTTTGTAGGACACGCCAAGGACATCATCCTGTGATGCACATCCTCGGGAATCCCTGCGCCGTTCCTTGGGACACTGAGCAGCTCCTACGGCTGTTCCTTCCACTGCAAAACAAAAGGGGCTTAATATCTAGCAGATTCTCCAAGCTTCTCACCAGCTGTGACATGGAAAGGCTCCTGGTGTAAATTAGGGTTTTACTAGCTGGGACACAACAATCCCAGCATGGTGGCCACGAATGCCATGTGGCTCCCAACTCCGTCACTGCAGTGACATCTCCACAAGGCTCTGTCCCTCCTGGCTGTGCCCAGGACAGAGCAGGAGCTGCAAACCTGATGGGAAGGCAGCTCTGAACACGGGGCACAGAGGTTACTGCACTTCCCTGTAACTGCCAGGATCAGGATATAAATTTCTTTCCTGATATAAATTCCTCACAACTTGCCACAAACTCCTGCCCAAGGCAGAGAGACCTGCAGCCCCAGCAGATTCCCACAGTGGATGCCAACATTGCTGCTGTCCATGTGCTGCTGCTCCTGACCCAGGTCTGCTGCTCTGCTTTGTTCACCTTCACCCTGCACAGAAGTTCTGAGCCCCACAGGACCAACCCACCTCGCTGGGGCTGAGAGGATGCTCAGCTCCCTCAGGCTCCTGGGCTTTCTCTTCCAGGACACCCAGAGGTTGTTCCACATTCTCCCTCCAGCAAGGCCAGGCTGGACAGGGCTGGGAGCAGCCTGGGATGGTGGGAGGTGTCCTGCCCAGGGCTGGGGATGGAATGAGATGAGATTGAAGGTCCTTCCCACCCAAACCAGCCTGGGGTTTGATGTTTCTGTGGTGATGGACAAACCAGCAGGATGTTCTGACTCCAGAGATGGTCTGAATGCTCTCCAGAGCTGCCTTTCCAGCCCAGCTCCGTGACTTGTGTGACTCTCAGCCAAGTGGAGCAGCACATCCTGGGATTTCCAACCTTTCCAGCACAGGGGAGAGCAGCTCCAGCCACTCCAGTCCAGGCAAAGGGAAGATGCAAAGCTTCAATTCCTACAGCCCAGCAAGGTGTCCTTCAGCTGCTCAAAATCTACCTTTCCTGAGCTTCAAGTCAATTTTGGCTCCTTCACTCCTGATTCCAAAGGAATGGCCCAGCCAGAATGTCACTGTCACAAGCTGAGTTTTGGCTCATCACTCTCCTCCCAGTGTTCCAGGGAAAAAAGGGAGGTGAAACTGGTCAGCTTCTTCCCTGATCTCATCTTTACCATTTCCTACATCCTCAATCCAGATGAAAGCACAGCTCAGGAAAATGGAGCTAATACAACGTGTGGCCTTTCCCTGCAGAGGGTTATTGCTAGGAATGGAGCTGGGCAGGAGAAGAACACACAATCCAGCATCTCCCTGGCACAGTTAGGAGTTGGAGAACAGGAATGTTTGTGTCTTGGGTGTTTTCCTTCCTCCAGGACATTCCCTGAAGCTCCTGCCATGTGCTGCAGCCTGGAGCCTTCAAGAAACCAAATCACTGCCAGCTGCCTCAGCAAAGCCAGGGAGAGGTTTGGGTTAGAGAGCAGGAAAAATTCCTGCCTGGGAGGGTTTGAGGCTCAGAGAAGCTGTGGCTGCTCCTGGATCCCTGAAGTGTCCCAGGTCAGGCTGGATGGGGTTTGGAGCAGCCTGGGATAATGGAAGTTTCCCTGCCCATGGCAGGGATGGAACAGGATGAGCTTTAAATTCCATTCCCACCCAAACCATTCCAAGATTCCATGATCACCTAATAATTAACTGGGCTCCACTCACCACCACCTCCAACTGGTGACAACAGCAACAAAAAGCCCTCCAGGAGTCCCCAAATACCAATTCCAACACATGCAAAACTGAAGTGTTTCCAGCAGCAGAAGCTACCCCAAAAATGTGCATTTCCCTACAGAAAACAGGTCCCCAGAATTCCCAGTCACTGTATCCAATATCCAATTCCAGCCGTGAGAAACAACCCCCGAAATCCCCAGCAGTGCAAACCACGGATTAATGGTCATTAAGGCTTTGGGTGGAAAGGAAACCATGTTTGAAAATGCTGCAAATGTTCTGCTGGAGAGCAGACACTGAACATCTGGCTGCTGCTGAGGAAAGCAAAAGGGCTCCCTCTGGAGTGGATCCCGAAATTAACACAGGATTTGGGTTGGAGCAGAGAAAATGGGAATCAAACAGCAACCCAGGCAAGGCGTTCTTGTCTCCTGCTCTTTACTCCTCCTGTTTGCAACGAGCACTCTGGGACTCCTTCAAGGAGACTCTGTCAGCACTCAGCCATATGGATCCATGCCCAGAATATTAAGTCATTAATTAGTTTTCATGCATGGACTTGTATGTGGCAAGGAGGCAAATGAAAGGATTCCTGAAGAGACAAGAAAGCTTTCTTAGCCCGGGAAACACTCCCAAGGATCTCCCACCAAAGCAGGGGTGAAGCCAGCTGAGAATCCCCATTTGCAGCCCTGGCTGGTCATGCATGATTCCACAAAAACCTCATCAATGCAGCCACTCTGTGCCCATGGCAATAAACCTCCCTGGAAAGGGAGAGCAGAACTGCAGGACACACAAACCATGCTCTGCTGGAAGCTCAGGGAGGCTGTGCTCAACTCCCAGGTGGAAAAAGCCCCCCATTCCCAGGGTTTATTTGCATACAATTAACAGAAAATGGATTTCATGCAGGAAGAAAAGAATTGGGATCACCTACAAAGTGAAGTCAACTTACTGCCTGCTTTTGCTCTTCTTCCTAGAAACGTTGGCAAAAGAAAAAGGTGAAGAGAGAGAGAGGGAAGATTAATTATCGTGTGAAAATGATGATTTTCAGGCAAAATACACAGTGAAAGAACAGAACACCAGGGCTGTGGGGAGGAGCACAGGTGACATTTGTCACATTGTCCCACTGAAATGGCCTCTGGTGGTGGCCAAAGTCACCCAGGTGGGATGGAGGTCCCAGGATGGATCCCTGGGACAGGACAGGATGTCCAGGGGATCTCTGCTCCTTTCTGCAGGGGATGAACTTCACAGTTCCTTCCAGCCCAAACCATTCCAGGATTTCCTTCCCCACACTCAGAGGCCTCTCGAGCTGCTCTCAAACCCAAAAACACCAAATCCACCCCCAAAAAGCTGGAATTGCCATCAGGAGTGTCCAAACACACCAATGTGCCACCACAGCCCTTTGGAATCCCTGTGGGCACTCCAGGACCTCTGGCAGTGGGAATTGCAGAGATTTAGGAGAAGATGCTGAGGGAGGAAAGAGGTGCAGAGAGCAATTCCTGCACTGCAGCATCTCAGCACAGATCCCTCCTGACATGGAGGACAAAACAAGGTGAAATGCAGGTGAATTTATCCCCTTCTGCAGCAGGGAAATGCCCACTGTGAGCAGCCTGGTCAGCTACAGGAGAACTGCTGGGAATGAGCAAAATGTCACCAAGTCCAGAGTTTCAATGGTAATTCAGACATTTCCATGGTTTTGTTCTCTCACAGACAGGAACCCCCATGGGTCCAACCCTGTGAGTGACACCAGGGCTGCAGGGTGGTGCTGCTGACCTTTTCCCACCCCAAACCAGCAATTCCAGCATTTGCAGGTGACTCCCTTGCAGCCCAGGGGGCAGCAGGACACAGCCAAGCACAGCCCCCCAGAAATTCAGGTCATGGAATTAAAATTCATGGGCTAAAAGCTGCTTCTGGCCTGGAAATCCATGAGCCCATTTATCAACCTTCCCTCCCTGATCTCCCATCTGAGCAGGATTAACCAGAACCTTTCCCTTAATTCAAAGCAGCTTCTTCTCACTGACCACTGAAAGCTGTTTTCCCACTGAGCCCTGCAGAGAAACCTGGGGGAAATTCACATTTCTGAGCAGATACTTTGGGGTTTTTCTCCCAAGGTTTGGGGTTCCTTCAGGGGTGTTTTGGTGCTGCTTTGGCAGATGTGGGGTCATTGCTGCCCTCCCCACACCCCACAGGTTTCCAGTTCTGCCTCCCACCAGCAGCAGGACTTGCAGGACCAGATGGGGAGCCAGGGCAGGGAAAAGATCTTACATGATCTCCACCCCACAAAAAAAAGTTGTTGGTTTGAAAAATGGGGCTTTGGCACCGAGTGCAGATGTGAAAAAGCCCTGTGAGGAGGATGGAGCTGGCTGGGGCTGAGCAGGCAGGGATAAATCACACAGCAGCCACGAGGAAATTGCCGTGGAGGAAATGGAAGCAGCGAAATGGGATCTGTCTGCTGGATTTCCGTGGAGCTGGGAGAGAGAGCCCTGCCAGGAGCAGACAGTGCTCCCTGGGGAATGCTGGTCAGAGCCAGGCCAGCTATGGAACACAGGGATGGCAGGAGATTTGGGGAAAAGGGGAAGCCAAGGCTGGATGGAGCCAAAATCCCAGAGTGGTTTGGGTGGGGAGGAACCTTAAATGCACCTCAGATCCATGGCAGGGAAACTTTCACTGCCCCAGGCTGCTCCAGAGCCATCCAGCCTGCCCTGGGTCACTGCCAGGGATCCTGGGGCAGCCACAGCCTCTCCTCCCTTCCTTCCCTCCCAGTCCAGTCTGTGATTCTATGAAATTCCCATAACTGGAACCCCCAGGCAGAAGTGTGAACATTGGGGATGAATTGTGGAAAACACTTGATGGAAACCCCAGCAGTGACTCTCAATTGCAGAGCTCAGGAACACCAGGGCAGGAGAGCCATGGGGAGTTTGATGAACTCTGCAAAACCAGCCAGGATGGTCAGAAATCACAGACCAGAAATGTCAGAAATCACAGACCAGAATGGTCAGAAATCACAGACCAGAATGGTCAGAAATCACAGACCAGAATGGTCAGAAATCACAGACCAGAAATGTCAGAAATCACAGACCAGAAATGTCAGAAATCACAGACCCAGGATGGTCAGAAATCACAGACCAGAAATGTCAGAAATCACAGACCCAGGATGGTCAGAAATCACAGACCAGAAATGTCAGAAATCACAGACCCGAAATGTCAGAAATCACAGATCCAGAATGGTCAGAGACCACAGACCCAGAAATGTCAAAAATCAGAGACCCAGAATGGTCAGAGATGCAGAAATGTCAGAAATCACAGAGCCAGAATGGTCAGAAATCAGAGACCCAGAAATGTCAGAAACCACAGACCCAAAAATGTCAGAAATCACAGACCCAGGATGGTCAGAGATGCAGAAATGTCAGAAATCACAGACCCAAAAATATCAGAAATCAAAGAACCAGAATGGTCAGAGACTACAGACCTAGAAATATCAGAAATCACAGACCCAAAAATATCAGAAATCAAAGAACCAGAATGGTCAGAAATCACAGACCCAGAATGGTCAGAAATCACAAACCCCCTCAGAGAGGGACTTGAGGCTCCAAACTCCCAGCCCAGCAGAGCTGGGTGAGCTCAATCCAGCCCTAAATGGTGAAATGAAGGCAGCATTAAAAATGTAAAAAATACTGCATAAGAAAATGGAAAAAACCCCATAAAAGCTTAACAGCTGATGTAAATTATACATGAACAGTTTTGAAGAGCTCCAAGTGATGAGAGAAGCTAAAACCTGGCGGGGAAAAATCATGTCTGGCAGGGCTGGAGACACCAAAAAGGAGAGCTGGAAATAAACACCAAGAGCAGGAAGAAAACAGAGCCTGGAGGCAGAGCTGCTGCTCAGGGTCAGGGGGTGAAATCCTGACCAGGGCTGAGGGATTCCTGTCTCTGCCTCCTCCCTTCCCCCTGGAGCTGCAGACAGGGAAGCACTGACACCAATAATGAGAAAAGGTGTCAAAAGGATCTACTAGAAAGGATATTTTTAGATCGGCAGGCTGGGGAAGTTGCAGCTTAAAATAATTACCTGAGTGAGGAGTTACCTGGGGCAGGGAAAGGAATTTTTAATGGGTTTTGGAATGCCCAGGGCTGGGCTGTGGAGATTCAAACAGGGAGGTGAGACAACTTAAGGAAGAGAAGCTTTGGGGTGACCTGACTGGGACTTTCCAGTGCCCAAAGTGGCTACAGGGAACATGGAGAGGGACTGGGGACAAGGGATGGAGGGACAGGACACAGGGAATGGCTTCCCACTGCCAGAGGGCAGGGATGGATGGGATATTGGGATGGAATTGTTCCCTGGGAGGGTGGGGAGGAGCTGGGATGGAATTCCCAGAGGAGCTGTGGCTGCCCCTGGATCCCTGGAGTGTCCAAGGCCAGGATGGGGTTTGGAGCAGCCTGGGACAGTGGGAGGTGTCCCTGCCATGGCAGGAGTGGCACTGGATGAGCTTTGAGGTCCCCAAACCACTCTGGGATTCCATGAGCTAACCCTGCCATTGCTTTATTTGTATTTATCTATCAGCAATGCTGACCCAGGACCCACCTCAAGGTAACACAGAAGCTTTACAACTCCATGGGAAGGAAAGCTTGGCCAAGAAAAGCTGATTTTGTTGTTGGAATAAATCCCAAGCCTGGCTGCTGAAGGCACTGCAGGAGGTTTGCATGGCAGAGGATTCACCACATCCTCACTGCCCAGAGACCAAAACCAACCCAGGGAGGAAGTTCTGGGAACTCAGAGCTCCCAAAGACAGCAGGGAAAGCAGGGAGGAAGAGCAGTGAAGCTCCTCTGCTGACTGCCAGGGAACAATTCCACATCCACCTTGCTTTTCCCTGATATAAAAAATGGGTATTAAAAACCTGGGGAAGGCAAAGAACCTGTCCAGAACAGAGAATTGTGAGGAGCTCAGCTGAACCTGTTGGAGAGATTTCACCCTGAGTGAGAAGTGCCAGCTCAGGCAAAGCTCAGGGGGCAAAGGAGGGAGAACCAAGGGGTGTAAGCTGAACTCAAACTGAAAACCAGCCATCAGTTTTGATCTGTGCAGGCAAATTTGCATTGGCAGGGAATTTTCCACTTTGGATTTCTCCAGCTCCAGAGCAGATGTCTTTGTGGAAGATGCCTGAATCCAGGAGAAGCTGCAGGGTGGGATGGATGAGCTTTGGAGTTCCTCCCAACCCAGCCCAGTCTGGGATTCCATGATTTCCTTGATTTTAGAAGTCACACATCAATGGGCAGAGCAGGAAAAGCACAGAGGGCAGAACCACAGGCTTCAGGAAAACCAGAACTCCCAGCCCTGGGCAGTGCTGTGCTCCTGTGCCCAGGGAGAGGGAATACAGCAGCCACTGCTGAGGGCTGTGGGACCTTCAGCTCCTGTGGGACCTTCACCTCCTGTGGGACCTTCAGCTCCTGTGGGACCTTCAGCTCCTGTGGGACCTTCACCTCCTGTGGGACCTTCACCTCCTGTGGGACCTTCAACTCCTGTGGGACCTTCAGCCCCTGTGGGACAGCTCTGCCCAGAGATGGAGGAACTCCTCCCTCAGGACACAGGGCAGAGCTGAGGGGGATTTGAATCCCAGCCACTGGGAATTTTGTCCCTTCTGAGTGCAGAGAGGCTCTGAGTTTTCCTGGAAGCATCCAGATGTGCCTCCAGCTGATCTGTCACCCTCTGTGTCACTGCCACCACTGCCAGCACTGTCCCCTCTGCCACTCCCACAGCACCTCTGGGTTGTCTTGGCTCAAAACCTCTCCAAGGCCAAGGCTTTGCCCTTTCCTTTACAGAGAGGCTCTTGTCTAATTGAAGGCAGAGAGAGAATAAAGGTGTGACACAATTTCCCACTGCAGTCACCAGCTGAGGGGAAACTCCATAAAAACAGCAAAGGAACCTCAGGAGAAACCCAGCCAAGGTTTGCTGGAGCTCAGAGCCAAAGCCAAAACCCCCAAATAAACCCCAGGTGTGGCAGGGGCTGTGCAGGGTCACCTCCTTGGCCCTGGCAGTCACAGCCTTTTATTTCTGTTTATTTCCCAGGGAGAGTGGGAAGAACCAAACTGGTGCCTCAGTTCCCAAATCAAACTCTTCTTTAAACTCCTCCAAATCTCAAGTTTTGGATATTTTACCCACATGAACCTGGAAAACCATTAACCCCTGCAACCCCACGGGGCTGGGATGGAAATGGCTTTTAAACTCCTCATGAAGGGTTTGTAGGGTGTGAGAGCAAAGCTGGGACCCCAAAGCACCCAGGGAAGGAGGGATGTGGGAGATTCCTTACTTTGAGCAGCTTCATCAGCCCTTCCAGCTGCACCATCAGCTCTCTCCTGCTCTCCTGCAGTGCTGACATCCTCTGCTCCAGCTCATCCTTCCTCTGCCTGTGCCAGGGGAGAAAGAGGCACAACATCAGCTTGGGGCATTTCAAACTTCACTGTGTGGTGGTTTTGGGTCTCACCACTGTCCTGCTCCCCAGTTCAGAGGACCTGGAGGTGACAATGCTCTGCTCAGCCAAACCCAGCTGAGGGCAGGGGAAGCCCTGCTCAGGAGCAAAGCATTTTGAGAAAAAAAAAACCACCAAAACACCTTTTTTCTGTCTTTTAAGAACTCTCTGAGTGTCAGAGCCTGGCAGCTGTGGAGCTCAGAGAAAGCAGGATGAGCTCTGGGAGGAAAGAGGGAAATGGAAGAGGAGGAGAAGCTGCAGCTGTCTGTGTGCAGGGAGAGCCAGCAGAGCTGTCCCTGTGACCTCCTGGGCCACCAGCAGCAGGTGACAACAGCAGCACAGGAGGAGTGACCTTCCCTCCCCCTGGCTGCACAAAACCTGTCTGGGAGCTATTTCAGGAATTCTCCCTGTGGCTAAAAAAAGCCAGGAGTGAGTAATGGCAGGAGGAGCTCAAAGGCAGACGTCAGGAGGTTGTGTGTCCTGAGCAGTGAGCTGAGCTCTGCTGAGCCACAAATCCCACCCAGGGCAGGGGATCAGTGACCACGGGGACAGGCAGGACAGGAGGGATTGTTCATCCATCTGCAGTGATTTCTGTAGCACCAGGAGGTCTCAATCCCAAATTAAAACATCACCTATCACAGGCTGGACCTTGGGATGCCTTGGATGTTGTCATGTGACACATTAGGATAAACCATCCTGGGAATGTTAACAACAGAGCATTTCCTTCAAGTACAGAAAACTCTGGAATATTAACAAATATTAACCACCCTGGGTATTTCTTTCAGTATCTCTTTGTATTTTGAAGACTGTGGTTCTTAAATTCAGGATCTGGAGGGATCTACAGGGAAGCTGAAGAGGGAATCCTCACCAGGAACTGGAGGGACAGGAGACAGGGAATGGCTTCCCACTGCCAGAGGGCAGGGAAGGATGGGATTTTGGGATGGAATTGTTCCCTGGGAGGGTGGGGAGGGGCTGGGATGGAATTCCCAGAGAAGCTGTGGCTGCCCCTGGATCCCTGGAAGTGTCCAAGGCCAGGCTGGAGAACCCTGGGACAGTGGAAATGTCCCTGTCATGGCTGGGGTGGCACTGGATGAGCTTTGGGGTCTCTTCCAGCCCAAACCTCCTTGAGATTCCAGGCTCTCCTGGTCCTGCAGGCACAGCTGAATGCCAGGCAGGGCTCTGCCAGGACTCAGTGTCACCTCCAAGGTCACACCTGCCAGCAGTGCTGCAGTTGACTCACCCAGGGCTGCCTGCAGAGCTCCAAACCTGGGACACCCTTTGCCATGGATTGTCATTGCCCTGCTCTCCCAGCCTGAACTCCACACAGAACTGAGCTCTTTTGGTGCTTACAGACAATCTCATCCCATCCATCCTGCCCAGGCTGGGAAGCACCTGGAGCTGGGAAGAACCTTCTCCTCCCAGAAAACCTGCCAGCTGTGACCTCCACTGCAGGAATCCCTTGGGAGTGACAGAGCTGCTGCTCCTTGTCCCTGTGGCACCAGGGAGGCCACTTGGGACATTAAATCTCAGCATCACAGAACCACTGAGGCTGGAAAGCACCTCTGGAACCACCCAGTCCTCTCGATTTCCTCTCCACAAACACTTCCCTGAACGCTACAAGCAGGATTCATTTTAGGAGAAGTTTTTATTTCTTCTAAACCCAGGTGATGCTGCAGCCCTAGGAGCCCTGGTGTGGAATGGCCCTGCAGGAGATGTCCCTCCCAGTGTCCCCAGCCCATTCCAGCCCATTCCAGCCCATCCCAGCCCATCCCACTCCAGGGTTCTTTACCTCAGCAGTCTGAGCTCAGCCAGCAGCGTTGGGTTCTGCTGTGCCTTCTCTGGGGTTGGCTGAGAGGCTTGCTCATGCTCCAGCCTGAGCCTCTGGATTTCCTGCAGGATCTCCCTGAGGAGGAGGCAGAGGGAGAGAAGGAAGGACAAAGTCAGTGTCTGCACTGCTCTGGAACACTTTTGCAGCCCTTCAAGCACCTCCTGTCCATTCCCAGCCCAGGCACAGGGGTTTTGCTCACAGCCTGGCACAAATTCCCACCACTGCCCTGGGAAAAGTTATTCCTTCCTGGGGATGAAATCACTCCCTGCAATGTCTCTCCACCCCCTGCACACCCAGCAGGCTCAGGGTGCTCCAAGAGGACAAAGGTTCTGATCTCAGCCCTCCCTGCCCTGCAGGTGCTGCAGCAAGAGCAGCTCTGGGGAGATCCCAATCCCCTTCCCGAGGGGCACAGCCAAACCTCGAGGTGTCCCAAAGGGACAAAGCAGTGACCTCTGAGGTGACTGAGGTCAGGGATGGCCAAGGACTCACTCAGTGCAGAGGGACTGAAACCCTCCAGGAGCAGAGTGTCACCTCCACCTCTCCTTCCTGCAGAACTGCTGAGCTGCTCTGCTGGCAGCACTGAGTGCATCTCCCTTATCCAGGATCTCCAGGAATCATTCCAAATACCTGCAAGGGCTCTTGGTAGAGCACTGAAGCTACAGCAGTGCCAGCACTGAGCTGCTCCTGCTCTCCAGGAACTGCTTCTGCTCCAAACCTCCCTGAGCAGCTTTTCCCTGTGCTGAGGGAGGACAGGCAGCAGGTTCTGCATGCCAGCTGGGAGAGCCTGGAGAGGCCACAGGTGACCCTCTGGAGCAACAAGGATCCTACAGTTTGCTTTGGAAGAGACTCCAAAGCTCATCCAGTGCCACCCCAGCCATGGCAGGGACACCTTGCACTGTCCCAGGTTGCTCCCAGCCCTGTCCAACCTGGCCTGGGACACTGCCAGGGATCCAGGGGCACCACAGCTTCTCTGGGAATTCTATCCCAGCCCTTCCCACCCTCCCAGGGAACAATTCCTTCCCAATATCCCATCTCTCCCTGCCCTCTGGCAGTGGGAAGCCATTCCCTGTGTCCTGTCCCTCCATCCCTTGTCCCCAGTCCCTCTCCAGCTCTCCTGCAGCCCCTTTAGGCTCTGGAAGGGACTCTGAGCTCTCCCTGGATCCTTCTCTTCTCCAGGTGAACATTCCCAGCTCTCCCAGCCTGGCTCCAGCCCTGGAGCATCTCCATGGCCTCCTCTGGACTCTCTCCAGCAGCTCCAGGTCCTTCTGCTGTTTGCCCCAGGCTGGGGCAGCTCTGCAGGTTTGCTCTCACCTGAGCACAGGGGCAGAATCCCAATCCCCTTCCTGCTGCCCACGCTGGGGGATCAGCCCAGGGCTGAGGATTTCTGGGATCAAATCCCAACTCTGAGGTTTGCTGATGTGCTGAGAGCCACAGGCCATGGGGAAGATGATTTTAAGAAGATTAGTGAAGATCAACCCTCTCCTTGGGGAACAGGGGCAGAGCAGCTCCTCCCCACGGTAATTAACTGGTGGTAATGACTAACTAATCAGTTAACCAGGAGCTACACCTCAACAAGAGCTCTGGGAGAACAATCTGGTTAATGTGATCCAAGAGGTGCACAGCAGAGCCCCAGGATTGCTCCCCAACCCCACAGAGCCACAGAGTCACAGGGTTGGAAAAGTCCAACCCAATCTCCAGCTCCACCTCAGCTAATCCATGGCACTCAGTGCCACATCCTGCCTTGTTTTAAACACAGCCAGGGATGGTGACTCCAGCACCTCCCCGGGCAGACAATTCCTGAACTTTGCCACTCTTTCAGTAAAAAACTGAACTTCCCATTAACTGTGTCCTCTTGGTCTGTCAGAGAAAGAAAAAGACCAAACCCCCAAACCTCACTGCCCACAGGCACCCCTCAGGGAGGTGCAGAGAGTGACAAACCCCACCCAGGGCTGTACCTGTTCTTGTTCTCCAGCTCTGCTATCAGCTGCCGCTGCTGCTTGTTGGCATCGAAGCTGAAGGAGAGGTCAGCTGGAGGGCGAGGCTGGGGAGAGAGAGAATCACCCAGAGCTCATCGCATCTCATCCTCACAGGGAGCTCATTGCATCCTCACACAGAGCTCATCCCATTCCATCCTCACATGGAGCTCATTCCATCCCATCCTCACACAGAGCTCACTCCATCCTCACACAGAGCTCATCCCATCCTCACACAGAGCTGACTCCATCCCATCCTCACTGGCCACAGCAGCAATTTCACTAGCCACACTTTGAAGCCCTTCAGGAAACAATCCACCCCAGCACCAATGGGGTCTTGCTGGGAACAGCTCCACTCTTTTTCTTTTCATTCCTTTTCTAATTAACTCCTCTGGTGCAGCACTGAGGGATAACTCACTCTTTAGCTCACCTCAGCCCTGCCATGCACAGGAACACTTCCCACCATCCCAGGGTGCTCCAAACCCCAGCCAGCCTGGCCCTGGACACTGCCAGGGGTGGAACAGCCACTGTGCCAGGGAAAACTGCAAACATCACCCATGGATACACAAAAACATCTCCCCAAAGTCTTCTCAAAGCTACACAAGTCCTGAAAAAATTATTCTGGCTGTGGATTCTCCAGCAATGCCTAAACCTTCCAGGTTCTTAAATCTCAAAGGCTCAGGCTGAACGTTTGCAAAAGGGATGCCAAATATTCCTGGAAATGTCCAAGGCCAGGCTGGATGGGGCTTGGAGCACTGGGATGGTGGGAGGTGACAATGGCCATGGGATAAAGTGTGAGGTGTCCCTTGAATGTCCAGGGATGAATCCCCTCTACTCCACTCCTACAAGGGGCTTTACTATAAACACCTCGTGGAGTCAACAATGTCAGCCAAAAATACTAAAAAAAACCCCAAAGACAAAAATGGCTCATTTACCTGCTTTATTGAGGAGGAGGAGAAATGATCCAAGAATCAATTTCAGATTTACCTAACAGGAGAGCTGAATCACTCAGTCTTTATTTAAACACTGTATTAAATAATTAATAACGGGGGATCTGGCATGGATCTGGAAGGGATTCTGAAGGGGAAGCAGATCTGTGCCATCCCTGCCTGACACTTGATGGGAAATGGGAGATTATTCCTCACCTCAGGCTGACAGTGTGAGCAGAGCAGCAGAGGGAGACAAACAGATGAAGCTGTGATCCTGAAAGCTGTGATTTAATCCAAGTTTGGATTTTGTTCTCTGTTGATTTCCTCACTCTGCCCATGGTGCCCTCCTGCCTTTCCCTCTCCTCTCCTCTCCTCTCCTCTCCTCTCCTCTCCTCTCCTCTCCTCTCCTCTCCTCTCCTCTCCTCTCCCTCAGGAAGCAGCAGCCCTGAATTCCAAGGATGAACTCCTGGATTCCAAGGATGAATTCCCAGATCAGCCTCACATTTCTGTCCCAGGCAGCCCTGAAGCCAAGGGATTTCCCCAGGGATGTCCCCAGGTGTGTCACTCACACCAGGAGGGACATTTGTCCAGCAGCAGCCCTGCAGGAACAGCTCCAAGGTTTTGTCTTTATATAAAATTCTTTATTTCTTAATATCCCCACGGACACAGCACTGTTCCCCTTTCCCTCTCTCTGCCCCACATCAGTCCCTGGCACTGCTCCAGGATGGGATTTAGGAAAGGAGAGCAGGAATCTCTCACAGCTCCTTGAGGAGCCTCAGCAAACTCAAATTCTGCTCCCTGGACACCCAAAGCATTGCTCCACTTCTCACCCTGCCAAGGCCACACGACAGGTTGGGGTGATTTGTGGGTTTTTAACAGCTCAGTCCTCTCAGCCCCAACCTGTGACTCCTGAAGCTTCCAAAGCACTTTGTCTCTACCAGAAGTCAAGTCATGATTAAGAGTTCTTCCAGCACCTTCCAGCGTGACAGTGACTCAGCACTTACTGTCTCACCAGCTGGGATGTTACAGGATGACATGGAAATTTCCTCCTTTTCCATCTGAACCTCAAACTTGGCACTGTGTCCTCTCAATATTTCAAGATTCCTGGTGAACCAAATGACTTTGGACATGAACTGCACAGAGGGAGTGGGCACTGACACTTGAAAGTGTTTCAGCAGTATAATTCTGGTTTTATTCAAGTTTTACCCCAATATCTGCTCACATCCTCTGCCAAAGGTAGGTCATTGGCTAAACACGCCCTGAGGGAAATTCAGGAATGTGGGAGATGCTTCCTGCAAACTCTCCTTTCCTTCCCTATGGATAAACCAGCAAAGAGAGGAGTTCATCCATCCAGCCAGCCTGCAAACATTCCAGGGAATTTCAGCAAATCCTTATGGTGCTCCTGCAGCCATTTGCTGTCAGAGCAGCACTGATTTTTACCAGCTGGCAACATGGTTGTGTTTCCCTTATTTTCTTCTATCAGGAACTGCAAACACAAACCTTCCTTCCTTTCCTTTTCATTCCTTCTTTCCTTCCTCCTTTTCCTTCCTCCTTTTCCTCCCTCCCTTCCTTCCTTTCCCTCTGGAGTAACTCCACCTCCCAGCTCTCTCCATGATGTTTCCCTCAGCTATCCACATCTCTCTCTGCTCCACCCTTAGCAGGACTAATCTGTTTCCCCCAAACTCATTTCCCACCACCTTCTCCCTTTCCCGTTCCCAACAGCGCAGGATTCCCGGGAAACCAGCAGCCTCCTGAGGCTCTGGAGCAGCAGGAATGGATAATTTGGGGAGGTTCAGAGCTGAGCTCCTCACTTACAGCACTGCTGGCCTCAGCAGCCAAGCGCGCAGCGTATCTGGCGATGAGGCGATGCTCCTCGTCCAGCCGGCCGGGACTGTCCAGGACACTGCGGGGACAAACACAGTGAGCAGGGGACAGGGACAGGAGAGGGGAGAGACCTGAGCTCTGCTGCTGGGACACCCAGGGACAGGGACAGACCTGGGCTCTGCTGCTGGGACACCCAGGGACAGGGACAGGGACAGGAGAGACCTGAGCTCTGCATTCTGGGACACTCAGGGACAGTGACAGCAGAGAGGAGAGACCTGAGCTCTGCATTCTGGGACACTCAGGGACAGGGACAGCAGAGAGGAGAGAGGAGAGCCCCGCTGGAAATAATCCACACAAAATTCCCACTGGAAATAATCCACACCATTCCCTTTGCCATTCCTTCCACTCCCCAGACTTCCTTCCAAGCAGTTTTTCCTCCAGGATTCACCATTCCAGCTGTGATGTGGAAATGGTTTGGTTTGGGCTCAGATGGATTTGTTTCTGAGGCTCTTGAGGACAAACCTGCTGGTCACTGCAGGTCAGGAAGGGCAGAGGAGGAAATCTTTGTCTGGGAATGCAGGAGGAGCCAAGGCAGGGAGAGGGAGAGGGAGAGGGAGAGGGAGAGGGAGAGGGAGAGGGAGAGGGAGAGGGAGAGGGAGAGGGAGAGGGAGAGGGAGAGGGAGAGGGAGAGACCTGCTGGCCTGTGGGAGAAACTTCTGTCACCCAAACCGTGGGGTTAGTGCAGGGGGACTCAGTGAGCCAGCCTGACTTACACTGGATTTACACCTGATTTACACTGACTTACACTGGATTTACACCAACTTACACTGATTTACATTGATTTACACCTGATTTACACCTGAATTACACTGACTTATACCTGACTTACACTGACACACCTGACTCACACGGACTTACACCTATTTACACTGAATTACACCTGAGTTACACCGACTTAACACTGATTTACACCTGACTTACACCTGATTTACACCTGACTTACACCAGATTTACACTGACTTACACCTTATTTACACCTGATTTACACTGACTTACACCAACTTACACCCGAATTACACTGCCTTACATTGATTTACACCTGATTTACACCTGAATTACACTGACTTACACTAAATTACACCTGACTTACACCTGATTTACACCTGACTTACACCCAGGCCCTGGCAGGGATGAGCTGCTCCCCAAGCAGCCCAGGATCCCAGGCTGCAGCTGCCTTGGGAATGCTGCTGAAATGAGAGTTAAAACCCATTTTTTGCACTACTGATTGCATTCTAGCAGTGGTGACAGAAGCCTGAGGTGGCACAGAGGGACAGGAAAAGCAGAGGACAGAGCAGGGTGGGAGGAGGCAGCAGTTGAGTCTCACTCAGATCTCACACCACACCTCACCTCAGTTAATTACTGACATAATTAATACAGTGCTGCTACCCCAAATAATTCCCTTTTTAACTCTAACCACTCTGGGGGACTAGCGAGGATTTTTGGGTTGTTCTAACCAAAACCAGACCGTGCTGAGATCCATTCCCAGATGAATTTGAGGATTTTTGGGTTGTTCTAACCAAAACCAGACTCTGCTGAGATCCATTCCCAGCTAGATTTGGGGATTTTTGGGTTGTTCTAACCAAAACCAGACCGTGCTGAGATCCACTCCCAGATTAATTTGAGGATTTTTGGGTTGCTCTAACCAAAACCAGACCATGCTGAGATCCACTCCTGGCTGGATTTGGGGATTTTTGGGTTGTTCTAACCAAAACCAGACCATGCTGAGATCCACTCCTGGCTGGATTTGGTGCCTCGAGGAGCTGGGAAGGAAATGACAACTGCAAGAGCAACTTTTAATTCAACACCCAGCGCTGGGTTTGGGAGCTGCTGGTTGTCCCTGGGGTGAGCAGAGATCCCTCCTCCCTCCTCAAGGGTCAGGTGGAGGAACCCAAACTGGTATTTAATGGGAACAACAATGTGGGAATGAGGAATTTGCTCCCTGAGGCCACAGAGCTTCCCAGTGCCATTCCTGAGGTTCCTGATGGGATCCACAGGCAGTGAGGGAAATTCAGCAAATCAAAGCAGACACATTCCTGGGGCACCACAAAAATGACTCCCAGCCCAAATCCCCACCTCGGGAGACAATTTGCATTCCCTCAAGCTTCATTCCAAGGATTTGTATTTCCTTTGTTCACCAGCTATGCTGCCAAGGTGGTTATTTAGAAATGCAGATTTCATCTCTTTTCAGGAACACCAAACTGAACAACTCCAAGTCTCCCAGCCCCTGGAGCTGGCCAGGTGGTTCTGGGATGGAATAAAAACACAGTGAACACAGGTGGGGCTGGGATGACCAGGAATTGCAGCAGGAATTGCAGCAGGAATTGCAGCAGGAATTGCACTGTGCTCGGCTGGATTCAGTCCTGGAGACATCCCAGTGCACAGAGCAAAGGCAGGAGCTGGAGAAAGCTGAGTTAAACAGATTTAAGAGAAGACAAACCAGAGCTTTCACAGCAGGTTTGAGGAGCTTCACAGACACCTTCACACTGATTTATTGTCCTTTTTTTTTTTTAAAAGGACAACAACCTTCCCCTTCCCACATTCTGAACTCCTTGTTGCTTTCCTGCAGCTTTGCTCTGCAGTTCTGTCTGTAAGAGTTTTTCCCTCCCACCCTTTCTGTTATCTGCTATCTCCCAACTCCTGGAACTGCCACCTCTTCTCATCTGAGTGATTTACAAAATAAGTATTGACAATTTCTGGCTTTCTTGAAAACAACTTGTAATTTATAGAGGAAAAAATAATCCCTTTGGGTTTGTTGTGGAAATGTTTCACAGGTGACAAGGAAGAGGAGTTCTAGCTCATGTCATGGCCAGGCTGCTCCCAGCCCTGTCCAGCCTGGCCTGGGACACTCCAGGGATCCAGGGTCACCACAGCTTCTCTGGGAATTCCATCCCAGCCAGGAATTCCTTCCCAATATCCCATCCATCCCTGCCCTCTGGCAGTGGGAAGCCATTCCCTGTGTCCTGTCCCTCCATCCCTTGTCCCCAGTCCCTCTCCAGCTCTCCTGGAGCCCCTTTAGGCACTGAAAGAGGCTCTGAGCTCTCCCTGGATCTTCCTCTTCTACAAGTGAACACTCACAGCTGTCAGGAACAGGAAAGGAGTAAAGGGGAAGAATAAACCTGGAGCTGAGGTGAGGGGAGAATACATGGCAGAGTTCAGAGAGCTCACACAGAATTCCTTCCCCGTGCTAAAAACACTGCTCAGGTGACTTTTGCCAACGCTGAGCTCCTCCCACAGCACTCAGTCAGCCCAGCAGCTCTGCCTCTGATCCCTCTGATCCCTGTGAGCTGCAGCTTGTGACATGCAGGTGACACAGGCAGAGAATGGAACAGGGAACTGCAGGATGGTTTGCGTTGGAAAAGACCCTAAAGCTCATCCCATTCCAGCCCTGCCATGGGCAGAGACTCCACAGTGCCCCAGGGTGCTGAGACACTGGGAGAGACCCAAATCCACCAAAGCCTCAGCCAGGAGTCAGGGAGGGATGGCATGGAGGTGTGAATGGCAAAGGGCTGAGCACCAGCTCTGCCCTCCTGGCAGCAGCAGCAGCACAGGGTGAGGAGCCAGAGGAGGAAATTGAGTTGGCTTGGGATGAGTGTGAGCCAAGAATCACGAGGTGTCTGTGCCAGGGCAGAGCCTGAGCCAGCCCAGCCCAGCGGGACAGGACACGAGCCAGTCACACAGCAGGTGACAGGGAAAGGGACAACTCAGCCCAGCTGATCTGATCCTGCCTGGAGGATCATGGAAACACATCCTGCACCACAGGGAAAGCTGGGACTCCTTGCCCTGCTGGGGAATCCTGACAGAAATCCCAGCTGGGACAACGGGATTGGCAGCAGGATGGGCGAGAGAGAGGAAGATGGATTGTGGGATGGCTTCCCATCAGGCAGGGGTGGATGGGATAGGCAGGGATGGATGGGATACTGGGGAGGAATTGCTCCCTGGGAGGGTGGGGAGGGGCTGGGATGGAATTCCCAGAGAAGCTGTGGCTGCCCTGGATCCCTGGCAATGTCCAAGGCCAGGCTGGACAGGACTTGGATCAGCCTGGGACAGTGGGAGGTGTTCCTGCCATGGCAGGGCTGGAATGGGATGGCTTTGAGGTCTCTTCCAACCCAAACCACTCTGGGATTCTGTAAGTGGATGGGACAGGACAGGACAGGACAGGACAGGATAGGATAGGATAGGATAGGACAGGACAGACCAGACTATTCCAGACTATGTTCCAGACTGTTCCAGGACCAGGAGCCTTTGGCCCAGGCTGGCAGGAGCCACTGGAATCCCCCAAGCTGCCAAAGGATGCTGTTGTGTGACATTTTCCAGGGTGAAGACCCAGAGAAGTGACAGAGGGGCACAGATGTCCCCAGCCTCTGGTGCTGCCTTGGAAGACACTCCTGTGCCTGATGCAATGAGGATTTAAACAATTCCCTCCTCTGCTCCTCCAGGAGCTGTTGTTGCTCTGCCAACAGCACTGAGAGATTTCCTTACAGGCCTGCAGGGCTTGGGAAGCTTCACTCCAGTGGCTCTCTGGTGGCACCTGTGAGCTGAGGTGTCCCAGGGACACCAGGATGTGGCACTCAGAGCTCTGGGGACAAGGCACTGGGCACAGCTGGGGCTCCATGACCTTGGCAGTGATTCTGGGATTCTGGGACACACACACAGCCTGTCACATTCCCTCCAAGGAGCCTGGAATGCATTCTGGAGAGAGATTTCTCTGTGTGTCCAAATGCAGTAATTGAGTGAAGGTGAGTCTGAAATTCCTTGGGTTTTACAGTCCTGTGGAAAGTATTTTGGGCTCTGAGCTGCTGCAGGTGAGAGCAGTGATTCCCTGCTGGCCTTTCCAGGAGATCCCTTCATCCACACAGCATGGAACAGCAGTTTCTGTGAGACAGAGGGAGGAAATAGAGCTCTAAAAACACTGTCCAGGGGCTGAGAGAGAGGCTAGAGGGAGCAACAGAGAGCCCCAAATCCCAACCCTGCCTCTCCTTCCCAGCCCAGCCCTGGCTCTGCACAGCCACAGCTCAGTTGGGTCCATGAGTGGAGCTGAAGCTGAAACTGAAAGCCCTGGCTGTGTCCTGGGATGAAATGGGAGAGCTTTCTCCAGGGGAAATCCTGCACAGACAGAGCCATGAAATACAAATGTGCACAAACAGCAACGCTGAGACAAAAGGAATTAATTCTTCAAAGTGTTAATGAGGTTTTTTGGGAAAGGCAGAGCCAGAAATGGCTGCATGGAGGGGCTGGAAGGATCCTGCAGCAGAGGCAGAGCCAGGATGGGGCTGGGGAGAGAAAGAAGGGAGGAGAAGAAAGAGCAGGGATGAGTTCTTCATCCTCATCCTCCTCCTTCCTTCAGAAGAACAGCACAGAGCTGGGCATGAGCTGCCTGGGGAGGAAAATCAGGGGGAAATTAGCATCCAGCTGGCGAGAGATGAGAGTCCAGAATGGTCATGGAGAGCAAAGTGAATGAATTAAAACAGGGTTAATGAATGGGAAGAGGGTTTCTGTGAGGGATTCTCCAACAGGGGTGCCCAGGGTGGGATGGCCATGGGATCCAGCAGGTTCCAGGGCACACTGCTGCCCTCCCCTCCCTGTGCCCACTGTCCCCAGGGCTCTGCGTGTCCCCAGGGCTCTGGGTGTCCCCTGGGGTGGTGGCACTGACCGTGCCCTGCTCTGCAGGCGCCTCACAAAGCTGGCAATCAGGCTGTGCTCCTCGTGGGCAGGGTCAGGGTCAGGGTCAGGGCTGCTCTGCTGGCACCTGGCAGGGGAGGGAGCAAACAACATAAAAAACAACATGAATGAGAGCAGGGATGAGCCATGGGCACTGAACCAAGGGGACAAACCAAAACCAGCATGGGGACATTCAGAATGTCAGTGGTTTGTGTGAGTCACATGAGGACACTGCTGATGCTCAGGGGCAAACAGCTCAGGGGGAAACTGAGGCACATCTGAGCACTGGCAGGATGGGAGGTTTGGAGTTTCATCCCTGGGGTGTCCAAGGAATTCCTGGATGTGGCACTCAGTGCTCTGGGCTGGGGACAAGGTGGGATTTGGCACAGCTTGGACTGAATGACCTTGGAGGGATTTTCCAGCCTGAGGGATTCTGGAATTCTATAAATATTCCATGAGTCCAGCTATGGAGCTCCTGGAATTCCCAGCAGGATCCTTGATCTTTAAGGAAGTCACAGCCAGAGCCAGCAAGGCTAGGAATGAGAGAATCCAACCCCAACAGCATTCCCTGTTCTTGGAATCCCAAAATCCCAGAATCCCTGAGGCTGGAAAATCCCTCCAGGACCATGGAATCCAACCTGTGCCTGATGCCCACCTCATCCCCAGCCCAGAGCACTCAGTGCCACAGCCAGGAATTCCCTGGACACCTCAGGGATGGAAACTCCAAACCTCCTGGGCAGCTCCTGCCAAGGCTGACAGCTCTGTCTGTAAACAACCCAAACCTTCCTGTGGGCAAAGAGCCCCCAAAGCCCCAAAAACCAGCCAAAGCAGGAGGGAAGTGATGGCATCTGACAGATGAGGGGTTTGTCTCCAGCACTGCCTCTGCCAGGGACTCAGCAGCTGATGGATGCTTTTGTTTGCTTGGAGGACTCACAGAAATAAAGCTGCTGCAGTTTGGAGATCGATTGCAAGAAATATTTGTCAGAACTAATCCAGAAGCATGACTAAATAAGCAATAAATGACTGTTTTTCTGTGCTATCCAGTTGCCAGGTGCTGGTTTGTGCAGCAGGGTGTCAGGGAATGGAGCAAACCCCAGGAAAATGCAGCAGAATTGTTCTTTTTTTAGCCCAGCCGCTGCACACAAAGCACAACCTTCCCTTCTCCAGCCACAGGGAGACACAGCCAGTCAGCTCTGCTGCATTCCAGATCCAGGGGGTGGTTTGTGTACCACAGGCAGAGGAGAATCTCCCCTGGGAGGTGGAAATTCCTGAGCACTGTGGGATCAAACCAAACCATCACCTGGGCAATGTCTCCTGGGCAGACATCACTGTTAGTGTAGCACAATTCCATTTGTCACTCCTGGTGGATATTCCAGCTGCTCCCTCCCTCCATCACCTGCAGTCAGCTCCTCCTTCCCACGCCCAGCAAGTTTCTCCTTCAGGAGTTTTTCTAAACAGGGCATTTATTGCTTTCCCCTGGAGAGACTGAGGCAAACAATCCCCTTTTTTTAGACACACAAACCCTTTTCTCCTGAGTTATGTGCAGGAACACGTCAGAGGCAGAGCCAGACCTTGTGAAAATGAGGTAAAAAGGAATTTTACATGGAGCCCCCGGGCAAGGAGCAGCCTGTGGAATCAGGGGGTGTGAGGAGGAGACTGAAATTCATCACCGAAATTCACCACTGAAATTCAAGGAATCTTTGAGCAAATGCTGAAAAGCTTCATTTTGGGAGTGTTCTGTAGCTGTGGCCACAACAGGTTCCCACATTCCCTTCTAACTCATCACAAGGGCTCATTAAAAATCCATCAGAAATGAAGGGCAATAGCTGCAATAATCAGCAGCATTCCTGGGCTTGGGAAGGGAAATAAAAGTTCTATTAAATTAACGTGAGGTTGGACACTTCCCAGCCTGGATCTGCTTTTCCTTTCCTGTTTCTCGATGCCTGGGAGTGCCCAACCCCCTCCAGAGCATCCCTCAGCTGCCTCCAGACATTCAGGAGTCATAGAACATTTGGGGTCAGCAGGGACCTTCAAAACCACCCCCTGTCACTGTCCCATGCTCAGGGACACCTTGCACTGTCCCAGGCTGCTCCAAACCCCCCCCAGCCTGGCCTTGGGCACTGCCAGGGATCCAGGGACACCACAGCTCCTCTGGGAATTCCAGCCAGCAGCTGGAAGGGCAGGAAAACCCCAAACCTGCAGTGAGGCCCTGAGGCTTCAGCATGGATGTCATGGTGGGAAATGGGAAACAACAGTGTGTCCTGCAGCTTCCCTGTGTCCTGCAGCTTCCCTGTGTCCTGCAGCTTCCCTGTGTCCTGCAGCTTCCCTGTGTCCTGCAACACTCCTGTGTCCTGCAGCATCCCTGTGTCCTGCAGCTTCCCTGTGTCCTGCAGCATCCCTGTGTCCTGCAACATCCCTGTGTCCTGCAGCATCCCTGTGTCCCTGCAGCTTCCCTGTGCCCTGCAGCATCCCCTGGCACCTTCCTGAGGAGCAGGAACACCTCAGGGACACCACAGTGCTGCTGTGCCTCTGCTGCTGCTGCTGCACGGGGATGGAGTTAGCCACAGCACTGAGGCAGGGCTCACCTGGCTGGGATCACCTGGAATCACCTGGGAATCACTGAGGAATCACCTGGGATCACCTGGGTTGATCTGGGATCACCCTGGATCACCTGGGAATCACCTTGGATCACCTGGGATCAGCTGGGAGTCACCTGGGCTGGGCTGGGCATCACCCTGGATCACCTGGGAATCACCCTGGATCACCTGAGATCAGCTGGAAATCACCTAGGCTGGGCTGGAAATCACCTGGGATCACCTGGGAATCACTAAGGAATCACCTGGGAATCACCCTGGATCACCTGGGAATCACCTGAGATTAGCTGGGAGTCACCATGGATCACCTGGGATCACCTGGGAACCACCTGGGAATCACTCTGGATCACCTGAGATCACCTGGGAATTGCCACCTCCCTGCCTCTGCCCCTCCCACCCCAAGGCTGACTCCTCCCCTCCCTCTCCCCACCACCTCCAGCGATCCCTCCAGGCTCTGGGAAAAGCCCCAAAGTCCCCCCAGAGCCCCTCTGGAGAATGCCAGCCCCCCACTGTCACCATCCCAGTGTCACCATCAGAGGCAGGAAGTGAGCAGTGCTGAGCTGGGGGTTGATCCCGTGGGATCCCACCTGCCATGTGCTCCCTCTGCCAGCAAAATATTGATGTTTTCCTCCCTTTCCTGCAGCTCTCCTGCTGCTGCTGCACCCACACAGCTCAGAATCACACGGGGCTGGCTGGCTGGAAATACCAGCTGGGGCTGAGGCAGCAGCTCTGAGCCAATCCACGGGAAATCCACAGGAAATCCACGGGAAATCCACGGGAAATCCACGGGAAATCCATAGGAAATCCATGGGAAATCCACGGAAAATCAGTGATTCCCCTCCATCCTGAGGGAGAGCAGGGACTCAGCAGCTGATGGATGCTTTGGTTTGCTTGGAGGACTCACAAAAATCAAGCTGCTGCAGTTTGGAGCATTTTTACCAAGAGATCAACTGCAAGAAGTATTTGTCAGAACTAATCCAGAACCATGAGGAAATAAGCAATAAATGGTTTGTTCTCCACAGGGATGAGGAGCTGTTTTTATTCCCTGCCCTCCTGCTCAGGTGCAGAGGGATTGATTTATTCCATGGAGCCTGAGGGACACCAGTGTCACCTCCTGACCCTAAAACCTTCCTTGGCTTTAATAACTAACAGAACCAAGGAATTCCAGGCTGGTTTGGCTGGGAAGGGAACTCAAAGCCATCCAGGGTCATCACTGGTAGGGACAGGGACATTTTCCACTGTCCCAGGATGCTCCCAGCCCTGTCCAGCCTGGTCTGGGACACTGCCAGGGATGCAGGGGCAGCACAGCTTCTCTGGGCATCCTTTTCCTCCCAGGGAAGGATCCCTTCCCAATATCCCATCCATCTCTGCCCTCTGGCAGGGAAGCCATTCCCTGTGTCCTGTCCCTCCATCCCTTGTCCCTCTCCAGCTCTCCTGGAGCTCCTTCAGGCTCTGAGGTCTCCCTGGATCCTCCTGAACAGAACTGGAATTCACTACATTCAGCTCTTTCCTGGAGGTAAAAGATTCTCCAAAGCACAGCCTGAGCTCAGCTGCTGAGGGAACAAACCAGGGTGAGGTGTTGAGAGGGAAAGACACCTAATTACCCTAATTGGGGACAAGTTGTCTCTGGGAACAGAATTACTGACAAGAACAGAGCACAGTGACCACAACAGGAGGGAAAAAATCCATTCCTGAAGCGATTTAAAATAAATTAGCTAAAGCAAATAAGGTTTAATGGGCTTGGCCTGGTGTTACAGAGGAGACAGAACATCTCATTGGTTCAGAAGGCCTCGTTGGCTTTGAAGGTCACAGAAATATTGGGGTTTGGTGTAGTTGGGTCACCACAGCCCCATGGAATGCTCCAGGCTGGGGCAGAGGGGCTGGAGAGCTGGGAAAGGCCCTGGAAGAGCTGGGAAAGGAGCTCAGCCTGGAGCAAAGGAGGCTCAGGGGGACCTTGTGGCTCTGCACAGCTCCTGACAGGAGGGGACAGCCAGGGGGGTCAGGCTGTGCTCCAGGGAACAGGGACAGGATGAGAGGGAACAGCCTCAGGCTGTGCCAGGGCAGGCTCAGGTTGGACATCAGCAGGAATTTCTCCATGGAAAGGGTGGTCAGGCCTTGGCAGGAGCTGCCCAGGGAGGTTTGGAGTTTCCATCCCTGGAGGTGTCCAGGGAATTCCTGGCTGTGGCACTGAGTGCTCTGGGCTGGGGATGAGGTCAGACTGGATGGTCTCAGAGGGATTTTCCATCCCCACTGATCCTGGAATTCTGGGATCAGAGCTGCACTGCAATATCCCCTTTGCAAACACAACTCCCAGCTCCCCTCTGCCCCAAGCTGGGAATTCACCTCTCCAGCTGGGAATCCCTCAGCTCTGGGCTGGGAAACTCTTCCCCTGCAGGGATGTGACACCTGCCCTGTCCCAGCCCAGGGTGGGGACAGCCCAGCTGAGGTGGCTCTGCTGCTCCCCCAGCTCAGCTCCTGCAAGGAAATCCTTTCTCTGACCCCATTCTGTCTGCAGCACTTTGGGATGGCACAGAGCTCTGCCAGGGTGGATCTGAGCTCTGAGCCCCTCTGGATGTTTTCCCCCTGGAAGCTGAGGATGAGGAGGCTGGAAGTGACAGAGACACTGAACAGGAGACTGGGAAGGACTCCTTTGCTTTGCTTGTTTTGGGCTTTTTAGGTCACAAGAAAAAGTGAATTCAGGCATTAAAATCCTCTTCTTTCAGCTCAGGCTTATTGCTCCGAAAAAACACTTGTCAAAGGGAGGTTATTTTCATGTTTTTAACAGCAGGGAAATCACACAAAGAGCTTTCTGTGCTGATGAATGGCTGTGTTCAGAGCATCCCAGGAGTGCCAGAGCAGCTGGGATTGTCCTGTCCTGTCCTGCTGTCCTGTCCTGTCCTGCTGTCCTGTCCTGCTGTCCCTGGGGCTCCATGGGGCAAGGAATGGCTGAAACCACCCAGAGAATCATGGAATTTCACACTGGTTTGGGTGGGAAAGGAACTCAAAGCTCATCCAGTGCCACCTCTGCCATGGCAGGGACATTTCCACTGTCCCAGGTTGCTCCAAACCCTGTCCAGCCTGGCCTGGGACACTGCAGGGATCCAGGGACAGCCACAGCTTCTCTGGGAATTCCATCCCAGCCCCTCCCCACCCTCATTCCTGCCCAAAATCCCATTTCAATCTCCCATTTCCCAGTGGGAAGCCATTCCCTGTGTCCTGTCCCTCCAGCCCTTGTCCCCAGTCCCTCTCCAGCTCTCCTGAAGCTCTTTAGGCACTGGAGAAGCTCTGAGCTCTCCCTGGATTCTCCTCTGCAGTTTTCTTCTCCTACAAATTCCCCTCCAGATGTCCATTTACTCTTCCCCCCAAACTGCCTTCAAACACTTTGATCCATATTTGCTCTGATTTTGGGGAAAGAAAGCAAAGCACAAGGAAAACTCTTCCCCTTGCCTGAGTGTCCTGGTGGGACCTGGAATCTCACAGCACAAGGGAAGGACATTTGATGAAGGAATAAACAACCCAAAATGCTCTTCAGAATGGAGATTTAGGAAGGAGAGGACCTTTGGCTCCCACTGTAAATCACAGGAGATCTCAAAGCTCTGCTGTGCTTTGCTGATGCCTCTGCAGTGTTTTCCAGCACTGAGGACACTCAGGGATGGGTTGAGCCCAACCCTGCCAGTCCTCACCATGAATTCTGTGTCCCTCACAGGCAAAAATGCAACTTTCTGCATTTTCAGCCATCATTTCTTACGGTATAAATATCATATGTATCATATATTTAATATAAAAACTATATTATATATATTATATATAAATATGTAATAAATTATATATTGTATTTTTAGGAACAAAGCTGGCTTTCCCAGAGGAGCCCAGGGACAAGTGGCCACTTTGAGCAGCTCCAGCCATTGAATTGCAGCTCCCAAGCCCTCCTGCTCCCCAGAGCAGCCCCTCCAGCTGCCATTCCAGCTGCCAGGATGTGCCAGAGCCTCCAGCAGGGGAAATGAAATGAGCTCCTTCCTTTCACCCAGTGATGAGCCTTGGCCTGGGGCAAGAGAAGCTGCAGTAAATCTTGGGGAAGCACTGTAATCAGGCAGATGGAGCTGACAAAACAGGAATACACTGAATTTCCGAGGGGGAAAAGCCCCTTTCTCCTCCCTCACCTCACTCTGTCATCAAGAGCTGCCAGCTGCATGTTCTGCAGGTTGGAGGAAGGAAATCCAAGCAGACAAAGCAGTGCTGCTCCTGCTGACAGGGTGGGTGATGGATGACCCAGCAGTGCTCCCATCTCTCCAGGCTCTGCTCAAAACCCTGGGAAAGATGATCCCAAAAACGGGTGGGGACATGCTGAGACTCACAGAGACTCTTCAAGCTGAGGCAGGAGCCAAGGATTGGAATTTCTGTGCTCCTCCTGAGTCCCCAGGGCTGCTCCCACCTGCTCTGGGGCCACAGAGGGTGAGAGGGAGTGACTGAGGCTGGAAATGCCACAGACAGGAGTGCAGAGCACCCTCAGCAGCCAGAATCCTGAAATCCCAGGATCCCTGAGGCTGGAAAATCCCTCCAAGATCAACTCCAAACTGTGCCTGATGCCCACCCTGTCCTGAGTGCACTGAGAGCACTGAGAGCACTGAGTGTCACAGCCAGGAATTCCTTGGACACCTCCAGGGATGGAAACTCCAAACCCCCCTGGGCAGCTCCTGCCAATCCCTGACCACCCTTTCCATGGGGAAATTCCTCCTGGATCAACCAGAACAGCCCAGGCTGGCAGACAATCCCAGGATTGTCTGTTCCCACCTTTCCTGGCAAAGGCAGGATAGGAAATCTTTGATTCCTTGTCCAGGTGCATCCTGAGATCCCCAGAGCCAGAGATGCCCACAGAGCAGTGATGGCAGAAACCCCACAGAAGGATTTACAGGCAGTTTTGGGGAGAATTTCAGTCCAGGCACTCTGAACCCACAGAGGTGACTTGTTTTGTCAAGGGAAGCAGAAGGAAAATCCATGGATCTCAGTTCTGCCTGGAGCTGCTGGGGATGTGGGCTCTGCCTTGCCTCTGGAGCACCCCTGGCCACTGAAACTGAGCCATTTCAGCTCCTCATTCCCTGCAGGAATTTATTCATCCTATATTCTATTTATTCATCCTATATTCGATTTATTCATCCCCAGCTCTGCCAAGCACAGCCTGCACCTCACTGCTCCCCCTGAGCCACCTCAGCAGGGCAGGAAAGTCACCATTCAGGGGTTCCTTGTGCACTGACAGCCCCAATCCAGAGCAGGATTCACACTCAGAATGTGTGAATTACACTGAATTACACTGAATTACAGAGCTCACTGTAAATCCAACCCCAAACATCTCTGAGATGAGGTGGAGAATGTGTGACCATCAGAGGTGACAGCAGAACAGCAGCCCTGCAGGCCACAGGAGCAGCCCAGGACACAAACCAGCCTCTCCCAGCTCAGGAAGGAATTCCAGCATTCCAGTCACAAGGAAAAGCCAAAACCTCTTCGGGTGTTTCCTCAGGTAACAACATCAACTCGACAAACCAAAATCACTCTTTGGAGAGAACAGAAGGATTCCTGCCAAGGATCTTCCCTCAGGAGAGCTGCACCCTGCTCTGCAGGGCCAGGGGGATTTGGGGTTCTCAGCAGAGCTAAACCATGAGAATTCCATGAATATTCCATCATTTCCCCAGGAACAACCCCGAGCCTGAGGCTCCTGTACCTTTTGGTTGGCGTGGGAGCTCCGGAGGACACGTGGGTCACCATGGCCTCGTTCATGTTAGCCACGGGCCTGGGGGGGCTGGAAGAGAAACAGGAGCCTGTTAGAGAGCAGGGAAATCAGGGAATAAATCCAGGAGAAACTGGGATCCTGTTAGAGAGCAGGGAAATCAGGGAATAAATCCAGGAGAAACTGGGATGATCCTGTTAGAGAGCAGGGAAATCAGGGAATAAATGCAGGAGAAACTGGGAGCCTGTTAGAGAGCAGGGAAATCAGGGAATAAATCCAGGATAAACAGGATACTGTTAGAGAGAAGGAAAAACAACAAGGAAACAACCCAGCACTTGGGAAAAGCTCATCCCTGTGTCCTGTGTCAGGTCAGGAGCAGCACCAGGAATTGCTTCACCCAACTCCTGAGGAGCTTGGCCTTTTTATTCCAACTATTCCAACTATTTTAGTGAGGCAGCTGGACTAAAGGAATGGATGGATCCCATAAATCCCAGCCAGGAATTCCTTCCCAATATCCCATCCATCCCTGTCCTTCCAGTGAATCCTGGAATTCCTCCCTGGCAGCTCCAGCACTGTGTGGCACACAGGGTTTGCCATTCCCAGCCTTTGTTTCCCAACATTCCCACAAATCCTGCTCCTCCCTCAGACACCAGGAATGTCCTCAGACTCCTCATTCCCACCTTATTCCACCCCACAGCCCAGGAATGAGGGAATCAACCAAGCACGGAGAGAAATTCCCTGGATGTGAAACACCTCAAATCACAGCCCAAATTCCCCCCAGGAACTGCTGCCTCCTTCTCCAGGCAGCATTTGAGGGAAAAGCACTTCCCATCCTCACTCAGGGCAGATTTGCCCTGAAATAACCACAAATGTGCATTTAATGCTCCTCCAAACAGATATTTCACCCAGAGATGATGTGGCTGTGAGACATTCCCTGCTCCTCTGGACAAGGAACTCCCTGCAGTCCAGCAGTGGAATTTTGGAATTCCATCCATGGCCATGAGCAGCTCATTAACAGAACTCTCCCTCCCCTTCAGCTCCGAGTTACTTCTCCCTGGCTGAGCACCAGGAATTCTCCATTCCCATCTCCATGGCCAAACCCTCCTTGTCTCCCAAACATTCCCTGCCCTGCACTGCCCAGTGTGGCTCTGAGACAAACACCTGCCAGAGCAGCAGCTTTTGCAGCCCAAATGGTATTTTCCAGCCCCATTTTGGAGGGCAAGAGCTGGGATTTTCCTTTGGGAGAGATCCATGATTTCCCTAAACACACAAACACCTCCTCAGTGTTTTTTATGACTCTTTTTAACGAGACAATGGGTGTTAATTCCCCATTTGAAATCTGGTTTTAGTGTAATTATTGCACGTTTCCACATGGTTCTGTAACCACCAGGGTGCTCCCAGTTTTCCAGCTCAATCCTTACTAACAGGGATAAAAACAAAGGAAAAAACTCAGGAACATCTGGATAAAAGATTCCAAGGTGAACACCAAAGGTTGGACTTGAATAACTCAGAGATCTTTTCCAACTGAAACAATTCTGTGATTCCACATTCTCACTACATCCAACAACGCCTTTCCCAGGCCTGAGGATTTCTTGAGGATTCCATTGATCTGTTTTTAGGGAATATCTTTGGAAAACACCTGTCAGGATGGCCCTGTGTTTGCTGGAACAACAGGACAGAAACGTGCCTGGCTCGGGAAACCACGAGGATAAAAACTGAATTATTCATGGAATCAAAACACACAGGAGCCCTGGAGGAGAAGGGATTGTTTTGTGAGCTCAGCCTGCAGCACAGCTCAGCCCCAGCTCCCCAAAACTGCCTTGAAAGGGACATGCCAAAGGGACATGACTGGGTTTGCCCACCTGAGACACTCCTGAGTCATTGAAAAACAGCCTGGAAACACCAAAAAATATTAAAATCAGCTTTTCACTATTTAATTGAATATTTAAATCCAAAATCTTCTGGATTCATCTACTGAAGAGGCATTTTTGTGCCTTGATGGCCTCCCCAGGAACCCCAGAGGCATGGAAGGGTCAGCAGGCTCCAGCACAGATTCCTGTCCAACAATTCCTTTCCCAAGCAATCCCTGGCAGCAGTTTGGGAGCCACAGGAGGCAGGAATGACTCCAGGGAGCATTCAGGTGAGAATTCCATCCTGGAAGGCAGGAAGGATTCCCAGTGTGGATGGCACAGCTCAGAGCTGAGTGCTGCCCTGGCAAACAGACATCCCAAAAATCCCTGGCAGCAGAGCCATCGAGGCCTCATTCCCTGGATCCTGCAGCCTCTTTTCCCATGGATACAGAGCTGCCCACCAGGAATGTGCCAAGGATGGGGTTTGCTCAGCCCCACCTCACACAGGGAGCACAAAACCACAATGGAAACGATGATTTTGGAATTTCTGCAGCTTCTTGTTGGGAATTTCAGGTGATGGGATCCTCGAGGCTGGGAGGAACCTCTGGAGTGCACCTCATCCACCCTCCCTGGCCAAGCCAGAGCAGGATGTCCAACAGGATTCTCCCATCCCCGAGGATGGAAACTCCACCACCTCCCCAAACTACCCCAGAAACAATCCAATCCCATCCAATCCCTCCATGCACTCAGAAGGGATCACAAAGGAGGTGGAAATGAAGGAGCAGCTTCTTTTGTGCTTGGATATTATATAACAAACCCATAACCACAGCTCTGGATTTATTATTCCAATCTAAAGCAGCATCTCTGCTGCCTCTCCCTCCTCCCGAGGGTGGAGGATAAGGATCAACACCCTGTTCCTTGGGAGGCACCGAGGCAAGGAAGGGAAAAACAGACTGGAAAATGCAAGAGCTGATAATGAACAATAAAGCTCACACCAGAAAGGGGAGAGGTGGGGGTGGGATAAGCCTTTCCCAAAGAATGAACAAAGCAAGGACACAAATTGGATTCATCCTGGGAAAACAGACCAAGGGATGCACAGGGTGGATTGTTGGGATGTCCACCTGGACTGAGGATCCCTGTGGATCTCTTCCCACTCAGGACATCCCATGAATCTCAGATAAAATGACTGCCCAGGGCCATGGCTGGAGCTGGAGAACAGCCCTGGGGTGATGCTGGAACCCCAGAGAACAGCCCTGAGCCAACCTGGAGAATTTGGGGTGCTGTGTGCTCAGCTCTCCCCAGCACCAATGTGATCCCAGTCCATTTCAGGAGCTGCAATTCCACAGGGAGGCTGAAAAGCAGGGATGGTTCAGGCAAGAGGCAGAGGAATGGCTAAAAGCTGGAAAAATATTCTTTTCACTGGCAGAACTGTAATCCCAAACCTCCTCTTTAGCAGCCAATTATGTGGTGCTTTGATGGCAACCTCCACACAAATTGGATTTATTTCCAATAAAACCAAAGCACAGTGAACAAGCAAAGACAAAACCAAACCCAGAGAGCAGGAAGGGAAATGAGGGAAGTGCAGCAAAGCCCAGAACAGCTGCCAGGGCTGGTGAGCTCTTAACTGGAATCTTTTAAAAACTCTTTTATAAAACACCTGACTTTCTGTTGGGATTTTCCACTTTGCACAGGCTGTAATGCAAAGAAATCTTCTGATCTCTGCTGTCCTTGTGGCTGAGGTCAAATATCTGTGAAGAGCTACTCCATGAACTTGGAGTTAGGAAATAACTGTGGGAACACTACACAGGTGGTGCTTGGAGCTCTTTTGCCCAAAAACACGAGGGGAAAACTCCCAAGCAGCCTCTCCACAGGAAATCCCACAGCCTGGATTAAGAAATAAGAAATCACCTCTTTCCTTTGCACAGAGAATTTCAAGTCTTCCTCTGTTTCCTCCTCTCTTACTTCCTCCATCAGGAAACCCTGAGAGCAAAAGGCTTTGCCACAGTGAGAACACGCATTGAGCTCAGAAATTACCTCTGAAATCCCCAAAAAATCCCCAATAAAACCCTCAAAAAACCTCCAGCAAAAAGGGGGAAATTGTTACCTCTCCTTTCTCCTGTCCAATAAAGAGAATCTGCTCAAAGTGCAGCACAGAGCAGCTCTGGGCTGCTGGGACTTCCTCTGTTTCTTTTCTGAGCCAGGAACAATCCCAAAATCGGGGTAACCTGGATTTCCAGGCTGTGCAAACCAATTAATTCTGCAAATGGAATGAACTTGAGAAGGGAAAGGTGTTTGTGGTGTCCCTGGGAGGCAGGGGACAAAACCCCTGCAGGCCTCACCTGCTCCTTCAGCTCCTCCAGGAGTTCTGGTTCAAACACCACAGTGAGGGATTGACTGAATATTCCCAAAGAATTCCTGGATTGCAGCTGGAATGAGGTGGCAATGACCACTTCCCTGCTCAGCCTCTCTGCAGTTCCAAGCACAAACACCTGCCAGCAGCTCCTCCCTGGAACTCACTGCTTCCTGACAGGGCATTTGTAGGGAAAAATCAGGGATTGTTTAAAAATAGCATCCAACATTCCTGCAATGAGAGCAGCAAGGGCAAACCCAGCCGTGGGGATGCTGAGCCAGCAACCTTTTCCCCTAGAAAAAGGGAATAAATACAAGTGTGGTACTAATGTGGATCTCATCACCTCATCCCAGTGCAAATCGTGGGAGCAACTTCCAGGAAAAGCAAGATGAAAATAAGGAAATCTGGCAGATTGACTCCTGCTTTGTTCAACAGTAGAAAACAATCCATTCCTGCACTTAAGACTGTTCAACAGGGCATGAGAAATGCCTGCTGCTCCTGCTGCCACTCAGAGCAAACCAACCCAAAGCCACCCCGACAAAGGCAGGCAGAGAAAAATCACAAACAACTTCTAATCCACCAACAATGTAGGTTAAAAACCGTCTAATCCAAAAATAGCAGCCTGAATGTTTGCCAAAGGGAAGCATTTCCAACGTGTTTGGATCTGACAGAAGGAGGCAGGTAGAGAGGCACGATGTGCCTGGGCAGGAGGCTCAGGGATTGATCTCTGTGCTCTGCAAAGCTGCAAACTGAGGGGATTTTAGCAGCAGGAATGACACATTTCAATGGTAATTTTACAGGGTTTGTAGTCATTTTTATAAGAGTTGAAGGTGATTCTGTTCAGGTGGTCAGAAATAAATGAAACATAAAGAGAAGTTAAAAAACAACCACAAACATGAGAATGCGAACAGATAATTGGGATTTTACAGATGAGAACTGAGGGAAATCAATCCCTGAGGACTACAGTGATGGTAAATGGTGATGATAAACACAATTTCTTGCATAGATTGCAGAGTTTCAAAGCACTCTGGATTTTATATAACAGCAATTGCTGTGAGTTCCACATGTCCAGCAGGGCACAGAGCAGCTGCTCTTCCAGCTGGGAAGTGGAGCAGCAGCACCTGGGCAGAGGTCACTGTGCCTCTGTCTGCTCTGATCCTACAAG
Organism: Lichenostomus cassidix; assembly: GCF_008360975.1. Taxonomy (NCBI): domain Eukaryota; kingdom Metazoa; phylum Chordata; class Aves; order Passeriformes; family Meliphagidae; genus Lichenostomus; species Lichenostomus cassidix. Next base: position 112,837,108 of record NC_139483.1, on the reverse strand, counting down.
GTGTCCTGGGAAACCTCTGGAATGCAGGATGGGAATGCAGGATGGATCCACAGCAACTCGCTGTACACACAGCGCGGGATGAGAATTACTTCCCAAGGACTTTGCTGTGTCCTGAGCTGAGCTGGGCTGGGCTGACTCACCGGGGAGGCAAAGGGAGTGTTTGGGGTGTTCCTGTGCCAGGCTGCCCAGCCAGACACCCTGAGGGCACCCTGAGCACATCCCAAACACATCCCGAGCACACCCTGAGCACATCCCAAACCCATCCAGAGAACATCCCAAACCCATCCCAAGCACAACCTGAGCACATCCCAAACACACCCCAAACACATCCCTGCCCACATTGCTCCTCCATCCCTTTCCCAGCTCTCCTGCATCCCTTTCCAGGTGGCTCCTCCATCCCTCCACGCCGTTCCTGCATTCCTGTCCAAGGCAATCCTGTGTCCCTGCTGCATCCTCAGAGCTGATCCCATAAACCTGGGAGCCTGTCCCACGAACCTGGGAGCTGACTCTGCAAAGCTTGGAGCCGATCCCACAAACCCCTGAGCCAATCCTACAAAGTTCTCAGAGCTGATCATACAAAGCTATCAGAGCTGATCCTACAGAGCTCTCAGGGCTGATCACACAAAGCTCCCAGCCGATCCCACAAAGCTACCAGAGCCGATCCTACAGAGCTCTCAGAGAGGCTCCCCGTGGCTCCAGGAGCTGTTCCAGGAGCTGTTCCAGGGGCTGTTCCCGTTCCAGGCTGTTCCCATTCCAGGCTGTTCCCATTCCAGGCTGTCCCCATTCCCACAGGTCCTGGCAACTCCCACGACCCTGCTCTGATCCCAACCGGGACAAAGCGGAGGAGCCTCCCTGGGGCTGAGCAGGGACAGGGACAGGGACAGGAGAGAGATAGAGACAGGAGAGGGACAAGGACAGGGACAGGGACAGGAGAGGGACAAGGACAGGGGCAGGCCAGGGAGGGGACAGGGACAGGACAGGCATAAGGACAGGGACAGGGCAGAGGCAGGGACAGGGACAGGAGATGGATAGGGACAGGGACAGGACAGGGAGGTGACAGGGACAGGACAGGGATAAGGACAGGGACAGGAATGGGATAAGGACAGGGACAGGAATAAGGACAGAGACAGGAGAGGGATAGGGACAGGACAGAGGTAAGGACATGGAGGTGACAGGGGAGAACAGGACAGGGACAGGACAGGACAGGGAGGTGGCAGGACAGGGACAGGAGAGGACAGGGAGGTGGCAGGGAGAAGGAGAGGGCAGGACAGAGCACAGACCTGCGGCGCCGCTCCCCGCCCGCCGCTCCATCCCGAAGGATGCTCTGCTCCGCTCCGCGCCGTCTCCATGGCAACGGGCGGCACGTGACGCATCTCCGGGTACCACAGAGCATCCCCAAAATCCCGGGCTGCTCCCGGCACTTAGGGCTTCTTCAAAGCTTCTCACATTTTATTGTTTTTAAATATTATTATTCATTTTTTAATGATTTTCCGGTTTTGGCTCTAAGTTCTCATTTTCATTGGTTCTCAAGTTGTAATTGTTTTTGTGTTTTTAAAACCGACCCCGTTCTGCTCTGCTGGAGGCAGGAGGCACCAGCAGCCTGCAGCTGCCTGCGAGAAGTTTTTTAACGAACAAACAAAAACAGAGTCACAGAATGGCTTAGGCTGGAAAAAACCCCAAATCATTGAGTCCAACCTGTGACTGACCACCACTGTGTACTTCATTACATTCTTTCCCTTGAATAAATTAATAAAAAATAAATTAATAGAAAATAAATTATTAAATTAATAGAAAATAAATGAATAGAAAATAATGTAAAATAAATAACGTAAAATAAAATACAAAATAAATTAATATAAAATAAATTAATGTAAAATAGATTAATTAAAAAATTAATGTAAAATAAATTCTTATAAAATTACAAAACTTGCTCCTCCAAACCCAATATTCATCAAGAGAAATGAGGTTTTCTTTTGGCTGAAGAAAGCACCACCCTGAGCTGAAATGCTGGGGTTTAGGGGAGGAACATCGAGGTTCTCTCAAACCCACCCAGTTCACTGCCCCAGGCTGCTCCAACCTGGCCTGGGGCATCCCAGGGCTCCAGGGGCAGCCACAGCTTCTCTGGGAATCCTGGGCCAGGGAAGAATTCCTCCTCCACCCTCCCAGGCAAGGATTCCTCCCATTAAATTAACAAATGATTCATAAATTGCCGCTAGAATAGAGATTATTGCCCCATGAAATGAGGCCTCTGGCACATCCAACCAAGCAAATAAACACCCAAACCTCCAGCAAGGAGAAGCTCTTGAGGTTTGTGTGAAACCCCATTTCAACAAGTCTGAGTAACAGAATCACAACTGGATTCCAATCCCTGGAAAGAACCTGAAATCCCCATGGAGCTCCAACCCCTTCCCTGGCAGAGACACTTCCAGAGCATTTATGGCACCAAAGAGGAAAAGTTCCAACAACTTCTCCAGGTTGTTTATTCCAGCTCTGCCTTGATCAGAAGATTCCTAACTGGAACTTGTTTGGCTTCAGCCTAAGGATTAAAACCAGGGCTTAGCTCCTTTGGAGGACAAAAGGAATTCTGACCCATGCTCTGTGCTCTGTCCCTGGCTCACTTCCAGCCCCAGGGCTGTAAATACAGGGATTAGAGGCTGTTAATGGTTATGAAATCAGTGTTGGCCACATCCTCTACCTGGGTGATGTCACAGCCAGGAGCTGCTGAGAGCAGCCTTGTCACACCAGGAAAGGAATGTGACAATGAATGAACGAGAATTCAAAATAAATTCCAAATAAATTCAAAACAAACCCCCCCAGAATTAAATCCCAGCACTGGGGGTTCCTGCTGGGTGATGCTACAATATCATCACAGTATCATCAGCCACCTTCCCAGCAGAGCCCTGTGCACACAGCCTGCCATGGAAACGTGCAAGGAGCTCAAAGCCCAGCCAAGCTGTGCTCTGGCAGGAGAATCAGGAGAATCAGGAGAATCAGGAGAATCAGGGCAGCTGCAGCACAGCAGGAACAGCTCAGCTCAGCTCAGCCCTGCTGCTCTCAGCCCTGCAGTGCAACAGGGGAAAATGCTCCTGGAGAAACCAACCCCACAGGGCCATGGCAGGGACATCTGCCACTGTCCCCAGCTGCTCCCAGCCCTGTCCAGCCTGGGACATTCCAGGGATTCTCTGGGAATTCCAGCCCCTCCCCAATATCCCACCTGACCCTGTGCCACCTCCACAGCACCTTAAATCCAGGATTTGATGTCAGAAGTTTGTGTCAGGTGGGTGCAGAGCAAGGGGAAAAGGGCCATGGCACCTCCTGACATCCCTCTGTGGTGATGGAACTCCTGAAAGGATTCCTCCCAGCAAAACTGATCCTTGCAAACACCACCTCTGCCTCACCAGGATGTGACAAAAAGGTGTTCTTGTTCATCACACACTCTGTAACGCCAGGAAAAGGAGAGCCTGTGAGTTCCACAGTGACTGTCAGTGAGCTAAACCCAAATGTGATTTGCATGGAATTGCTGACAGCCAGGAAATTCCCACCTGGACACAGAATCCCTGGGGGTGGGAAAGTTCTCCCAGAGCATGGAATCCAAGCTGTGCCCAATCCCCACCTTGTCCCCAGCCCAGAGCACTCAGTGCCACAGCCAGGAATTCCCTGGACACCTCCAGGGATGGAAACTCCAAACCTCCCTGGGCAGCTCCTGCCAAGGCCTGACCACCCTTTCCATGGGGAAATTCCTGCTGATGTCCAACCTGACCCTGCCCTGGCACAGCCTGAGGCCATGTCCCTTGTCCTGTCCCTGTTCCCTGGGAGCACAGGAACAGCTACAACCTGCAGGAGGATGCAGGGAGATCAGGGAGGAGAAGCAGAATGCACCAAACCAGCAGGAAATTGCAGAATTTCCATTTTTTTCTATTACTGACCCAGCCCAGCTGCAGGAATGCAGGTGAAGGTGGCTTCAGAAACTCTCAGTTATTCCTGGAAATGTGAGTGAAGCAGTGAGGTGACAACATCCCTCATTCCCTCAGGGATGTACATCTGAGGCTCCAGTGGATCCACAATATCACTGACTCTGAGGCCATTTCTGACTGCATTTCTCATATCTCCTAAAGCAGTGAGAAACACTGAGATAAAGGAGCTTCCATCACACAGGGAACATCAGCCTGACTGGAATTCTGAGTGGATTTTAAACTTTCTTCTCCTGGTGGTAAAGCTTCAGTGGTGGAATTTCCAGCACTATTGGGGAATTCTAACTATTATTTCCTTACATTCATCGTTAAAAACATCGTTTTGTTGCTCAGAGAAGCTGTGGCAATGAATAAACAAGAGTTCAAAATAAATTCAAAAATCCAGGCTGCCCTGGATCCACCACCAAAGGGAGCCTCTCCTGTTGATCGTCCTGGCTCTTGTCACCATCCTTAGTTACAAAACCACCCTGAAAATGCACATTCAGCCAACTGCAGCTGAAAAAAACCTCCAAAATGCCCTCCAAAGCTTGCTGCTGAGCCATTCTGCCCTGCACATTTCCCCTTCCATTGGCTTCATTCCCATTATTTTCCCATTCCCCTTTATTTAATGTGTTGCTCCTCCTGCAAATGAGTGTTGATGGCACAGAACTCTGCAGGGCTCTGCTGGAAAACCTCCTCCTCACCTTTCCTGTGGCAGCCACACTGAGGCCAAGGAGAGAAACAATTTCCATGGAATCCCAGAATCCCACAATGGTTTGGGTTGTTAGAAACCTTCCTGCTGATCTCGTTCCAAACCCCAAGCCACAGATTCCTCCCCATCTCCTGTCTGGGTGGAGCTTTGTTTGTTGTTTCCTCAGTATTCCAGTGCTCATAATTAACACATTATGGCATCATTATGGTCATTACCCCAAACAAACCCCGCAGCAAGGACCCTGCAGGCTGGGGTGACCTCAGGCTGTGCCCCACTGGCACGAGGCACCTTCTTCTGGAGTGTTCAGCAGAGCAGCTTTCCCTGGCAGCTCTGACTGCCCTGCAGGTGTCACAGGCTGCCCTGGTGACCTCATCCCTGTGTCCCCAGGCAGTGACATCACCCAGAGCTGAGCCAGGGCTCGGGAGCTCTGCAGTGTCTGAGCCACATCAGCCACCAGCAGAGTGGAAATGGGGAAATGACCTCAAAGTGCAGCTGGGACTGAAAACAGACAGTGCAATCCTGCTGGGTCACCTCACGGAATCTGAGGTTCTGAGGATGGAAAGGATTCCCTGAAACCATCAAGGGCAAACTGTGCCAAATCCCCACCTCATCCCCAGCCCAGAGCACTGAGTGCCACAGACAGGAATTCCTTGGACACCTCCAGGGATGGAAACTCCAAACCTCCCTGGGCAGCTCCTGCCAAGGCCTGACCACCCTTTCCATGGAGAAATTCCTGCTGATGTCCAACCTGACCCTGCCCTGGCACAGCCTGAGGCCATTTCCCTTGTCCTGTCCCTGTTCCCTGGAGCACAGCCTGAACCCCCTGGCTGTCCCCTCCTGTCAGGAGCTGTGCAGAGCCACAAGGTCCCCCTGAGCCTCCTTTGCTCCAGGCTGAGCTCCTTTCCCAGTTCCCTCAGCCACTCCTGGAGCTCCAGCCCCTTCCCAGCTCCATTCCCTTCCCTGGACACTCTCCAGCCCCTCAGGAAGGTGAGTCTCTCACCACCAGCTCATTGCACAATCATTTCCCCTCTGCCAAACCACAGCCTGGAAAGGACTCACCAACAACTTCTCACATTTATTTACATTCTTTGCTACTAATTTTTGTGTTTCCTCTCTCCCTCAAAGAGCACAGCTGGTTTTTTTTTCCTTCCAAGCCTTGTTTTCCCTGGATCCTTTGGCCAAGTATTGTTAAACTGCCCTTAGTTATTAATATTTTCATGCTTTATTGACTCAGCTGGAGCTGATCTCAGCTTTTCCAGATTCCCTCCCCCAGCATTTATCTGTAGGTGTTGATGTTGTTTCTCCTTTACATGAATCAAATACAATCAAACCCTGGTCCCTGACACCCAATAGAGACTGTCTGGGACTCAGAGCAATTCCTGTTTGGAGTTTCTGAGTTCCACCAGAAAATCTCCACTCACTACAGCCCCTCTCACACTTAAAAACCCTCTGAGAGGACTTTATTGTTATTTTTTTTTCTTTCAGTGCTATCACAGAAGCCCCAAAGGCCTCATGTCCCTTATGTAAAACCCCAGCAGTCCTTTTTGTCCTACATCCCCTTGATTTCCATGTGATTTGCTGTTGGATATAAATCACCTGCTTCCAGTATTTCTGCACCAGGCCAGTGTCTGTTGTTCCCACAGTTGTCCTTGGACCATCAGGCTCTATTTCCCAACACTTTGGCCTTTTCAGGGCAATTTTAACATTTAATTAAAGCTGTCAGCACAGAGCAGATGTCTCTGAGCTGCTGAGCTGCTGCCAGGAGCATCCGGGCAGCATTCCTGGTCCCTGCAGGAGGTGTCCAGCCCTGTCCCCATGTCCCTGTCCCTGCAGGAATTGTCCAGCCCTGTCCCCATGTCCCCATGTCCCTGCAGGAGGTGTCCAGCCCTGTCCCCATGTCCCTGTCCCTGCAGGAGATGTCCAGCCCTGTCCCCATGTCCCTGCAGGAGATGTCCAGCCCTGTCCCCATGTCCCTGCAGGTGTCCAGCCCTGTCCCCATGTCCCTGTCCCTGCAGGAGATGTCCAGCCCTGTCCCCATGTCCCTGCAGGGGCTATCCAGCCCTGTCCCCATGTCCCTGTCCCTGCAGGAGGTGTCCAGCCCTGTCCCTATGTCCCTGCAGGAGATGTCCAGCCCTGTCCCCATGTCCCTGTCCCTGCAGGAGATGTCCAGCCCTGTCCCCATGTCCCTGCAGGTGTCCAGCCCTGTCCCCATGTCCCTGTCCCTGCAGGAGATGTCCAGCCCTGTCCCCATGTCCCTGCAGGGGCTGTCCAGCCCTGTCCCCATGTCCCTGTCCCTGCAGGAGATGTCCAGCCCTGTCCCCATGTCCCTGTCCCTGCAGGAGATGTCCAGCCCTGTCCCCATGTCCCTGTCCCTGCAGGAGATGTCCAGCCCTGTCCCCATGTCCCTGCAGGAGGTGTCCAGCCCTGTCCCCTGCATGTCCCCAGGGCCATCCATTCCTGCTGGGTTTTTGGGATTCTGCCCTGAGCACCCTGCAGCCCCTGGCACGTGCCAGCTGCACCCTCCATCCATCACCTCTGGGAATGGGAATGGCAGGGCTGGGCTGGGCAGGGAGAGGCAATGAAGTAGGGAAGGAAAAAGCCATGAGAAGCTGGGAAGGGAAAGGCAGTGCTGGATTGGGAAGATAAAGGCAGTGAAGTGTAGGGAAGGGAAAGGCTATGAAATAAGGAAAGGAAAAGGCTATGAAATAAGGAAAGGAAAAAGCCATGAGAAGTTGGGAAGGAACAGACAGTGCTGTGGGCAATGGACAGCCCTGTCCTAGGGGGTCTGATGATCCATTTGTTTGGAGAAGTGAATTAATTCCTTAGGAGAACCAACTCCAGCTCTGAAATGAACAGAGGCAGAACTGAGCCCTGAATTCTGCCCAATTTGAGGGCAATTACCCCCAGGAAACCAGAACAGAATTTATAATTCCATGGAATCAGATCAATCCCTCACTCACACCACCAAAGCAAGCATGGAGAAAGGTGGGGAATCCTCAGGGAGGTAAGAACTGGAGGGAAAAAGCACAGAGCAAAGCAGGAATCAGCTCCAAGCTGGGCTGGGAAAAGCCCAGAGTGGCAACTAAGGCTGCAGGCAGCTCTGGAGCTCTACACTGCTCACACCAGGAAGCCACACTACGAGAAGCTCTGCAGGTCTCACCTTTCCAACATTTTGGCAATTTAGCCTCCAGCTTTTCCTTAAGGAATGCCACACTGTTAAAGGAGTGAGCAGAAGAGGCAGTCAATGGAACCATCAGGGTGTGGGAAGGGCAGAGCAGCACAGCCTGACGTGGTGTGGGCAGAGGGGAAGGAAATCCACATCCCAACAGCTTGTTCTCCATTCACTGGGACACAGAAACCTCCAGAGGAATTTGGTACTCCTGATGTCAGACAAAACCTGAGGAGCATCAACTCCCCTCACTCTCAGACCTGCAAATGGCTCCATACTCATGAAAATGGGAGTTCTCCATTTCCCTGAAATCAAATCCCAGTGCTGCTCCTCCTCACTCTCACCTACAGATGGGAAGTTTTCTCCAGCCTCTGCAGGACACTAAACCAGATTTGTTTGGAGATTGACTTCAGTTTGTTTGGGTTTTTCTCTCAGTTTTTACTTTCAAGGTGAAAACCAACAAACTGGGGGAGCAGAGTCACCTCAGGCTGCTCAAACCAACAGCAGAGCAATGGTCTTCCATTAAATGGTTTTTCAAAGATGGTTTTCCAGTCAAACCATCCCAGCAGCCCCACAGTGAGGTGACAACAATGCCACAGAGCAGGAGCCACAGCAGGAGGACATGGATGGAAAGCCAACAGCCCAGGCAGCTCCAGGTGAGCCCTGCTGGTGTCAGCAAGTCAGTGTTTTTGGCATTGCTCTGTTTAGATAATTTAATTTACAGTCTGATCCAACACAGGGATGAGGGAGAGGTGTTGGGGACACTCTGGGGATCTGATGGGGGTCACTGCTGGGGACAGGGAGATGCCAGAGCTGCAGGCAGGACACAGCCAGGCCTGCACCAAACCCCTGCAGCTCCTCCCTTGGTAGAGGAGACTCCACACAACCTTCCAACGACTTTCCAGACAAACATTTCCAACACAGCACTGCAAAATGTTCATCCCAACCCCAGGATTGCTTCCTGCCCCTCATCCCAAGCCCAGGGCTGTTTCCTGTCCCTCATCCCAGCCCAGGCAGGCCCAGAGCAGAGGAGGGAAGGCTGGGGAGATACTCACACAATGTGGGAGAGGTCCAGGGGCTTCTCGGGCTGCTCGGGGAACAGTGGCCGCGGTGGCTCCCTGCTGGGGACACAGCCCAGGGATTTGCTGATGGCGTGGCTCAGCTTCTTGGCCGGGGATTTCTGGGGTTGGGAACAACGACAGGAGCCAGGTGAGGCTTGGCAAGAGCAGGGTGTGATCAGAGAGAGGTGTGAGAAATGACACAAGGGTCAAAAGAGGACAGAGCACCCAGAAATATCCCATTCTGTTACACCATTCCTGCAGAGTGCACCCTTTCCAGGAAGAAATTCCTCCTGATGTCCAACCTGAACCTCCCCAGGCAGCCTAATTCCTTTCAGGTTCTGGAATCTTTAATTATCAGCTCACAGCTCCATCCTGTGAAGCAGCAGAATTGTCCCCAATGCCCACCTTGTCCCCAGCCCAGAGCACTGAGTGCCACAGCCAGGCCTGGTGACCCTGGAGAGCAACTCCTCCAACAGAACTTGGATACCCAGGAATGGCCACTTGATCTTCTCCTGCCCTGAGGAACAAGTTCTGGGAGGCTTCAAAGGGCTCTACTATTGAAAACTGAAAGTTTTAACCAAATTATGTAAGATTAAGAAACAAACCAATTACCTGGGGGTTCAATCAGGAATTAAGCTCAGGGGAAATCCCATCCCATTAAGGGATTTTTGCACTCACTCTCTGAGCACAGAGGGTGTATTTTGAGGGGAGGGCAGAGGAGTCAGTTCCCAAATTCCTGTGCATTGCAGGCAAAGCCAAGGTGGGACACAGGGTTGGGACAGGCAGGAAGGAGCAGTTTCTTCATCTCCTTTCCCAAATTCCCTCACAGAACCAAGCCCTGGCAGCTCCTGTTGCTGCTCTCACTCACTGCCACTCCAGGAAAGTGCAACCCCTGGCTAATTAATCCTGTGGAATTCATTACTGCTCCTGTGGAATTCATTACTGCTCCTGTATGACATTCCAAAACAGAATTAGGATAAATTCTCAAGTCACATTCAAATTAAAATTCAGATCAGTTTTGGTTCCAACAAGAGCCTGGGCTCCCCAGGACAGGAGTCACACCCATAGTTACAGCAAGCAGCACCAGTAACCGACAATTACTAACAATTAGTACCATTAACTACCAGTGCAATAAACTATTAGAAATTAATAAACCAGTAAGAGTTCCCAGCTCTGGGAGTTTTGGCTTTAGCAACATGACCAGAGGATAACAAGAAACTCTTTTTGGAGAGCTCATGTGTGAGGAGGTTTTCCTGTCCATGGATTTACAGGGTTTATAGTACCTTGGGATGGATGCACAGGATAAAGTAAAATCCCAGAATGCCTGAGGTTGGAAAAAACCTCCAAGATCAACTCCAAGCTGTGCCAAATCCCCACCTTGTCCCCAGCCCAGAGCACTCAGTGCCACAGCCAGGAATTCCCTGGAGACCTCCAGGGATGGAAACTCCAAACCTCCCTGGGCAGCTCCTGCCAAGGCCTGACCACCCTTTCCATGGAGAAATTCCTCCTCATGTCCAACCTGACCCTGCCCTGGCACAGCCTGAGGCCATTTCCCTTGTCCTGTCCCTGTTCCCTGGAGCACAGCCTGACACCCCTGGCTGTCCCCTCCTGTCAGGAGCTGTGCAGAGCCACAAGGTCCCCCTGAGCCTCCTTTGCTCCAGGCTGAGCCCTTTCCCAGCTCCCTCAGCCACTCCTGGGGCTCCATTCCCTTCCCAGCTCCATTCCCTTCCCTGGACACTCTCCAGCCCCTCCAGGTCTCTCTTGTCAGGAGGAGCCCAGAGCTGCCCCAGCACTGGAGGTGCCCCAGCAGTGCCAGCACAGGGGACAGGCACTGCCCTGGCCCTGCTGCCACCCCAGAGCTGGCACAGCCCAGGGGCCACTGGCCTCTTGCCCACCTGGGCACACCTGGGCTCATGTCCAGCCTCTAGCACAGCAGTTTCCAGTTTTCCAGCTCCTCTTTCCCAGCCTGGAGCATTCCATAGGGCTGTGGAGCTCCATGCAGCCCATTCCTGGTGTCTGCATGCCCTCTGCTGGGAAATGTCCCACTCTGAGGATTTCCAGGTCACTTGGAATTCATCCCCACGTGATGTGTCCCTGCACATGGCTGGGAACGTGCTGGGGACAGGGATGGGGACAGGGATGGGGACAGGGATGGGGACAGGGATATCCTTGGGTTGGGCTGGACACAAACAGCCTCACAACACCTTCATTACTTTAGGGCATCTAAATAAGAAATTAAATGAGGCAGGAATAGGGAAGATTGAGCAAAATCTCCTCAGCAGCTCTTCCAGCAGAGCTGCAGGTGGGAGGGGCTGAGTTTGCTCTAGATCTGATTGTTATTCCATGGAAACATTTCCCAGCACAGCCAGGGATGTCAGCAATCCCCTGGCCAAGCCTTGGGTTTGTTCATGGGTGTCCAAAGGCACGGGGAAGGGGACAGAAATCCCCAAAATTCCATTATTTCCAGCAGGGAGGAGGCTGACACACCCCAAACCCATCCCAGGGACAAGCTCAGGATGCCCTGGATGTTTTATCCTGGAATTTATGGTGACAGATTGCTAAAGTGTTCCAGAGCAGAGCAAACCCTGCCTAACCCTCAGCCTTCCAGCAGGAACCTCTGCAGTGTGGCTCCTGCTGGGTGTAGTGACTCACAGCCTCTCTCTGAGGCTCTTTAATCAAACCAAAATTTGGGAAATGTTTCAAGGTTTTCATCCCTCCAAACAGACCCCAACAAGCAGCAGGTTCATGCTGCAAAACCTCCTTAAAAACAGTGTTTTACCTGAACTAATCCATCTAAAATCACTGTGGTTGCATAATTTATTTAATCACTATATTAAATATACAGATATATATAAAATATCTCAGTGCTACAGGTATAAAAAATTATCAAAGGTACCTCAATTGCAGGGAAAAGAAGCTATAACTATCTAAATAATAATAATATTTATATAAACAATGTATTAATAAGTCTATTGATCATATTAATCATAACTATGGAGATACTTGTTAGTATAACAAGTATCTGAATTATTGCTGGCTGCACTGAAAAGCCAGGAAAGAGCATTTCTTGTTTCCCTGCAATAACACTCAGCAGTTATTGCAGAGTGAACTCACCAGGAGCTCCCTGAAGCACCAGCACAGCCCAAAGCCAAAACTAGAATATTTTATTTTTATAAATTAAGACTCAATTTCATTTCTCATAAAATTAACATGCAATACTTGGGGAAGCTAAAAAAAAAACATTAAAAGGAAACCCTGGAGTGGAGTTGGAGCTACCCTGGGATGTTCCAGGATGGATGTGGAACAAGCTGGGACAGTGGAAGGGGATGGGACTGGATGAGCTTTGAGCTCCCTTCCCACCAAAACCATTCCAATATTTCTGTGATTTAGACCTGTCTTTGTATTCAAAACCCCCAACTGGATTTACAAGCATTTAAGGGAATAATAACCTGCTGTTAGCTCGGATTAAACATTCCAGAAGTTTATTACCCACACAGTTATAAAAAGGACAATAGAATTTTCCTTTGCCTCCCAACTCCTGCCTGCTATTCAGCCCAATTTTCTAAATGAACCAGTAATGCTATAATGGCTTTTCCTTATGAAGATAACTATTAATTATAATCCTATCATCATCTCAACTTCTCTTTGAATAAGTGAAAGGTTGGGCTTAATCCTTTGCCATAAAATAGCTTTTTGTCCCTAAAATTGTCTATTATTTCTTGAGCTGTGATTATTATCCAGCCATCAAACTGCAGGGTATTGCTCAGATCATCTCTGGAAGGCTTTTTAATTTAAAGTTTTCCAGGCATATATTTACAACTGGCAGGAGAATAAGAGAAAAATGTAGTATTGTCAAAATAACAGTCTTTAAAGATGCCACAGGGTAAAGTTCCTGTCCAATACAGAACATGGTCACTGGTTTGGCTTTTTGGGCAGAACAAGCACTGCAACAAATCAACATTATGTGTAATCCCAGGATCACTGAGGTTGGAAAAGACCTGCAGGATCACTGAATCCAAGCCGTGCCTGATCCCCACCTTGTCCCCAGACTAGAGCACTGAGTGCCACAGCCAGGAACTGCCCTGTTTGTATATCCTTTGGGATTTGGAGAACTGGGAAAACCTCACTGAGCAGCTCTGCTCCAGACCACTTCCACTCCTGAGGGATGAGCCTGATGAGGGTTCAAAAAAGCCTTTGTCCTTTCTTGTTATACCCTTTTTATACATTTTTATCCCCTTTCCCTCTCCTTGTACCCTTCACAAACATTCCTTTTACCTCAGCCCTATATGTTTATAACTCCTGTAGTCTGATATTTAGTTTGGTTTGGGATTCTCCAGGGCAGAAGATGAAATATTTATAACTTTCTCAAAACTAAAGGCTCCAACCTTGGCTGAGCTCCTCTCTGGAACATGATTGTGTAAACCAGGCTGGAGTCTCACTTGAGGGGTAATTAGAATAGGGGAACAATTACTTCACTTGTTAAGTTGCTTATTAGGGGATGTTAGGTAGATATGCTAATTTGTGAGCTCCATCAAATTGTATCCACATTGTACACAGTGTGCTCTCGGGGTGATTCCACCTTTGCCAAGTTGAGCACCTAAAATCCTATCAAACCCAAGGTAATACCCTTTTTTCCCTATCCTGCTGTGTCTGCCTCTTATTTTTACCAGCTCTAAGGCATCAAGCCCAGAGTGGCTGCTGCAGCCCCAGCTGCCCAGGAGGAATGTCCTCACCCACCAGAAATGCCCCTTATACCCACAAGCAATGCCCCTTATACCCACAAGCAAGGCCCTAAACCAGAAGCAATGCCCTTACACCCACGAGCAATGTCCTAACCCATGAAGAAGGCCTTTGCACCCATGAGCAATGCCCTCACCCACAAGGAAGGCCCTTACACCCAGGAGGAAGGCCCTAAAACCCACAAGGAATGACCTTACCCAGGAGCAATGTCCTAAGCCACGAGGAAGGCCCTGACCCACAATCAATACCCTTACCTAGGAAAAGGGCCCTAACCCACAAGAAATGCCCTCATCCCCACAAGCAATGCCCTCATCCATGAGGAAGGCCCTTACACCCAGGAGCAATGCCTTTACACCCATGAGGAAGGCCTTCACTCAAAAGGAAGGTTTTTACCCACGAGGAAGGCTCTAACCCAGGAAAAAGGCCCTTATACCCACAAGGAATGCCCTCACACCCACAAAGCAATGTCCTCACCCACAAGGAGTGCCTTTACACCCAGCAGCAATGCTCCCACCCAGGAAAAAGGCCCTAAACCACAAGGAAGGCCCTAAAACCCACGAGGAATGCCCTCACCCACCATCAGTGCCCTCACCTGAGAAAGGAGTGGTCAAATAGAAAACCCAAATCTATTTACACTTCAATCATCCTTATTTCTTTGATCTTTTGCCCCTTCCACCAGCACAGTGCCCATCCAGGGCTGAAGGCTGATAACAGTTCTGGCCTTGTGGATTTCCTTAATCTTATCCAGACAAAAGGGGGCAAAAGATTCCTTTTGAAGCCAAGCACAATAAATTCCTGAATAATATTAATGACTTATGAGAAATAATTTGTATAAGCACTCCTATCCTGGGGAATGTAATGAATATTCATGAATTTTACCTATAACACTGTGCCTTTGGAAGTACTGAGGTGTGTGTGTTCGGGGGAGAGAATTCCCCACACATCCAGTGCACCGAATAAAGCAAATACCCACTGCTCTGACTTGGTCTCTGAAGTGTCTCTGGGCTTGATTGGGGAGAATTAGACCCACAAGCAATGTCCTCACCCACCATCAGTGCCCTCACCCATAGTAAATGCCCTTACACCCACACTGAGGGCCCTTCACCCACAGTAAATGTCCTCACCCCCCTCAGAGGCTCACCCAGGAGGAGTGCTCCTTCATCTGGTGCTGGTTGCTGTGTGGAGCACTGGCATGGCCCCTCCAGAAGCAGTTCTGGCACAGCTGGTAGTTGTGGCACTGCTGGCAGCGATAGCGAAAGCCCATCATGCTCTCACAGTGGCAGTACGAGCACTCCACGGGGTGGAAGACTTGCAGAGGGGGAAAAAACCAAACAAAGGAAAAGTTCTGATTCATTTCAGGTCAACCTTTAACATCCCGTTTGGTTTCATGCATTTGGAGCTTCCCAAAGCACCCCCAGGTTGTTCAGCACTCGTTATTCCGGGCAGATTTTGAGCACAGGGCAGGGAATTTTGGCACCATTGACCCTAAGGTGAAGTTGATGATAACACAGCAGTTCCATCTGACTGTTCCCTCTCCAGATGTGTCCTCCCTGGGCACACAATTCCCCAGGGAACTCGTGGGAACGGCAGGGAAGCAGCAAAGCTGCATCACTCCAGGTGGGTTTGGCTGCATTGTGCCTGGGGAGATCCCTGTGCCCCAATCTCCTCCTCAGAAAGGCCAATTCCTGTTCCAAACCCTCTCTGACCCTTTGCTCCTCCCCTCTGCATCTGCACAGCTTCCAGTGAGGAATTCCCAGTGAATTTCTGAGTCTGAACATCCAGAGAACTCAAACTGCTCTGACCTGCAGAGGCACCATCAGAGCTGGGTTAAAACACCAATAAATGCTTTTTCCCTGTTCTACCCATGGATTGACAATCCCAGACCTGCTCCAGTGAAGTCTTTGGAAGAAACCAAAGAGGAATGTGAGAATGAGGTGAGGAGATGACACCTTCCTGGGGCAAATGCTTCCTGAAATGTGAGGCACAGGGAGCAGAACCAGAGCCTCCCCATCCTCCCAGGGAACAATTCCTTCCCAATATCCCATCCAACCCTGCCCTCTGGCAGTGGGAAGCCATTCCCTGTCTCCTGTCCCTCCATCCCTTGTCCCCAGTCCCTCTCCAGCTCTCCTGCAGCCCCTTTAGGCACTGGAAGAGGCTCTGAGCTCTCCCTGGATCCTTCTCTCCTCCAGGTGAACATTCCCAGCTCTCCCAGCCTGGCTCCATGAAATTCCTCCCCACCTTTTCAGAACTGTCCCTTCTCCCCCCTGGCTCTGCAGGCAGCAGAGGTTCCTGCTGATAAAAGGGAACAGGAGCAGCACAGAATGCAAACACTGATATCCTGATGTGGAGAAGCAATAACAACGTTGTGATAACAGAAACCACAAGGAACAACAAGAACTGACAGCACTCCATGTCCTGCACACTGCACAGCCTCAAAATGAGGGATAAGGAGAAGATCAGAACAAGCAGGAGCAGGGATTATTAGATGGAAACTGTTTGGGCTGGCTGCAGGGGTTTTGTTTTGTTTTTTCTTATTTTGGGGTTTTTGTCTGTTTTGATTTTCTCGTTGCTTTCTTGTTTTTTTGTTTGCATTTTTAATTTTCTGTTGTTGTCATCTTGTTTTTTGTGGGTTTTGTTTGTTTAGGTTTTTGTTTGTAGGGTTTTATTGTGGTTTTTTTGTTTGTTTGTTTGTTTTCATTTTTCTGCAAGAGCCAAAGGTTAGCTTTGGATGGGAAACTCCCCAGTGAAGTGGAGCAGCCAAGCAGGTCCCTCCTGCTCCTGGCTGCTGCCAGGGAACTGCAGGATCAATGCACAAATTCCCTTTTTCCCTGAATTTCACCTAACATTTTACCTGATCAACCTCCTCACCTTCTGGGCATCATTCAACTCCAGGAAACTGCCTCCCAAAAAATTCATTTAAAAATCTCAGATCACTGAGGCTGGAAAATCCCTCCAGGATCATCAAGTCCAAGCTGTGCCTGATTGTGTCCCACCTTGTCCCCAGCCCAGAGCACTGAGTGCCACAGCCAGGAATTCCCTGGACACCTCCAGGGATGGAAACTCCAAACCTCCCTGGGCAGCTCCTGCCAAGGCCTGAGCACCCTTTCCATGGAGAAATTCCTGCTGATGTCCAACCTGACCCTGCCCTGGCCCAGCCTGAGGCCATTTCCCTTGTCCTGTCCCTGTTCCCTGGAGCACAGCCTGACCCCCCTGGCTGTCCCCTCCTGTCAGGAGTTGTGCAGAGCCACAAGCTCCCCCTGAGCCTCCTTTGCTCCAGGCTGAGCTCCTTTCCCAGCTCCCTCAGCTGCTCCTCAGCCTCAAGAACATTCACAGAATGTAGTTTTTCCTCCACTAAATGCTAAAATTCTAAAACCCACTGGTTTTGCACTGTTGCTGCTTTCATACAGCCAGTGCCCAACCCCAGCCAGCTCTGGGACAGAACTGCTGAAGGCACAAGGTGTTGGTGACATGAGCAAGGACAGAACATCTCCAGGTGTGAGCAAAGCTCTGCCCTGGGCTTTGTCCCCAGCAGGAAAATATTACAATTCCAATATGAAATACAATTCCAATATTAAAGAATTCCAATTACCATTTTCAACATGGGCCAGTCTGTGCATGAGGGGAAGCCACACAAGGCACTGGGGAGGGGGATCAGCCATCAGTGTGTCCAGGAACATGTTCAGCATGACCTTCTTCTGCAGAGAGAGCACACAGACACCTGCATTGTAGAGAAAAACATCCATTTTACACAGCAAGGGCTACTCCTGCCTTCAAACCTCTCTGTGACATAACCTGTGCATAGCAGGAATATTTCCTATACTGTCATAGAATTGTGGAATCCCAGACTGGCTTGGGTGGGAAAGGACCTCAAAAACAATGTTTTTCTACTCCTGCCATGGCAGGGACACCTTCCACTGTCCCAGGCTGCTCCAAACCCCATTCTTGGACACTTCTGGGATCCAGGAGCAGCCACAGCTTCTCTGGGAATTCCAGCCCAGCCCCTCCCCACCCTCCCAGGAACAATTCCTTCCCAACATCAAATGCAAATCTGGAACCTCATTGGTTCTGAAATCAAAGGCTGTTTCCTACTGCGTTGTATTCCAAATATGCTAATTGCTAATTAACTTATATTTAGTTGCTATAAATTTCACATCAAATACTGCAGAAATATTTCTTCTGGAGCATCATCATGCCCAGAGTCTAAACATTTAATTTTAGGCCCAAGACCAATCAAGTTCATGTTTACAGTTGATTTAAGGATTATTCATATTATTTACGTCAAACAAGGAACAAATCATTGGAACAATTAAAACACAACTGCAGTGGATTTAAAAATAACTTGTGTACAGCAAGTGTTCATTTAATATTCTCCCAGATTAGAGACAAATTTCTGCATGATCCAGTAGATCCAGGGAGCAACTTGCTGAAATTAATTATCTTAAACCAGCGAAAAAGCTTTGAAAAATCACAGGGAAATAGCAAAAACAGCATGGAAAAATGTTCCAAAAAATGTTTTGGAAAAGCAATGGGTCATTCCTGGTGCTGTGATGGGGAACAGGGGTGGCCTTTCAAGGAGGGGAAGCAACAAAGGGTTTATTGTGGATTCTCCTGACCTGCTGAGGGAAGCAGGAGCGCACCGAGTGCTCGGTGTAGCCGAAGGAAGGACCTTCAAACACTGCCGTGGGCAACTTCAGCACCTCCCTGAGGAACTGATCAAACTTGGAGAAGATCATCAGCCCGTTGGAATCTGAGAGCTGAGAGAAAATATCTGTAAGAAAATACAATAAAACCCCCTGGTAAATACAGGAGCACTGTGGGGAAATGTGCAGCTCTTTGCACCCTGAGCTGTTTCTTTGTGCTTTGTTCTGACCTTCATTCCTACCAGGACAGGATTTATCCACACAATTCCCACAAATCTCCCTGTTTCCTCCATCCCATCTCACCCAGTCTAGGGAAAAGCTCCTGCCAGTGCTTGAACAGGGACAGGGAGGGAGCAGAGGCAGGAAAATTCCACAGGAATGGACCTTGAACCTGAAACCACTGAAAGCCCCCAGAGAAGGTTCCAAAAATGAAAACCAATTGTTAACAGTGGCAGAGTCAAAGCTGGCAGAACTGCAGGGAAATGTGGAGCACACTGAGGGCATGGGGGATGGCAGGAGCCCAACAGCCCAGAATTCCTGGGGTTGGAAAATCCCTCCAAGATCGAGTCCAACCTGTGCCTGATCCTCACCTCATCCCCAGCCCACAGCACTGAGTGCCACAGCCAGGAATTCCCTGGACACCTCCAGGGATGGAAACTCCAAACCTCCCTGGGCAGCTCCTGCCAAGGCCTGACCACCCTTGCCATGGAGAAATTCCTGCTGATGTCCAACCTGACCCTACCCTGGCCCAGCCTGAGGCCATTTCCCTTGTCCTGTCCCTGTTCCCTGGAGCACAGCCTGACCCCCCTGGCTGTCCCCTCCTGTCAGGAGCTGTGCAGAGCCACAAGGTCCCCCTGAGCCTCCTTTTCTGCAGGCTGAGCTCCTTTCCCAGCTCCCTCAGCCTCTCCTGGAGCTCCATTCCCTTCCCTGCACACTCTCCTTCCCATCTTCACCAGGAGTCATCAGAAGCTGACAGCACTGACCTCATCCCCAGGTACAGCACAGGTGGGCAAGTGGGAAGGAGAATCAGATTCCATTTTAGATCTGAGATACTGAGAAGGAATTGTTCCCTGGCAGGGTGGGCAGTCCCTCGCTCAGGGTGACCAGAGAAGCTGTGGCTGCCCCTGGATCCCTGGCAGTGTCCAGAACCAGGCTGGCCAGGGCTGGGAGCACCCTGGGACAGTGGAAAGTGTCCCTACCCTGGCAGGGTGGCAGTGGGATGGATTTAAGGTCCCTTCCAGCCCAAACCATTCTGGGATTCCAAGATGTGTGTGAACACTTTTAATCAGCTCTGTGGGGGCAAAGGTGTTCCTGAAACCCAAAGGGGCTGAACAGATGTTCCCTGATGTCTTAGGGATGGATGCAGAGGAAGGAGGTGCTCCAGATGTTCCAATCCTGCTCCAGATGTTCCAATCCCTGTCCAATCTCCTCTCTCTGGATGGACAGAATCTCCTGAGGCTCTGAGTTCATCCATCCCCTCCCCACAGAGCTCTCATGTCCCAGGAAAGGCAAATCCCAGCAGGGATGCAGAGAGCAGGACAAGAGCATGATGTCCCAGAAAACAGAACTGACCTGGGAACCAAAGTCTCCTTGGAAAACAGATCTCTCAACCAGCCAGCTGAGCCCCTGATGCACTCCCAGATCAGGGCAATCCCTAAAGGAAAAT
Organism: Lichenostomus cassidix; assembly: GCF_008360975.1. Taxonomy (NCBI): domain Eukaryota; kingdom Metazoa; phylum Chordata; class Aves; order Passeriformes; family Meliphagidae; genus Lichenostomus; species Lichenostomus cassidix. The sequence continues at coordinate 112,817,170 of NC_139483.1, read as the reverse complement.
CTCACCAAAAAGGCCTAGAATTCCCCAAGTTGTGACAAATCCCAGATTTCCTCAGCAGCTCTGAACCCTCTCTGCTGTTATTTCAGGCACCATCAGCAATTAAACATCAAAAAACTCATGCTGGCAGAAAATAACCTTCATTTCAGTGATCAAAACTAGCTTCATAAAAAAAAGCCACTTTCAGAAAGGTATATTTCTAGTAAACTGGAGAAATTACTCCAATTTCCTGAAAGAATGAGCTCAGGAAGAAATCTGCAATGCCTAAGTTAAGAGGGATGAAGCCACCTGGAATTTGTATCACTGACTAAACAGAGCAGCTTCAACTTGATTCAAGGTCTCTTGAATAACGGTACAAAATAAAACATATTAGGAAAAAGCAGGGGAAGAAGAAAAAAATTTTAAAATTGTGTATTTCTGTATTTCAGGAAAATAAGCCAGCCAGAAAAATTAGATTTAACCTGAAAACTGAACGTGGAAGAAAAGGTCAGGATGAAAATGCACACAAAAACAATGGAAACAACCAAAACTAATTAGGGAGCCAAAATTCCAGATTCCTAATCCATTCTGGAGCAGAATCTCTCCAGATTCTGAAGGTCTGTCATGAATCTGGCAGGGTGGGGCAGGCAGAACACAACACAATTGTATTGAAAATGGACACAATTAAATTTAAATTGTATTTAAAATGGACTGACACCTCCTGGGTGTGCTCAGGACGTTCATGTGAGCTGAGCAGGCTGCAGGAGTCAAGTGATCCTAAGGAGAGAGAAATTAAAGGTATGGAAATCAACTGAAAATGAGATAGAACAGATCAGCCTCTGCCAAGGGTAAATCAAAAACCCTCCAAACCCCACTAATGTTTGTCTTGCAGTAGAAAAAAATAGGTTTATTGTCAAAGGGGGAAATTTCCACATGGGGAATTAGCAGTGAAACTGGAAATGATAAAAAATAAGATATAATGATATCCTTCCAAAGGGCAACTAGTGACAGGACAAGGGAAATGGCCTCAGGCTGTGCCAGGGCAGGGTCAGGCTGGACATCAGCAGGAATTTCTCCATGGAAAGGGTGGTCAGGCCTTGGCAGGAGCTGCCCAGGGAGGTGGGAGATGTCCAAGGAATTCCTGGCTGTGGCACTCAGTGCCCTATGACAAGGTGGGGATCAGGCACAGGTTGGACTCCATGGTGTGGGAAGGATTTTCCATCCTCAGTGACCCTGGGATTCTCTGATCCTGCCTAGCACAAGGAGCTGCTCTGCATGGAGCAGCACATCCCAGGAAATCAGCTCTTCCAGAGGCAGGAAAAGCCCCACAGAACCTCCCAGACCCTCTGTGCCACCAGCCATGGGGACATCCTGGGACATCAGCCTGTCCCCAGCAAGAGCAGGGACTGAGCTCCCACTGATCATGGGATGGGAAAACACTGAAAATGCAACTCCCAGCATTTCCTGAGAGCCTCGTGCTGCAGCCTGCTCAGGGAAGGGAGGCTGGGCTGGGATCCTTCCAGACAAGGGGCCTGGAAACAGGAGGTTGGGATGGTCAAGTGGGAGAGAAAGGGGAAAACCAAAGCAGCACAATTGCAATGCTAGGAGAAAAGCAAGGATCAGGGAGCAGCTGAGGCAGGGAGATGAGAAGGCTGCTCCTCCCTAGAGCAGATGGCCTGGGCAGGAACATTCCCTGCCTGTTCCTCCCTCCCTGAGATCCCTGGGCTCTCAGCAGCCTTTGATGGGTCAAGAAGTGGCTCCAGGAGCAGCAGAGGGCTGTGAGTGTTTGACTTTCCCAGAGGGTGTGGTGGGTTTCAAAGCACAATTGGCCTCTGCTTCTCCATCTGCCACTGCTCAGTCCAGTTCCTGTCCTGGAAGGGGAAGGGACAGCTGGAAGGGAAGGAACAGCTGTTTGCTATTCCCCATGCTGCTCAGGATTTTATACAACACTCTTTCAGCACCAGTTTTCTCCCCAGGTTGAGGAATTCTGCTCCATGTCCTTGTCCAGCAGGATCTGGGGTGGGAAGCAGTTTAAAGGGGGAAAGGAATTGCCCAGGAGTCAGCAGGGCTCAGGGGAAGGGACAGGGCTTGGAGCACCCTGGGACAGTGCAAGGTGTCCCTGCCTGTGGCACTGGGTGGCCTTTAAGGTCCCTTCCAACCCAAACCATCCCAGGATTCCACCTGAGAAGCTGGAATTACAGTGAGAAGGTGCAGAGAGGCTCAGGTGAAAGAGAAGATTCACAGGAGCCTCCAACATCCTCAAAGCAGGGAAATGGTGACAAACTGTGATATTCCTATTGGAAAGTCAGCCCTTAAACTTTCCATTTAAAATGCCCAAAAGCTCCAAAGTAAAGAAATGGGCTTGGGAAGCCTCCTCAGCCCCAGGCTCAGGATAAGCAGGAGCTGGAATATGGAACAAAACATGTGGAGTCCCCAGCCCTGAAGATTTCCAAGGAATTCCTGGATGTGGCACTGAGTGCTCTGGGCTGGGGACAAGGTGGGCATCAGGCACAGGTTGGACTCCATGACCTTGGAGGTCTTTTCCAACCTGAAGGATTCTGGAATTCTGAGATTCCCAGCACAGCTCCAGGTTAGTGAATCAGCAAAAAAAAAAAAAAATCACCACTGAATCAGGAAAAAAAAAAAAGCCTCCAGAACTTAATACAACCAAGAGACATGGAAGGAAACATCCCATCAGCACTGGGATTCCTCAGGAATACTCACATCTCAGCTTGTCCAGGATCTTCCCCCCACACATGGTGGCCAGCATGGCTTTCACTGAGAACACTGTCAGCTTCCCGTGGCCCTCGCTGTGGGAAAAACACACGTGAGGATTGCCAAGGGAATGGAAACCAAACACACCTAATGCCTGGGGAGGAAACCATAAATCATGGGAATAATAACAATAAATGCCTTAATTACTGAGATCTGCCCCAAATATTCAATGCAACATTCAGGGATAGCATTTGTACTGCACTGGAAGGGTTAACAAGGGTCTGATCACAGATTAGGAGAGACTCAGGGATGAAGATTCTGCCCTTTGTGTGTCCATCCCAAACTGGTTCATGGCTCCAGCAAAACACATCTGCTCACTGCAAATCTCCTCATTCATTCCTCTGCTACCCTGTTAGCTCCTTCAGCTCTTACTCCTTAACTCAACTTTGACATTCAAACACAACTTTCATCCTAAAACCACCACAGCTGGCAGGAGCAGAGAACTGTGTGAGATCCTGGAGACACCCAGGGCACAGGGACAATGGGAACAAGGTTTAACTGCACGTGAGGTGAGTGAAGCTGCTGTGCTGCACAGCTGGGCTCAGAGCCAGCAGCAGCAGCAGGAATTTCTTGCAATGGGAAGGAGGTCAGAGCCACCCAGCACAGGAGGATGGGGAGGGAAAGATCAGCAGTGCCAGCAGTGCCACCTGAGCTCAGAGTGACAGAAAAATGAGAAACAGAATCCAAATGATTTCAAGTAACTGTGACTACCTGTGCTGGAAAGGTGATTTGTATTGGCATGGAAAATACAGTGATGGGGGAAACACAGGAGTGTGGGGAGATCTGGAAAACCAGAATTCTCCTGGAGGGAATCTCCAAGAGAGGTAGAGAGGGACTTTGGAGGGACAAGACCCAGACTGGTTTGGGTTGGAGGGACCTTAAAGCTCATCCAGTGCCACCCCAGCCATGGCAGGGACATCTTCCACTGTCCCAGGTCACTCCAAGCCCTGTCCAGCCTGGCCTTGGACACTGCCAGGGGCACCACAGCTTCTCTGGGCACCCTGTGCCAGAGCCTCACAGCCTCTTCCCTTTTACTCTTCAATAGACATTAATTTTACATCAAAGGAAGGTTCAGCTTTGAATTTGTGCCCAGAAAAACCAGAGCCCAAAGCCATCAGTGTCTCCTCCCAGGACACAGACCTTGGAAAGCTTTCTCCTGGTGCCCCACTGACACTGTGTTTATAAATCACCAAAAGCCCCAAACTCCTCCCTGCAGTCTGCCAGAGGAGCATTTGCTGAGGAATTTGCCCAACCCTTTGTGCCATTCCATCTGAATTGCCACCTGAAGGAAAAAAGGTAAACCTTTCCATGATCTTGAATCTCTGCAGCATTCCAGCTGTGCCAGCTCTCCCACCACCTCCTCTCTACCACAATCAGGCCCTGAATTCCTCCTTGGGGCACCCAGGTAGGCTGAATTCCCAGGAAAGGCACCAGAGCTGAAGTTGTGGCTGCCCCTGGATCCCTGGCAGTGTCCAGGCCAGGTTGGATGGGGCTTGGAGCAGCCTGGGACAGTGGGAGGTGTCCCTGCCATGGCAGGGGTGGCACTGGGTATTGCTAAGGTCCCTTCCATCCCAAACCCCTCCAGGATTCTGGGGTTGTACCTGTCTGGGGGAACAGTAAAGGCTCTCATGGTGCCACCAGCAACCTTTGTAAGAACTCTGCATTCCTGCAGCCCCGGGCAGGCAACTCCTGCACGACGCGCATTTTTACCAAAGCCCTGCCTGCCGTGCTGCTGAGCTCCTGGAGAGGGAGCCTCAGCCCTGCTCTGCTCCATTCCCAGCTCTCCCACATCGCAGCTTCTCCCTCAATCCCTCCTGCCAGGCTCAGGAGGCAGAGAGAAGCTGCTGGGCTGAGCTGGATCCAAGTGCTGCTGGGGCTCAGCCAAGGCAGAGCTTGCAGGGCTGGGGAAAGTGGGGGATAAAAACCTCTAACTAAACCTCGACCTTCTCAGGCAGCTCCTCCACACATGACCATTCCTGGGTTTAAATCCTGGATTTTTGACTGGGAGCTGAGAATAACTAAACCCTCAGGCAAGCTTTACAACTCATCTCAACTAAAACCAGCCCCACTGGGTTCTGCTGCCACAGAAACTGCTCTGAGATTCGTGTTGGGTTTATTTGTCCTCAGTGAGACAGGGACTGTCCCCAAGTGTGGACTGTCTGTGGGACAGAGAGACACCCAGCTCCTGTTTGGGGACAATCAGAAGTTGTCCCATCAGGAGAGGATCAAAGTCTGGACGTCACAAACAGAACAATTTTGGCACATTCAGTGCTGGGGTAAATCCCCTCCGTGGGGTAAATCAGGAGCCAAGTCCCACTGAAATAAAGCTGATTTGGAGAAGGAGAAAAGCAAAAGTAAAAGTGCCAAGCACAGCAAGGAGCTGCAGCTGCTGCTCAGGGAACAGAAAGGCACAGCTGAGCAAACCCTGCAGGAAAAGGCTGGGAGAGAAACTCAAAAGTGAAGTGCCTGGACAGAACCCTGAGCAAGAAACCCAACTGCTTGCAGGCAGGAAATGAGAATCAGCCCTGTGGGGTCACAGCATGTTAAAGGGGGCTGCAAACACACTGCCCAAACAAGCTGACTTTAAAAAGGGTCTTTTGGAGCAAAATTCAACAAAACACATTCACTTTCCAAGCACTGCTAAACCCCCAGGAGGTCCCAGCAGGGTTTCACTCCAGGCCCAGCTCAGAACAGAGCTCACACCCATCCCAGGAGGCTCCAGCTCCCTTCAGCAGCAGGGCTTGATCCCAGCACTGCTGCAGCAGCAGCACCCACTGATCTCCCTCAGAGAAAACCCAGGCAGGACCCAGGAGGCAATACTAGCCTGTCATATGCTGCTATCATGAAGTTGAGGAGGAGGCTGATGGACTGCTCCACGCTGATCTGGTGGGTGGAGGGCAGGCGCTTGTTGAGCTGGTAGTAGATGGAGGAGATGATGGTTTCCAGGCGGGACACGTTGATCTCTGTGCTGTGATCCAACGTGTTAAGGCCATTGTCTCGGAAGGCTTCAATCATGTTCCAGATGTCAACGAGGTGAACTAGAAACAAAGGAGAAAAAAATCAACTTCTGTCCTGCAAGGCATGCCAAGCTCACTGTGATGGCACTGCTGCTCAACACTGGTTGCTCTCCTTTGGTTTATTGTACACCAAGTGAGAGATTCTGAGGTCATTCTCAGGACACAGCAGTGCCCAGACACCTCAGGTGGCTTTTACTGCACCTTCAACACCTGGCTGTGTCAGAAACACTTCCTGCAGGAGCAGAGCCATTCCCCCCAGCATGCAGTGTGTTAGCAGAGTTAGACACTGAAAGACATCAGCCAGAATTGCTCCCTGGGACGGAATTCCCAGAGAAGCTGTGGCTGCCCCTGGATCTCTGGAAATGTCCAAGGCCAGGCTGGAGAGGAATTGGAGCAGCCTGGGACAGTGGCAGGTGTCCCTGCCAGGGCAGGAGGTGGCACTGGATGAGGTTTGAGTTCCCTTCCACCCAAACCATTCTGGGCTTTTATGATACTCCAAACTGTTTACAGGAATTTTGAACACCATCATGCTGACTCGTGGAGTACTGAAGGAGGAACTTGATGTTCCAGTTAAACTCTGGCTGTTTCCAGCTGATCCAGTTCCCAAACCCAGAGCAGAATGTTTTATAAACACAGGTCTGGGGCTCCAAAGCATTCCCCTGAATTTCCCTGCCCTATCTAAGGAGTGTTAACAACGTGGAGAAAACCTTTTCCAAACCACAGTTAAGTGATCTGCAGAACCACATGAAAGAGTATTTTGAAATGTTTCCAAGCTTTAAGGTTTGCAGGAGAGTGGAGAAGACATCTGAGGATCAGCAGCCACCCAGACATGATCCAGCAGTCCAGAAGGACATTGTGAGCTTCACTCCTGATCTCCCACAGGAGGGTCTGCAGTCAGTGGGAGTTTCTGTCTTTCTTACTTTGAATTTGTTTTATATTTCTCACACAAACCACCCCACAAGGACCAAAGCCAAGCTATCCCCACCCCCTGAGCCCAGAGCTGCCAGCCTCACCCCCAGTCCAGGGGTGGCAAAGGCTGCCCAGGGCACAAGTGGGGCACCTTCCTCAGCCCACACATCCCTCCTGGCTCTGGGATTAGGGATCTCCTCCCACACACCTTGTCCTGCTCTGCTCTTTGCTGTGTCCAGCTCAGCACAGGCAGAGCACAAAGTGCTCACCTGGGATTCACCTCTGGGTCACAACCCACAGCAGAGCAGAGAACTTGCCCTGCCCAGTGTGGTGTGAAATGACAGAGTGATGGTCACTGGTGTCAACTGTGTCCCCACAGAGCTCCATGCACAGGGACTGTCCCTGTGCTCCCTGTGCCCCCAGGGCTCTGTTAGGAACAGCTCCTCACACAGCTTGAGACCATCTCCATCCAGCCCTGAGGGCAATGAAACACCACAGCTGCCCTTGGACTTCACATTTCATAAAGAATAAAGGTGAAGATATTACAGAGTACAGGGCAAGGATCGCTGCCTTGTTTGAATTCTGTATTTAATTCTGTAATAAATCTCTGTTTGAGTGGCAGCTGTCAGTACCAGAGCAGTGCTCCCCTCTCCCTGCAATGCATTTGGGTGCAGATGTGCAGCAGCCATGCAGAGCAGGGTTTGGGGCTCCAGCTGCACACAACTCACGGTTGCATCTCTTCTGCACGAAGCGCAGCTTGCAGGCAGTTCTGTACGTGGAGAGCCGAATCACGTCGAAGTTCTGAGCTCCTGCAACAAACAGAAGGGTTGGGGCTTTGCTTCCCTCTGCAGCATCCAGCTCACCTGGGAGAAGGACTTGGGAAATGAGTGTTTCCTCACACACATCCCCAGCACAGCACACATGGGGATTCTGCCCCAAATAGACACCCCGGATGGAGATAACCACAAGAATTCTGAATGTTTTTAGCAATTCAGTCAAAGCCATAACTCAGCAGGTCGATTTCTGTACTAAAAGATCACAAGATGGGAAGTGATGAGATAAAAGTGATGCCCTGAGGCACCAAAGTGACTCTGGTGGAGATGAGCTAATTGCCATTGGGAAAGGTTCTGAGATTTCCTCCAGGGTATCAGCTTGGACATCAGCAGGAATTTCTCCATGGAAAGGGTGGTCAGGCTTGGCAGGAGCTGCCCAGGGAGGTTTGGAGTTTCCATCCCTGGAGGTGTCCAGGGCATTCCTGGCTGTGGCACTCAGTGCTCTGGGCAGGGGACAAGGTGGGACACAATCAGGCACAGTTGGACTCCATGGTCTCAGAGCTCTTTTCCATCCTTGGAGATTCTCCATCAGCACAGTTCAGTCACCTCTCTCAGAGCACAACTGGACAGAGGCAAAGGAGAGTGGGAGAGGAGGAATCCAGCTGGGAAACAACTGGAATTTGCCTCTGCAAGCCAAGGAGGGCCAAGGTTGTGACCCCAAACACCATGGGAGCTGGGGAGGGACTGTCCAAGCCTGGTGCCACATGGGAGGGCAGAGAGAAGTAAGCCAGGAATGAAAGTGTTCCTGAAATTATAAAATGCTTATAAAGCACATGGGTGGAGCTCTGGGCTGGCTGGGACAGAGGGAGGTGTCAGAGGGACAGGATGAGCTCTAAGGTCCTTCCCACCCAGACCACTCCATGATTCCATAATAATGCTGCTCTGGAAAGAAAACAGTGCAAAGATCTCATATCAAGTCAGACCTCCCTCAGTCTATCCCTGGAATTCAGGACATGCTGGCCTAAGCCAGGAATTCCCTTCAGCCCTGGCAGGACAGCAGAACAAGGTGATGCCATGCAAATACAAAATCTTAACAATTCCCTTCCAGAGAACAAGACTGCACAAATCAACCTCCAAACCATTCCTCGAGGCACACCAGCATTGCAGGGCCAGTTTTAATCTTTTTTAAGGCCAAAGGTGCTCTGTCAGTTGTCATTATTTGATTTAACAGTTGTCCACAAACTTTAGGTATTGGCACAGATGAGAGATGTGAACTTGCCCTGAGAAAGGAGCTTCCCAAAACCTAGGAATGAAGGATCTTCCCAGGCAGTTGTGACTCCCCTTGGGCATTTCTCCTCCTGAGCAGCCCCAGGAGCACCCTGGATGCTTCTCCCTGCATGGGGCTTGTGGGACAAGATGGGAATGGTGTGGTGTGGCTGTCACAGTGAAAAATAAGTGACATGATGTCTTCAGATTTCCTACTTACTCATTTCCATGAACAGCTGCCTCTTCTCTGCCATGGTCCTCCTCCTCTTCCCACTCTCCTCAATCATTCTGGAGACAAAAATGGCAAACACTGTTTGTGTTAGAATTCCTGCTACAGAGCAACTTGCTGTGAACAATATGATTTTATCCCTCAGTGGAAACAGAGTGATTCTGTTTGGGAACTGGGAAATCAGGACAAAGACATCTCTCCATCATTATCTCATTCCACAACACACACACTCCAGGTTTGTCAGCACCTTCCAAGGTGGGGCACAGCACAGGAAACATTAATTCTGAACCCTTTAATTGCTTCAGTTTGAAAAGCTCAGAGCTGCATTAATGCAGAAATATCCCATAAGGAATTCCTTGGTGTTCCAAGGGATTTTGTTTGCAAAACTCAGAGCAAGTCAGGCCTCTCCAGGAGCAGCTGAGCCAAAAAGGTGCTTCTGAGAGACTTTGGGGCTCAGGAGGAACAAACTCATCCCATTCCTTTCCCTGGCTGCCAGAGGTTAACAACTGCAGCATCACAGAACCCTTTAGGTTGGAAAAAACCTCCCTTTTGGGGGTTTGGGGTGTGGGGGAATGTTGGCTTTACAGAAAACTCATAAAAATTCATTTAACTTTAAACCCCAATGCCAGAGGTCAAACGGGATTTGTCAGGGAAGTAAAGAACTTAAAACGAAATAAATTGGAAATAAAACCAGTTAGGTGACAGAGGCCTCCCTTTCCCAGGAGAACAGATTAATTTGTGACAGCACCAGGGAGGAGTTTGTACCCCAAGGTAAGGGGGCACAGGGACAACTGGCAGCTCTCAGGACTTATTTATATAACCCTACAAGATGCCAAATTTCAGTCCACTGAAGCAAAAAAAGGCAAGTTAATTCAGTACCAGTATAAAATCTAATTCATAATGCAATTAATTGCTACATTATTCTTTGGTTACCAAATTCACCAACTAATGGTTTAAAACCCATTAAATACGGGTTTTGACTGTCCAAAGATTAAAATCCCAACCACTTCCTCTCCAATCCCATCCAAAGCTATGGGAGGCAGTTGGCTTGCTGCTCAGCCTCCTCAGCCCAGGCTGCAGCAGCCTCAAATGTCAGCAGGCACACCAAGTCGTGCCTTGGCACTCACTCACAGCCCTGAGGAACATTGCTCCATCCAGCACTGCTCCCAATTTCCTGCTGAACTCCCCACAGCTTGAAACCCACCAAAGCCTCTTTCCTTTTCTAAAAGGGAAACAAGCACATGGGCTCTGACCTGAAAATACCTTGAATTTCCTTTTTTTTTCCTACTTTAGAAAACCATAGAACCAACTTGCTGCTGTGTTTGTTTTGATAATTTTTTAACAGGAGAAAGCTTGGGTGGCATTTTTAAAGACCTGTAAAAGTTGGGGCTTTGGGCTCATGTTCCTCATCCCACCCCAGCTTCCAACCCTTTCTCAGCACCTGACAGCACCATGACTTCCACCTCCTTCCCTACAGACACTTCAGTCATGGAATCATGGAATGGTTTGGGTGGGAAGGGACCTTAAAGCCCATCCAGTGCCACCCTGCCAGGGACAGGGACATCTTCCACTGTCCCAGGTTGTTCCAAACCCTGTCCAGCCTGGCCTTGGACACTGCCAGGGGCATCACAGCTTCTCTGGGCAGCCTGGGCACTGTCCTGGTGCCAGGATCACTCCAGAGGTCATTCCAGGGACACAGCAGCCAATGCTGCCACACAGAATTCACGGTTAAGGAGGTCAGAGTGACCAAGACAGGAACAATTAGCATTTCAAAGGAGTTAAGTGTTACCCTCTGTGCTTTCAGCAAGGAAAAGCAGTGACTGAGCTCTCCAGTTGCCTCTGAAATGAGAGCTGAATGAGGGATGAGCTCTCTCCATGATCCCAGAATCCTTCAGGCTGGAAAAAACCTCCAAGGGCATCGAGTCCAACCTGTGCCTGATCCCCACCTTGTCCCCACTCAGAGCACTCAGTGCCACAGCCAGGAATTCCTTGGACACCTCCAGGGATGGAAACTCCAAACCTCCCTGGGCAGCTCCTGCCAAGGCCTGACCACCCTTTCCATGGAGAAATTCCTCCTCATGTCCAACCTGACCCTGCCCTGGCACAGCCTGAGGCCATTTCCCTTGTCCTGTCCCTGTTCCCTGGAGCACAGCCTGACCCCCCTGGCTGTCCCCTCCTGTCAGGAGCTGTGCAGAGCCACAAGGTCCCCCTGAGCCTCCTTTGCTCCAGGCTGAGCTCCCCATCGACTCCTCCCAGGACTCACCATGCAGCCTCAGCATCTCCTGCCATCCCCTGCCTGTCTCAAAAGGACAAGGTTTGTACTCTTCCTTCCCTGGGGGAACAGCTCAGCAGCTCTGAACTGCTCACCAAACCCATCAAAGGTGCTCTTTGGATTCACAAGCTGCCCCTGCTGCTTCTTTCCTGCTCCAGTCTGAGAGGGGGAAGCACCTTGGGAATGATCTGTGTGGAGCAGAGCTGTTCTGAACAGAGCAGAGAGAGAATCAGGGAATAGAAACAGAGTTGTTAACGTTGGAAAAGCCTCAGAACCATTCCCAGCACTGCCAAGGCCACCACTGTCCCTGTCCCCAAGTGCCACATCCACAGGGCTTTAAATCCCTCCAGGGATGGGGACTCCAGCCCTGCCCTGGACAGCCTTTTCCATGAGGGAATTGTTCCCAAAATCCAACATGAAGCTGCCCTGGCACAGCTCTAGGACATTTCCTCTTCTCCTGTCCCTTGTCACCTGGGAAAAGAGATCAACTCCCACATCACTGGCAGATATTTGGAAAAGTGGTGGAAATTAGGTTCTATCAGAATAATTGACAAACCTGTTTTTAATCCCTGAGCCATCAGATCCAGCAGGATCCCTCGGTGATGAGGCTGAGAAGAAGAAGGATGGGAAGTCTTTCTCAAGTTCAAAACAGGAATGAACCAAACCCACAAGAACTGCAACTATGTTTGGGATGCAAATTACAGTGCTCAGCTCCCAAAACAGAGAAGGGAAGCAGCAGCTTGGCCTGAGCTCGTTTGGTTTGTTGGGTTGGGATCTCTCAGGGGGGTGGGGAGGCTGAGTTTGGGTTTTGCTCTGGGATTTCTGTTGCTGGTTTGCTCGCTGTGCCTTGTTTTTTAAACGTTTGTAGCACAAGCCATGAGCAAAGTGCCAGGAAACACATCATGGGCTGGAATGATGTGGCAGCCAAGAATTCCTGAGGTGGCTGAGAATTCCATGAGCACAGAGTGGGGAAACAACTCACACAGAGAATCCCAGAATGGCTGGAGATGGAGATGAAAGTGCAGCCAGTGCCACCCCTGCCACGGCAGTGACAGGGACACCTTCCACTGTCTCAGGTTGCTCCAATCCCCATTCAATCTGACCTTGGACATTCCAGGGATGGCAAGTCCAGCTATTTGAAAATAATTATTGAAAAATAACGTTCAGCTTAAAGCAGAAAACTAGGTAGTACCTTAGAAAACTGCAGCTGAGTATGTTTGATGCAAACTTCCAGAATTTTATCATTTTTCTTCACCCTTTCACCTTCTCTGCCTTCCAACAGGAACAGTTGGATGGCCTCAGGAGCACCCATTGACAGAGAGAATGGAAAAGCTAATTTATCAATTCCACACCAGCTGCTGTGGAAAATCCTACACTCAGCCACCATCTAAAACATCTTTAACAAACTCACGTTTTTCTGATTTCTCTAGCTTGATACCTTTTTTCTCTCCCCATTTCTACCCCCCTGCTCTGTGCCAGGGCTCTCCCTTTCAGGAGAAGCCCTGGGAACCCAGAAAGCCCTGCTGGCTGCTCTCTGCCTCTCCTGCCCAGGTGCTGCAGGGTTTTAGGCCAATACTACAGGACCTTGCTTAGCAGGTTTCGCTCTTCTTGGAGCTCATCAGCTGTAGGTAACGGCCTAAGAACAGCTCCTCCTCCTCCTCCTCTGCTGGGAGAGGCTCAGTCAGCCTCCCCATCCTGCACAGCTCCAGCCTCAGGACATCATGAGCCAGAGATTGGTTGGTTTGCTTTGAAATCCATTTGGTTTGCATCTGTGTTTTCACCTTTGAGCTACACTCCAAAGGAGGTTCTGACCTTAAGCACTTGACAACCATCTCCAGACACTGGTTTGCACTGCAGCCTCAGCAGCCAAAGACAAGGAGAGAAAGAAAAGTTCATTCACCAATTATTAAATCTGATAATTGATAAGCATTTCCAGACACTGGTTTGCACTGCAGCCTCAGCAGCCAAAGACAAGGAGAGAGAAAGAAAAGTTCATTGACCAATTATTAAATTTGACTTGGTGCAGATTCTTGGTGTTGCATTTCAATAGCAGAAATAAGATTTGATTAAAGTGCAGTTGCTTCATGAGGATAAAATTGTGTCCATAACTATTCATGGTCAGAAATAACTTGCAAATAAAATATATCAGAAAACCAGTTTGGGGCACAGGTTAATCTGAGCTGACAAAAAAAGGAAGTTCAGTGACTTTCTGCCATTTTTCTGATTAGAAGGAACAACTACACCTGGTGCAGCAAGGAAATTTCCTCCCTTGTCAGTTCAGTCACTCTTAAAAACAACTTTAATTGATAACACAAGTGGGATGTAGATATTGAATGAAAATTGAGGGCATACCTGTGCTGGCAGAAAAAGTTACTGGTGTCCATCTGGTTTGGCATTTCCTTGCTTTGGGCTTCTGAACTCATCTGGCTTCAACTGACACTTGATTGAAATAATTTAAAATAATTTCTGAACTGTCAGAAATGTTTTGTTTAAGTATAAAATTAAACTCACAATGAAAAGGTGCTTCTATTTGTTCATCTTTGATTTCAATAAAAATATGAAGTACTTTCTCCTTTTCTTTCCTAAAGTGAACAAGGACCCCACAAGGACTGATTTAATTCCCTCCTCTCCCTCTGTCTGTCCAAAATATCTGATGCTCTTACTCGTTTCTTTGTTTTCCATCCTCCTTTGGTTCATATTTGGAATCTCCTTCCTCAGCAGACAAACATTAATATCCAAAATTAATCAAAAATACTGCTTTGTTCCCCTGTGCCTCTTCCTGGGAAGAGAAGTGATCTAGAAGTGATTTCAGGGGACACATCTAACCCCAGCAAGAGCAAAGATAAACCTTTATTCAAGTAGACTGGCAACACCTTTTAAAGCTCATTTTAACCATTTCTGACAATTCTTCTAATTTAGCTTTAAAATTTTCAACTCTGTTTGCATCATTTATAGGATAAGTAACTGAAGCAAAAGCAACTCTGCACAAAAGTATGAAAAAGACTCTAAAATGTTATTTCTGCACCTCCAGCAAGTCCAGGAGCATCTTTTGGAACCAACATGCACCTTCCAGCAGTAGCTTCCCCAAAACCCACAGGTCTGGATCTCTCTGGATGTTTTCACATCTCCTGGGCTCAGATGATTGTTAAGATCTTTACAAACCCAAACTGACTCCAGCCTAGGAGGGTGTAAGGAAAAACCCACTTGGCTAAGAGCCAGGCCAGGGATTAGAACTCCTCAGTGATTTTAACTCTGCAGTGAAATTCTAAATAAGTCAATGGTTCCTTTTTTTTTCCCTCTATAAATCCAGTGGATCCAAGGCTGCTCTGGAAGATTCCACCAAAACATGCCCATGTAACACAGGAAACTTAATTAAAAATGAGCAGGCAACCCAGTAGTTTAGGGAAAAAATGAGTATTAAAGCATAAAGCTTTCCCTCCTCTATGCTCTGCCATTTCTGCTGGGACTGCAAGGTTTTTCCAAGGCACAAGATGCCATCTGGTTTGCTCATGCAGGACATGGCATGTGGCAGCACAGCCCAGAGCCTCCTCAGTGCCTGCAGCTGCTGGAGTGGAAAATCACTGCATGGACAGGGAGGGACACTGCTGGCTGGGATCAACCTGGTTGGGAAAAACCTAACTGGGACAAACCTGGCTGGGATCAAGCTGGGATAAACCTGGTTGGGAAAAACCTGGCTGGGATCAAGCTGGGGATGAGCACATCCAGCTGGGAATGAGCAGCAGTGGGTCAGTGCTGCTCAGTGCTGCTCAACAGCTCCATGGATGACCTGCTGGAGGGCAGGGAGGCTCTGCAGAGGGATCTGGACAGGCTGGATGATCCATGGGCTGAGGGTCAGCAAGGCCAAGTGCCAGGTCCTGCTTTGGGGTCACACCAACCCTATGGAATGTTCCAGACTGGGGGAAAAGGGGCTGGAAAGGCCCTGAAGGTGCTGCTGCCAGAGGTTGGGCATGAACCCAAGTGTGCCCAGGTGGGCAAGAGGCCAATGGCCCCTGGGCTGTGCCAGCTCTGGGGTGGCAGCAGGGCCAGGGCAGTGCCTGTCCCCTGTGCTGGCACTGCTGGGACACCTCCAGTGCTGGGGCAGCTCTGGGCTCCTCCTGACAAGAGAGACCTGGAGGGGCTGGAGAGTGTCCAGGGAAGGGAATGGAGCTGGGAAGGGAATGGAGAGTGTCCAGGGAAGGGAACAGAGCTGGGAAGGGAATGGAGCTCCAGGAGTGGCTGAGGGAGCTGGGAAAGGAGCTCAGCCTGGAGCAGAGGAGGCTCAGGGGGACCTTGTGGCTCTGCACAGCTCCTGACAGGAGGGGACAGCCAGGGGGGTCAGGCTGTGCTCCAGGGAACAGGGACAGGAGAAGGGAAATGGCCTCAGGCTGGGCCAGGGCAGGGTCAGGTTGGACATCAGCAGGAATTTCTCCATGGAAAGGGTGGTCAGGCCTTGGCAGGAGCTGCCCAGGGAGGTTTGGAGTTTCCATCCCTGGAGGTGTCCAGGGAATTCCTGGCTGTGGCACTGAGTGCTCTGGGCTGGGGACGAGGTGGGCATCAGGCACAGGTTGGACTTAAAGGACTTTTACAACCAAAATGATTCTGTGATTTCATGAAAAAAAAAACCCAAAAATCTGGTCTAAACCCCAATGTGAGCCCAACAACCTCACCTACCCACCTGGTCAGAGAGTGAAGTTTGTATTGGATTCAAGTTAAACAAAGATGGAACAAGTAACAATATTTTATCAGAGGTCTCTTTGAAAACCTTCCACAACTTTTAAGAGTGCTTTAAAAAGAAACTCCAGGTTCCCTCCAGACAAAATAAAACAAGTTCAAACCCAGTAGAGCTCCAAACCATCTGAGTTTCTGTCACTTCACATCTGTAAGTGTCAGTTCAGTGCCCAGAACAGAGAGAAGTCCCAGCCCTGAGGAATTTGCAGGTCAGGCTGCAGAGAGTGACAAGTGTGACAGTGGCACTGGAGGTTCCAGCCCAGTTCCCAAGGTGTTATTTTAAGTTCACAGCTCTATATATCCATTTTCAGCCCCCAGGGAATCGTTTAGGCTCTGAAGGACAACACAGTGTCTCAGCACAGATTCTGGCAGAGTCAGAGCTTTCTCCAGCAAACACAGAGCTGTCAGGACACTCAGTGCCCAAAACACTCAAATGCTCCTCTGGAGTAACCAGAGAGCCAAACTCTCATTTTCTTTTATTGTCCCAAAGCCTGAGGAGTAGAAATGGGTTTTTACAACCTGCCTGTTGGTCTGGAGGCTGAAGTTAATGTTTGTATTTGGGATTTACCTTGCAAACAAGAGCAAATCCAGCAGCTGGAATTGTTTCCTTAAAATAAAGCAGTGCTCCTGTTGGATAAGACAAATGAAATATCACAGGAGGATTTCCAAGCAGCAAGAAGTTGGAAGTAGTCTAATTAAGAGCTTACCACTCCCTCTCAGGAAGCAAAGACTCCTTTTGCTACAAGTGGAGGGGATTTCTGAGCATTCTGTGCCTCAAAGTGGACCTGGCAAACCCTTCCCTCTCCACCTTACCCTGCAGCTCCCAGCAGTGCTTACAGAGCACAGCACTCTGCACCTGAGTGCAATATTCATTATTAGGAGAATATTCATTATTTTGAGCTGCATGCTTGCCCTTTTGCCCCTGAACCCAGCCTGGAGATGGAGCAGAGCAGGGAGAACACCTGGCAGCACTGCCAGCAACCAAAGCAGAGCTCTCAGTGCTCCCCTGGCACACCTGGGCAGGAGGGAAATTCCAGGCAGTGAGAAACACCTGGGAACTTGAACTGCTTTCCTCACCACAACTGAACTCAAGATAAAACAGCTTGCCCAGCTTTAATTCTTTAATTTTACCTCCTACATTAACTTACAACGTGAAATCTTCCTCACCAGCTTCACAAGTCTAAAATAAAATAACTCTAAGCTTGTGAAGTGTTAGGTGTTACTGAAAGGGTAGAAGAGTACAGAACCAGGAACTGCCATTAATCTGCATTTAAAAGTCTCTGCCACTGCCCCAGGGAATGGGAGCTGAACACCCACAGAGCCCTGATAACCTGAGTTCTGTCTGAGCTGCCAGACACACACAACACCTTCTTCAAAAGCCTGGCTGCACCCAAACTGCTCCTCAGTGCCTCCCTACTGCCCCGGGATTGCCTTGGATGGCATCATTCTCTTCAGAAATAAACCAAGGATAACTCACAGTAAGCCCAGGAGCTCACTGAGGGAACACTCAGTGCCCTCCTGCAGGAGATCCCAGCTCAGGGGATTCCTCAGCACCTGGCATTCCACTCCAAAGTCCCACCAGCTGTGCTCACCAACAAAGGGTTTGCTTTCTGTAAGAACTAAATAAGCCAGAAGTAAAAGTCTAATTGATGACACTTTGCCATTGCCTTCTGTAAAACTTGGAGTTTGTATCCCTTAGCTTTGCCACTTGCTGTTTAAAAAAATTAATTTTTTAAAAATCAAGTTAGGGCCTCAGCTCCCTCCCTGTTTGCTTATGCCAGGACACCCCTTTTCCCCCCCACCTCCTAAATCACAGACCCACTGAGCATGGAAAAAAACCCCCAAGACCACCTAGTCCAACCTTTGACCTAAAAGTTAAAAGCTGCACTGACAAAGACTGAAGAATATCCCACCTTGCAGGCAGTCAGGAACTACTTAAGAGTTACTATGATTTCAAGTATTTTGCAATCACAACACATCCTTCAGACATCCAATTCTTTCAAAATTTAGTGATGAATTGGCACCTGCTGTCCTAATCCCATTTGTTTCCACAGACACACCTGGCCAAATAAACTCCCACAACAGACAGAATATCATAAGGTTTCCTACTGTTCCTTCCAGATCCAGGCTGCTGAAAAGTCTTCATTAGCATAAGTCTTTTAATAAATCTGTATTACTTAAGCACAGCTGAGAAGTTAAAATACTTCAGTCCTTAAAGCCCACAGGACTGGGAAAGGCCCATGAAACTATTTAAATTCAGGCACAGTTTATCAGTGGAAATCTGTTTCAACACTAAACCAAACAGAGACAACAAAACAATGACTGCTTCTCCCTGGTACCAAGAGGAAACCAATTAACTTCATCAAAATATGATGAATTCAAATCCTTAGCACCTGAATCACCTTATCTGAATCCCTCTCCAGGCTCTCTAAAGCTCCCCCAGAGCAGCCCACGCAGCCCAGCTGAGTGTGGAGCTCACCTTGGCTCAGCCCCAAGGCTTTGCTTCAAACTTCCACACTTGGCTCCTTTCCTCTTCAAAAACTGTCACAGATCCAGAGCAGGGAACTGATAACATCCACCTGGGCAGAGGATGGTCCAACTGATAACATCCACCTGGGCAGAGGATGGTCCAACTGATAACATCCACCTGGGCAGAGGACTGGAAATCATCACTGCCACTTTACCTGTGGGATATAATTGAACTGGTGGGCAGTGATGCTTTCCTGTTGCTGCAAAAGCCCTTTTCCCTGGATTATGGCTCCTTCCTAAATCCTCTCTACCATCCAGCACTTCCTGAAATGTGTGATACTGTTGGAACAACCAAACTGGGTGCTGGGATAAAGCAGAGGTCTGACTGCATCAGCTGCAGCACAGACAACAAATTAAACCATTTACTGCTCCAAAAAACCCCCCAGGCTGTTCCAAACCCAGGGAGTTTGGGACAATACTGGCAGAGCTGCTGCATTCAGCACACAGGAGCTGCAGGGAGCAATCAGGGGTGTCCCACAGAGCTCCCAGGATCCTGGATGTGTCCCCTGAAATGTGGGATCCTGAAACTGCCAGGAACCAACTCTGGCCACCCAACCCTGGAGCAGGGAGCTGCTGCCTTGGGACTCACCATGGCCCCAGCAGCAGATTTGGGATGCACCAAACAGCTCCAGAACGAGACAAGAATCCTGAGTGTGATGATGGGAGCAAGCAGAAAACCAAAGAGGATTTAACAGCATAACATGGACAAGGAAAAGGCCTAAGGCAGACACCTCTGGAGCAGCACCCTGCACACATGGAAGCACAGGGAGGGTTTAAGGGTCAAAGGAAACCTGGAACTCAAACTTGTGACCTTTTAAACCCCTTGTTCAGGCAGGTGGGATGGTTTGTCTCTGGGCAGATAGAGCAGACAGAGCACAGAGTGATTAAAGTTTGGGTGAGAAGGGACCTTAAAACTCATCCAGTGCCACCCCCTGCCATGGCAGGGACACTTTGCACTGTCCCAGGCTGCTCCAAGCCTCATCCAGCCTGGCCTGGAACACTTCTCTGGACACCCAGCATCAGCCAGAGAGGGAGAATTTGAGGAACTGGAGCAGGAAAGGAAAGTGAAAGCACAGACCACTGTTCAAGGCAGCAACACACAACTCCTGACCACCCTGCAGTGACTTGGATTCTGTCTTGCCTGAGTTTTCATACAGTTCAGAGCAATTCCAAAACAGCCCTGTGGCTGACCAAACCCCTCTGGAAGGAGAAAGCACCATGTCAGGGCTCTGCAGCCCCCTGAGGCTCTGCTGGGTCTCCACAGGATTACATCAGACCTAAGGGAGAAATTCCTCCCTGGGAGGGTTTGAGGCTCTGGCACAGGGTGCCCAGAGAAGCTGTGGTGCCCCTGGATCCCTGGCAGTGCCCAAGGCCAGGCTGGATGGAGCACTAGAATGGGGAATGGAATTAAATGTTGTTTAAAGTTCTTTCCCACCCAAGCCATGCCATAACTTCTTCCCCAGCCAAGGGGTGTGTTGCACAACAATGTAATTCTGTCAGAGTTCTAAATTAAGGATTGCATCTCACAGAGGAATATTTTTACATGTCCACAATGTAACAGAAAATGTAGAAGTCACTGCTTCATGATACAAGTTTGTCATGAACGAAAAACGTCAGTATCGGTTATGTGAGTTTAAGAAAAAGGCAACTGAACATCCAAACCACAAGTTTTTAAGGGCAATAGTCAGTCAGTCCCAACAGATCACATTACCTGAATCACACTGAGAAGTCTCTCAGGGCAACTTCCACTTTCTTTCTTCAAACATTTAAACGACAACCTAAAAAGATGGGGAAAACACCAAGTGAGGGGTTTTTTCTCCAAGAAAGCAGCGATTTTCCACAGAAGAATTCCACCCCCTTAATTCACAGCTACAACACGGTGCTGCTTTTGCCCTGATTGAGCCTCCCGTTCATTCCAAGGCAATGGAGCTGCACATTGCGGGTTTCCCGTTAACTCCAAGGCACCGGAGCTGCACATTGCGGGTTTCCCGTTAACTCCAAGGCACCGGAGCTGCACATTGCGGGTTTCCCGTTAACTCCAAGGCACCGGAGCTGCACATTGCGGGTATCCCGTTCATTCCGAGGCAACGGAGCTGCACATTGCGGTCCCTGCCGCCAGCTGTTCCGCGGTCGGTGGGAGCACCGGGGCACGGCCAAACCGTCGCCCCAGCCCCAGCCCGGCGGCCCCACTGCTGCCGCCGCCGCTCCCCTCAGTCCGGCCGCCCCGCCGCCGCTCCCCTCAGCCCCGCCGCCGCTCCCCTCAGCCCGCCGCCCCGCCGCCGCTCCCCTCAGCCCCGCCGCTTCCCTCAGCCCGGCCGCCCCTCAGCCCGCCGCCCCGCCGCTCCCACCTGTGCCTGCGGAGCTCCCGCGGCTCCAGGGCCGCCCGGGCCGCCTCAGCGCTCCAACGGTCCCGGCCGCCGCCGCGCGGCGCCCCGGCCAATCAGGGCCCGCCTCCGCCGGGGGCGCGCGGGCCTCCGCCAATCGGAGCCCGCCAGACCCCGCCCCCTCTCGCGCCGCAGCCAATCGGCGACCTACGCAGCCTGGCGCGCTCCCGCCCCCGCCACAGCGCGCCCGCGCCGCGCGGCGCTCACCCCGGGGCGCGGCGGGACTGCGCAGGCGCAGCGCGAGCCGGCGAGGGGGTGACCCCGCCCCCTGCCCGCCCTGAGGGGATGGGGATGCGTGAGGGGAGCGGGGCGGGTAATCTGGGGGCTGCGTCAGCCACGGATGTTCCCTTGCAGCCATCCCTCAGCACCATCCCCTCAGCACCTTCCCCTCAGTGCCGTGTCAGCCATCCCTCAGCAACATCCCCTCAGCGCCGTGTCAGCTATCCCTCAGCAACATCCCCTCAGCACCGTGTCAGCCATCCCTCAGCACCGTATCAGCCATGGCCATCCCGTCAGCACCATCCCCTCACAGCCATCCCTCAGCACCACCCCCTCAGCATCATGCCAGCCACAACCACTCCCTCACAGCTGTGAGCAATACGCCGTCCTTCAGAACAATCCTTTCACAGCTGCGAGCGACTGCCCTCCCCTCAGCTCCATTCCCTCAGCATCCAGCCACAGCCATTGCTCAGCTCCTTCCCCTCAGCTCCGAGGGCTGGAGCCAGGCTGAGAGAACTGGGAATGGCCAAGCTGGTGAAGAGAAGGATCCAGGGAGAGCTCAGAGCCTTTTCCAGTACCTAAAGGGGCTGCAGGAGAGCTGGAGAGGGACTTGGGACAAGGGATGGAGGGACAAGACACAGGGAATGGCTTCCCACTGCCAGAGGGCAGGGATAGATAGGATATTGGGAAGGAATCCTTCCCTGGGAGGAAAAGGATGCCCAGAGAAGCTGTGGCTGCCCCTGCATCCCTGGCAGTGTCCAAAGCCAGGCTGGACAGGGCTTGGAGCACTCTGGGACAGTGGAAGGTGTCCCTGCCATGGCAGGGATGGGACTGGATGAGCTCTGAGTTCCCTTCCATCCCAAACCATTCCACGGCTCTGTGTTTCTATGGACTGGGAGGACAGCTTAGCCCTGTAAGCACCTGGAGGACATGTCGCTGTTCCCAGGGCAGGCTGCTCACAGCTCCTGCCGCAGGAACCACGCGTGTTTGCAATCCCCGTTCCACGGGGTGGCCATCCGCCTGGATAGCACTGTTCCCTGGCAATCCGGGATGGCACAGCTCGCCTTGCTGGCAGCCAGCGGGAGCACAAGCGGTCCCGGCGGCGTTTCCTGAGGATCCGGCAGGACGAGCAGCTGTCTCGGGCTCCTCTGCCCCGTGTGGAAATGCCACGGATCCTTCTGTTCAGTGTTGTCTGCGCCTGCTGGAAGGGAGGAGAATTCCTACAGCGAGTGCGGAGAGGAGGCACCGCTCTGTTTGCATGAGTGGGAGGGAGATGGTTGGTCAGGAAATAGGGAAAGGAGAGGGAAAAGCGCTGCTGGGACGCTGTGGTTGGTGCTGTGCCGATGCTCATGCCGAGCTGTCTGTGCCAGTGACAGGGAATTTGTCCCGGAATTCCGGAGTGAAGCCCACGGGTGGCACTGGAACCGAGTTAGGGAGGGCTGGTGGGGAGGGTGATTCCTGCTGGCTGCATTCGCATCCTAAACCCAGCAGCAGCCAAAGCAGCATTTGGAAAAGCCGTCTGCCGTGGGCTGGAGGGAGAAGTGCTGGAACCTGGAAAAACACCAGATGGTGCCATGGCTTTGGTGATTTCTTTATGCCTCCGACTCTGGGAGCTCGCTCTGCCCTAATTGTGGGCTGTGCCCATCCTCCTTCTTCCTAAGGGTCCCAGGGGAATTCGGCCTGGCTGGGGAAAAAAAGGGTTTTACTTACTTAACAATGAGACAGAGCCATTAATTAGTCACACGGATTAAAAAAGAGGATAAATTAAAGTCTAGTGATGCCACCAAGCTGCCACCTGAGGGCTAGGGTGGATTATTCCCACTGGCAGGTTTCCAGCCCCTTCCATACTTGAAATACAGAATTGTTGATACTTTTAATGTATTTGGGGAAAAGAAATCCCAGGCTTTTGTACATTCCTCAGTGCTGCTGATTTTACCGAGCTGTTAAGTGCATTCAGAGTGTTCCTGTCAGGAGAATTGGTTACACACCAGTTTTCCTAAATCTCTCAGTTTAAGGAAAATCAAGTTCCTATCACTTGATTCAGGTTTCTTCCTGTTTCTTTCTTTTCCCCAATTCTACAGTTCCATGCTCCTGAAGTGTCTTGGAACCCCAAGAAGTGAGGGAACTGCAGAATTTATTAAGGCTAAGTAGTAAACCAAAGTTTTCTCCTTAAAATATGCCAAAAGAAAATTTAACAGATGTCCACAGCTTGTAGAGCCAGGAAGTACAGGCCAAAGGAAATCCCTGCAAACCACCATCAGCAGGACTCAAGGCCATAACCCCAAATGTTTTCAGTTAGCAGAAAATGAATCATGACAGTGAAACATGTTTGTCCATGTGCTGAGGAACTACAGGATTGTACATTCATTCCCGAAGAGGGAGCTGTGGGAGGAACAGAATCCATGGTAGGGCATGAGCCACAGGGAAGGATTTTGTCTGCTGCCATGTCCTGAGGGCATGGATATTCCAGTGCCAGGCTGGGAATGGGCTGTTGGGAGCAGCCCTGGGATCCCCTTGAGTGAGATGCCAAGGTGGAATTTTATACAGGGATGAGGTGGGCTGGAAGGGGCTGAAGTGCCCTGGAGTCACTTTGTGGGTGTATCCTTGGGACAGTGCTGGAGACATTAAAACCTGTGCCATGAGCTCCCATCCCATCCCATCCCATCCCATCCCATCCCATCCCATCCCATCCCATCCCATCCCATCCATCAGCACAGGTAAATCCCACTGTGGGGAAGGAAGGTAAAACCCCATCCATCCCAGGTAAATCCCATCCATGGGGAAGCTGTGGTAGCTGCAGTTCATTGCCCATGGGATCACATCCTGGAGAAGCCCAGAGGCATCCAAAGGTGAAGTTCTCAGCCTGGCGTTTCCATTACAAAATCCACAATGCAGGATTGGAGAAGTCTGAACTGAGAGGGACAGGAGTTCAGTTCAGTGTTGAACTGGGAGGGAAGGGCTGGGACATGCAGCAGTACCAGGGCAATAAGGAATGTTTGGTTGGAAGTGCAGCAGCTCCAATGCTTTGCCATTTTTTATTTTATCTCACCCACTGAAGGTACCCATGTACCTTAAACAGGAAACAACTCCCAGGGCAGGCTGGGGCCAGGCACCTCCTGCTTCCCAAAGGGGCACCCTGAGAGCAGGCAGGAGTGGCTGCTTGGCCCAAGGAAGAGCTCCAGCAGGAGCTGGGATTTGCAGCACATGGAGATGTGTCTGCTCAGACCCCCCGACCTGCTCAGTGCCCTGGTGGGACTCCAATCCCCATGGGAACTCAGTCCCATTCGGGGGGATTTTCACCAAAAGCCCTGCAAAGTAAAGAAATCCCCTGCTTTGCTGGAGTTCCCATGAAATCACTGGTGGAAGTTTGGTGTCCAAATCCCCTGTAAGCACTGTGAGAAGCTCCCCCAGGGTGGTGTTGGTCAAAGGTGGGATTCCATGAGCTTGGAGGTCTTTTCCCACCTAAATGATTCTGTAGAGAATCCACCCATTTATTCCCATTCCAGGTTTGGAGCAAACCCAGTCGCTGTGGGTTTGGTTTGGCTGAGCAGGATCATCATTACAGGGAGGATCCATCCCAGCTCCTCCTCTTCCCACGTGGCTCATCCCAGGTGGTCACAAGGAAACTGAATGATTTCTGGCAGCACAGGCAGGACATTGGACTGGGAAGTGTCCTGAAGGCTCTCCAACTGTAAAACCTTCCCCAAAGCCTTTGCTCCTGGCTTGTGCTTCCCTGCACAGCTCCCACCCGCTCTCCCCCCAGGCTCCTTTCCCTTGTTTTTGTGTTTTCAACATTATTACATCTCAGATCCAACCAGCTCAAATACTTTTTAATACATTGAAAATGTAAAATAAAGCATATACGAAGTACATACAGTATATATATACACATATTTCAAATACTTAAAATTCTTATGTAAAATATGATTTTTTTTTCTATATTATTTGTGTAAAAATACATTTTCAAATGGTGTCACCTCGATTTTGCTGTACAGACCCTCAAGCCCAATCGAAGTCCCTTTTAAAAAGGCAAAAGACAAAGGTTTAGGATTTTTGGAACTGTGTTTACAGGCCTGTTGTCCACATAGGAAAAGCCTCTGGGAAACAGTATTGGATTGCTTCTTTGTGAGAATTCCCATTTTTATTGCATTAACGGCAGGAACTGAATCTTTTCAGTTGTGCTGCAGTAACCCCCGCTGGCCTCGCCGAGGAACTGCCCTCCGGTACCCTGTCACCTCCTCCCAACCCCTGCTTTGCCCGCTCTTTACCCATACTAAAATATATATTACTTAAAATATATTACTGTAAGCTCTTAGACTCGCTCTGCACCTATAGCAAACGGAAGCATTAAAAACAACCCAGGGAGCACTGCGGGTCTCTCCCTCCCGGCACACGCTGGAGCCGCTGGCCCTGTGGCACTCGGGTGGCACTCGGGTGGCACACAGGTGACACACAGCCCAGAGTACCCAGTCCACTCCTCAGGGCCCCACAATGCTCTTCCCAGCCCTGCAATGAATCTGTGCTAATCAAAGTGATCATTTGGGGCTCTCCCATGGCCCCACAGCCTCCCACATTCCCGCTGTGGGATCCTGCAGGGCGAAACCCCAGCCTGGTCCTGCTCTCCACCCCTTCCCTGAGCCTCCCCGAGGAGAGAAGCCCCAAACCTGCTCCCAATCCACCCTCCCACCCCGGATGGTCTTTGCTGCCTCCCTCCTGAGGATCCC
Source organism: Lichenostomus cassidix (assembly GCF_008360975.1). NCBI lineage: Eukaryota > Metazoa > Chordata > Aves > Passeriformes > Meliphagidae > Lichenostomus > Lichenostomus cassidix. Next base: position 112,791,369 of record NC_139483.1, on the reverse strand, counting down.
TCCTGAGGATCCCTCCCGTTAACGACCTGACTAGGAATTGCTGCCCCAGCAGCTGTTTTGTGCAACCAAAAAAAGATCCAACTCCCCAACCAGTGCAACTGCTCCAAACCTCTTCTCTCCTGTAGATTTCAGTGAAATTCCACAAAGAATTCCTTCCCGACCTGGCTCCAAACCTGAACCCCCAGAGCTGTGCTGGCGCCTTCGGTGCCACAACCCTCACATGGGGAAGTGAAGGATTGGTCACGCTCTAATTCCAGTTCTGTCTCCTGAAAAGGGAAACTGAAACCTCTTCCCTCGCTCAGGTTCCTTTCCCTGCCGCAAACACTCTGACATCAGCCTTTGGAAATCCTGGATTTTTGATGCTGGCATTCCCTGCAGTGCTGTTAAATTCATTCCTGGGGGAACAAAGTCTAATGGTTTAAACTCTGCCACGACATGCCTTTATTGATAAATCCTGTGGAGGTGGAATTACTGTCTGGGGGAAGGTTGGATGATGGGAAGGAGCCTGGGCTGTGGGGCAGGCTGATCCCACCCCAGGCTGCAGGATTCCCCCTTGTGAAACCATCATCCCACACCCAGCTGCAGCACATGGGAAATCCCAGGACTTTATCCCTATTCCAGGGAGTAGTTCCAGGGATTATTACACCAATCCTGAATGATTTCCTCACACTGAGTGCCCTCTGCTCCACCAGGCTGTACCAGCAGTGCTCAAACCTCAGATGGGCACCGAGAGAATTGATTTCCTTAAGAAGAAATGGAAGAAAAGTAGCCCAAGCAAAGTGTTGATCCATGAAATGGAACTAAGGCACTGACAGGTGTAAACTCCCAAGTCACCAACACCATCCTGCTCTGGCCAGTGCCAGCCTGGGGCCACCTCCATGTCCAGGATCACCAATGCCCCACTGTCACCGATTGCCAACATCACCATCCCGGGATGGTGACACCAGACAGGCACATTCCTGTGGGAACAGCAGCTCCCTGCACTGCCAGGGAAAGGGCACAGCAACCCAGATCCGTGCTCAGCAGAGGACACAGGGGAAATCCAATGGGAGGAACCAGCTGGAGCCACAGCTGGGGCTCTGACAGTTTGGGAAATGCCAGGGGAGCTCTGCAAGAACCTTTCCAGCAGCAGCTGCAGCAGCTGGAATGCCTGTGAGTGCTCAGGGTCTCAGCTCCCTCCTCATCCTCTGCTTCCCCCTCTCCAGCAGCCTGGAAAAACAGAGAGGAGGCAAGGAGTGAGCAGAACTGACCCAAGTGTGCAGGGAAACCTCTCATTCTCCTGAGGCAAGAACCACTTGGTCAGTTTGTTGTTCAACCAGCACCAACCTGCACATCAGACTGCCAGGCTGTCCCAGCCAGGAATGGAAGTGCCTGTCAGGATCACAGGAATGTCCCTCCTGTCTAGATGAGGCCTGAGGGAGGAATGAACAGATCCTGCTCTCAGGTCCAAGCCAGCCTACACTGCATCCAAAGTTTACAGAAATGCAGGAATTCCTTTTCCCAAACATGAGCTGGAAGTGGCAGGAACACACACAGGCAGGGGCTCTTGGGCTACCACCACCACCACCACAGGTGCAAGATGCTCATGGGGACAATTTTGTGCAATTTTTTTGAGATTTCAGTTTTAGACTGAAAAAAATCGAGTTAATTTCTAATCCCTAAATCCTCCTCACCACGGGATGCCTAAGCAGTGATGTGGAATCACGACAGTGGGGGTCACTGCTCTGCAATAAATTTAAGATGCCAGAACCCAGAGCAGGTGATGCTGCAGCTCCTGCTGCTCCCTGTCACCACGGCATCAACTCTGCATCTCCCTTTTCCTTATCATCACCAACTAAATCATGGAATCATGGAATATCCTGTGCTGGAAGGAATCCTCAAGGATCACAGAGTCCAACTCCTGACCTTGCACAGACACCCCAACAATCCCACCCTATTCCTGAGAGCATTGTCCAAATGCTCCTGGAGCTCTGGCAGCCTTGGGCGCCACTTGATCCTTGGAAAATCACCCAGGGAATTCTCTGCTCCTCACCACCAGTGCCAGGCTCCCAGGGAGAAGGGGAGGGGAGCAGTAGTACAAAGGAGAGGGGAAGGGAAGGCTGAGGACCCCGTGCACCACTCAGCTGCCCCACTGCTGTGGGAATATTGCTTCAGCTTTAAAAGGCCTTTGGATTAAAAGTGAATTCAGTGCTTTTCCATCAAAAACATACATAGCTCTGTTCCCTGACCAGGCTGCAGCAAGGCCTCTGCCTACCCCAGGAGGGAACAGCCCTCGAGTGACTCGTGCTCTGTCAGCATCCTCAGCTCCTGGGAACACAGGGTTTCCATCAACCCAATGAAGGAATCCAGGAGCTGACAGCGAGGACAGGTGGCACCAGCCGTGTCCCCACTCAGCTCCGAGGGGCTGCCCCAGCCCACCCTCCCTCAGCTGGGCCCAACTCGGTATTTCAAACACAAAGAGCCGCCCAGCGAGCCCCAGGCAGACACTCCTTTGCCTTTCCCTACACCCAGGAAATAGAAAATCTTGGCTAGAAACTGGAGATGTCTGACCATGGGGGGGGTTTGGATGAGCACAAAACGCTTCCCAGAGCACAGCAGGACTGAGGGTGACACTTTGTGTCCTCACCTGTCCCCTGCTGGCTCTGGGCCGTGGGATGGCAGCTCCAGCTCACAGGGAATGCCCAGCAGGGCAGATTGCTGCCCAGTCCTGCCAGGCTGAGCACAGCTGTGTGACCTCTGCTCTCGGTGGGTCACCAACAGCCCCAGTGACTGAGCTGTTCCAGTGACCCCATGGTCAGGACAGCTCCTTCTTTCAGTTCCACCAGTAGCACACCAGACCCCACCTCCCTTCAGCTGGGATACTGGAGAGGGGTGGATTTGCACACCAGGAACACCAGCCTGTATTGCACAGCCCAGGAGCCCTCTGGGAACGGCCAGCTCACGGGGAAAGGCAATGGATGGAAAGGCTGGCACGACTTCATGGTGCCTCCCAATTCCCCACGGTTTGAACTGGGAGCAGCCTAGGGAACCCACTGAGGGCTCTGCCTTGGTGCTCCATCACCACACAGGGCTGGACTTGGATATCCCATTCCCTTTGCCAAGAGAATTCCAACAACGACTGATGGGGAGAGCAGAGCTCAGCAAACGTGCTCAGAGCAGGCTGGGGTTACTGGAACTGCAGTACAAGTCAAACGCTACCTCCTAAAAGATTGAAAAAATATCTTTAAACAAAATAATGTGGCATATTTACATAATTCCTTAAGTGCAAACTCTTGTCACAATTCACGTAGTCGAGCGCGATTTCGACTCCCTGTACAAGAAGGTGCTCTTTCGTTAATGAAAGAAGGACTCTACTCTGTATTCCTGATTCAGTAACGTGTCTCTTGTGCAAGGCAGTAAAATTCCTGTTTCTTCCCAAGATACTTCCCAAAGCGACCCCCAGAGGAAGCCACAGTGTTTCCCACACGCTGCGGTTATCGCACCACGAGGCAGGAGACGCAGAGCTTGGAGGGGCCGATGCAGTCGTCATGGCAGAAGGCACCGCAGCCCTTGCACATGATCATGGCTTTCAACCTGCAGTAACATTTGGAAGGAGGATCCTCCATCCCGCCCTCCTCGGCGAACGCCTGCACCGGGAGGCTCTGCCCGTGGCCGCCAGAGTTCACGGCCTGGCCGGCGGGGATGGTGGTGACCGTCACCGAGAAGGACATGACGTTGCCCATGGAGCTGGCCAGCTGGTTGCACTCGCCCATCAGCGAGCCCTGCACGTCGGGCGAGGTGGAGACGTTGATGGTGCCGCTGTAGCTCGGCCCCAGCAGCTGCGCCCCGGCGCCGCCAGCCAGCTTCGGGGGGTGCGGGGCGGGGAGCAGAGGGGGCTGTGGCTGCGCAGAGTCCGGGGGCCCCAAGAGCTCCGTGCTGCCCTTGCCCCTCATGGCGTGGGCCATCTGCTCCTGTGCCGCCTGCAGCAGGCCCCGGGCCAGCGCCGTGCCGTCCAGCGCTGGTGAGTTCTCCTTGGGGACAACCGGGGCTGCCTCGGCCCTCCCGGCCTTTGTCCCCAGGGCGCCGCGATCCGCAGGGCCGGTGCAGCGTGAGCTCTGCTCCTCCTCCTTCTCCCCCTGCCCGGAGCCCTGTGCCACCTGGGGCTCCTCTTTGATGTTGACGCGCTCCCGTTCATCCCCGGAGCTCTCGTCATCTGCGTCCTCCTCGCTGCTGCTGCTGCCCTGGCCGCCCATCTCCTCGCACTCCCCCAACTCTGCCTGGGCAGCGTCGGCAGGGCTGCTCAGCCCCAGGCGGGGCTCGGGGTTCAGGCAGAAGCTCCTTCTCAAACTCTCTGAGCCGCGGCCGTAGGTGGAGATGTTGAGCAGGTAGTGCCCAGACATGGCGGGCTTGGATGTCCTCCTGCCCGTGAAGCCCAGCATGAATCTCTGGCTGGTGTTTTCCGCTGGGAACCCTGAGTGCGGCAGGTTCAGCTGGGAGGGCTGAAGGACGGGCAGCACGTTCTGCCTCTGCACCCTCTTGATGAGAGTCTGCAGGATCTGCTCCTGCGTCGATTTGCTCAGCGCCTCGTGGCACTGGTGCTGCTCAGCGCTGGGCTCCTTTCCCGAGGGCAGCGGGAAGGTCCTTGGAATGTGAGGCAGAGGCCTGGTGTGGCAGAAGAACTTCCCAAGCTGCTGGGGGAGTAAACTCGACGGTCTGTCCCCTGCCTCGGCGCCGTTCCCCGCCGTCCCCTTCTCTTCCTGAGGGGCCACGGGAACAGTTTTCATCTCTGCTTTGGTGAGCGCCTTGGGCAGGATCTGCTCCAGAGGAACGCTCTTGCCTTGGAGCAGCTGGGTGACCAAAGGGTTGTTGGCAGGAATACTGGAGCTCGCTCTGGGCAAGGCTCCACCCGGAGGGGATTTAAGGCTGGGTGCTGCTGAGGAGGTGCTGGAGGGTGGGACGGGTGTGCCCACAGCTCCAGCCTGGGCTCCAGGGCCCGCGGGTGGCAGTGAGGACACCAGAGGGGAAGATTTGCTTTTGGAAACGTCAGAGGCCGCGGGTGCTCCCGGGGCTCCGCTGGCAGCTCCGTTCCCAGCCGCTGGAGCCCCCCGGGCCGGGGCAGGAGGGGCTGTCCCTGCCTGCTCCCCACTGCCAGCCCCTGGGGACCCCGGGCCGCTTGTCCCCCGCGCGGTCCCCGCGCCGTTCCCTAGCGCCGGGGCTGCCGCGGGGGCAGCTGGCTGTAGTTGTGCTCCAGCAGGATGGCGAGGAGCTCCCTGCTCCGGGGCTTGGCTCTCCACTGGGGCACGAGAGCCCTGGCAATGGGGAAGAACCCTTCTCGAACTTCCCCCGCTTCCAGCTCCTGCCAGCTGCAGTGTGTTGGCTCCAGCTGTGCTCTGGGTGCCTCCAGGGGTGTCTCTCCCGTCTCCCCCACTGCCCGGGGGTCTCCCCCCTCCCGGGCCCGGCCCTGGCACTGCCCCTCCGGCCGAGGCTGCGGCGGCTGCGGCCGCTGCCCTCTGCGCCTTGGCCTGCTGGGCTCTCGCCTTGATGTCGGCCAAGGTCCTGGCGCCTGTCCTGCCTGGACTGCCGAGGGAGAGGGGGAATCGTGCCCTGGGAGAGACCTGGCCGGCAGGAAATGGCATCGGGGAGATTCGGGACACGGGGATCTGCAAGAGAGGAGAAAAGCACGGCTGAGATGGGGAACGTTCGACCCACAGGTTGGAGTGTTTGCAATTTCATCTTGGAGAACTGGTTGTGGTTGTGGAGAAATCCCTTTGGGGAAACCCCTCCTCTCCCTCCCCTGGGATCCCATATCTGACCCTTGGATGCCCCCCAGGCAGATTTAGGGTGGTACAAACCCTGTGGCTCACAGTGGAGCTCATCTCTCGAAGTGACAACATTGGACACCTCCACCCCAGAGCCCCCAGGCTCCCTCCCTGAAGGGCTCACCCAGAGCTCAGCCCTGCCAGCCCCTGTCCCTCTGTTCCACATGATTCTGCTGTCATTTCTGTCCTTTGAAAGGTGTCACCATCCTGCTCGACTCAGCCTTGCTCTTCCACCCTCACCCTCCTCAGTGCCTTTGTACAAAGCCATAATGATCCCTTGAGCTGCAGAAAAAATAATTTACTCTTTCCTTCCAAAACATTTCCCCCAACATTCCAGCTGACTTTCCCTGTGCTGAGCCCTGCACTGAGTCTGGTGTTCCCCTGTTCCCTCTGCAGAGATCTCAGAGAGTTTATCTGAGGTCATGTTGATTTTCTGTATCCATAAAAGCATTGCTGGATCCCACTGATCAACCACCACTTCATTTTTGGGGAATGGCATGTCTTGGGGACATTTCTGTCCCTATTTTCCCCTGCTTTGCAAGAGAAACTGTTCACAATCACCTTCCACTCACTCTGCTGTTAAATTAAATCCCACCTTTATTGCCCTGGCTGGCCAACCCTCCTTCCTGCACAATATTCCAGACCTCTTTTATGGACAGATTCCCCAGCTCTGTGTCACTGACAACTTCATGGATGATTTCCTGCCTTTGTGCTGTTCTTATTAACATGGTGAGAACGATGAGCTGCTTTTAAAGGTCTGAGTTTGCAGCCTTTTAGTACAAAAGGATATTAACAGGGGAGAAGAATTCCTAGGACTTACAGGAACACAGGAATTAAGTTTCTGTCTAATGCCTCAGACCAGCAGGTTCAGCAGCAGCTGCCTGGTCCTGTGGCCTGGCTCTCCAACCCAAGGGATCCCAAAGCCTGGAATGTTTCTGTCCTGCTGCCTCCCCCTGCCCATCCAAGCAGGACACAACTCCCTGGTTCCTTTCCCAGGTGGCTTCTTGCAAAGCCTCAGCAGCCAAAGGGCTCTGGAGCTGAGATGTTCCCCAAAATGCTCCAGCTCTGGCACTGCTGCACTACAGACAGTGCTGCCAGAGGGTCTGGATCCAAACCCAGTGTCTGGGCTGGCTGCAGGAAGCTCTGGATGGCATCCACTCCTCCTGCCCTGCATGTCCCCACCTGCCAGGCTCCCTGCACCTCTGTCACCATGGCCCTGCAGAGCCTCTGCAGCTCTCCCTGTTCCCAGCCTGGCACAGCAGCAGGTGTCCTGCCCAGGCCATGGGGTGGCACGAGATGAGTTCTAAGGTCCCTTCACCCAGAGCTCTGTACCATTCAGTGGCTCCTGAGTGCCCAGGTGAGGCATGGCCGTGGCTCTGTCCCTGCTGGGCTCACCTTGAGCGGAGGCACCCGAGGCACTGCTGCCCCTGGCCCGGGAAAGGGCTGCTTCCGAAACGCCTGCTGGTGCTGGCAGGGCTCCACCAGCCGGGCCTTCTTCTCAGGGCTGCCTGGAGCTTCCTCCCTGCTCTCTGACTTCCTCTTGAGGGTCTCCACGCCGACCTCCATGGCCTCACTGCCGGGGGGTTTCTTCTGCGGCGTGTCCAGAGCTGCCGCGGGGCTTTGCGCCTTCGCCGCTCCCTCGGCCGCCTCGGGGCTCTTTGGTTTGCTGGGGACACCCACAGTGTCCTTCCCTGGCCCCTCCTTCCCTGCCCCAGGCTTCCTCTGCTCCTCAGGCTTCTGGCTGGCAGCACTCTGGGGTTTCTCCTGCAGGGCTTCTCCGTGGGTTCTCTCTCTGGCAGGGACGGAGCGCTCGCCGGTTCTCACCGCCCGCCGCTCCGGGGAGGCTGAGGCTGCCTTGGGCTGTGGGTCCTCTCTGCCCTCCTCTCCTGCTTTTCTCCCAGCTGAGCCCTGGGCTGGCTGTGCTTTGGGCTCCGATGGGGATGTGCTGTGCTCCTGCTGCGGGGCTGAGGGGCTGCAGGGCTGGGCTGGCTCTGCCTCGGGCTGTGCTGTCAGTCGCTCCGACTCCTCGGGGCTCAGCCCAGAACTGCCAAGAGAAACAGAGGGTTTGCTTTGTGAAACATCCCTGCAGAACCAGCCCATCCTGGGGAAATGGAGGCAGGGTTCTGTAAATGAACTCCCAAAATAAATATCTCCTGCACCCAGTTCTGTGCCACAGTCAGTGAGAACCTTCCCTGCTGACAATCCTTCCACAGGAAACAGAAATCAGCATCACAGATTAAAACCAACTCAATGGAACACTAGGTAGCTCCAGCCCTGTTCCAAACACCAATTTTCCAGGCTGCACACGATCTGTCACATTGGGTTTTTCCCCAAACATGACCCCATGAAGGTCCAGTGACTCTGGATTGCTTCGCACCCCACAAATCCTTAGGGGCTGGAGGGAACTGAGGTGCTGCTCTTGCACATGTCCCCTCCATGCTGTCCCCTGTCCCCCTAAAGCTCCAAGACTGTGCCTGTTGTCACCTTTCCACATGCATGGACCTGGGTCGGGTGGCTGATAAAGCTTTTTCAGCTGCACTCCCAGCCTGGTGCCTCCCTGAAATTGGTCCTACAGCCTGTCTGGACACATCCCCTGCCCCTGCTCATCCCAACCACACCATGGGATGCCACAAAGAGGGGTTAAAACACCCTGCAGGAGTGGGAGGCAAAGGGGCTGCAGGGTGAGGACAAAACACAAACCTGGCACAATGCAGGACAAGAAATCCCTCATCAGTTCTTTCCACGTTTGTGTTCCTGTCCAGGTTTCTCAGTAACTCCCTCAGAAACCCAAAACCCTCCCTGTAGCCCCAAAGGATGAGAAAATCCTGAAGCAAGAGGAGCCACAGAATGAAGGTTTTGCACATCTGGGGGTTTAAGCAGGTTGTGTGGGAATGAAGTGGCTGACCCTGAGTGGGACTAGCTTGGCCACCACAGCTCTGAGGGCCTCCAGAGCCCAAAGCCCAGCAGAACTGTGGGAATTACTCCAAGCAAGGAGTGGGAAGAGGTGCAAATCCCAAAGACAGCCTGCACTGGTTAAAGTGTGAGGCATCAGGGCAGCAAACCCCTCATGCCTGACCTGCATCCTGCCAGCATTTCCTGGAACCAGGTGAAGCCAGAGAGCTTCCTCAGGGGTCAGGGCTGATGAAACTCAGTGTCCATGGATGGAAAAGCCCAGCAGGAGCTCCTGACACAGCTCAGCTCTCACCTCTGCCCATAGTAGCTCTCAAAGAAGTGCTCCTTCCACAGCTCCACCTTCTTCTCCTTCTCAATTTCTTGCCTGATTCGGAGCTGCATTTCTGGGGTGAACTCTCCTGTGGGATGCAAAAGGGATTTGTGAGGCAGGAAAGGGGTGGACAATGGGGCACAGGAGAGTGACCAGGAGCCCTGACAGCCCAGGGTGCTGCACCTCCCTGAGCCCCAGGGACTCTGGTGCAAGGGGGCAGTTAGGGGAATGGAGCTGGGAATGGCTGGAGAGTGTCCAGGGAAAGGAATGGAGCTGGGAAGGGGCTGGAGCTCCAGGAGTGGCTGAGGGAGCTGGGAAAGGAGCTCAGCCTGGAGCAAAGGAGGCTCAGGGGGACCTTGTGGCTCTGCACAACTGCTGACAGGAGGGGACAGCCAGGCTGTGCTCCCAGGGAACAGGGACAGGAGGAGAGGGAACAGCCTGGTCAGCCTAGTAAAGGCCTCACCTCCCCCACAGGGAAGAATTTTTCCCCAATATCGCAGTAAACACCCAAAGTTTGAGCTCAAAGCACTGAGCACCCAGTGCTGGTGACACCATGCTTTGCTCTGGGACAGCATTTCCCTTCTCTGCCCCCTCAGCAGTGTCTGTGTTTAGGTGCCACAACTCCAGAATGCCACAGCTCTACTTCAGAGCTCAAAACTTCAGAAGATTTTGAACACCTTTTTCCTTCTTTGCTCACCTCTTGCAGAGATTTGCTCTGTCAGCTCAACACAGAACTCCTCCTGCAGCCCCTCTGACCTCAAACCCCCCAGCTCTGGGCTCCTTTTGGCTCAAAGCCTGCAGTGAGTCCCTCCAGAGCTGCAGGAATATCCTCCAGCCATTCCCCAGGCACTCCCCAGCCGTGGGGATGTGAGGGGAAGCTTTACCTTCTGACAGCCTCTCCTTCCAGCCCTGGGCAGCTGAGGTGAAGAACTCGTTGTTGAGTGCAGAGCTGCTGAGCTTCATGAGTCCATCTGCCCCCACCTGCCAGAGACACAGCCTGGGTCACCTGTGGGCAGTGCCAGTGTCCCTCTGGGCAGTGCCAGTGTCCCCCCTGGGCAGTGCCAGTGTCCCCCCTGGGCACAGCAGTGTCCAGCACTGCCCACACCCTCGGGATGCTGCCTGGAGCTCATTCCAGGGAGAACCAACAGCCCAAACCCAGCTGGTTTGGTGAAACCCAGGAGGTTGTGGTGAACAAGTTTTGTCTTGGGGAGGCTCTGTGGGGTTTTGTCACACAATTCCCCCAGCCAGGACAAAGCAGTGCCTCAGTGGGTGACACTAAAAACATGCTGCTGGGGGGTTTGTTTCTCCCAACAGTTCTGGAAGATTTGGGATCATTCCCACTGTCCCAGGTTGCTCCAAACCCTGTCCAGCCTGGCCTTGGACACTGCCAGGGATCCAGGGGCACCACAGCTTCTCTGGGAATTCCATCCAAGGGCCTGCCCACCCCCCAGGGAACAATTCTTTCCCAATATCCCATCCAGCCCTGCCCTCTGGCAGTGGGAAGCCATTCCCTGTGTCCTGTCCCTCCATCCCTTGTCCCCAGTCCCTCTCCATCTTTCCTTTTGGTCCCTCCAGGTCCTGGAAAGCCACAATTACATCCCCCTGAAGCTGAATTCACTCTCCCCCAGCCCCCTGCCCCTCTCCCCATGGGCACCCAGGGTACCACCCCAGCATCTCCACCCCAATTGCTCCCTGCAGCCCTGCAGGGTGCAGCAGCCCCAGGGGACTTTCCCAAGCTCTACCTGTCTGTCCACATCGGGCAGCAGCAGCAGCAGGCGCTGCTGGCACTCGGCTGGCAGCACAGAGAAGGTGTGCTTGTTGATCAGAGCCCTCAGGTTGGTGTTCACCAGGATGGAGTCTGGAGTCTCCACATCGATCTCAGCACAGCGAGCTCTCTTCAGCTGCCCTGCAATGGAGCACAGCTGCCTCAGCCTCACTGCTCTGCTCTGGGGGTTGTCCCACAGCAGTGTCCCAGGGCCACCCAGGAAGCCATTCTGTCCCTCTTTGATCTCTGCACACACAGCCACAAACAGAGCCTGGCAGATCCTTCCAGCACAGAACATTCCAAACCCACTCAGTGCACCTCACTTGGGATCCTGGCAAGGAGAGCTTCTCAGGAGCATTTCTGCAGCTCCTTTTGGCCACAGCAATTTTCTGTTTCAAAGCTCCAGTCAAGGTCAGATTGCTCCTGGGGATTTCTTTTGGACTTTCCAGCTCTGTGGAAATGTCTGTTTTCCCCCAACACGATGTGGGATAGAGAGCTCAGACTGAGGGAATGGCTGGAGCAGTGCCAGGGCAGGGTTAGGGTGGAGATCAGGAAAGGTTCTTCCCCCAGAGGGTGTCAGGCACTGCCCAGGCTGCCCAGGGAATGGGCACAGCCTGAGGAGAGTTTGGACAGCACTGCCAGGGATGCCCAGGGTGGGATTGTTGGGTGTCTGGGCAGGGAGAGAAGTTGGACTGGATGATCCTTGAGGTCTCTTCCCACTCAGGACATTCCTTGATTCTATAAGAACACTCCTGGGTTCCCTGGGGCTCACTGGGGTCAATCCCACCCTAGGCAAAAGGAACCAGGAAGGTTGGGAGGGCTGAGAAAGCTCTGACTCCAGTGAAGGGCTGGGAGCCAAATCCAGTGAGGCCTGAGGGATGGAGATCCTGGAAGGAATTTCTTCTTCCTTTTCTATGTTATCAGAGTGTGTAAATCCATTAAAAAACCCATAAATAATGCAGCTCCTTTTGTGATCCCCAACAGCTGGGAATCCCAGCAGAAATCCCTGCTGGTGAGCACTGGGAAAGGCTGATGTGCAGATGGCAAAATTGAATTATTTATCCCAATCAATTCCCAGCAGACTGGCAGCTCCTTCCAGAGTCCCTCAGCAATGGAATTACCACCCTGCACTCCATTTTGCTCCTTTAGGCTTTTGGAAAAGCTGGGAAATCCATCCTTACTTGCGTGGAGCCTGTCGGATCTTGGGAATGGCTTCTTGCCCAGCCCTGGCAGGGAATTCTCCAGTTTCACTGAGGGGGAGAAGCTGGACGTGGAGTTTGGGCTGCTGGAATGTCCATCTGCCTGCTTCCCTTCCCAGCCTGCAGGGAAAAGGACATGTTGGAACACAGGGATGCACAGCAGGAGGATATTCCTGCGTGGAATGAAGGTTGTCCAACACCCAAACCCACCCTGCAGCTCCAGAAACTCCTCCACAGACATTCCTGTGCTCCTGGAGCACTTGCTGCCCAACAGCTGAATGCAGGAGACCCCTTGGAGCCACCAGAACATCCCAAATTAAAGGCATGGAAGGCACATCAGGAGTGCTTTGAGTCTATTCTCAGTCAATCCCAATTTATTTCCCACCTACATCCAACCCAGGCAGGATCCCATTAGCACTTCCAGAGTTAACAGAGCTCCTGCCAGGGAAATCTCTCCACACCTCACACATCCTTGCTAAACTGCTCCCCTCTGTCACACCTTTTGTTCCATCAGCTCATCCTGGGGAATTCTCCTCCTCTTCCCAATGCTCAGGAGAGTTTCCCATCCTGTTCCCTTCCCTTCCCTTCCCTTCCCTTCCCTTCCCTTCCCAAGCTGTCCCAGCTCTGCCTAAACCCCCAGAATTGTGGGATCTCCATTGCTTTCCACCAGAATGTTGTTCCTCCCCACCTGTCCATTTAATTTCCTGCTCTCCACACATCCCACTGTCCCTGAGCAGCATCACAGGGATTGGGAAAAGGGATTTCATGGACAAAAACACACAAGAGCCACTCGTGTCACAAGAACCTCCCTAGGGATGGATTTGCAGCCTGGTGGGGCTGCTGAACACTGATCCCACCTGGAACCAGCCAAGGAACTCCAGGGAAAGCCTGGAGCCAAGAGAAGATCCTGACCTGAGCCTGAGGAGAGCATCCTAAGGTGGGAAGGGCAAGACTGGCTGGCAGTTTGTGGCCTTTGCACCACTGGAGTCTGAACAGGAGAAAATGAACTCAGAAATGAATCCCAGATCCTGCCCAGGACAGCCTGAGGGTCAGGGAGCTCCCAGGCACTCCCAGCTCCTCGTGGCTCCAGGAAAACCCTTACCCTGCTCAGGGCATTTCAGTGGAACTTTCCCATAATTGCTCCCAGGATAAAGATGTTTTTAATGCCAACACTGAGGCTGCAGTTATCCTCTCTGGCTGATCCACAGCAGGGATGGAATGAGGACACTGGGAATTCCCCTGGCTTGGAGAGGGGTTGGCACTAACTGGAAGTGTTCCACATCCCTGCAGGAAGTGAGTGTGGAATGCTGAGCTCTGCCAGGATTGTCTGGGACACTGAGCCTGTCCTGGGAATTCCTGAGCCAGGGAATTCAGCAGGGACTGCCTGATCCCAGCTCCTTCCTGCCTCTTTGGCAGGGAATGACCAGGAGGCAGCTGCAGAATTCCTTCTCTCCACAGGCAGCTTTCCCTGCTTCCAGCACAGCTCCTTGGCTGAAGGACTGCCAGCTTGGGCCTGGGCTGGGGTCAGTAATTAATATTAATGAATTACCCACAGCACAGGCTTTGCTGGAGAGCTCAGTGGCTGGAAAAGGCTGGGATTTGGGACTGGAGATGCAGTTTTTTGGGATCTGGGGCACCCTGGGATAGTGGAAGGTGTCTGGATGAGCTCTGAGCTCCTTTCCCACCCCAATCAGCCTGGGATTCTGAGGTTCTGTGGCTCAGGTGGCACAACCAGGACATCACCAGGGCAATCAGTCACTCTGGGAGTTACTGCCAAGAGTTCGGGATTCCATGGACAATGTGGTGCTGGCAGGAGAGCTCCTGCCCTGCTGGAGCAGCCAGAGCAGAGCAGTGACCTCATCCACCTCCAACAGCACAAATTCTGGGAACCCTTTCAGGTGAGAACAGGACAAGGAACCAAACCTGCAGGGTGAGCAGCCACTTTGGGAAACAGAAACACCAGGAGGAATCTCAGAATATAAATACCAGGAGAAATCCCCAAACAGAAACACCAGGAGAAATCTCCTAACACAAATACCAAGAGAAAACCCCAAACAGAAATACCAAGAGAAAACCCCAAACAGAAATACCAGGAGAAATCTCAGAATACAAATACCAGGAGAAATCCCCAGACAGAAATACCAGGAGAAACTCCCATACAGAATCACCAGGAGAAATCTCCAAACATCCAAGGTTTATCCAAAGTTTATCCAAAATCTCTCCAAACCCCCAAACACCAAAACCACACCAAACACCAAACACCAACACCCAACCAAAAACCAACACCAACAACCAACACCCAAACAACCAAACACCAATCCAAGATCTAACCAAGGTCTATCCAAGGTCTATCCAAGATCTCTCAAGGTCTATCCAAGCTCCATCCCCACCTGGTGCCTCCCTGACAGAACCCAGGCCCTGCAGTCAGCAGTTGATGATTTCAGCACCCACAGAACCCTCAGAAGGATCATTTCCCCTCCAGGCCATGGATCAGAACAATCCCAGTGCTGCACTTACCTGATTTGCCAGGAGCAGCAGCCTTGGCCTTGAGCAGGACGTGCTGGTTGGAGGGCAGAGCCATTCCTGGAGCCATTCCTGGAGCCATTCCTGCCCTGCAGTGCTGCTGCTGCTGCTTCTGCTGCTGCTTCAGGGCCTGAGGGACACAGAGCACCACATCAGGACTGGGATTTGGTATCCTAAATCAGCCCTGAGCTCCCCAGCACATCCCCACTGCCTGCTCAGGGTGACACAGGTGACACACAGGTGACACACAGGTGACAAAGTGATCAAACACCAACACCCTACTAGGAACAAACGTCTCCTGCCTCTGCAGGAGTTCATTGTCACAGAACATCCTCCTTGTGGGAAAAGGATCTCCAGAGAAACACAGGGAAAGGATTCCAGGGCTGCAGTTGGCTCCAGAGGTAATTCCACAAAGAATTTCAGTTATTTGGAGTTCATCCCATCTCCTGGAGAGAGCAGCTTCCCAAATCCCTCCAGCAGACACTGCCCATTAGGGATGGAGGTTCAATTAGCAGAGGAACAAAAATGCAATGCTAAAGAAAAGAAAACAAAAGGCTTTGTTTCAGAAAAGACTTGAAGCACCGATCAGAGCAGAGCCCCAAAGGGACTCAGCCAGGAGGGGTTTGGTTGAACTGCAACCCAAAGTTGCTGCTTGCAAAAAACCAAAATCCAAACCCAGCTGACCTCAGCAGCAGAAGAAATGACAACAGATGAAGAATTCCATGGAATTTCAGACTAGGAGTGACAGGATATGCTGTGCTGCACGGGGGGCAGTTAACTGGGGATTGTCACTGGCTTAGATAGTGATATTAACAATAAATAATAAATAATAACATTAACAATGAATAACAATAAATAATAATATTAATGATAATGACAATAATAATTGTCACACAGTTAGAGCCAGGAGAGGGAATGAATCTGTTAACTAGGGATCATCACCAGCTTAAATAACAATATTTCCAATAAGGACAATAACAATAACCCAGTCAGACCCAGGAGAGGGAATGAGTCCCTGCAGGAAGGTGCAGATCTGCTCAGAAGGCACAGCCCAGCTGACTGTCACACCTGAGGCAGACTGACAGCAACAGGACTGGGATAACCAAGGGACTCCTCAGATCCTCTTTTCCCTTCATCAAATAGTTCCTATTTAGCCACTTCTCCCAGAGCCTGGAGAAGATTCAGCCAGGTGGAAACAGCCAAATTGAATTGACCTCCTGTCACTGAGGGCAAAAGCTTTCAAAGAGATAAAGAGAGCTGGCATTTCCAGGAATAACCAAAACCCACAAATAAATTCAGGGAAGCTTTTCAGAGAAGCAGAGGGAGCAGTGACCATGTGGGAAGCACTGACCCTGCTGGGGATGGTTGGATTCTGGGGGCTCTGAGGGCTTTTCCAACCCAAATGATTTGGAAATCCCACAATTCCAGAGGCTCCTTGCATTCCCAGCACTCAGGGTTTCCCTGATCCTGGGAATTCCAGTTATTCACCTCAGGCTGGGTGAGGAGGAGATCCCTCAGTGGCCTGGAGGGATCCAAGGAGAGCACTGGAGCAATCCTTGGATTCTGAATCCCAGCCTCAGCACACATTCCATGGATTCCCATGGATTCTCCCAACTGCTCCACCTCTCCAGGGGGATGAGCCAATTCCAGCTCAGACCCTGCAAACCTCCAGGGTGGGATTTTTCCAGAGGATTTTGGGAATGCAGCCTGATCCCCTGCTCCAGGGTGTGGGGGTGGCACAGCTACTGCTCAGCTTGAGCTCTGCTGTGTGGATGAGTTAAATCCTGGTTTTTGGAATAGCCCCATTCCCATTCCCACTTCTCCCTCAGAAATCCACTCCCTCTTCCCTCCAGGAATGCTGGAATTCCTGCAGAGGGGAGAGCTGAGCCCAAGCAGCCCCTGAGCAACAATCCAGAGCCCAGACAGGATGAAGGACATGGAAGTTCCTTTCATTCCCCTTTCACTCCTAACGTGGTGTTTTCCAGTCCTGTCCCTTTCCCACTATCCCAATTTCCTCTTTTTAGCTCCTTTTTATAATTTCCCATCCCACCTTCCACTACCCCAGGCTGCTCCAAGCCCTGCCCAACCTGCCCTGGAACACTTCAGGGATTTCCAGGGATTCCCACAATTTCTCTGGAAAACCTGAGCCACTTTGGAAGGGAAGAGCTGTTTGGATGCTGCAGGGAATGTTTGCCAGCCAGGATTAACGAGGGCTGAGGGACACACAGAGGCTGTTCCTTAATTAATATCCCCTCAATTAGTGGGAAGCAATTTTCTGGGGATTCAAAGAGAGTGGAAGCTTGGAAGTTCAGAGGAAAACCTGGCTGCAGTGCAACACCCTGAGCTCCCAGGGGGCAAACAGCCACGTGGGAACAGAAAATTCCCAAATCTGGCATCACCTCAGCTCCCCAGGGCTGCAAGCACAACTCCAGTTCATCCTTCATCCCTGTGTGTTCTCCCCAATTACAGCCCTAATTAGGTCACTAATTAGTAATTTCTCTCCCTGCAGATCCTTTTCCAGGGACACCTCTGGAATGCCATCCTGAGTGACTGGGAAAAGCCAGGTTGGGTGGGAAGAGGCAAATCCTGTCTGGATTTGTGATTCCATATCCACAATCTCTTCACCCCTCACTCCTCACAACATTCCCTTTCCTAAGGAATAAATCCAACCTGGAAAAAGCATTTCCTTCCCAAGGATCCTGGGAACCCAAACAGTGCAGTGGGGAAACACCTGGGAATCCAGGGAACAATCCAGCTGGAATTTTTCATCAGGAGGAGCAAATCTGAAGCACAAAGAGCCTCCCAGCCTTGCTGAGGACACAGGGAACAGAATCCAGATATTCCCAGGCATTCCCATTCCACAGGCTTGGAAAAGTCACTCCTGCTGTGTCCTCAGCAGCCAGGAGAGGAGCAAAGAAAGGCAGAGAGTCCTCCTTTCCTTCTCCACACACTCAGAATCCATGGAATTCCTGCTTTCCTTCTCCTCCAGACACTCAGAATCAATGGAATTCCTGTTTTCCTTCTCCTCCAGACACTCAGAATCCATGGAATTCCTGTTTTCCTTCTCCTCCAGACACTCAGAATCCATGGAATTCCTGTTTTCCTTCTCCTCCAGACACTCAGAATCCATGGAATTCCTGTTTTCTTTCTCCAGACACTCAGAATCCATGGAATTCCTGTTTTGTTTTCCTTCTCTCCAGACACTCAGAATCCATGGAATTCCTGCTCTCCACCCAGGCAGCATCCCCAGAATTCCTGCTTTTCCCATCCCTTTCCCTCCCTCTGGATTTGCAGGAATTCCCCACCAGGGGAAGAATTCACTGAACTCTTTTCCCCCAAAGTCTAAATTCACCAAACCCATTTCCTCCAACAGCAGAAACCACAGAAACTCCTCAAAGGATTGGGGAAAAAAGAAAAAAAAAAATCACATTTTACAGCTTTTCTCTAGGGTAATAATTTAAAAACCAGATTTTTTTTAGGGAAAACCAAGGGAATATTGCCAGGATCTGCAGGATTGCTCACCTGTTTGAGAGCCTTTTTGCTGTGCTTCTGGGAGGAGGAGAGACCTTTGCCTGGGAGGGAGGGAGAGGGAGAGCTGCACTGCGGGGAGGCGGCAGGGGCCAGGCGGGAGGAGACTGGGAGAGAGAGAAAGAGATAAATAGAAATAGAAATGTAAATATAAATATAAATATAAATATAAATATAAATATAAATATAAATATAAATATAAATGTAAATATAAATATAAATATAAATACAAATATAAATGTAAATATAAATATAAATATAAATATAAATGTAATTATAAATGTAATTATAAATGTACATATTAATATATAATATAAAAATTAAAATTAAAATAAAAAATAAATACAGAAATAGAAATAAATAATGTAGGTGAAAATGTAATTGTAAACACAAATAAAATATATAAATATAAATATAAATGTAAATACAAATGTACATATACATATAAATACATAATATAAAAATAAAAATAAAAATTAAAAAATATAGATATAGCTATAAATAATGTAGATGAAAATGTAATTGTAAACACAAAATATATACATATAAATATAAATATAAATACAAATACAAATATACATATAAATACACATATACACATAAACATAGATAATACAAATGTACATAAATATATCTAAATAACAATATGACTGGAAATATAAAAATATATATTAAAATATATATGTAAGTATAAATATAGATATAAGTGTAAATGTAAATATAGATGTAAATATAAACATTAACATAAATATAAATAACATAAAAAAAGAAAAATATAGATACAAATATAGATATAAATAATGTAGATGTAGATGTAAATGATAACATAAATATAAATATATATGTAAATATAAATATAAACAATCTAAATCTAAATATATAAAAATATAAATACAAACATTAACATAAATACAAACAATATAAAAATTAAAAAATAAAAATAAAAAATAGATATATAGATGTAGATATAAATAATGTAGATGTAGATGTAAATGTAAACATAAAAATATATAAATATAAATATAAACAATCTAAATCTAAATATATATAAATCTAAGTACAAACATTAACATAAATATAAAGAATATAAAGATAAAAATATGAAAATTAAAATCAATATATAGATATAAATAATGTAGATGTAGATGTAAATGTAAATATAAATATACACATAAATATTAAAAACTATAAATAATATAAAAATATAGATATAAATAATCTTAATAATATATTATTAATATATTATTATAATAATATATTAATAATATATAAATAATCTTAATAATAAAATTTAAAATATAGATATAGATAGTGTAGATGTAAATGTACATGGACAGTATTCAGCCCAAGGCAGATGGAGTCTCTGCAGTGAAGCTCCAGTTCCAGGTGATTTCATCCTTCAAGAGCCTCATTAGGAGCAGCTAATTAGGATGGGAATTCACCAGCAGCTGCTCCAACTGCTGGTGTGGCACAGGATGTCCCAAATCCAGGATCTGGGGACATTCCCACCTCCCAGGTGCTCCAAACCCATCCTTGGACACTCCAGGGGCAGCAGAGCTGCTCTGGGAATTCCCAATTCCCAACATCCCACCCAGCCCTCCCTCTGCCATGGGAAGCCATTCCCTGTCTCCTGTCCCTCCATCCCTTGTCCCAAACCCTCCCCAGCTCTCCTCAATCCCCTTCAGGCTCTCCAAGCTCTCCCTGGATTTTTCTCTTCTCTTAAAAACAAAAACCAGGAAATTCCTGAACGTCTCACCCCTGGATTGGGGAGATGACAAACCCCTGTGGGATCAGGGAAACCTACCAGGGAAGGTTTGCAGGGAGGTTTGTCCCATGGGGGATAATCAATGGGGTCACACAGAGCCCAATGAATTAATTAATTCATTAACACTTCCCAGCAATCAGCTCTGAGCAGGATGAGGCAGAGGAGGAGCCAAGAGATAACGAGGCAGATCCTAATTAACAGCAGGAGAAGGGAACCTCCCCAGAATAATGCAGCAGCAGAGACCAACATCCCAATGAAACACACAGAACAAGGAACAATTCATTACAAAAGTTAATTGATCAGGAACAATTAATGACAAAAACCTCTCCTGTGTGGTGTGGATGAGTTGGAAACAAAAATCACCACTGCAGGGGCCAAAAACCCCAAACCCTGATGTAGCTCCCAGAGCAAACTCTGTCCCTGCTTGGAAACAACCTCAGCAATGTTTGTAACCCAGATTTGTGTCCTGCTCTGGGTGGAAATGTAGATCAATAAATGCTGGAAAAGTTCAGAGTCTGCTCAGCCCCTGAGAGGCAAAGCAGATCCCAAACTCCCTGGGATTCTCTCAACATTGGATAAAGAGAACTGGGAGCAAAAATAATCTGTTGTTAAAGAGTTTCCTCAAACTTCCAGAGAATTTCGACAAAAGGCTCCTAAAACTTGGTTTGGCTATTGTTTAAAAACAAAGAATTGGCAGAAGTGATGCTGGAAGAGAGGAGGGGAGAAACCTCAGAGACCTTGCAGGGCCCAAAGGGCTGCAGACCAGATGTGCAAACCCCAAACCCATGGTCAGACAATTCTCCTCAACACAGAAATCCAGAATGTGGGCAGGAGGGGAAGCAGCAACATCCATTTCCCCAGAATTCCCTGCAGAGGATCTCAGTGCTTCACCTCCTCAGGCTCTGCAGCTCCACAAGGAAAAGCTGCACTTGACTCCTTTGGGCTCAAAGGAAAGTCAAGCTGAACTAAAAATAGAAATTTCCTCCCCAGCTGTGCAGTCAGGAGCTTAAAATATCCCAGTTTTAAATGGGATGCAGATGTGTGACATGGAAAAACTTGGAGGGAAGTAATTAAAACACACTTGGAGGAGAGTGGAGATGTCTCTGGTTAATCACAGAATCCCAGAATGGTTTGGGGTGGAACTGAATGATCATTGAGATCCTTTCCCACCCAGACCATTCTGGGATTCACTGATTCCATCCATTTAAGGGTCAATGAGGCACTGGGGAAGCAGGAAAGAGGCAAATCCACTGGGAAGGAGAATAAATGCAATAAATGGATTTTCTGGAGGCTCCCTGGCTTTGATTCACCTGTTTGGCTCAACAACAGCAACACCAAATGGACACTGAGAGAAGAGAGAGAACCTTCTCTGTGCCTTTGCCAGCCTTGCTCAGCACATTCCTGGGAATACTCTCGTAAAAAAGAAATAAAAATAAAAAATACAGCAGGAATCACAGCAAAGCCTGCAGGTGGAATTCCCTGCCAGCAGCAGCTCCAGCTCACTCCCCAGCCTCATTTCCATTCGTTTGCAAAGGTGCAGCAAAAACAGCTGGGAAATATCC
Source organism: Lichenostomus cassidix (assembly GCF_008360975.1). Taxonomy (NCBI): domain Eukaryota; kingdom Metazoa; phylum Chordata; class Aves; order Passeriformes; family Meliphagidae; genus Lichenostomus; species Lichenostomus cassidix. The sequence continues at coordinate 112,770,006 of NC_139483.1, read as the reverse complement.
AACAGTCACATTTCAGTCCCAGGCAGTGTCCAAAATTCAGATTTCAGTCCCAGGCAGTGACCAAAACTCAGATTTAAGTCCCAGGCAGAGTCCAACAGTCACATTTCAGTGCCATGGAACTGTCCAAAATTCACATTTCAGTCCCAGGCAGAGTCCAAAACTCAGATTTCAACACTGATTTTCCACCTCTGGCAAACCACAGCCGGGAACAGCACCAACCCCATATCCCTTTCCCTCTGCTCTACCCACAGCTGTGCCCATGTCAGACTCTCCCTGTCCCCAAACAGACACAGCAGAGCCCCCAAGGTGGAGTCTGGCAGGAGCAAAAGGCTCTCAGAGCAGATTGCCCAAGGGGGGAACAGCAGCACAGATTTCCCCAGCTGTGGGAACAGAGGGAGTGACAGGGAAATCCCACAGCCAGCAGTTCTGGTGCTTCTGAAAGTCAGGACATTGCTGTGGGTTCTGAGAGGGAAAGATTAACTATGAAGTGATTCTTTACCTATTAACTAATTCTTTAACTATTGAGTAATTCACTGGATATTAACTCATTCTTGCCTGGAGGGTTTGAGGCTCTGGCACAGGATTCCCAGAGGAGCTGTGGATCCCTGGAAGTGTCCAAGAAAGGGGTTTGGAGCAGCTGGGACAGTAAGAGGTGTCCCTGCCATGGCACTGGATGAGCTTTAAGGTCCTTTCCATCCCAAAATATTCCATAACTCTCTGATCTCCTGGCCTGAGAGATGCCAAAATCCTGAGGGCACAGGGAGAGTGTTGGGCTGTCAGTGAGGGCAGAGATGTCTGCAGCATGAATAATTCCTGTCCTTCGCCTCATTTCCCACAAGTGATGAAAACACAACCAAAGCTGACTGGGAGAAATCCTTGCCAAGAAGCCCAACTGGGAACTGCAGCTCCTTAGGAGAGCTCAGAGCATCAGGAATTCCAGGGAATGACATCACCTGGAAACAGGGATTGGGAGATTCCTCCTGCTAGAGGAGAACCACAGGAAGGAGTTACAGTAAAAAGTGGGTTCTGTGCTGCTGAGAGCCTCTAGAGGTGAAGGTGGCTGGGCTGGGAGGTCACTGCAGGTCAGGACTCTGCTGCTGCTACAGGCAAAGCTGCTTTGAGCAGCCAAGAGCAGGAGAAATCCCACAATCCCAGAGTCACTGAGGCTGGAAAATCCTTCCAGGACCATTGAGTCCAACCTGTGCCAAATCCCCACCTTGTCCCCAGCCCAGAGTGCCACAGCCAGGAATTCCCTGAACACCTCCAGGGATGGAAACTCCAAACCTCCCTGGGCAGCTCCTGCCAAGGCCTGACCACCCTTTCCATGGAGAAATTCCTGCTGATGTCCAATCTTACCCTGCCCTGGCACAGCCTGAGGCCATTTCCCTTGTCCTGTCCCTGTTCCCTGGAGCACAGCCTGACCCCCCTGGCTGGTTTGGGTCACTCAGGCCAACCCTGCAATCCCCCAATGGTTCTGAGGACTCCTCATGTCACCACACAGCACTCTGTATTTGCATGTACATTTTATATATATATATAATTTATACATCAAGCTTCTACTGTAAATAACAGTTGGACAGGAAATTCAATCACACTCAGAGCATTTTTGACAAACAAGTCCCATCAGAGACACCATTTGCATGGAGCTGCTGCCACCACTGGGGTGTGACATGCTGGTGACAGATCAGAGTGACACAAACACTGCCAGCTGCCCAAACAGCCCCTGGGCCAAAGGGACAGAGCTGGCAAAGGTGGGAGATTGTGCCCAAAGCTCAGCCAGGGCACTGCTCAGCACAGGGAAATGGGAATTGGCTGTCCAGGGAAGGGAATGGAGCTGGGAAGGGGCTGGAGCCCCAGGAGTGGCTGAGGGAGCTGGGAAAGGAGCTCAGCCTGGAGCAAAGGAGGCTCAGGGGGACCTTGTGGCTCTGCACAGCTCCTGACAGGAGGGGACAGCCAGGGGGGTCAGGCTGTGCTCCAGGGAACAGGGACAGGACAAGGGAAATGGCCTCAGGCTGTGCCAGGGCAGGGTCAGGTTGGACATCAGCAGGAATTTCTCCATGGAAAGGGTGGTCAGGCCTTGGCAGGAGCTGCCCAGGGAGGTTTGGAGTTTCCATCCCTGGAGGTGTCCTGGGAACTCCTGGCTGTGGCACTCAGTGCTCTGGGCTGGGGATGAGGTGAGGATCAGGCACAGGTTGGACTCCATGGTCTGCAGAGAAGCTCAATGAACTAAAAAAGGGAAAAAGGACATTTCTGTGCATTGAAATCCCTCCTGAATTGCACAATGGGATCCTCAGGAAGTCTCTTCCCCCCAGTCACATGCAGGGGCAGAATTGCTGCATTTAGAAAAGCTGATATTGATATTTCCACCTCATCTTCAGCAGGAGAAACAAAGTGACAGAACCCAAACAGAATTCTTTCTCATCTTCCTGGCAGCTGCTCTGGAGGGTGGCAGGCTGGGCAGGTTTGGCCCTTGGAGGACACCAAGCTGTCCCAGTAGAGCAGGTGTCACCCTCCAGCTGTGACCTGGCATTTCCTCTGTGCCAAAATGCAAAATTCTCCAGTTCCTCACAGTGTTTCATCCATTATTCCCATTTCTCCAGCTCAGGGCACTGCAGGAGGCACAGTGGAGATTTTAATCACTGCAGGGATTTCCCATCCCTGTCCCACTCCACAAGAGGTTTTGCTCATGAATTATTCCAACCTTGCCCAAATTTTCCAACCTCTTTTCAGCACCTGAGATTTTATAGACACCAAATGTAGACATTTTTCACTCTGAACACTGAGCTGGTCAAACAGAATTCTGGGAGCCAGGAGAGACTCCTCAGTTGTGCAAAGATTCACACAAGCTGGTCATTGGAGAAGGTTTATCCAGAGTCTTGCCTAGCTTGCTTTCCCTTTTCCCTTAAGGTTGGCTTTACTGTTTCTTTTTTTTTCTCATTTTTTTCCTTTTTAACACACAAACTTGGGTTGGGTTTTGCTGGAGGAAGTGCAGCTGTTTCATGATCACCTCCTGCACCTTGTGCCACCCAGCAGTGGTGAGATGCTGCCAAAAGCACCTGAAGGAGGTTTTTCTACAGCCTCACATGGTTTAAAACACCACAGAACCCCAGGAGTCCTTGAGAATCATGGAACTGTTTGGGTTGGAAAAGCTCTTGGAGACCAGGGAGTCCAACCATCCCCAGCACTGCCAAGGCCACCACTGCCTCATGTCCCCAAGTGCCACATCCACAGGGACAGCACTCCACCCCTGCCCTGACAGCTGTGCCAGTTTTGAGCACCTTTGCCATGAAGGGATTATTCCCAACATCCAACCTGAGCCTCCCATGTTGAACTGAGGCCTTTTCCAGGAGCCCTGCATCTCCAAAAGCTGTTTTTATCCCCAAACTCCAGGGATGACACCCCAGGGATGACACCAAGCAGCTGCTCCACTTGCAGCCCCACCACACGAGGGCTGTGTGACCCCAAAAGGCTCTGCTGGCAGATCTTCCCTCCCCTTACCTGCACAGGGCACAGCCCAGAGCTGCTCCATGACTATTCCTGTGCTCCATGGGCTCTGCAGAGGCACCAGGGCTCTGTGCTCCCTCCCAAAATCAAAGTGCTGCTTTGTGCTGCCAGAGCACTTGGTTTTGCACATATAAGGAAGTGGCAGCTGCTGCCATCCTGACACACTTCCTGTGTCAGTGGGGATGAGCACAGCCTGGGCCAGCTCAGCACATCCCTGGGCTCCCCACTCTGCATCCCCTGCTGCCTGCCAGCTCTCCCAGCAAAGCCCTGCTGCCCAGGCTCTGCAGGAACGAGCACAACAATCCCCAAATCCTTGGGATCAGCTGGATGCCGAGGGATGGGGATGCTGCTGACCTCAGCCTCACACAGGGCTGGCAGTCAGACAGCTCTGGCTGGGGTTGGGATGTTCTCCAGCTCAAATCTGGGATTTTTTTGGAAGAGGAAGGAGGTTTTTGGGTGTTCCATGGCACAGGAGGAGTGCAGCATTCCAGGGCTGATGCTCCACAGCTCCAGAGGAATCTTCCTAGCTGGAATTGATGCCCTGCTGGTTGAAAAGAGCAAACAGATGGAGCAAGGGAAAGCAAAAGCAGCAGGAAAAGCCTTGAAGGACCTTGAGGATCAACACCTTGAGTGGTTCAGCACCAACCCTGCCTCTCCTGCTCTCCAAAGCCAGGCTGGAGTCAGGATGGCTCCTGCCAGGGCTGCAGATTCCCTCATTCCCAACTCCACTGCTCCCTGACTGCAGGACAGGGTGATGAACCAGGCTGGCACTGAGCTGATTCACCTTCTGCTTCAGTTCTGCTCTTCCTGGCAACTTTCTGGATATTAAATGTTACTTTTTATACCCAGCAAGATCATGAAGCTGCAGCGTTTGCAGGAGGAAACGGACAGAATCCTTGCAGATGCATAAAGGAAATGAAATACTGAAAATGAAACAAAACCTTCCCTGCAGGCTTTGGAGAATCCCAGAATGGTTTGGGTTGGAAGAAAAGACCTTAAAGCCACCCAGTGCCACCCTGCCATGGCCAGGGACACTGCCACTGTCCCAGGCTGCTCCAAACCCCTCCAGGCTGGCCTTGGACATTTCCAGCACAACTCTTATATCCTCTCTGGGATAAACTGCAGCTCCCCAGTGCAGCTGCTCCAGCACAGAGAACTGAGTGTTCCACTGCTGAAAATCACCCTAAAACAGCACTGAGTGCCTGAAGAAGAGATGGGGATTTAAAAATGCTTCAGGCAGAGATTGGTTGGATTTTACAGAACCTCAGGATCCTTGAGGTTGGAAAACAGCTCTCAGATGGAATTCTGAAAGGGATCTGAAGGAGAAATCCAGCTGGGAATTCCTTGGAGTGAGTGAAGATGGGATTTACATCAATAATTCAGAGTTATTCACACACAGGACACTCAGCAGGAACAACACTGACCACAGCTGCTGTTCTAATTTCCCCATCATTTCTGATTTATTCCTCACTGGATGCTCACAGCTTGCAGAGCATTAACACCCATAAAACAGGACTTTATGCTAAAGGGTCAAAAATCATTCCCAGGAAAAGCCAGCAATCCCAGATCTCAGAGAGGAGCAAAGATCCTTTTCTGTATTTGTATTTTCTTCACATTGTCTTGTTTTGGCTTCTTTTGGCAGCTGTTTCAGGGTAAGATTTCCATGTTTTCTCACCTGGGTTCCTCCTGCCTTTCCAGCCCTTTGGTACATAAAGCTTTTATCTCAAATCTCTACATGTATTTCTACATAAAACTCTCTCCAAAAGATACCTAAATCCCCTCACAGTTTTTATTTAATATTGTAACATTGGAGGTGTAGAAAAAGCAGCCAAAAACTCCTTTTTGACCAAACATTTTGAGAGGATCTGTTAGAAATGAAAATATTCCAGCCAGACAGCTTTCCTGTCAAAGGATGGATTTGGAGTCAAGTTTAATTTTTAAGGTTTTTTTAACATTTTGTACTTTCCTGGTGCTTTCAATGCTTACAACTCTACATAACACAATTTTTTATTGGCCTGTGGCTCCAGGGCAGGGCTGACCCAGGGGGCAGAGAAAGCCTGGCAGCTCTGATGCCTGATGGTATTTGTGCTTTCTTTTTATACCATTTTTATACATTTTTATACCCTTTCCCTCTCCTTTACCCCTCACAAACATTCCTTGTACCTCAGCCCCACATGGTTATAACCCTTGTACTCTGATATTTAGCTTGGTTTGGGGATTCTCCAGGGTAAAAAAATGAAATATTCATAACTACCTCAAAACTAAAGGCTCCAACCTTGGCCAGAGCTCCTCTCTGGAACATGTTTGTGTAAACCAGGCTGGAGTCTCACTTGAGGGGTAATTAGAATAGGGGAACAATTACTTCATTTGTTAAGTTTCCTATTGGGGGATTTCAGGTAGATATGCTGATTTGTGAGGTCCATAAATTTGTATCCACATTGTACACAGTGTGCTCTCAGGGTGATTCCACCTTTATGAGTTGTGCACCTATTAACCCAAGGTAATTCCCTTTTTCCCTGTACTGCTGTGTCTGTCTCACATTTTTATCAGCTTTAAGGCATCAGCTCCAGGGTGTGCTGACCTGGGAGGTGTCAGAGCCTGGAACAGACCTGTCACAGGGATCTGTCACAGGGATCTGTCACAGGGATCTGTCACAGGGATCTGTCACAGGGATCTGTCACAGGGATCTGTCACAGGGATCTGTCCCCTGCCCACACCAGGCCATCCCACCTGCAACAGCACCAGCAGGAACGCTTGGAATCCTTCTGAGGAAACTTGGAATCCTTCTGAAGAAACTTGGAATCCTTCTGAGGAAATCCTTGGAATAATTCTGAGGAAACCCTTGGAATCCTTCTGAGGAAACCTTTGGAATCCTTCTGAGGAAACCTTTGGAATCCTTCTGAGGAAATCCTCTGAATCCTTCTGAGGAAATCCTCGGAATCCTTCTGAGGAAATCCTTGGAATCCTGAAGAAATCCCTGGAATCCTTCTGAGGAAATTCTCTCAATCCCTCTGAGGAAACCCTTGGGATCATTCAGAGGAAATCCTCTCAATCCCTCTGAGGAAATCCTTGGAATCCTTCTGAGGAAACCTTTGGAATCCTTCTGAGGAAATCCTTGGAACCCTTCTGAGGCAGCAGTGATGACAAAAACCCCCAAACCTCCCCACCCAGGTCAAACCATCCCTCCCAAAACACAAACTCACCTTTCCTTTTCCACCTGCTCTTCCTGCCGTCCTTGGCGCAGCCGTCGCTGCTGGAGCTGCTGTGCTCCGAGCTCTGCGAGTCAGACTGAGCATCACTGCTCTCCTCTGAGCCTTCTGACAGCTCCTTCAGCCCGTCTGGGATGTCCTTCTGCCAGGGGACACAGCACAGTCACTGCTGGCACAGGGACACTCACAGCCACAGCAAAACCCCGAAAGCCACACGGCTTTGTTTCACTGATTGGGGATTTTTTAATGCTGCTTCACTGCTGGCCCCAAACACTCTGTAACCTCCTGGAACACTTAATAAACTCCTGGAACACTTAAAAACTTCTAGAAACACTTAATAACTCCTAGAAACATTTAATAACTCCTAGAAACACTTAATGCAGGTGATGTTCTGAACCCAAATCCCATCAAAACCTCCCAGGTGATTCCTTACCTGCCTTTCCCTGAATTCCTCATCCCTGATCAGCAATTCCAACACAAGGGATGGAGGGAGAGGAGACAGGGAATGGTTTCCCAGTGCCAGAGGGCAGGGATGGATGGGATATTGGGAAGGGATTCCTGGCTGGGATGGAATTCCCAGAGAAGCTGTGGCTGCTCCTGGATCCCTGGAGTGCCCAAGGCCAGGCTGGATGGGTTTGGAACACCCTGGGACAGTGGAAGATGTCCCTGTCATGGCAGAGGTGGCACTGGTTGGGCTCCAGAGACAAATCCACACCCAATCAGGAATACTTTTTTCTAGTATTTAAAATAGAGGTTATTTTTAAAGATGCCAACCAGACAATTGCCCCTTTCTGCTCTCTGCCTGACACTGAGGATAAGGTGATTTGACATCTCCAGACACAAGCTGAGAGCACTGAAGAGGAAGTTACCCTTTTTAGGGTTGAAATTTCATTACCATTTTAATTACTCTTTCATTTCTGGGACAGTAATTAACATCAGCAAGCTGCACTGTGGGTAAAAAGGAACATCTCCAGCTGCACCTTCACACCCAGGAGCTGCTGAGATCCAAAGGGATTGTTTGTGCTGCCAATGAATAATCATTTTTTTGGGATTATCCTGGATATTTGGATGCCAGGAGGAATTCCTCCATGGAAAGAGTGGCAGGGGAGGTTTAGTTCCATCCCTGGAGTGTCCAGGGAATTGCTGGCTGTGGCACTCAGTGCTCTGGGCTGGGGATGAGGTGGGGATTTGGCACAGCTTGGATTCCACAACCCATAATTTTCCATCAAAAAGGGTTTTTCCATCCCCACTGGCTCTGGAATCCTGCCCCAAACCATTTCCAAGCCCCCAGGAAGCTGCCAGGCACTCACCTTGAGGGTGTAAACTCCCATCCGACCTGGCACCTTGTAGAAAATCCCCTCTTCTCCCCGGGAGTTGGTGTGCAGCATGGCATTCAGGCAGGCCAGGGGTGATGTCCCACTGCAGAGAACACCCTGTGAGTGCCAGGGGACACTGGGGACACTGGGGACACCACAAACCCTCACCCAGCCCTACATGCACAGCCAGACATCCCACAGCCAAATCCTATTCCCCAGGGGAATACAGGGTGAAGCTGCCAGAATAAGCAACAGGGAAATCAGTCCATGGAGGCTCCAATCCCAGGGAGAAGCAAACAGAAACCCACATGTTCAGGCTCCCCAGAATTCTCAAACATCAAAGTATTCCCAGAGTTTCCAAGCTCTTTGGAAGAGCAGGAAATTCCCAAAGTCCCAAAACAGTCCCAGAGTTTCCAAGCTCTGTGGAAAAGCAGGAAATTCCCAGAGTCCCAAAGTAATCCCAGAGTTTCCAAGCTCTGCTCTCAGAGCAGGTTTGGGGAGCTAAGGATTGGCTCCAGAGGGATTGAAAGTTGTGTTGAGGGTTTTTTCCCCCAAAAAAAGGACCAGGAATGAGGGTTGTGGGATGAGGAATGGAAAGCAGTTGTGCAATTCCCCCTGGGAGGAGGAGGGGAGATCTGCAATCCCAGCCAGGAGAGCAGAAACAGGAGATTCATCTTTTCTCCACTGTTGGAGGGGCTTTTGTTGGGCTTTTGTTTGGTTTTTGTTTGGTTTTTGTTTGGTTTTTTAACCCATCCTGCTGCAGACAGGAGCAAACCCAGGCTCTGAGGTCCCTTCAGCCCAAACCACCCTGGGATTTGATGATTTGACACTCTTTTCCCAGCCTGTGAAAAGCAGGGATCACCTGGAATTCCTCCCATTCCCGGGAAGCCCCAGGGAGGGGAGGAGAGCAGTGCCAGGGAGCTGAGCTGTGCCTCCCCAGCTCATCCTGGATCAAATCTGCACCAGGCAGGGTATCAGTGTTAATCCAAGCATTCCACAGAGTCCAGAGTGTCCAGAGCCACACTTTGGAAGCTTCCCAAGGAACAAAGCTCTGGCAGAACCATCTTCATTAAAGCTTTTCTCCTCTGGCATCCCCACTGCTCCTACAGAACTGATTCCCTGTTTAACTGCTTCTCCCTAGTTTTTATTCCTTCTTTTCCCAGGTTTGCTATCTCCAGGCTCCTGCCTGGCTCTGGGGGATCTCCTGAAAGCTCCCCCAGCCCTGGCACTGCTCCAGCCTGCCAGAGCTCAGCAGACAATTATGGCTAAAATCAGTCAACAAATCCCAATTAACTCTGAAATTCAGTTGGTCTGATTTGGGAGGAATTAGCATTGTCACATCCCATCCTTTCTGCCTCTTGTGGGCACTCAGTTCCATCAGGAATTCCTAATTCCAGGATCATCCCTCACTTTACAGCCCACTCTGGCTGCAGGGTGGCAATTCCCAGTCTGCCCAGTGTCCCCAAAGCTGCAGGGGGACAGGAGAGCTGAGCTGAGCTGCACCTCCAAAGTGACAAAACCCCACCAAACCATCCAAACCATCCCCAAAAATAAAATTAAACCAAGCCCAGCTGCTCCCCCAGAGCCTGGGTGAATCCCAAGCCATGCTGGACCTGCCTGATCCCAAGGGAAAGAATTCAGGGTGTTTTCCTTGGATCCCAGCTGGGATCCCAAACCCTCAGCCCTGGCAGTTTGCTCACCATCCATCCATCCATCCCACGGGATTTTGGGATGATGTTTATCCTTGGAGATGAGAGGTGTTCTGCTGGGATGGGAGGATTTCATCTCCTGCTGGGTCTCTGCTGCCCCTGAGCTCAGAATTCCCAACATTCCCTGATTCTCCCATTCCCTGTCTTCTGGTCTACCTCTGGCTACTTGAAATGCAGCAGCCCCAGGAATCAGATTCCCTTGATTTTATCAAGAAAAGAGCACTGGAAATACCTTTAAATATTAATTTTTTCTTATAACTATTTTTTTTCTTATTTTAATAGTGAAGGCCATTCCTGGGAACACACACTGGCAATTCCCACTCCAAAGCAGCCCTTGGAGAAGCAGGTGATGGAGAAGATGAATTTCTGTCCATCCCAGCTCCATCACCAGGCTGGGATGGGATGAGCTCTGAGCTCCTTTCCCACCCAAACCACTCCAGGATTCCATCAAAATGCCAGAAACTGCAGGAAGAGCAGGCCTGGCTCATGCTGAGGCTGATTTCCCCAATCTGCCTGGGCTGGTTTGATCCCAAATCTCACCTGAGCACTGGAAAGAGACTCCAGGCACCTCCAGGATATTGGGATTTTGTCTGCCTGGGTTGGTTTGATCCCAAATCTCACCTGAGCACTGGGAAGTGACTCCAGGCACCTCCAGGATATTGGGATTTTGTCCTTCCCAAAGCCACTGCAGCAGGATGGAGCTGCCTCTCCACCCCACAGGAATATTTCCCTGATCAAACCTGGATCAGTTCCTGACACAACAGAGCTGACTGGGACATCCTCCACCCCCAGAAATAACTGACATCTCATCATTCAATGCTAACAAAAGTCATTTTTGGCCAAACTTCCAGCAGAGGATTCCTGCAGTGGATGGCAAGGACACTGCTCAGGACACAACTGGCAGGAATCCCAGATTTGGGATTTCCAACACCCACAGCTGCTTTTCCATGCAAATATTGCTCAGGATATGGATTTCAGGGCTGTGCTGTGAGCAGAAAGTGCTTCCAGCTGTATTTTCATGATGCACTCCCAGCCTGTGCTATCCCAGCTTTATTGCAATTGGGAATTCCCTGGGAGTGGAGAGCAAACCTGACTGAACTGATGTGGGAAGGAGTGGGATGATGACATTTAACCATCACCCAGTGTCACTGACAAATAAAAGGGATCTCTGCCAATGCTGCCTGCCACAGGAAGTGGTGGATTAGTCAAGATTCCCTCCTAATCCGACTAAAAAAACCAATTTAAGAGATTTGTGGAATTTACAAACCTGTGATTTCCACCTAAATTACATGTTTTTACATTGTTGACTGAGCAAGGGGTTTTGGTAACTTCTAAATCTTTCTGCTGTTCTGAAAATGACCTTTTTCCATATCCACATTTCCCCTAGTGAGCTGGCAAAGTGCTCCCCAGGGGATCTCCAGCAGGTGACAACCCTTGTGCTGGAGGGACAGGAATATTCCTGATTTACTGTGGCTGCTGAAGGGCTAAACCACTTCTGGTGGTGTTTGCAGGGAAGAGGAGCTCTGAGGCCAACCCAAGGCACAAGGAATTGATATTCTGAGCTCTGCCCTGCTGAGGATTTCCCTGAATTACCCAACACCTCAACAAACCATCCCAGAATTCCCAAATTGCAGCCACCATCTCACCAGGACATTTCAAACTCCAGAAAAAGAGGTTTGAGTGGGAAAGGAAGGTTATGGTGAGGAGTGTGCTGGGGAAGGGGAGGAAGGAGGTGGAGCATTCCTTCCCACTGTGGAATCCTTTGGAAAATCCCTTCTTCTGCAATCCTTTGGAGAATCCCTTCTTCTGCAATCCCTCAGGAATATCCATTCCCACTTTATAATCCCTCTGGAGCATCCCTTCTCCCACTGCAATCCCTCTGCAATATCCCTTCCCACCATTCCTCAGGGACTGAGGTGACTTTTCCAATTCACCAACTAAACTGAGGCCAAACCCTCCCCTCCCTCAGGATGTATTTGGATTTTCCAGCTCTCTCCCAGCTCATCCCACTGGGATTTCTCTCTCCCAAGGTGACTTTGCTCTCCTGCCCAGCAGATCCCAGCAGGATCCCCCTGGATCGATTCCCCACCAGGATCCTGCAGGCACAGGGAGCTGCAGGGCAGGGAAAACCCTCTGGGAATGTCCTGCTTTGTCCCCAACGAGGTCACTCAGCCCCAGGGAAGCTCCAGCCAAAGCCAATCATTTCCCACCCAGCTGCCAGGACTCTGCTCAGGGGGAGATTTCCCATTTCCCCTCTCCCCAGCAGCTCTTTGCTCCACTCAGGACATTCCAGCTCCAGGGGCTGGGAATGCCAGCAGAGCAGCAGGACACAGCAGGGTTAGGGAAGCAGCTCCTTTCCCCCCGTGCAGCCCCAGGCAAGAAGCACAAACCCACATGCACAGCCAGCAGCTCCCAAGCCCCAGGATTCCCAGCTGGCATTCCCAGCAAGCACAGCGAGGGCAAAGTTACACCAGGGTTACTCCCAGGAGTAGGGAAAGCTGGGAGTTCTGCATTAGGGAATTGCAGGAGGGGGTTAGGAGTTGGGAACAAGCAGTGCTGGGTTTGGTCTTACCTTCTGCAGGTGGAGTGCAGCCCAAAAAAAGGAGAGAAACACTCCTTTAACAACTTCAGCAAGACATTGGGTTTGTCAGCAACCCACAGCAACCCTCCTCCCTCCCACCACAACCACAATCCAGAGGTTTTGGGGACAATCCTGAGCCCAGGTGAGGAGGGAAACACCTGCCAGGTGCTGGTTCTGTCACCTGAATGAGCTTTGTCTGCCATGTGGAAACACCACAGAATGGGAATTTACTCCTTTATTCTCCTCAGCCCTGATCCCAATTCCAGGGGATACAGCAGCCCTGCACCCCAAAATTCCAGTGGTTTAATGAAGCAGGAGTCTCCTCACCCCAGGGGTGATCCCAAAACTGCAAATAAAGCACATTTGGAATATTCCCCAGAGCCCTGGAACACCTGCAGTGCCTCACTCTGCACCAGCCCAACACAGCAGCTCTCCCAGTGGGATCTCTGCTTGCACTGCAGGATTTTGGAGGTTCCTGGAGCTGCTGGATGCCCCAAAAGCTGGAATGGGCTCAGGATCAAGGGGAGTGCAGCTGGAGATGGAGTTCAGGAGACACTGAAATTGGACTAATTAACAGCTTTAATTTAATTGTTATCCCAACAAGAGGATCTGAGCTGCAGGAACATCAGAGACTGGGCAATGCCAAGCCCTGGCTGGAACAAATCCCTTTCCAGCTGCAGGCAGCACCTCCAGGATCACCTCAGCATGGTCTCCACAGCTCCACAGCTCATCCTCATCCTCAGGGAATGTCAACCAGCAATTCCTGATTTTACAGCAGGAATCAACAGTGAAGCTCCTTCCTCTGAGGTTTTTGGGGCCTGCAGTTAAAATTCCCACATTTTTGGGCTCCTGTCTGTATTTCTGCTACAGAACAGCTCAGCTTGCACTGAAGAGAAATTCCAGATTGAGGTGTTTTTTGAGGCCTCAGCTCTGGTGTTTTCCAGGAGGGAAAGTCAAACTCTCAGGTTCCTCCTGAGCAGAGGGTGACATCCCACACTGCTCCTTGCAGTTGTGAACATCCTGCACAGCAGGAAACCTTCTGGGCAATTTTACCAAAAACTGCTACAGCCAGGCTGGGCTGGGATGAGAGAAGGGAATATTCTGCTAATTATGGATTTTATACCTTTGTAAGAGGGATATGGAGTCACCTGCTGAGCTTCTCCTCCACACAATAAATGTATTTATTTATGGTTCAGAGCAGGAAATGTTGAACACTGAGATAGCCAGGAGTGGCCAGAGGTGACACCAAACAAACCCTGTTGAACATTAACCTGCAGCTGGGACTGAACAGCTCTGAGTTGTGCTTGAACCACAGAGCTCCTGCAGAGATCTCACCTGGAGACTAAACCAAGCTTCAGACAAATCCTGAACGTCCCTGCAGCTCTGAACAGCTCAGCTCAGTCACAAACATCACCTGGGAACTCCTCAGCTGCTCCAGAGAAAGCCAAACCCCCTGAGAGCTGCAGGGATTCCCTGCAGAACTCCCTGCTGCAGCCCAAATCCCAAAAGGAACTCTGAGATAAACACCAATCCATCCCACAACTCAAATGCTTCCAACAAATTCTCCTTTCCCACTGGTAAAACATCAGGGAAGAGCCACAGAATCCCAGCTGTGAGTAAGAAATTCTGACAGTGGAAGGTGCTCCTGCCCTTCAGGATTAAGGTTTGAGGTTCCTCCCCACCCAGCCCAGTCTGGGATTCTCTGATTCCTTCTCTAGTCCAAACACCAAAGAGAAATTTGACTTCTGTCTCTTTTCCCCCTCAGAAAAGTGGTTCAAGAGTCTGGTTTGGTTTAGGTCAGAAATTCTGTGGATATTTCAAGTGGTCAGAGCACCTGCCTGCCCTGATTTCTGACCTGTGGTCAGCTGTATTTCCTTGTTTAACAATTATTTGGACAAAAGCAGCTCCTGGGTTTGGTCAGATGGTGCTCTGCATAAAATCCAAGGAAAACCAAACATCCACAGCTATTGAGAGCAAAATCCAGCAGAAAAATCTTCCAAAAAAAGTTCATTTTGATTAGACATTGTTGCACTGATTAGATATTGTTCCACTGATTTTAACACACCCAGGGAGAGCAAGGAAATCCAACAACAAATTAAAAATAGTGATTAAAAAAAACCTACTTCCCACCAGACAGCAGTGATTCCCTGCTGCTGACTCTCAGTGCCACCAACCCCCCGAATCCCAGAGCAGGGAATATTCCCAGCTATTATCCCACACACCTTCAAAGGCTCCCCTGGCACTGCCAAACACGCCCAGCCTTCCTCAAGCCTTGATGGCAGCAGAGATAACATCACAAATCTGGATTTTTTTTTTTTTGGGCAGGTCCTGGAGGCAGCCCTGGGCACTCTGCCCAGCCCTGGGTGTTCCTCCATGGATTTCACTGGGGCTGCAAGCAGTGACCTGCAGGTAGGACAGGTAATTCATGGAGCAGGGCAGCTCCTCCCAGCAGGGAAACTGGGGAAAGTGGGATGGCTGATCACAAAAAAAAAATGGAGTTTTAGCTTTGGGATGTCTGAGGACTGCAATCCCAAAACTCCTCAGAGTGCTGACTTTGGAAATGTCACTTTAGAAATGTCACTGCTAGAATTCCTTGAGTAACAGGGTAAAATCCCAAGTACAGGTGAGCTCAGCCAGGATCCCCCTGGGCTCTGCACTGCCACAAAACCATCTCAGGAAAGCCCTGATCTTGTCCAAAAATCCCCCAAATTGTCCTGCAGGTAGCAGAAATCCCTCGATCACTGATTTTTTCCACATTCAACTGCAATTCCAAGCTCTCCACACCTACCCTGGAGCTTCCAAATCCTCTCAGCTCTCCCCCCGAGCAGCTCCTGCCCAAGCACATCCCAGGGATCATTAATTAGAGGGATTAATTACCCTGGCAAACAGCAAAAACACCCCAGCTGGGCTCCCCATTCCCTGTGCTCATTCCCAGCCTCTGGAAAAGCCACTTGTCACTTCCCAAGCTGTTTGCAGCTCACTGAAAGCATCAGGGATTTATTTTATCAGGGATTTTCCAAAGCCTGATGTGAAGGTGATGTTAACTCACCCTCCCATCACCCCCCAGGCTCTGAGGCTGCAGATGAGGAGGTAAAACCCACAACAAACACCCCAAAGTCAGAGCTGGCAGAGCTGGAGGAGGAGGTGCTTTGTGGGAATCCTTTGCTCCCAAATAAACCAGCAGTTTGGATTATTAAAAGCCAATTGCACTAAGATCAGCTCAGGGTGTCACCCAGAGGCTCCCAGAACTTCCACTTGGGAGGAATCAAAACCTGCAGAGCTCCACATGCTCACCTGGCAGTTTTCATTTTTCCTTCAACATTTTTCCTTCAATAAAAGCTGCTTTGTGCTAAACCCATCCTGCCATGGGCTGGGATTAACCAGAACCCCAATCCAACCACAAATCCTGGCATTGATTCCAATTTAATTGCCTCAAATGTGACAATCCTTCAGCTTTTCACCTGAATAAAGCTTTTTGACACCAATGAAGTATTTAAAAGCAAAGATCTCTGCCCAGCACCCCAGTGTGGCCAAGGGGAAGAGCTGAAATTTGAGTTTTCCTGCTGGCTGTGCCCACCAACACCTTTGGGATTGGAGATCCTGGTGCTCCTTCAGACAAAAAAACAAATCCAGAGCTCAGGCTCAGCCCAGATCAGCTCTGGAAGGAGGAGCTGGAGGAGGATGAAAGGCAAAGCTGCATTTCTGTTCTGCTTTTTCTGGCTCTTTGGTCCAAAACCTGCCCTGACCAGCCACACACTGGATTTTTTGGGTCCCACCTGCCTGAGGCTCTGCCCAAAAAACACTGAATTTTGCTAAAAGGGTTCATCAGGGTCAGTGCTGGGTGTTTGCTGGCCTTGTGTTCTGCCACCAGCTCTGACCAGTGAACTTCCAGCCCTGACCAGTGAACTTCCAGCCCTGACCAGTCCATCTCCAGCCCTGACCAGTCCATCTCCAGCCCTGACCAGTCCATCTCCAGGCCTGACCAGTCCATCTCCAGCCCTGACCAGTCCATCTCCAGCCCTGGGGTGCACAAGGACTCTGAGCTGCACTTTGTGAATTTGGATTAACCATATTTAGCACAAAAGTGCAGTTTGGCCCCTTGGAGCTGCCTGGATGTCTCACACTGGTGTCTCTATGATTGGATAAATCCCAAATTTCCCAGAGCAAACTGTGCCATCCTCAGCTCCACTGGAAGATGCTGCTGGAACAACACAATTCCTGCACTTGGACCCTTGACTGTTTCCTGCAAAGCAGATGGATTGCTGAAAAGACTGGCAAAGTGCAGCAGAAAACAGAATTAATTCAAATTTAGGCTGGCTGCTTAATTCCAAAATAGATGAACAGGCCCAGCCAATCCTCTTTATCCCTCTCTCCTTTTCTTCACTTTTAGAAAACAAGAAATATTTTGTATTTCACATGGATTATTGTCCCTCACTCCTCCCTGGGAGTGACAGACCTCTGGAATTAAGCTGAGTTAATTAAGCTGAGTTAATTAAGCTGCACTGGAGTTGCTCCATATCCCAACCAGATGATACCATGGAGCTGTCCCTGCTCTGCCCAGCATCCCACCAGGCTGCTCTGGGGCTCAGGAATATCCCTAAGGAATAATCACATCCCCTCCAGGCAGTACAGAGGAAAACAGCACCAGGAATTAAGCTTTCTATACAATAATCTTTAACTGAGGCTGCTTTGTTGCTCCCTGGGTAACTCTGAGTTTTGGCTTAGGTCAGACTGACTATTCTTTTATATTTTTTTAAAGAAGAAATAAAAAATGGTTAAGTTTTCTTCAGTGCCTGGAGCTTGAAGCTTCAGGGTTATCCTAGAAAAGAGCTGCAGCCAAGTCCTGCACACCTGGGAATTGGGTGAAAATTCCCAATTTCCTAGAGCTCACTGGGGAAAAGCTCTGGGAAACTGAGAACTGAAATCTGAGAGCTGTTTGCAAATGGGATCCAGACTCCAAACCTGCAACATTTCACTCCCAAAATCCCTCAGGAGATTGGGATTAACAGCAAAACTACACTAAATTGGGAACCAGAGCATCAGAGGGTTTTCCTGGTGTACTCAACTCACCTGATTTCCTTAAGTCCTTCTTTCTGGATTACTTGAAGGATCTCTTTATGGCTCATGGGTGTGTTGGGATATTTCTCCAGGACCTGGCAAGCAAGAGCAGATTGAGAGGAATTAAATAACTGAATTTA
Organism: Lichenostomus cassidix; assembly: GCF_008360975.1. Classification (NCBI taxonomy): domain Eukaryota; kingdom Metazoa; phylum Chordata; class Aves; order Passeriformes; family Meliphagidae; genus Lichenostomus; species Lichenostomus cassidix. The sequence goes on along the minus strand of NC_139483.1, from coordinate 112,752,489 downwards.
TATTCAACTCCACCAAACCCTACACTGAATAGTTTGGAATCCTCCAAGGGAAGAACAACACACCTTCCACACCTCACCTCCACCCCCTGAAGGACTCAGAGAGCAAAGAGAATCCAGAGGTTGGATTCTCTCAGTGCAATTGCCAATTTTATTTCCATTTTGCTGCCCTCAGACAGCACTCCCTGCAGATTAAATGCTCCCCAGCCAGGAACTCCACTTGGAATGCTGCAGGAACTCTCAGACACACTTCCAAAACCCCAAATCCTTAGGCTGGAACAGCTACTGAGCAGTGTGGCTGAAAGTGTTGAAGGAAACAGGGGGTTTGACACTGCTGGGGCTGTTTGGAACTCTCAGCACACAGTCCAGGCTCAAAGTTCCTAAATGTGCTCCACGAAAATGGGTTTTTGTTAAACTCTGTGGAATTCCCAGCCCTCCCCCAGCTCCTGGGGATCCCTCTGCTCCCTGCCAGGCAATGACAGCAACACCACAACTGCAGCAGTGGTCAGAGCTGCTGGAGGCTGCAGCAGGCAGATGCCACTCACCCCACGTCACTGGGATATTTTAGGCCATTTTTGTGCTGGGGAGGGGGATGGGCAGGAAATGCCTCGTTTCCTTCTTCATCAGCAGCTTTTTGACCCAAACTCAGCACAGCAAACCCCAGCCTGGCTTAGGCTGAGCCCAAAAGCACCCAAGGGTGCAGCACAGAGCCAGCAGTGACTCTGCAGAAGGAGAGGAGCACTTTGGATTCCTCTGCTGAGCAGCACTGCAGGACCCACTGATGGAAAATATCCCAGTTTAAACATTTGTGTAACTTCAGTCAAAGGGTTCTGCTTGTCTTTACCACAAAAAAAGGAATTTTAGGTTTCTTTCCAGGGCATTGTTCTGCCAGGTGAGGTCTGGTGAACTCAGCATATCAACAGACTGGAGGAACCCAAAGCTAAAGGTAAAAGATAAAGATATCAAGATAGATAAAGATAAAGATGAAGATAGATAAGATAAAAGATATGATAAAGTAACCCAAAAGATGAAGAGCTCTCAGCAGAACATCAGCAGACAGCAGTGACTATCTACAAGCAGCTACCCCAGAGCACCTCCAGCAGGGCTGAAGACATCTGGGCAGGAAAGGACTGAGAGGAGAATTGGAGAATGAAAAATCTAATTGACATCAGAGGCGAGGAGATTCAGATCCAATGGAAACTGAATACTGGGGGTTTGCTCAGCTCTGCACCAATGAACACTGACCCAATACATTTCTGTGTATTTTTACTGCATAAAATATCTGAAAAATTGAGTAAAATGCTGTGTGATGGAATGATTCTCTCTGCACACCTGGGCTGTGTGTGGATGAGGTGATTTCTGTGGTACATCATGGCCAGAACAACATCCTGGCCAGATAATAAAGTAATGCCTTGACTCTCAAACATTAAAATGTTGTTGGAGGGTTTTTGGTTTTCCTGCAGTTTCAGTGACACCACAGCTCCTCCTGCCCCTCATTCCCTCCAGGAACACCAGGTTATCCCATACCCAGCAGGTTATCCCATACCCAGCAGGTTACCCCATAACCAGCAGGTTACCCCATAACCAGCAGGTTATCCCATAACCAGCAGGTTATCCCAATCCAGCTCCCTGGAAAGGGCTTTGCAAGGTCCTTGCTGAGCTGCAGCATCTCCCTGATCCCAGAACAAATCCCTGCCTTCAGCTCCAGCTGCAGTTCTGGAAGATCCAGCTGATGGCCTCATCCTGGAAAATCTCTTGTTAAGTGATGTTAAAGGCTGATTTTCACAGAATCATGGAATGGTTTGGGTTGAAGGGACATTAAACTCATCCCATCCCACTCCCCTGCCATGACAGGGACATTTCCACTGTCCCAAGTTGCTCCAAACCCCATCCAGCCTGGCCTGGGACATTTCCAGGGATCCAGGGGCAGCCACAGCTCCTCTGTAAGATGTAACTGGGATTTCTTGCACTCAGGGGTTCATCCCACCTCACTTCCAGCTCTACTGTAACTTCACACACCACTGAGAGTGTTCTGACCCCAAAACTGAGGTGTTTGCAGAGAGATCTGAGCCACAGCAGTGCAGTTTTTAATTTCCATCACCCCTAAATTGTGTTCACACAGCTCTGCCCAGGACACAGCTCACTGTACCACCAGCTGGATCCCAAAGCTCATTCTGGGAGCCCAGAGAAGGTCAGAAATTCAGGACATCTCAATTTCTGTCGGTGGTTTCAACCTTTTCACTGCAGGTGGCAAAACCAGGAGAGAAGTGAAGCAGTGCTGAGTCCATTCACAGGGAACTCAGGGCATTGGCTATTTCTCCCACACAAAACTGCATTTTTCCTCCTGGCTACTGTGTTATCCTCACTCTCCCTCCCTCCTGATGAGCTCCATCCTTCTCAGAGCAGAGCAGAGCAGCAACACCACATTTTATTAATTTGTCACCAAAGAGTGAGAAAAGTCTGTGTTCCACCAGGGAACCTCAGCAGGCAGGCCAGGGGGGAGAAAAGCTCCTCCAGCTCTACCCCTGCCTGCCCCAGGATGCTTCTGCCAGGAAATCCTTCCCCTCTCCTCCTCCCCAGGGCTCTGGGCTGTGGCTGAGCTCAGCAGGGTGAGGAAATCACACTGGGGAGATCAACCAGCTCTGCCAGGTGTCTCTGCTCTCCAGGAGATTCCTAGAACCACAGAATGATTTGGGTTGGAAAAGCCCACAGAGATCATCAATCTGATGATCCATACCTCAGCACTGCCAAGGCCACCACTGAGCCATGTCCCCAAGTGCCACATTCACAGGGTCCCTCCATGATGGGGACTCCATCACTGCCTGGGCAGCTGTGTCAGGGCTGGACAGCCTTTTCCAGGATGAAATTGTTCCCAATATCCCACCTGAGCCTGCCCTGGCACAGCCTGAGGCCATTTCCCTTGTCCTGTCCCTGTTCCCTGAAGCACAGCCTGACACCCCTGGCTGTCCCCTCCTGTCAGGAGCTGTGCAGAGCCACAAGGTCCCCCTGAGCCTCCTTTGCTCCAGGCTGAGCTCCTTTCCAGCTCCCTCAGCCTCTCCTGGAGCTCCATTCTCTTCCCAGCTCCATTCCCTTCCCTGGACACTCTCCATTCCCTTCCCAGCTCCATTCCCTTCCCTGGACACTCTCCAGCCCCTCAGGGTCTCTCCTGCCCTCAGTGACCCCTGTGCTGCACACAGAACATGTTTCCAGATGGTTCCCAGAATTCCCAAACCCCACACACCTCAGAGGACAAGGCACAGACTCCAACATTAAGCTGGACTCCATGATCCTGGAGGTCTTTCCCACCCTAAAGGGTTTGTGTTTCACTCAGCTGTTGTGTCTTGGCTCACTGTGTGCTGATCCAGGATTGAAGTTTCTGGTGTTGAGCACAGGGAACACCCAGAGAGGAGCAGTGTGGATCCCCAGGATGGAAGTTTCTCATGGTAAATACAGGGAACACCCAGAAAGGAGCAGTTTGGATCCCCAGGATGGAATTTGCTCATGTTAAGCACAGCAAACACCCAGAAAGGAGCAGTGTGGATCCCCAGCCAGTCTGCACTGCCCTGCTGCCAGCTCATCTCATGCTCTTTAGGAATCAAGGTTAATATTAGCTCTCAGCTCTCAGATAAACAAAGCAGTTCACACCTCCAGCTGCAGCAAACCCTCCGTGCTGCCAGACAAGCTGATCCAGAAGAACCAGCAGGGAGGATTAGAGAGACTCAACAACACAGATACACCTTGAAAGAACAGATACACCTTAAGTACCTTCTCCCCTCTCTTCTGCCCTTTTAATCCCATATCAGATCTTTCACTTGAGTCATTTTTAGTTCTGTGTGTAAATAAATAAAACCCTGCTGTGCCACAGGATTGAGTCTGAGAGGCAACTCAGCTCTGACCAACTGAGACAAGCTTGGAAACAAAAAATATTAATCCTGGAATGGTTTGGATGAGAAGGGAGCCTAAAATCCATCCCATTCCATTATCCCAGGTTGCTCCAAGCCCTGTCCAAGCTGGCCTGGGACACCTCCAGGGTCCAGGGGCACCACAGCTTCCCTGGGCACCCTGGGCCAGTGGAGTTCTCTCTGCAACAGTTACCTCTTTTATAGTTAAATCACTTTGCATTCTGAAGTCTGTCCTGGTCCAAGAATCACAGAATGGTCTGAGTCAGAAGAAACCCTAAAGATCATCTCATTCCAACCCTGACAACCCTGTTTTCTGGTTCCAGAACACCAGGATCATCAGAAGAAAATCCATTTCCTCATTGTACATCATGGCTGGGCTCAATGGCCTTGGAAAGCTTTTCCCACCTCAGCAATTCCTCCCTTACATTCTGGTTTTGCTGAACTCAGCTCAAAGTGCACTTTCTGCTTCCAGGTTCAAGGTCAGCCGATTGCAACATCTCCCCAGCACTCTGGGGGGACAGGACAGAAACCATCCCAACAGATATTCACAATAATCAATGCTCTGGTCTTGCTGTTAACTGCAAACAGGAGGGATGCGAAAGCTCAAAGCAAACCAAGCAGCCTCCAACCACCACTGCCCAGGGCTGCCTGACCTGGGAGCAGTTTGGCATCGACCAAAAAACCCAAAACAATGTCATCTCCACCACAAATCTTTCCAAGTGGAACCAACAGCCCTTCTCCCTCTGTGTCCCTGGGAGCTCCTGCAGTGACAGCAATGCTGCACCACAACACACCCTGGGCACTGCAAGCCACACTCTGCACCAGAGGGTTCCACACAGCTCCAGGTTAGCCCTGGACATGGGAACTGCCACAGCTTCACCCCAAAAAACAACCCAGAACCCCAAAACACTGACCCAAAGGGACCTGAGCTACAGAGGGGCTTTAACAGTGCAGAGGAAGTGGCCACAGAGAGGGAAATGCTGGCCACAGCAACCCTGCAGAGCTCCAGAGGGGCTGGAAAGGCCCTGAGGGTGTTGGTGATAGTGGCAGGACATGAGCCCAGGTGGGCAAGAGGCCAGTGGCCCCTGGGCTGTGCCAGCTCTGGGGTGGCAGCAGGGCCAGGGCAGTGCCTGTCCCCTGTGCTGGCACTGCTGGGACACCTCCAGTGCTGGGGCAGCTCTGGGCTCCTCCTGACAAGAGAGACCTGGAGGGGCTGGAGAGTGTCCAGGGAAGGGAATGGAGCTGGGAAGGGAATGGAGCTGGAGAGTGTCCAGGGAAGGGAATGGAGCTGGGAAGGGGCTGTAGAGTGTCCAGGGAAGGGAATGGAGCTGGAGAGTGTCCAGGGAAGGGAATGAGCTCCTTCCTTCCACTTTCCATGCTGGGTTTTTAGCAAATTCAGCAAGAGCTGAACAAAGCCCAATGTCTAGTGCTGACTGCTGGGCTAAGAGGGATGAACAGTGTGACAGGGAATCCTCTGAACTTCCCATGGGGGATGAATCCACCTCTCCACTCACATGCAGGAGGTTCATGGCTCCCCAGGAGCTGCAGAGCAGCTCAGTGTCCCTCAGGACACTGCAGGGACAGGCAGGACATCCCAGTGAAGTGACAGCAGGACAGTGACTCACAACTCCCTCAGTGAGGGATTTAAATCCAGACCAGTCCAGCACACAGGCAGCTCTCAGCTCAGCCCTGCCAGCAGAAAGAGTTGTCCCACTATTCCATTTAGGACAGCTCTGAGTGATCCAAGCTCTACCCACGTAAATTTGACAGTGGATTTTAATTCAGAATCAAAAGCCTTGTGGAAATGTGTGTTTGAAGTGCTTGGGGCTGTTTTAGCAGCAATCAGCCCATCAATGTTTAATCCAGAGATTCCCCAAGACTGGATTTGAAGGAACACCTCAGCCCATGAATGCTTTCAGCAAGAGTTTGTAAAAATGCACTTTGGAATTCTTGCTCTTGGTTATTCCCTTGTGCAAAGGAGGATTTAAAATCAGACACCCTACTGCTGTAAACACAACCATCACTTACACTGGGGCAAACAGAACTCAAAACTTCCTAAATCCATGAATCCACAGCAGCTGGGGAGTTTCCACCTGGATCAGCACACTCTCTGGAGACACAGGCAGCAAGACCTGCTCATCTGGTTCCACCTCAGCCTGACATCCAGCAGAGCCCTCAGCCATCCCCAGGAGGAGAATTCCAGCTGCAGCTCCAGCCACCAGCAAAGCTGCACATTTCCTTCCAGCAGGGAATCATCCCCTGCAATGCAAACCTGCCAGAGAAGTGGGTCAGCTATAAAAAGCCCCAGTGGATGTGAAATTCCTGCTCAGTCACCCCAGAGCAGCTGAGAAAACACGGCAGGAGCCACGGGGGGGATGGAGGACTTGACCCAGATTGCAGGATCTGCTCCACTCATCCCATTAGCCAAATGCTGCCCAAGGTTTTAGAGAAATGAGGTCAGGGAGGGATGGACAATCCTGTGTCATCAGCAGCCATTAAAGGCCATGTTTCCCACTGTGCTGGTGTGGATTTGTCTCTGGAGCCCAACCAGTGCATCTCTGCCATGTTCAGGGACATCTCCCACCATCCCAGGGTATTCCAAACCCCATCCAGCCTGGCCTTGGAGAATTCCAGGGATCTAGCTCCTCCCCACCCTCCCAGGAAACAATTCCATCCCAATATCCCAATATCCCATCTCTCCCTGCCCTCCAAATTCCCTGTATTTGTGATGTTTCATTTCAAAGCTTCTTCAAACAGAACATTTCGGGATCAGTGGCAAACTTGTCCATCCAAAAGACATCATGATGATTTTACAAACTGCCCTGAGCTGCCAGCAACTCCCAAACCTCCCACCCAGCTACTCGACAAGCCCAGCTCCAAGTGGAGAATAAACAGTTCCAGAGAATCACAGGATATCCTGAGCTGGAAGAGACTCACAGGGATCGAGTCCAACTCCTCAGCTGGAAAGAAGCCAACAGGATTTATACCAACCTCAAAGGCCAGCAGAGGTTTGCTGTCTAGGATGGATTTTTGTGGGGAAAACCAGGAGTTTACATTCCTACAAAGCAACTCAGCACTTCTGGCGGTGGAATTTAGATCCCTGAATTTAGAGACCAGAAAATAAGGTGGAATAACACCTCTGAAGTGGGGCTTGAGTACAACATCCCTTCAGGAATATCGTGGGGAGGAGGTGGGAGAGTGGCACAAATTAATTGGTGGGGAATGAAAGAGTGACCTTTGCAAAAAAAACAAACCCTGAAGGTGGGAGAAGGCTGAGGGGCTTAGAGGATCTAAAAGTGACAGGGGAAGGTCCCAATTATCAGCAAGAGAGAATTATCAATTACTAATTATATGTACATATAAATATATTTCTATTTTTTCAGGATTCACACACAAATCAGGCAAAGCTGGAGCAATTTCTTGCATACTGAGCTGTCAAATCTTCAGCTCCCAATTGGTATTTTTGGAATGAAATTAATGGTTGAGTTCAAGCCCTGCAAGGACAGCTAGCACAGGGCTGGAGCTCACCACCAACCCCAACTGGCAAACTCCTAGGAATGCAGCTGGACAGCTAGCACAGGGAAGAGGTCAGAGTCCCAAATCTGCACAGAAACCCCACAAGAAATCCCCAAAAGCAGCAGAGCTCAGCCAGGCAGCCCAGCAGGGCCCTGGGAGGATTCCAGGATTTCTGCAGGAAGGCTCAGGCATGGCAAAGCCAACACTGCTGCTGAACTCAGACACTTTGCTTCCCTCAATTCTCTGCCAGGAATGTTTGTCCCAAACCCCTCAAGGTTTGTCCCAAACCCCTCAATGTTTGTCCCAAACCCTTCAAGGTTTGTCCCAAACCCCTCAAGGTCCCCAAGGCTCCAAGCTGGGCTGGAAGGTGCTGCACACCTCTCAGCTCCTTCCCCAGTGTGCCAGCAGAGTGGGAAACAGGAGTAGGGATCTAATCCCAGCTAAAAATAGCATCACCTCTTGGTTTAATTACGAAAAGCTCTGTGATTGTGTTTGCCAAGCAGCTTCACACCCTCGTGGGCACTGCAGACTGGGGCCAAGCAGGGCAGGGCTGGCACAACCCCAGATCCCTGAGGCTGGAAAAACCCTCCAGGATCACTGAGACCAACCTGTGGGCAATCCCTGTCCCCAGGCCAGAGCACTGAGTGCCACATGCAGTGCCCTGAAGGTGAAGATGACCCTTGGATTGCCACGCTCAGGTGGCCATGGAGGACACAGGAGCCAACCTGACCCTCTGCTCTCCCAAATTCCCTCCCTGCTGGAGCAGAGGAGAAGCCTGGACACTCATCCCTTCCTTTTAAGGCTGGGAAACACTGTGGCTGTCCCCAGGCCTGGAGGAGATAGCAGCTCAAAGATGGACAGGAAGCCTCAGTGGCCTGAATGTCACAGTAAATGGCATTTGAAGCACATTTGGGAGGTGCATTTTGTGTAGAAACTGTAAATAAAATCAGTTTGCTATTGAAATGCTCATCTACAACCCAAAACTTTGAACAGAAAAAAACCTTCACTGCAGAATTTCTATTTGCACAGCAAGAGCAGTGAGTGGCAGAAGGGAAGTTTCAGGGAAGTTTCAGGGAAGTTTCAGGGAAGTTTCAGGGAAGTTTCAGGGAAGTTTCAGGGAAGTTTCAGGGAAGTTTCTGGGAAGTTTCTGGAAGTTTCGGGAAGTTTCAGGGAAGTTTCAGGGAAGTTTCTGGGAAGTTTCTGGGAAGTTTCTGGGAAGTTTCTGGGAAGTTTCTGGGAAGTTTCTGGGAAGTTTCTGGGAAGTTTCTGGGAAGTTTCTGGGAAGTTTCTGGGAAGTTTCTGGGAAGTTTCTGGGAAGTTTCTGGGAAGTTTAGCCCCTCAAGCCCTCCTAGCACAAGAAAACCAGGAAAGCCAACACTTGAAGCACTCCAAGCACCAAGCCAGGCACTGAAGAGCCAGGGCAGTGCTGTGCCTCCCCAGAGGGCTGTTAGTTGCTGAGTGTCCCAAAGCAGCAGGGCACACACAGCCACACAGCCACACGTGGTTATTCAGGACAACAAAACCCACCCCAGTCACACATGAATGAGAAGTGCCTGCTGAAGGATGAACTGCTGAGCTGGGACAATTCTCTCAGCTGCCTCCTGCCCCAGTCTGGGGCTCAGCCTTCCAGCAAGGGTTGGGATGTGCAGATTGAGATGGGAAGAGCTGCAGGAGGGGAGCAGAGAGACTCTGAACTTGTCACTGCCTTTGAAAGACTCTGTGTGAGAGAGGAGCACACTTCTGCAGTGATGGGGTGAGTTAAAGCTTTAAAACTGAGATTATCGAGCTCAGGGAGACTTTAATCCTCAGTGAATCCTTTACTCCACACTGTTCTCATGGCAGTTCTTGGAGCAGCCTGGCACAGTGCAAGGTGTCCAATGGATCAGCTTTATGCTCAAAGCCTCCAAACCCCAATGTCCACCCTGGCCTTGGACACTGCCAGGGATCCAGGGGCAGCACAGCTTCTCTGGGAATTCCATCCCAGGGCTTCCCCACCCTCACAGGGAACAATTCCTTCCCAATATCCCATTTATCTCTGCCCTCTGGCAGTGAGAAGCCATTCCCTGTGTCCTGTCCCTCCATCCCTTGTCCCCAGTCCCTCTCCAGCTCTCCTGCAGCCCCTTTAGGCTCTGGAAGAGGCTCTGAGCTCTCCCTGGATCCTTCTCTTCTCCAGGTGAACACTCCCAGCTCTCCCAGCCTGGCTCCAGCCCTCCAGAGCTCAGGAAAAGCTTCTGCAAGCCAGAAGGAAGAACATTTATTGCTCCTTGTAAGAGGTTGGAGAGCAAATTCCAACTTCCCCACACAGAAAGGAGGAAAGAAAGGACACAAACTGCAGGACCTGCCAGAAGAAGGAATAGGATCATTTTTACCAAGTGATCTTGTGAAATCAATTTTGAATTCAGGGTCCAGTGGAACACAAGGAAGTTGTGCTCTCAGGCTCCTGCAGTCATCAGGATATCCCTGAGATGGATATCCAGTTAGCAGAATATCAATAACATGAATATTATGTCTAAAATCCATGAAGCACTTCAGAACAGCTTCAGGAGAACTCACAGCTCCCAGCTGTGCTCCTGGAAATAAAGCTTTCATGTGTCCCAAGGAGAGAAGCTCACAAGTTCAGACCCTCCAGTTGGATCCCTATAATGCCATCAGGGATTGCTGTGAGCAGCAGGAATCAGAGGGAACAGAAGAGCTTTTTTAAAGCAAGGATTCCTTTGGATGCTCCAACATGGAGCTGCTGCAGAGCCAGCAGCAATCAGAGTCCACAGGAGACACACAGCTCATGTCACAAAGGTTTGGGAGAACTCCAGCTGCTGCCCTGGCTTTGCTCTTGGCTCCTTCCAGTTAAATCCACCTGGAGATAAAAGAGCAGGGAGCTCCCCAAGCTGGCCAGGAGCCCCAAGCCTGCTGCCACCCGATTGTTTCATACATTTTAGTGAAGAAAAACAAATTGTTGCAATTAAAACTCATGTAAGTGTGTAACCCATATGCCTGGATAATCCCAGGCTGGAAAATCCCTCCAGGATCATTGAGTTCATCCTGTGCCAAATCCCCACCTTGTCCCCAGCCCAGAGCACTCAGTGCCACAGACAGGAATTCCTTGGACACCTCCAGGGATGGAAACTCCAAACCTCCCTGGGCAGCTCCTGCCAAGGCCTGACCACCCTTTCCATGGAGAAATTCCTGCTGATGTCCAACCTGACCCTGCCCTGGCCCAGCCTGAGGCTGTTTCCTTTTTTCCTGTCCCTGTTCCCTGGGAGAAGAAGTGTGGATGGACCAACCTGGTCTAGTGGAAGGTTTCCCTTCCAGGATGATTTTTAAGGTTCCTTCCAACCCAAACCATTCTGGGATCCTATTACTCCTCCCAATTTTCATCCCTCCTCAGCTCCACAGCAGCTCCACTGCTCTGCTTCCATCCACAGAACATGAGCACAATCATCCAACCCCCAGATTTTCTTGGAGAGGCTGCTCAGTGTCACTGAAAGCACTGTCACTGTGTCCCTCTGAGGCTCTTTCAGATCACATATCCAAGAACATCCCGCCACTGCTGACAGCAGAGATGATTTAGGGACTACAGGAATTGGACTCAATGTCCCAGCTGCTCTTAGCCCTCTATTTTTGCTCCTCTAAACAGAAGCAGAAAACCTGATAATCATAGAAAAAACCAAATTTGCACCTCAAGCATCCGGTTCTGGTGTGTTGAACACCTGCAGCTGCAGCTCAGGACTGAAGCCCAAAGCCACAGCATGGTGTGCAGGCAGCCCTGGGGAGTCTGGGCAGCAACACCTCACACCAAATTTCTGTATTTGTACTCAAATAAATCACATTTAGTGCACAAGTCAGCCTGTATCACACAGGGGTTCTGCACAATTTGAATTTCCCTCTTTTTACAGCAAAACCCTGCCTGAGAGCACACTGAATAGAGGCTGATGTTCCATTTCTCTCACTCACCAAAGCTCCTTTCACACCTCCTGCAGGAGCTGCAAAGGGGGTGGAACAAGGTGATCTCCAAATTCCCTCCCAACACAATCGATCTGGGGTTTTATATCCAGGAAGCACCACAGGCTTTGGTTCTCAGACATTCTAACTGCAAAAACCTTGCTCTGAAATGCTCAGGCAGCCTTGCAGAGGTGCAGCTCTGAGCTGCCTGGGGAGGAGAGCACAGCCTGTGCTTTCAAGGCTCATGCAGTGTGACAGAGGAGCTCCCTCAGATCCAAACCAGATCACCTCACATCCCAACCAGATCACCTCACATCCCAACCAGATCACCTCAGATCCAAACCAGATCACCTCAGATCCAAACCAGATCACCTCACATCCAAACCAGATCACCTCACATCCAAACCAGATCACCTCACATCCAAACCAGATCACCTCACATCCAAACCAGATCACCTCACATCCAAACCCCTCCTGCTGAAATTAAATGAACGAGACAGACCAGGTAAAAGTGTAGCTGAGCTCCGTGGTGAAATCCACACCCACAGCACATTTATTGCTTTCTACAAGGACAGGAATTGCTCCCTGGGAGGGTGGGGAGGGCTGGGATGGAATTCCCACAGAAGCTGTGGCTGCCCTGGATCCCTGAAGTGTCCAAGGCCATGGAAGGTGTTCCTGCCACAGCAGGGCTGGAATGAGATCAGATTTAATGTCTCTTCCCACCCAAACCACTCTGTAACTCTATGAAACACAGAAAACGTGTTTCAGACCCTTCAGCAGCACTGAATTCCTCTCCTGGCACATGGAAGCAGTGACGAGCTGCCCTGATTCCAGCTGGGATCCTGCTGGGAGGGGCACAGGGCAGGCCTGGGGATTCCCCAGCTGGCACAGCCTCTGTTCCCTATTCCCTCAGCTCCTCACACACACACCCACCCCACCCTGCTCCGCACAGGGAAACAACATTCCAGCACTTCTCCAACTCCCTGCCACTCTGGGATGGGTGGGCTCCTCTGCCAAGCCAACTGCCAGGCCCTGGGGTAGCTCTTAAAATAGGTGTATTGCTAATTGTAATTGTAACAGCAATTAAGTGAACCCACCTCGGGCAGCACTGCACTGCCAGCCCCAAAAATGGGCTTCACTGAGCTCCAGCCAGCTAGAGGAATCACCTGCACAGCACAGCTGCAGGGATGGTGTTTGCAGCAACTCTCAGAGCCCCTCAAGAGGTTAAAATTCCCAGCAGGAGCAAAGGAACTTGGAAATTAAGTGTTTAAAACGGCAGGCCAATAATTGGATTATGGTGACTGGAAGGAGGATTTTGTAGTCTGCTGGTTTGCTCCAACCATTAGAGGGGATTACACCTCCACCTCATCCTGCACAAGTTCTGTTTGCACACAGGAACCATTTTTAAGCCTCCATTTGTCTGCCACAGATGCCCAGGGTGAGCTTAAAGCGGCTTTTGGCTCACTGCAAGTTCTAGGAGCAGAAATGCAGGTGGCAAAGGACCAAGCTGAGCTCACACCTGCAGTTGCTGGTATTGCTGGGAAGTTACAGAATCCCAGAATCTCTGAGGTTGGAAAAGCCCTGAGACCTTTGAGTCCATCCTGTGCTCAAATGTGTCCCATCTTGTCCTCAGAGCACTGAGTGTCACAGCCAGGAATTCCCTGGACACCTCCAGGGATGGAAACTCCAAAGCTCCCTGGGCAGCTCCTGCCAAGGCCTGACCACCCTTTCCATGGAGAAATTCCTGCTGATGTCCAACCTGACCCTGCCCTGGCACAGCCTGAGGCCATTTCCCTTGTCCTGTCCCTGTTCCCTGGAGCACAGCCTGACCCCCCTGGCTGTCCCCTCCTGTCAGGAGCTGTGCAGAGCCACAAGGTCCCCCTGAGCCTCCTTTGCTCCAGGCTGAGCTCCTTTCCCAGCTCCCTCAGCCATTCCTGGAGCTCCATTCCCTTCCCAGCTCCATTCCCTTCCCTGGACACTCTCCATTCCCTTCCCAGCTCCATTCCCTTCCCTGGACACTCTCCAGCCCCTTCCCAGCTCCATTCCCTTCCCTGGACACTCTGCATTCCCTTCCCAGCTCTGTTCCCTTCCCTGGACACTCTCCAGCCCCTCCAGGTCTCTCCTGTCAGAAGGAGCCCAGAGCTGCCCCAGCACAGAAACCCTTCAGGAAAAGCTTTAAAAAATTCAGGAGAAATACACCCAAGAGCTGCAGCCCATCAGGGCTGTGGGTGAGTGAGGAGTGAAGCAAAGTGCCCTTCTCCATGAACATGTGACACAGTCTGTGCCAAGTCCTGCTCAGCCCTGTGCAGCCACGAGTTTGTTTCCCTGGCAGCAGAGCCAAGGTGATTCCCTGGCCAGCAGACAGGGAGCTGGGAGGACACCAGACAGTGCCTCAGTCCCCAGAGCTGCCACCACCTGCGCTGTCCCTGTCCTTCAGAAACCTCTGCAAAGGCATTTTATGGTTGTGACAGAACAACCCTCACCACTGCTCCATGTCTATCCTGGAAACTTGTCCTTGGGAACAGCCTGGGAACAGGGAAGGAGCTGTGAAAATCCCTAGGGCATTAAAACCAAAACAAAGCACCACCAAAAAGCCCAACAGAGCAACAATCAATCTCCTCCAGAAAAAAAAAATAAACATCCAAGAAGCCTTTACCAGCTCCAGCTATCGGTTCATTCCACAATCTGGGATTAATCCCTGAATCTTCTGCAGCACCACCTTGTTCAACACCTCACTGAGAGGTGAAAATCCCAATCCCAGGTTCTCCAGGGAGAGCCTGATGTGCTGAGCTTTCATAAACCTTCAGACTTTTCCCACTGAACAGTCAGGAAGGAGATGGAGCTGGTGGAGTTAGTCCTGAGGAGGAACCAAGGTAATCAAATGGATGGAGCAGCTCTGCTATGAGAAAAGGCTGAGAAAACTGGGATTGTCCAGCCTGGAGAAGAGAAGCTCCAGAGTGATCTAACTGTGGCTTTCCAGTGCCTGAAAAGAGTCAACAGAAAGGTGGAGAGGGACTGGGGACAAGGCATGGAGGGACAGGACACAGGGCATCCAGAGGGCAGGGATGGATGGGATACTGGGATGGAATTGTTCCCTGGGAGGGTGGGGAGGGCTGGGATGGAATTCCCAGAGAAGCTGTGGCTGCTCCTGGATCCCTGGAGTGTCCAAGGCCAGGCTGGACAGGGCTGGGAGCAGCCTGGGACAGTGGAAGGTGTCCCTGCCATGGCAGGGGTGGCACTGGATGAGCTTTAGGGTCTCTTCACCCAAACCAGCCTGGCATTCTCAAGCACATTCTGCATTCCCTACAGCAGAATTCTCTGCCCATCCCAAACAGGTCACTGAAGCACTCTGTGTCCCTGGGTGACCCAGGCAAGGAGCATTTCCAGAGCTCATCTCCCACACAGCCCCAGCTCCTCAGCACTGCAGCAGGAAACTCTTTCCTCAGGTCACTCACAGCAACTTCCCATGAAAAACAAACACCAAATCTCAGCCTCAGCCCATCCCAGCTCACACTTCCCTCCTCACGCACAAAGCACCACCACAGCCTGGCTGGGGTTTGCAGGCAGGAATGGGATGGCTGGTGGGGATGGGGACAAGAGCCTGTGACACCACCAGGGCAGAGCAGGGATGGAGCATTCGGCTGTTCCCCCTCTGTTTCAGGAAGCTGCACCCCAAGGACTGTGCTGAACACAGGGGGAGGAAAAGCAACAAGCTGAGGAGTCAGAACAACCCCCAGAGCTCTCTGCTGCACAGCCCAAGTGCAGCAATGGAAAAGCAGGGAACCTTCAGCCTGAGCCCTGGGAGGACCCACTGGATATGACAGTGGTGAGCATGGAATCATGGAGTGGTTTGGGTGGGAAGGGAACTTAGAGCCAATTCCATTCCATCCCATTCCATGGCAGGGACACCTTCCACTGTCCCAGGCTGCCCCAAGCCCTGTCCAGCCTGGCCTGGGACACTGCCAGGGATCCAGGGGCAGCCACAGCTTCTCTGGGCACCCTGTGCCAGGGACTGCTCACCCTCCCAGGGAGCAATTCCTCCCCAATATCCCACCCATCCCTGCCCTCTGGCAGTGGGAAGCCATTCCCTGTGTCCTGTCCCTCCATCCCTTGTCCCCAGTCCCTCTCCAGCTCTCCTCCAGCCCCTTTAGGCTCTGGAAGAGGATCTGAGCTCTCCCTGAATCCTTCTCTTCTCCAGGTGAACATTCCCAGCTCTCCCAGCCTGGCTCCAGCCCTGGAACATCTCCATGGCCTCCTCTGGACTCTCCAGCAGCTCCAGGTCCTCCTGTTTGCCCCAGGCTGGAGCAGCTCTGCAGGTTTGCTCTCACCTGAGCACAGGGCAGAGGGGATGCAGCAGGACAACACATCCCACATCAGACCAAGGCCAGCCCTAGTCAGGATTTGCTCTCCCTGCCAGCACAGGCAGCAGTTCAGCTCTCTGACCACCCTGGCCTGCCAGAGCCACAACTCTGAGCTGCTGGCATCCCCCTGGCTCTGCACACACAGACCCTGGCACAGCAGGAGCACAACCTGAGGCTGGCAGCAGCTCAAGCAGCAGCTCCACTGGCACAGGCCAGAGGCAGCAGATCCCAGCCCTGTGCAGCTGCACAGGCAGCCAGTGAGGCAGGAAGTGAGAAAAGCTTGTTTATCAACAGCAATTTCCTGCCCTCTCAAGGACCCTTGCCTCACCCCCCCCTGCTCTGCTGCCCCTCTCAGCAGCCCCACAGCCCTACAAACAGCACAGCTGCAGTCCCACGGAATTCCCTCATCCCAACAGCTCCCACAGCAAGGCTTCACTTCCATGTCTCACCTCTGAGCTCTTCAATGGATTCAGTTAATTCAAGAATTAATTACCTCAGTGCTCTCCCCACCTCACATTCCCATCACCTCCCCAGAACTGGAGGACACCAAATCCCAAACTTCTGCCTAGGAACACCAAACTGGAACAAGAACAGATCAGCACCAGGAGTTCACTGTAAAAAGCTAGAATTGTATGCTGGTTTAGCTGCCTGTGAGCACCACTGGAGAGGTGACAGAGCAAGAGAAGAGGCAGAGAAGGGACAGACCTGCTCCAGAAAATCCAGCTGGGATGACCTGAGGCTGCTGTGCAGAGAGCTGGGAATTTCCCAGAGTGGCTGAGGGAGCTGGGAAAGGAGCTCAGCCTGGAGCAAAGGAGGCTCAGGGGGACCTTGTGGCTCTGCACAACTCCTGACAGGAGGGGACAGCCAGGGGTTCAGGCTGTGCTCCAGGGAACAGGGACAGGACAAGGGAAATGGCCTCAGGCTGTGCCAGGGCAGGGTCAGGTTGGACATCAGCAGGAATTTCCCCATGGAAAGGGTGCTCAGGCCTTGGCAGGAGCTGCCCAGGGAGGTTTGGAGTTTCCATCCCTGGAGGTGTTCAAGGAATTCCTGGATGTGGCATTGAGTGCTCTGGGCTGGGGATGAGGTGGGACACAATCTGACACAGTTGGACTCCATGGGCTGGGAGGGATTTGCCAAGCTGGATGACTCTGATCCTGTGACAAGCTGAGGAACAGAGCTCCAGGACTCCCCAGGAGTGTCTCCTGCAGCCCAGCAACTCCTGGGGTCACCCCAGAGCTCAGTGAGGACACCTCCCACACAGAGGGGACACCTGGAGACACAAGGGGAGATCCCTGAGCTTGGGGATCTCCAAAATCAGGAGCACAAGACACCTGAGAGCTGCTCATTCCTTACCATGGTTTTACAATTTTCCCTACAAACCCCTCACAGAGCCAACCTTGGCACACAACCCAGGACAAGAACCACAGCCACATCTCAACCCCAAAACACAGGGAAACTCAGGGGACATTGAAGCTGGAGTTTGACCAGAGTCCTTCAACACTCCTGCTGAACACACTGATAGAAATATTTGCCAAAGCTAGGGTTTTGGCAGGGATTTACTCATCCTTTCCTGCTTTTGTCTGCCTGTGCCCTGGCTCTGGGCAATGGGAGAGGTCTCAGTGCAGCTTTGCTAAATACAGGGTTTAGCCCTTAAGTGGATTCTGGAAGGGATCAATGGATGGACAGCAGAGGCTGGACAAGAGCTGGTCCCACTTCTATCCTCCACTGGAGATCCTTTCACCTTTCTTTCAACAAAAACTGACAAAAATTATACACAAAAACACACGCAGAGCAACACCAAAGTGCTCGCCTGTGGGTTAGTCAATTATTTCTTAAAATCTCCAACTGCATCTCCTGAACACAGCAGCTATTCTGATGCCTTTCAAGCTGTAAACACAAGGTCCAAATGAATTTATTTATTAAAATATCCCTGGCAAGTCTCAGCCGCAGGTTTCTATTTACATTTGCTTCCCAGCCAGACTTTTCAAGTCTTGTTTGAACAGATCCCTCTTCCAGGAGGGTTCTCAGAAGCCCAACTCCTCCCTCTCCTCGTCAGGGGGATTTATCCCGACCTGGGAAGGGTGAGCTGAGCTTTCCCAGCTCAGGCTTTCAGCCCAGCTCCCGCAGGTCGCACTTGTGGCGTTTCCTCTCTCACTCCTGTCCCACTGCTGAACTTCCCCTTTCTCCACCCTCCGCGCCCGCCCAGCGCAGGGACTGCCTGCAGCAACCAGCAGCAGCCCTGTCACACCGCGAAACGGGGGTTAAAAACCCACTCTTTAGGGAATCGCTCTCTGGGGAAACCCAGCAGCTCCCACCCGGCCGAGTGCAGCCGCACGGCAGGCAAACACACCAAAGCCCTGCGCCTGTCGCCGGGCCGCGGCCGTGACTTCCACCCTCATCCAGCACCGCAACTCCAGCGGCAATCCCTCCCCCGCGCCGCTGCCCGGGAAATTCCTGCCGGGAAGCGTGAAGCAAGCGGAGAAGGGGCGAACAGAGCCCCCCGGCCGTGCGGAGCGGCGGCAGGGCCGGGCGGGCCCGCGGAAGGCTCCGTTCCCCGGGCAGAGCGCAGGCCGAGCCGCCCCGCCGGGCTCGCCCCGACCCGACCCGCCCCGCGGCCTCCGACCCGCCCCGCCGCCCCCCCGCGCACCGTCCGGGCGGCCTCTGCCCAGGTCCTGCCCTTCTTCCTGCGGCCCTTCTCCCTCATGTCGGACGCGGCGGGGCTGGGTGTCGGCGGGCGCGGCGGCGGGCCGGGCTGTGGCCCCTAAGCGCGGGCAGCGCCGACAGCAGCAGCCCCAGCGCCCGCCGCCGCCATGTTGGCTCGGGCTGCGCACGGGCCGCGGTCATGTGACCCCGCCTGCCCGCCCCGCCCACAGCGAGCGGGGGGAGGAGCCTGGGGAAGCCACGCCCACCTCCCCTCAGCCGCCTTCCCGCCTTTCTGACGGCGAATCAAACATGGCGGCGCCGCCTGAGGGCCAGCAAAGATGGCGGCCGAGGCTGCTCGGGGCGGCGCTCTCGTACCGCTGTGGCGGGGATTTGTCCCCCCCTGCGACAGCGGCCCGGCTGCCATTGTCAACAGCACCCCTCGCCCGCTGCCACCTAGTGCCACCGGCAGCCTCCGCTTCCTTCTCCCCGGTCGCCGGCGGTTCCTGCAGCCCGCCCTGCGCGCCGTGCCCGAGGGGGAAAGATGGCGGCGGCTCCCTCACAGCCACAGCTCCCCTCTCACAGGCACACCTCCCCTCTCACAGCCACAACCATCCCCTCACACCCACAGCCATTCCCTCACAGCCTTAGCTCTCCCCTCACAGCCACAGCCATCCCCTCACAACCACAGCCATTCCCTCACAACCACAGCCATTCCCTCACAGACACAGCTGCCCACCAATCCCGCAGTGACCCCGATGGTGACATCTCAAGAGTCAGAAATGGCGAACAGTTCACCCAGGGAGTCATGGAGAACGGGGGTTGTGAAACAGGGTATTTCCTATGGTTGAAACAGCCTCAAGGGAGGGAGCCTGAGCTCCCTCAAAGGGCCACCTGGGCTTTTATCATACAGTCAGGGGTCTTCCTGTTGAGTGTCGGCTCCTGGTGTGTCATAAACAGAAGTATGGATGTAACTATTGTTCACCAGCTGTGGCCCAGAGCAGCAGACACATCTTGCTTGGCAAGAAATCCCGTGGTGAGCTTTGTTTAAAATGGAACCAGGGCACCTCACCTCCCCAGAGGACACCAGAGCTCCCAAAAGAAGCCAAGCAGGCACAGAAATGAGTATTGCACGAGATTGCTCAATGAATATGCATTAGGTGGGTGGCAGCCCTGCATTACATAGGTGGATTTATGAAAACATTACCGTGTAAATGTTGCCATTTTCACTCCTTGGTGTGGGTTTGTGGAAACCTCCAAGGTGCATTCTGTGTGGAACAAACAATGTCTCATTTCTAAACCAAACCCTGTGTGTGTTCAGAGAGCTCAAATCAGCACCACCACTGTCCCCCTGCCCTTTCCAGATTCCCCCAGTTTCCCCAAAGTGGGATAGTGCTGGGACAGCTGTAATATAATAATTATTATATTACAGCTCCTTCCTTTTCCCTCAGGGATGAGCTGATCCCCTCACAATGAACTGGGCTTCACTTCCTCTCCTGCAGCTTCAGGAGATAAATTCAGATAGAGGAGTGTGAAAAATGAGTGTGACCCCAGTGAGCCATTGGTGCCCAAGCCACGGCTCCAAAATATCCCAAATTAGCTGCGATTTCTACTTCAGCCATTACACTTTCTGCTACACTGAAAGCTCCAAAAAGGATTAATTTAGAGAGGGTTGAGGGATTTTTTAAAAAATCATGGAATCACAGACTGGTTTGGGTGGGAAAGGACCTTAAAGATTATCCAGTCCCACTCCCTTCCACTATCCCAGGGTGCTCCAAGCACAGCCTGTTCCACATTCAGCTCAGAATCTCCTCGTGCTCCCTGACAGTTGTGTTATTAAAGCTGATGTTTAATATAGAATGAATCAGATATTGAATATCTGATCAGCTCTGTGATTCCAGGTTTCTCTGACTGATTCTGGCCTTAGGGAGGCTGAGCTGCTTTGTTTGGAAATCCAAGGGCTGAGTGGTGCCACAAGCTGGGGCACAGGAAGAGTGAAATGCACAGGGAGGAAGCAAAGAAAATACACAGAAGACCACAATTCTGGGACACAGCTGGAGAACACTGGAAAGGAGGTACCTCTGACAGCTCAGTGCTGTGTGGGTAAGCCACACATAAGTCATTAATGATAAATTAAACAATGTGAAGCAACAACTAATGACAATGAATGAAAAAAGGGAAATACCTTGAGTTTTGCCAATGACAAGCTGAGGACATCTGCTCCCTCCAAAGGGATTTATCTTCCCTTCTGTGTGGGGTGGTACAACATCCCATGGTTTTGTCTACTCCCAGTGTCAAGGATCTTCACAAAAGTCATGGAATTGACTGTGACCTAATTAAGAATCAGGGATTGATGATTCCCATTGGGAAAGGCAACAGATGAACACAGAGCCCTCCCTGCCATGAGCTCAGCTGTGACAAGACTCACCCTCAGTGTGAACCTGCTGTGCTCTGGGACAATACACAGAAATCCCCATTTCTTCCCTCAAATACATCTTTCCAGCTGTTATTCTGGATTCACCCTGGCATTTTGCTGCTGTGGACGATGTTCAGTGTTTGAATTCATGACTCAGTGCACTGAGGGATGGAAGCAATCAAACACCCCAATGATGGGAAAAGGCTCAGGAAGGGAGCATGGGGGGTGGGAGAAGGGTCAGGGAAGGAGCACAGGGGGGTGGGAGAAGGGTCAGGGAAGGAGCACAGGGGCTCTGAAACCCAGGGAAGGAATGAGAACTGCACCCAAGCGTGATCCCAGCACGGGGAGCTGGAACAGGCTGTGGCATGGGCTGGCTCCAGTGAGCTCCCACACCCTGCACTGACTGGGGTGGGTCGAGCACCGAGGTGTGAGACATTCCCAAAGCTCCAGGCTGCTGATCTCACCTCTTCGGGAAGTGCATCAGCTGCTGGAGCTCTGGGGTTAGGTCTGGCTTTTCCCTCCTGCCCGGAGATGTCAGACATGATAACAATGAGATCACCCTGCTCCATGGCCACTAAAGGATGCAGACTCCACTTCCCTTTCCCTGGGAAGTGATGCACTGAGCCCCAGGTGGGGATTTCTGCAGGTGGAGGCTGGGATGTGCCGTGGAATGGGTCATTCCCTGCAGCTGGATTTTCGGGACCAGCTTAGCTCAGCTCAAATCAGCTCACTCCATCACTCCCAGCTCAGCTCAAATCAGCTCACTCCATCACTCCCAGCTCAGCTCTCTCTCCCGACAGCTCCCAGCAGGGTGCCATGTGCTTATCCGAGCAGAAAACATTCCAGTGGACGCCTAACAGGAGGGGCTGGAATTAGATAGTAAATAATTTAGATGTTGGGAGGAAATTCTTCCCTGTGAGGGTTTGAGGCCCTGGCACAGGGTGCCCAGAGAAGCTGTGGCTGCCCCTGGCAGTGTCCAAGGCCAGGTTGGACAGGGCTTGAAGCAGCCTGGGACAGTGGAAGGTGTCCCTACCCTGGCAGGGGTGGCACTGGATGAGCTTTAAGTTCCCTTCCCACCCAAACCATTCCATGGTTCTGTGACTCTATAGATTCCTTGACAAATATCCACCCCGGAGGCCTCCACTCAATTTATTCCACCCAGCACTTCAAAGCACTGCTGCATCTGGAGCACTCAGAGACCTTCAGCAGCCCCTGGCAGTACTGGGAGGGACATTTCTCTCTTTTTCCCATGCTTACCAGTTTGCTATTCCTTCAAAGGTTTCCCCTCATTCCACACAGAGTTCCCAGGCAGTGTGTGAGCCTCATTTCCCAGAGGAGCTGTCAGGCTGTGCCTCTGCAATGTCTCACCTTTCACTGAACCTCTGCCTAGCTGCAGGGGATGTTCAGATCTCTAGGATTGCCTCTGCTGCTGCTGCTGGCATTTGGGAAAATATTCCCAATAAAACTCAACCTCACTTTTCAGCCAAGGTTTAGTCTGAATCTCAGCTTGGCAGAGCATTGACTGTTCTGTGACAGAATCATAGACTTCTGGGATGGTTTGGGTGGGAAGAAATCTTAAAGCCCATCCATTCCAGCCCCTGCCATGGACAGGGACAGCTTCCACTGTCCCAGGCTGCTCCAAGCCCTGGCCTTGGACACTGCCAGGATCCAGAGGAAGCCACATCAGTGACAAGAATTCCTTGCTGAAAGCCATTAAAGACTGAGGTACAGTCTGAAGGAAAAGTCACTGAGAAAAATGTGGGGACAGAAGAGCTGTTGGGGTAAGACAGCGTGGAGTTCTTGGATCTTTGTGCAGCCACAGTAGTACAGGGGAAGCCCACAGGGTGTCATCAGAGCGTCAGGGAACAGCAAAAATCCCAAAATAACCCCCAAACCCTCTCTGCACCAAAGGCTTCCCACACAGCCTCTCTCTTGAGAAGTGCACACAGAACATTCCTGGTGGCTGTGGTTCCCTTCCTGCTTTGAAATCTAATCAGATTGAAAACATTCAGTCCTTGGGGAATTCTTTATAACCAATAAATCCCAAAGCACTTTGCAAAGATGATAATAAGCTTTAGCACTGCTGTAGCGACAGGAATCATGGAATATCCTGAGCTGGAAGGGACTCACTGGGATCATCCAGTGCAACTCCTGGCCCTGCAGACACCCCAACAATCTCTGCATCCCAGAGCTCTGGCAGCTTTGAGGATGTGCTGATTCCCTGGGGAGCTGTTCCAGCTGTTCCAGCTGTTCTTCTAGGGGAAGAACCTTTTCCTGAGATCCACCTTGTCCAAGCTGCCCTTGGACACTTCCAGGCGTAGGTGTAAGGTGTAAGGTATAAATTTCAGATTTATGACAGAAAAAGTACTCTGAATTGTACTAAGAAAGAAACCAAATTTGCTAGAGTGAATTTATCCCAATTTTTCTACATTTCAATGTAGATTGAAATTATAAAAAAAATTATAATATTTTCTGAACTGTCAGTTCAGCTCTGCTGGGCTGGCAGAGCCCAATGGCCCTGCTGGTGACCAGATAGTGCAGAATTTGCAAGGAAAGAGGATTGCTGGTGCCTGGAGCATTTTCACTTTCCTGAACTCACCCTCTATTCCTTCAGGATGTACTGTGAGGTTTGCCAAATCCTGTGTTGCAGGATGGTTTTGGCACCTGAAGTTGGTGTGGAAAAATCCTTTCTCTGCTTTCCATGCCTGATTTCAGGAGTCCCTTGGCTGCACAAAGCTCCTGACATGGCCATGCCTCTGATCTGTCACTGTCCCTCAGGGACCTTGTGCTCACAGTAATTTCAAATCACAGACTCCTGGAAAGCAGGACTGGGAGGAATGGTCAGGAGTTTTCCCATCACTCTGTGCCCTCTGGTGCCATTAATGGTGCCATCAGTCCCATCAGCCCTTAAAAACCTCCCCTGGAACAGCCCTGAGTCCTACAGGGGTGAACTCCACCAGCCCTGGGGCATCACTGTGGGTGTCCTGAATTCTCCTCTAAATATTTCCTCCTCTAAATATTTTCAGACCAGGAGTTCATCTCCTCTCTCCTCTTGGTAGCAGCAATGGGATAATCCCTTTCTCTTTCCAGCACTGACAGACCATGGCGACTGCTCTGCAGTGTTCCCAGGTGGAAATCACCCTGTTTCTCTCACCTTTTCACATCATTCCTGTTGATTTTGGTCCCATTGCTGGTTGGAAAGCAGGTACCCAGCAGGGCTGATCCATGGGAGCAACTGGGCTGAAGGAGAACAAATCCCATTTGGCTCTACCTCCCTATGCTCTGTTTCTCTTGGAGAACTCCCATTGTTAACTCCACTTGGCTCTCACCTCAGGGTGTCAGAGTTTCACCAAAATCTCTCATTCTATCCCAAATGGTGCTCCTCCACACCTATAGGGTTTTGTATTCCAGCAGAGCATGAAGCTGCTCTGGTGGGATTGGTGGGATTTGTTTTGAACCAGCCCATGGTGGTTGTTACCTTCACAGGTTCCCCTGCCAGGATGGACAGATGGATTTTGCTGATCCATTCAGTCCTTTCAGGAGCTGAAGTTAAATTGAGCAGAGAACCCCTGAGTTACCCTTTCCACATTTTAAAGATATTCCTTGTATCTTTCCTGTTCCTGTTTGGACACTCAGCCTCTTCTCTCTGAGATCTCAAACCCCTCACTGGCAGCTCAAATCCCCTCTGTGTGAGTTAAATCTGACCTGGCTGATTTGGGGACATCCAATGCCTATGAGAGACCTTTAATCTTTCCTTTCCTTATTTCAGCCTCAGTCCCTTTTCAGTGGCATTTATTGTGACTCACCTGATCACAAGTGACCTTTTCACGAAGATTGAAAAAACCAAATCTCTGCTTGCCTGGAATCACAGAGTCCTTTGGGTTGGAAAAGCTTTGGGAGACCAAAGAGTCCAACCATTCCCCCAACACTGCCAAGGCCACCAATGTCCCCAAGTGCCACATCCCCATGGCTGTTAAATCCCTCTCAGAGCTGGGAATTAAACTGCCAGAGGGCAGGGATGGATGGGATATTGGGCAGGAATTGTTCCCTGTGAGGGTGGGCAGCCCCTGGCACAGGGTGCCCAGAGAAGCTGGGTGGTGCCCCTGGATCCCTGGCAATGCCCAAGGCGAAGCTGGTCAGGGCTTGGAGCAGCCTGGGACAGTGCAAGGTGTCCCTGCCATGGCAGGGGTGGCACTGGGTAGGCTTTAAGTTCCCTCCCAACCCAACCCATTCCATGCCTTAGCACTGTTTTCTTAGAGCTGCTTTAATGCCTAAGCCATGAGAATTTCCCCATTTCCAATTTTGGGGATGCCCAGGCCCTTCCCCACTCCAAACTGCTGCTCCTGAGGCAGTGAGGCCACACAAGCTGTTCCTGCAGCAGCTTGGACTCATCCAGATGTTCCCAGTGCTTCCTTGCTCTCCCCGTGGGCTGTGAATCTGTTTAATCTTATTTCTGCTGTTACCTCCAGGCTCTTCCCTCCTCCCTGTGCAAGAACTGCCCTCCCCACACTGCAGCTGGGGGCTCCTGGGCAGCTCCCCCTTTTCCATGCCCCGTGCTGCTCCCAGCTCAGCTGTGGCCATGGGACACCCCAGACCGTGTCCTTGTCCCCGAGCTGGAATTGGCCGAGTTTGTACAAACTCCCCATTCTCCCAGGAACACAAACACAGAGAAACCCCGGAGGGCACCGAGCTGCGCCCTCATCCCAAACGCTCCTCCCCGGGCGGGGCTAAGGAGGCTGCGGAGGCGCCGGCAGTGATTGATGCTCATTCCTTTATTGTGTCCTCGCCATCCTGGAGGGCGCTGGCGCTCCCTGGGCGCTCCCAGCACGGGCTCGAAGCTACATTACAGCACAGTGAGGAGTGTCCATCCCAACAGGAACGGCCTCTCTCCAGACACTATGTATAATATATATATATTTATAATATGTCCTGTATATTCCTATGTATAGAGTGACAAGGATGGGCCACCAGACAGTAAACTTTTGATTTCTAAATAAATCACCAGAGCAACAGGCACGAAAATTTGGTCCTAATCGAGGCCCTCACCTTGTCCATGAACCCGGAACAGACCCGCACCCCCCTCCCCGCGGAAAAACGGCCAAACCTGAACCCCAAAAGAACAGTTCAACAACAACAAAAGGGAGCCCCAGCCCAGCCCAGCCCAGCCCAGCCCCTGTCCCCGAGGAACAGCCCCGGTGGGACACACGGACACCACAGACACACAGCGGGCAGCAGGGACACCCCGAGTGCTCCCAGAGCCCCAAAACAAGGCTGGAAGTTTGGATGCTGGAAGTGCCTCATCCCACCCCCTGCCCTGGGGGCTCCCACAGCCCTCCTGTGCTTGGCTGGAAGTGTTTCCAGAGGGTCCCTGTGACCACAGTCCTGCTGGAGCTGAGCCTGGGCTGTGGCAGAGAGGGAACCAACGGTGGGACAGTGGCCTGGGGCACAGCCTGCCTTGCTGGGCACAGCCTGCCTTCCCTGGATACTCCATGGCCCAGGGCAACCCCAGGGATGAGGACTCCCTCAGCTCCTGAGTTGTTTCCCACACCCTGGGTGAGAACAGAGGCAAGAGAAGGTCACTGGTTCATCACTTTGGGGCTCTGTGAGCTGCTGATCCACTGAAGGGGAACTGAGACCGTTAGAAAACAAGGAAGGGAAGAAAATCTATTCCTGCAGGCTCCCCAAGCTTCTTCCCACTCTGAGGTTGTGCTTCCTGACCCAAACTCCCAGATGCTTACCTGGAAATTAAATGAAGAACCAGCTTTCCCAACCACTGTGTTTCACAGAATCAGGGAATGGTTTTGGCTGGAAGGGACTTTCAAGCTCATCCAGTTCCACCCCCTGCCACAGGCAGGGACACTTTCCTCTGTCCCAGGCTGCTCTAAGCCCTGTCCAACCTGGCCTTGGCTGGCCATGGGTGGGATGGTTTCCAGGGCCAGCTCGCTCTGGGGGATGCCCTTGGACAGCCCTGGCTGCTGGGGGTTTCTGGGGACACACCTCACCCCCCACCCTGCAAGGGACACATCTGTCACCCTCAAACACCTTCCCTCTGCTCCTCCTCTGCAGGCTCAGCACAGCCCAGGCCTGGCTGCTTCCAGAGGGAGGGAGCAACCTACAGCTTCCCAAGGTGCCTCCGAGCCAGGGGCTGGGCAGGGGGAGAAGGGACAAATGTTTTGGAGGGGCAGAGGGTGTTAGGGGGAACAGATGGGAAGGGGAAGGAGGGGGCAGAGGGCAATGATCAAGAGCTCGAGGCAGGACAATGTTAGAGGGGACATGGAGATCCTCTGGGGCAGCACAGGGATGTGTCAGGGGACAGACAGGTGGGAAGGGCAGTGGCTGTCCCAGCACAGCCACATGTGGATGGGACAAAGCTGCTGGGGGACCTGCCTGGCTCAGAGCTCGACACAGCTCTGGTTCCCTCTGGATGTTCTCACTCTGTGCCTGTGCCTCACTCCCTCACCCTGTCCTTAGTGCAGGAACCAGCGAGGTTCCAGTCCAACAGCACACAACAGCCTGCCCAGAACAGTCCTGGAGTCTCCATCCTTCCCTGGGGAGATTGCAAACCCATCTGGACACAGCCCTGATTAACACACTCCAGGGGGCTGGATGAGATCCAGGGGTCTCTTCCAAGCTCACCCATTCCGTGAAGGAATTCTCTTTGTTGCCAGAGGACATTCCCTACCTGCAATCCCCTCTGACTTGCCCTCCCTGGCTGGCCCTCTGCTGACCCATCTCCCTTCAGGACACCCAGGGGGTCACTCCCTCATATCCATCAGGATCTCATCAAACACATGATGTCCCCACCTCTACCACCCCAGGGACACCACAGCTGCTGGCCTGGCACTGCCAGGACAGGTCTTCACCAGCTTCCCTCCATCCAAAAGCCACATCCCACAGGGACACCCAGCTGTCCCAGCCTGAGGCTGCTGAGATGAATTCAATCCCCAGAGTCCTCAAGACTTCCCCCTCTTACCAATCACCATTTCACATCCAATCCTCCACAACCCACCAGCAAGTCTGTCCCAACCAGGAGGTGACACAGGTGACCTCTGTGTGCCATTGCCCAGCCCAGAGGACAGTGACACCACCACTGCCTTGTCCCACATTTCTCTGCTGCCTTTAGCTGCAGGATGGAGCCTCTCTCAGCCCAGAGCTCCGCAGGCAGTGCTGCTCCCAGGCTGGGTGTGCCTTTGGAGGGGTGGTGGAAAGGGATGGAGATTTCCAGCTCTTGTTGTTGTCAGGATTTCCACAGCCCCAGTCAGGGATGGAGCATTGGGAACCTCGGCAGGGCTGTCCCCAGAGTGTCTCCAGAGCATGGCACTGGGTGGATCCCAGTGGCACTGAATCCCTTGGCTTTGGTGACTTGGTTTGGTGACTCTGCAAGCCCTGTGGATGGAGCTGGTGCTCCTGGAGTGACAGCCATTCCCAAAGTCGGTGAGGTGTCCCTGCTGCCACCAGTGTTGATGCAGGCTGGGGAGTCCTGCTGGGGCACTCATACAAGGTGCTGCCACCGCAAAGTTTCCAAATCCACACAGAAATCTCCAAATTCCCTGGGATCCAGCAAAGCAAAGCAGCACCAGGGGCCAGGGTGGCCTCAGCTTCCACCAAAGCCCCCAGAGAGGAGCCTGTGTCCCTCCTGCCTGGATGGAGCAGTGTCCCAGTGGTGTCCCCATGGTGTCCTCGTGCCCAGCCCAGTGGCAGGGCAGTGTCCCTGTGCCCAGCCCTGTGCCAGGGTGCTGCAGGGAGGGCTGGGAGCTGGGCAAAGCCGGGGTGGTCAGCACGGTGCCCACTGCCAGCCTGGATGTCCATCGGTCCGAGCGCAAATCCTGCCTCTGCGGTCAGCCGCTCCATAAATAAATAGGATAAATAAATAAAGTGACAGATCGAGGTTGGGGGGGTGGAGGGAGGGAGGGAGGAGGGAGGGGCAGCTGCCCTGGCCCAGGGCCGTTCGTGTCTCACAAACACACACACAGTAGCTGAGGACAAGGACGAGCTGGGCTGGGCTTCCCTCGGCCCTCGGGGCTCAGTCCGGGACAAGGCTGTCACTCCTGGGCTGGCATCGGGGAGCTGGAGGCGAGGGACACGTGGGTGGTGGAGGATGGCAGCGACCGCGGCGTCTGGCACCTGGGGACACAGAGACACTCTGGGTTCTGCTGGCCTCCCCAAAATCCAGCTGTATTCCTGGTCATCTGATGTGCAGGCAGCACCAAAGGGCAGCCCTTGCTGGGTGGGAGGATACCTTGTGTCTGGGATATAGGGATATCATGGGATCAGGGAATGGTTTGGGTTGGAGGGATCTTGCAATTCATCCAGTGCCACCCCTGCCATGGGCAGTGACAACTTCCACTGTCCCAGGTGGCTCCAAACCCCAATGTCCATCCTGGCCTTGGACACTGCCAGGGATCCAGGGACAGCCACAGCTTCTCTGGGCACCCTGTGCCAGGGCCTGCCCACCCTCCCAGGGAACAATTCCTTCCCAAGATCCCATCTCTCCCAGCCCTCTGGCAGTGGGAAGCCATTGTCCCTTGTCCTATGCCTCCATCCCTTGTCCCCAGTCCCTCTCCAGCTCTCCTGAAGCCCCTTTAGGTACTGGAAGGGGCTCTGAGCTCTCCCTGGAGCCTTCTCTTCTCCAGGCTGGACACCCCCAGCTCTCCCAGCCTGGCCTCAGCAGCTCCACGTCTGTTCAACAGCACAATGTCAGCAGCACTGCAAACTCTGACCACACCCAGCAACCCACAGGCAGGGTCAGCCCCAAAGGAACGAGGCCTTTCCAGCTCTGCTGCGACTCCTCCTCCTGCCCCAAGCCCCCAGTTGGCCCCACAGAATGTCCCCAGCCCGCTGTCACTCACCAGGAGCGGGACTTGCGCACGCGGGAGGCTGCTGGCCGCTCCAGCAGGCTGTCCAGGTGCATCAGCCTCTCGAGGTGCAGCGCCCGCGGGTCCTGCTCAGCTGCGTCCCTGCTGCGCTCGAACTCGAAGATGGCCGGGGGGGACAGGTCCAGCTCCAGGAACATGATGTTCTCAGCCTGGACAGGGGACAGGGACAGCCAACACCGGAGTCACCGCTGGGAAGGCACAGCTCTGGCAATCCGTGCTGCTGGGGGAGCTGCTGGCACAGGGAGAGCTCCACACGGGGCTGTGGGCTCAAGGCTCTGCTCCGCCTCTCCTGGCCTTTCCCAGGGCTGGGCAGCCCTGTCCTTTCCCATGGCAGGAGCTGCCAGAGCCAGGGAGCCAGCAGCTCCAGGACTGGGAGGATAAAGCTGGGAGCTTGAATTGGCACATCCCAGATCCTCGGGAGCTTGTTTCCTCCATCTTCTCTCCTAGTGTTATCCATCCATCTGTCCATCCATCCATTCCTGTCCATCTACCCATCCCTCCCTCCATCCATCATCCCTCCCTCCCTCCCTCCCTCCCTCCCTCCCTCCCTCCCATTTATCCAACACTCCCACCCAGCACCCAGCAGTGTCCCTCCCGCACCCGGAAGCGCGGATGGGATCTCCTGGCCATGGCCACCCTGGCGTATTGGCTGATGGGTCTCTTGTAGCCCACGGCGGAGGTCGGGCGCCTCTTCATCTGGGAGCTGTTCCTGGAGCACAGGGAGGGAAGGGGATGATGAAGTGACACAGCCAGGTCTGAGCAGGACTGAGAGAGCTGGAGCAGCGAGGGAAGGGTGGTCCTTCCCATGGGGTTGGGCTTGGAGGGAATTCCCACCTGTGGCCACCTGCAGGAGTCCCTAAACCCCCCAGCCCTGGGGCCATTGGTGCCTGCGGGTTGTCAGGGAGCAGGGGACAGGGACAGGGGTTGTACCCTGGGGACAGGGACATTACCCTGGGGACAGGGACAGGGACATTACCCTCCAGTGGGAACCAGCGGCTGGAATTTCCACTGGTCCTCATCACCATCGAAGTACAGGCGATTCATGATCTTGTTCTTCTCCTCGGGTGGGATGAAGTTCTCGATGATCAAATACCTGAGAGAGCAGGAGAGGTGGGGAAGGAGCAGAGAGGAAGGGGTTAATGTGACAGGAGACAGAAAACAGGGCGGAAAGGGAGAGGAAAGGCAGGAAGAGAAGGAGACATTGCAGGGAGAAGAAATCCAGAGGATGGAAACGTGATGGAAGTGGAGAGGTTGAAGCAATAGATGCAGCCAGAGAGGAGCCAGGACCCCTGGGAGCTCTGGGGCTCCAGGCAGGATCAGGATCCCTTCCTTCCTCTCCTCCCACGTCTGCTCTCTCTGCTCCCTGACCCAAAAATCAGGAAAGCTCAACGATGCCAAGTGGACCCCAGAGGGAATTTTTTCCCATGTTTTTTGGGGTGAGTCAAGCAGCTGTCAAAAATTGTTTTGAGGCAACGAGTTGCTTCACTGAGCTGTGACTTCTGAACAGTCAGAACTGTGATGGAGGGAAAAAAGGGCAAAACTGGGGATGGAATTCTGTTTGTAGTGAAATGTAGTGCTTGTAAATGTCTGAGGGGTTAAAGACACTGAAAGAGAGGAGTGTTTGAAGTGAGAACAAACCCCCGGGGGCGGTGGAGCAGCAGCTGCATCGGTGGGAGGCTCCCGGAGGGAAAACGCTGCTGCCCGGCTGTGGCGGTGCCAGGGGAGCTCCAGGGAGCTCTGGGGAGCTGGGGTCACCTCGAGTCCCCCAGAGCTGGGGTCACCCCGAGTCCCCAGAGCTGCTGGCCCTCCAAGGACAGTGCTGGGGGCCAGAGCAGATCACCAGACACCCTCAGGGGTCACTTGCCACCACTGCCACCCCGCAGGTTCAGTCACTGCCAGGGTTTCTGCTGGAATGGTTTCTGGTTTTTCCTTTTTCTCAGAAATTCCTGGACACCCCCTGTGCCACCACCAACAGCTGGGGAAGGCTCAGCTGTCCCTGTCACTGGGGGGGTCACTCCCTGCAGTTCTGCATCCACTCTGAGCACCCCAACTCTGCTTTGAGCCCCCTAGCCCCCCCAGCTCTGCTCTGACATCCCAGCCTTGCTCTGAGCACCCCAACTCTGCTTTGTGCACCCCAACTCTGCTGAGGCCATCCCAGCTCTAACACCTCAGCTCTGCTCTGAGCACCCCAACTCTGCCCTGTGCACCCCAGTTCTGCCTTGTAGCCCCCAGTTCTTCAGAGGTACCCAACCCAGAGGACCCCCAAGCACCTCACAAACACCTACTTGAGCTTCAGCTCCCGGGTCTGCTCGTTCTGTGCCTCCTCCAGGTCCTGGCGCACGCGGATGTACTCATCATGCTGGTCCTGGATTTCAGCCTTCACAGCCTGCAGCTTGGCGTAGAGCTGGGAGGGAGAGCAGCACCTCAGCCCCAGAGCTGGGGGAGCCCCAGGAAGGGATACCCTCATCCCTGTCCCTGTCCCCAGCTGTCATGCTCTCACCTTCTTCAGCTTCTTGGTTTTGATCTCCACCTCCTGCTGCAGGGATGTGTAAGTCTCCCGCAGCTCCATGGTCTCCTCGTCCCGCAGCAGCATCTCCTGCTGCATCTCCCTCTCCCGGCGTTTCTGCAGCACAGGGGACACAGTCAGAGCTGGGATGGGGACAGCCCTGGGACAGCCCTGTCACCACCCCTGCCCCATTTGTTACCTGCTCTGCGATTTCCTGCCGCCTCAGCTCCAGCATCTTCTGCTGCTCGTTGGTGTGATCCACGATGGTCCTGCCCCCGATGAGCAGCTTGCTCTCCATGGCCTGGGGGGACAGGGGGTCACAGGGGGGTCACAGGGGGGTCAGAGCAGTGCTCCTCACCCCCACCCACGGGGTTGTCCATCCAGGACCCCATCCCTGGTCCCTGTCCTCATCCCTGCTCTCAGCGAGGTGGCAGCAGTCAGTACTGATGGTGAGGGAGCTGTGCTCAGATTGGATATTGGGAACAATTCCCTCATGGAAAAGGCTGTCCAGCCCTGGCACAGCTGCCCAGGGCAGGGCTGGAGTCCCCATCCCTGGAGGGATTTAATGCCCTGTGGATGTGGCACTTGGGGACATGGGGCAGTGGTGGCCTGGGCAGTGCTGGAGTTGGTTGGCCTCAGTGATCCCTGAAGGGCTTTTCCCACCTAAACAATTCCATGACTCCATGCACACCCAGCAGCCTGGGGCTGGCTCAGCACCGTGGGCACAGCAGCAGGGGCTGCAGGGGCTGCAGGGGCTGCAGGGGCTGCAGGGGCTGTGGGTGACGTGTCCCCTCCACGGGGCTGCTGGCTCTGAGCCCAGGCTGGGCTGCTCCTGCTTCCTTCCTTCCGCACAGCTGGGGCTGCAGGGATGTGCAGCAGCTGCGAGCTGGAATGGGATGGGCTGGGATAATGGGCTGGGATGGGATAATGGGATGGGATGGGATAATGGGATGGGATGGGCTGGGCTGGGCTCTGCCCCTCCTTCCCGGCACAAACACACACAGAGACACAAATACACACACAGATAAACACACCAATACACACACACAGACTGTGCACACGCAGACACACACACACAAAGACACACACACAAACACAAATACACACACACATAAACACACACACACAAATACACCAATACGCACAGAGGCTGTGCACACGGAAATGTACAAATACACAAATAATGTACAAATACACAAAAATACAAACACACACACACACGGGCTGTGCACACAGAAATGCACAAACACACACACAGCGTGCAGGATGTATGTGCACAAGCACAGGGAGCACATCCCGTGCCAGGCTGAACACGTTCACCCCCTCACAGGTGTTTGTGCAAGCACTGGGTGTCTGTGCACCCATGGGAGAGGGTGACACCGTGTCTGTGTGTGTGTGTGTGTGTGTGCACAGCCCGTGTGTGTGTGTGTATACTAGTGCAGGGCCTGCAGCCATGTCAGGGTGTCCTTGGGGCACCAGTGACAGGAGACAAGCAGGGGGACACCCTGTGCCCCCACGGCTGTGGCTCAGAGGTGTCAGAAGGACAGACCCAGACACCACACACAGCTTGAAAAATCAATCTCCCAGACACAGAGACAGCTCAGCCACCACCTCTGAAATGTCCCCTCTGCCACCAGCACGTGGCCACCCTCACCCACTGGTGTCTGCCCCTGGGGTCCCTCTGGCCCCCCAGACCCAGGGGCTCTGCTCCTAGCAGGACCTGACCCCCCAGCTGCCATGGCCATGGCCCTGAGGGGCAGGGAGGCCACCAGGCCACCCCAAGGTGGGTGCAAGGACAATGATCCTGCTGCCATCCCTTCCCACAGAGCTCCTCCCTAGAGACACCATCCTGACCGGATTAAGAGGTTTCTCAGTGCTGTTTTCTCCCTGCCAAGGCGTTTATTCCCTCTAAACAAGACACTCCCAACCTCCTTTAGCCCTAAGCCTCTCCCAGGAACTCATTTCCGGCACCCAAAGAACTTCCCAGCACTTTCCCTCCCGCTGACCTCAACCTCAGTCCTCAGCAGAGACATTGGAAACACCCACACTGTGCTCAGCTGCCCTGTGGCACAGCAGGCAAAAATCACTTGGGCACCCAGGAGCACATCTGGGCACCAAGGAGCACATCTGGGTGCCACAGTGCATATCTGGGCACCAAAGAGCACATCTGGCCACTCAGGAGTATATCTAGGTGCCCAAGTGCATATATGGATGCCCAGGAGCACATCTGGGTGTCCAAGTGCATATCTGGGCACTCAGGATCACATCTGGCCACTCAGGAGTATATCTAGGTGCCCAAGTGCCTATATGGATGCCCAGGAGCACATCTGGGTGCCCAAGTACATATCTGGGCACTCAGGATCACATCTGGGTGCCACAGTGTATATCTGGGCACCAAGGAGCACATCTGGGCGCCACAGTGTATATCTGGGCACCAAGGAGCACATCTGGGCACCAAGGAGCACATCTGGGCACTCAGGACCATATCTAGGTGCCCAAGTGCACATCTGCCAGGGCAGGCTGACCCCACCTCTCTGAGCTCCATGTCCCACATGTCCCAGCTGGGTGGCAGAGGCAGAGTCCCCACCCACGGGTGTGACAGCCAGATGGGGTGCAGTGTGCTGCCCATGGGTGACACCCCTGTCCCCCTGGCGGCCTTTGCCACAGTCACTATGGAGCCTGTGGCTCCTTGCCTGACCCCACTGTGTGGCAAAGCTGCCCATGAGGCCACCCAGTGTCCCCTGCAATGTCCCCCGGGCAGTGACAGCTGGGGTGAGTGTGACAGCAGGCTGTGCCCCTCTGTCACTGGCACAGGTGACACCTCTCTGCTGTGCCCATGCTGTCCCCAGAGGGCCCCTGGCTGCAGAGTGGCCCCAAAGGCCACCAAAAGGGACATGGTGTCATCTCTCCTCAGGCCCTGCCTTGTTACTCAGCAGTTCCAGGACACAAGTGGCCCTGAGCCAACCCTGCTGTGCCAGCCAGGGAGGCTGGAGAGCTGCCAGCCCAGCCTGCACCCCACAGCCTGCACCCAGTGATGGGGGGAAGGCTGCAGGGACCCCTGTGCCAGCCTGCAGGGACCCCTGTGCCAGCCTGCAGGGACCCCTGTGCCAGGCATGCTGCTCTGCCAGGACAGCACCACGGGACACCCATCACGGGACACCCGCTGTGCCAGCCAGCAGCCCACGGCTCTGCCCTGGTGGCACGTCCCAGTGGCACGTCCCAGTGGCACCCCACGGGCTCTGTGCAGCCATCCAGGTGTGGCCCTGCATCCCTGGGCACGGTGGCACCTCCCTGGGCACGGCTGTGTGTCCCTGGGGCTGCAGCAACACCACCCTGGCCATGGAGGAGGGTCTGGACCCCTGCTCAGCCTGGCATGTCCCCCGTGGTGAGGTCCCTGCTTGGGCTCCAGCACTGTCACCACATCCAGGCCAGTGTGGTGCCAGAGGAGCTGTGACACGTGTGACACTGAGGGTCAGGGTGCTGGGGCTCCCTCCCCACTGCTGGGACAGTGGCCCCACGGCCACCACGGCAGGTGGGAGGGGTCAGTGGGGACAGGAGCAGGGCTGGGGCAGAGGGAGGTGCAGCCCTGGGCCCCAGCTGTACCTTCTCACCCTCAGCCCCACGTCCCTGAGCCCCCAGCGGTGTCACCCCACCCATCTGGCTCGGGGGGCAGGAAGGATTTGGGGTGGGGAGGGACATGGGGGTCCCTGCAGGGCTGCCAGGCCCTGCCGTGGGGTCACAGCCCTGAATGTCCCCACAGAGCCCAGCAGGAGCCAGGGGCTGGACAGAACTGGGGGGCAGGTGGGGGCACCTTGAACTGGGGACACCTTGAACTGGGGGTCAGGTGCACTGTGTCCCCAGGCCCAGCCCCGGGCTCACTCCTGAGGCCACCAGGGACAAATCTGCAGCATCACTCCTGTCACTCCCCCTTCCCACGCAAGCTGCTTTGTTGTGCCAAGGAGGACAACAGCTGAGCACAGCAAACTCGTGCCACCAGTGACCCACTCCCCCCTGGCCCTTCCCTCCTGCCCCCGCAGCTCCCACACAGGGTCCCCACACAGCTCCGTGCCTGAGGGCCTCCCCAGCCCTGCCCAGCCCCTCACTGCACCCTGGAGCTGCCCTTGGGGACCCTGCCTGGCCACCCTGCCTGGGCACCCCAGTGGGCACCTCCCCTGCTTGGGATCCATGCCCACACCACGTGAGGGGCTGGGGGCACAGCAGCTCTTCCCACGGCCTTGCTTGTGACGTGTGACAACACAAACCTTGTACTTGATGGCCAGCAGCTCCGTGGCCTCCTGCTCCTTCCGCAGGTCCTCTATCATCTTCTCCTTCTCCTGGAGCAGCTTCTGCTTCTCCTCGCTCACCAGGCTGTGGTCATCCTGGATGGCAGCTTTCTCCTCTTCCAGCCTCTCCTTCTGCTCCTTCAAGTAATTCTCCATGTTCTTCTCCAGGCCTTCCTCATTCTCGTCCTCCCCTTCATTGTCCACGGCGCCCTCTCCATCCATCGCTTTCTTCCTCCGGCTGCTCCTTCTCCTCTTCTTCCCCAGCATCCCGCGTTTCTCCAGCTGGGCTTTCAGCCGCACAATCTCCTCCTGGAACTCCCGCAGCAAGGTGTCCTTGGGGTCCTCGTTCACCCGCGGCTTGTTCTTGATGTTCTTGGCCCTGTTGGCGAACCTGAGCGTGGAGAGGCTCTCGTCGTAGCTGTGGGAGGCCGGGCCCAAGGTGGCCACCATGATTGTCTTGGCGTTGCCCCCGAGGGAGTCCTGCAGCAGGCGGGTGAGCTTGGAGTCCCGGTAGGGGATGTGCGTGCTCCGGCCGTCCACCAGCGCCGAGATGACGTTGCCCAGGGCCGAGAGGGACAGGTTGATCTTGGAGGCTTCCTTGGGTCTCTCTCCGTGGGCTCCCATTTTGTTCTGGCGCTCGCTGCCGGCCAGGTCCACGAGGTTGAGCTTGCCCACGCGGATGTGCTCCTCGCCGTCCGGCCCCGTCTCGCTGCACTCGATGGTGATGAGGAAGATGGCGTGGGAGCGCGAGCTGTGCTCGTTCATGTTGGTGCTGCCCACGGAGCGCGTCTGGCTGCCCAGGTTCATCACGTGCTCGATCTCCTTCACGTTCTTGGTCACAAAGGACGACAGGTCCTTGATGTACACCCCGGTCTCGGGGTTCTCCTTCAGCTCCAGCTTCTTGCTCTGGTCCTTGGCGAGAAGGTCCCTGATCTCCTCCTGGTAGATCTCCAGGTACGAGGCCCTCACCAGGTACTGCTGGTTCTGCGAGCGGGAGATGTGGGTGAAGATGTGCTCGAAGGCGCTGGGGATGATGCCGCGCTTCTCCGGCTCCGCCCAGGCGCCCTGCATGGTGTAGGTCTTGCCGGTGCCGGTCTGGCCGTAGGCGAAGACGGTGCCGTTGAAGCCCTGCAGCACCGAGTCGATGAGCGGCCGCACCGTCTCGTCGTAGAGGTCGGCCTGCTTGGAGCTGGCGTCGTACACGGCGTCGAAGGTGAAGGTCTTGGGCAGCTCCCCGGGGGCGGCGCGGGGGTTGCGGATGCTCACCTGGCCCAGCTTCACGTCCAGCTCCAGGACGCGCTCGTATCCCGCCGCCTCCTCCCGCCGGCTCATGGGCCGGCACCGGGCCACCACCCGGAGCGCCTCGCAGCCGCTGCGGGGCTTACCGGCCATGGCGGCGGCGGGCGGGGCCGGCGGCGCAGCGGGGCTGGGGGGCTCAGCCGCGCCGCCCCCGCGGCATCCCCGGAGCCTGGGCCGGGGCCGGGGCCGGGCCGGAGCGGGCGGGGCCGGGGCGGGGGGCGCGGGCGGCCGGGGCGCGGCGGGGCGGCCCCGCCGGGCGCTCGCTCATGGCAGCGCGGCCGCTGCGCCCCGCCCGGTGCGGGGATGGGGCGGCGGGGCGGGCCGGGGCGGGGCGCGGCCGCGCCGCGATTGGTGCGCGCTCCCGCCCGCGCCCCCCAGCGCGCTCCCGCTCCCGCACACGCACCCGCAGCCGGGAGCGCCGCCGGTCCCCCCGGGCACGCCGGGAGCTGTAGTGCGGCCTTTGTGCTGCGCCCGGGATTGGGCTGCGGGATGCGGGACTGGGATGTGGGATGAAGGATGCAGGACTGGGATGCTGCATTGGAATGCAGAACTGGCATGTGGGATGTAGGACTGGGGGGCAGGACTGGGATGTGGGATGTGGGATGCAGGACTGGGATGTGGGATGTGGGATGCAGGACTGGGAGGAAGGATGCAGCAAGGAGATGCAAGGTGCAGGATGCAGGTCTGGTATGTGGGATGAAGGATGCAGGACTGGGGGCCATTGCTGGGATGCTGCACTGGAATGCAGGAGTAGAATGTGGGATGAAGGACTGAGGATGAAGGATGCAGGTCTGGGTTGTGGGATACAGGATGTGGGTGGGTTGCAGAATGCAGGATGCAGGATTTGTACATGTGGTGGAGAGCAGTTCTGTGGAATGCAGGATGTGGGATGCAGCGTGCAGAGTCCATGATGTGGGATTGGGATGCAGGAAGAGGCAGGAGAGGTGGGAGAAACAGGGGATATCCAGATGTCAAGTCCCAGCACTCTGACAGGGACAGAGCCCTTTCCTTAGCCCTGACAGCCAACACAGGGATAAACCACCATCCCATCCCATCCCATTATCCCATCCCATCCCATTATCCCATCCCATTATCCCATCCCATCCCTGTGGGGTTGGCACAAGGTCACCCTGTGGTGTTTGGGGGTCCCTGTGCCGCTCCAGGCTCTGTCCCCTCACAGCTGGGCATGGCTGGTGCATCCCTGCATGGCCCAGTGGGAATAATCCCAGTGCCTTATGGGGCTGCAGGGGGAGATTAAACATTCTTGTGGTTAATCAAGTCTGAGCAGCAGCCCGTTCCTTCCCCAGAACCAGAGATTATCCCATAATTAATTAATTAGGGTGTTTGCTGCCATACTCAGGCCTGCCTGGTGCCATCCGAGCCCTCTGGCTCCAGGAGGAGCTTCCAGGCAGGGACAGTCCCCTACCCAAGGCACAGCCCCAGAGGACAAAGGGGACAAAGGAGGGTGTGAGGGAGGAAAGTGGGAGAGAGATGCAGGAGGGATGGAGAGGAGATGGAATTGGGATGGGGGAACAATGGAGGGGACATGTGGGGGATGGAGATGATAGGGAGGGTGGAGGGGGTGGAGAAGGGATGGAGGGAATGGAAGGGGAATGACAGGGATGATGCAGGGGGATGGAGGTGATGGGGAGGGTGACCAATGGAGGGGACAATAGAGGAGGATGGAGGGGACATTGGGGGGTGCCAAATCCCCCACAGGACCAGGCTGTGGGGACAAGCAGGTGGGTGACACATAGGAGCAGGAGGATATTTAGGCAGGGCATGAGATATGGGCAAAGAGACAGAGGGGATGTGTCAGGAGCAGGGACATGTAGGGACACTGTGATGTGTCAGGGTGGGGTGGCCTGTAGGGACACAGTGCCATGGGGACAATGAGGTGACATGTATGGGCAGGATGACACCTAGGGACAGTAGTGCCAGGTAGTCCAGGGTGACACATGAGGACAGCTCCTTGCCCACCAGTGTCAGCACAGGACCAGAGTGTGCTGGTGGTGGCCAGTGGCCTCTGGGCTGACCCTTGGGACTGTCCGTGGGGCTGAGGGGACAGTGAACCCTCATTGTGGCAATCCTGGGCCAGCCCTGGGGTGCCTGGGCAGGGAAACTCTGGGGCAAACACCCCACAGAACCCCCAGAGCAGCCAGGACAGAGCCCTGAGCCCCCTCTGAGTGGAGAGGGTTATGGGGTGTGTGGGGACATGGTGTGTATGGACGGTCCTGGTGGCATAGCTGGTGACATTCCAGTGCACCTGCTGGCATGGGATGGCACATGGGACCTGAGCCAGGGGTGACACAGGGCTGGCTGGGGCAGGGAACATGGTCCAGGTGCCCCACAGGGTAGGATGACATTTGGGGCCTGCACCATTCTCAAAATGCTTCCGCAGGGCTGTGGCATCTCAGTTCCTGCAACCTCCATTTTCCCATTCCTCCCCACCGGGTGTTCCCACATCCTACAGCCACCCTGGGACATCCCAGCCATCCCTTGGGCATTGTAGCTGTGCCCAGGACTACTCACACATGCCTGGGAGTCCACAGCCAGCCCCTGGAAATCTGTTTGGCTTTGGGTACTGCAGACCCCTGGGACACCACAGCCATCCCTGGGACACCACAGCCACTTTTGAGACATTACTGCCAGACCTGGGCCACCAAGGGTCTCCCTGGGCCACCACAATCACCTCTGGCACACTGAGCACTGCCTGGGTGCCAAAATCCTCTCACCTTCACTGTCACCAGGAAATCATGCTGGAGCTCACAAACAACCTCTGGGCAGAGTCCTGCCAGTGCTGCTGGGATCACAGGAGGCACCACTGTCCCCAGGGAGGACCTCATTCCTCTGTGGATGCTGCTGTGGGGACAGATGGAAGTGCACGGGTTGGGAACAGGGAAATTGCTGGCAGTGCTGTGTTGACATTCCTTAGGCTCTCTCGTGGTGTTTGGCCAGCTGCTGGTGGTGTTGGCTGGAGCAGCCCTGGAGAAAAGCCTGTCCTCCCTGGTGGGAAAAGGACACATCCCACTGTGATGTTCCCAGCTCAGGCTGCAGCTCACAGGGTGGATCCTCTCGTTTTCCCCCACCCTTCACCCTCTCACTCACTCTGTAGGGGGGAAGGGATGCTGAGGGTCCAGCAGGCATTTGGCTGCTTTCCCTCCAAACCAGCTTGCGAGCATTCCCAGAGATCCACTGGATTTATTTCCCATTTCCCTCCTCTGCGGCAGTTCTGCGGTTCAGCTCATCCCTGTCCCCAGCTGTTTGTGGCACTCCTCATCCTCCCCACGCTCCTGGCTTCCCTCCTGCTGTCCCCATCTCCATGTGCCAGAGTGCCAGTGGGGGAGCTTGGGAAGCAGCAGGGCCTCAGGCTGCAGCCACCCTTTTGGGCTGAGATCAGAGGTTTTGCGGTTTTTCGGATTGTGAACTGAGCAGGGACTGCCCAGGCACAGCGCAGGAGGGCTGGGAAAGGGGAGCTCCACATGGGAAGGCAGGAAGGGAATCACTCCAGACCAAGATTCACCCCATATCCAAAGTGGGGGAGCTGGAGGGGCCAGCGCAGCTCGCACTAAGCCTGGATTTAGGATGGATCAGTTTCCCAGCAGCTGACTCCTCTATAATTAGACAGCAGCAGTGGAACAGGAGCCAGCTCGGGGCACGGAGCTCCAACATCTCCCCATCCGCAGGCATGGCATCCCACATGACCCCCGGATCATAAAACAGCCGGGGGAGGCATGAGCTGTGTCTCCTGACCAAGGGGGACACGAGCAGGGAAAGCTGCTGCAAAGTGCTCCCTCTTCTGCAGGCCTCAGGCTGCCCCCAAGGAGATGAAACCCCAGAGGGTGAATCCTGTTGGGATGCAGGCTGGATGGCTTAGCAGCATCTTGTCCCACACCAACACTCCGGGGGCTGGAAGGAGCTGCAGCCCTGCCTGGCTTTGGGAGCTGCAGGCTGGGAGCCCAGATGTGCCCAGTGCCCCTGGCCTGTGGCTCCTAAGTTGTGTCTTGGCTGCTGTGTGACTTGGAGAACTCCATGTCTGCTTGCCAAGGTCCCACAGCTCCGGGCTATGCTCCACCATCCCTCTTCCCACCTCTGCCATCCTCTCATGGGAGTGGAGAGGGGGGAAAGGGACGGGTGGCAATCGTGTGGGAGGCTCCAGGCTTTTATCTTGGATCGTGGTTTCCGACAGATGTGGAGTGAGCAATGTCTGTAAGGCAGCAGCTCAGCATCGCTGCTCTGAGATTAAAGGATTTAATAATCTGCTGGCAAGATGTAATTGAAAAAGGCAGAGCTCTGGCTGTGCAGCACTCAACTGATGCAGCAGGGCATTCCCACGCTCCCGAGATCCCAACAAGCCTTCTGGCAAGCACAGTAAATCCCCAGGGTGTATGGGGCAGGCCCTGTTCTCCACGGATCCAGGGACTGACACTTTGTCTTCCCTCATAGGTAACTATTGATTTATCAGTAACAAGCTGCCAGGGAGCTTTTCACTCAGTACCTTGAGCTTCTCCTGAAAAAATAAGGAATTGAGAGTGGCATTGCCTCCGTGCTGGGTAGTGGATGTGGCATGTGGGGACAGGGCTAGTGGTGGCCTTGGCAGTGCTTTGATGGTCTCAGAGGGCTTTCCCAACATCACTGATTCTGTGATTCCATGATTCCAGGTACATGGTGAGCCTCTGAGTGCTGGGGGGGGCAGAGCTGCCCTTGGTGGAGGTCAAAGCCTCATTCAGCAGCAGTGGGGATCCATCAGTCGCTGCTCCTCAGTCCCTTGTTCCACCCCTGCTCCACTCTCTGATTCCCAACTGCAGGAAACAAAGCTGTGACTGGCTCTGCAAAGCACTGACAACAATGCTGGGCTTCTTCCCTGACTCAGCAGCACGGGATCAGGACCCAGCACAAGTGAGTGATGCCACAGCCACTGGGCAGGGATTTCTGGCTGCAGACACACAGCTCTTGGAGGGGAAGCTCTGGACAGGTAGAGGCATGGGAAGACAGAGGTCCTTAGGCACTAGAGCTGGGAAGGAGCCCCTGTGAGTGCAGAGTCGAGGTGTGCCCTGGGCAGGGAGCCCCTGCATGCATCCAGGCATGCTGGCAGAGCCCAGCTGAGTGCCCCACGCTGGCAGTGCTGAGCCCGAGGCCAAGCTGGGGTGACTGTGCAGAAATCAGAGATGTGCCTGGCCCACAGAGCTGCTGCCAGAGGCTCTGTGTGCCCTTTGTGTCCTCCCTGTCACCTGGAAGTGCTGACTGAGTCCTTCTGCTCTCCATGGGGTGGCTGGAACAGAAACCAAGGAAAAGGCCTCATTTCAGGAACATGAAGCTGCCTTTTTTGTTCCTCTGATACTCTCTCTGTCCTGGGAGATGGGTGGGGGAAGGAGCTGAGATCCAAGGTGGTGAGAGCCTGACCCTGGTGAGACCAAACACCATATCTTCAAAACAGAAAATCTGTGTGGAAGACTCTTCTTGCTTTGCTGTCATTTCCTCTGCTCAGGAATTCAACTTTCTGACAAAGCTTATTTCTTATGCTGGGCTTTCCTGGGGTATCTCAAAAAACTC
Source organism: Lichenostomus cassidix (assembly GCF_008360975.1). Taxonomy (NCBI): domain Eukaryota; kingdom Metazoa; phylum Chordata; class Aves; order Passeriformes; family Meliphagidae; genus Lichenostomus; species Lichenostomus cassidix. Next base: position 112,709,201 of record NC_139483.1, on the reverse strand, counting down.
ACCAGAGCTGGGGCTCAGCCTGGAGAAAAGGAGGATCAGGGGGATTTTTCAGTGTCCACAACTCCCTGACAGGAGGGACAGCCAGGGGAGTCAGGCTGTGCTCCCAGGGAACAGGGACAGGACAAGGGAAATGGCCTCAGGCTATGCCAGGGCAGGGTCAGGTTGGACATCAGCAGGAATTTCTCCATGGAAAGGGTGCTCAGGCCTTGGCAGGAGCTGCCCAGGGAGGTTTGGAGTTTCCATCCCTGGAGGTGTCCAGGGAATTCCTGGCTGTGGCACTCAGTGCTCTGGGCTGGGGATGAGGTGGGCATCAGGCACAGCTTGGACTCAACAATGCTGGAGGTTTCTTCCATCCTGAAGGATTCTGTGATTCTGTGTATTTATTTGAGCTCTCCTGCCCTAATGATGACATCAGCAAAAACAAAAGCCAGAGGGGTGGCTGGAGTTTGGAGTTCAGAGCTCCTGCTCTGGTTTCCGGGGTGTCTGGAGCACAGAACACGCTGTGGACACTCCTGCTAAGAGGATAACATCCTGTAGCAGCAGGAGGAGCAGCTTCAACAGCTTTTCTATTCCTCAGAACAATGCCCTGAGCATTTGGGGCTGTTTAACAGCTCCCTTGGGACTCTTATCCTTACACAAGTTTAGGGTTCCAGACACTCCTGAAGTGGTGGGAGCTGGATGTGTCCAGGGCTGGGAGGGTCTGTGCTCTGTGGGATCTCATCCTGCAATGTGAGCAACAAGGAATGGTGGTCCCAGAACCTCCTCAGATGTTCTGCCCTGTGCCCATGCCTGGCAGCAGAGCCCCCAGCCCTGCCTTGTCTGGGGGAGGAGCTGCAGAACACAGAGCAGTTTGTTCCCAGTGGCTCTGAGATGACAAAGGCTCTTCCATCCCTGCAGCACCACGGGCTGGGCTGCTCTGTGAGGCTGAGTGAGTAACCAGCAAGCCCAGTGTGTCACTGCTCTGCCCAGCCAACCTCCCCAAGCACAGCTCCTGTTGCACAACTGGTTGGTGATTCACAGTTCCCCTCATGTCCCACAGGAGAGCCGGAGGGCACCACATCTCCAGTGCTGTGTTGCAATTCCGGCTGCTCAGCTGTTCCTGCAAAGCCCAGGAAGAAGCTGCCAGGTCCTCTTGGCTCTCCCTTTGTACCTCATTGCTCCTAATTTGGTTATTTCTCCTTGTCACAGAGCAGTGTCCTCTGGGGATCAGGACAGAAGATCCTGGGAAGGGTGTGATGGGTGGGGAGAGCTGGGAGAGCTGTTTCACCTCTGCCTGGACATCCCCACATCCAGCAGTCTTGCAGCAGAGGTCTCTTGACTGAGCCACCAAGACCAAAGGTGTCTTTGTCTTTGGTCAGGCATCTCCTGGGGATTGCTTCCCCCATGGGATAACATTTAACAATTTAACACAAGGCCCAGCCTTACACAACAGACAGAAAACACTTTTGCTTGGAGAGGGATATGTGAGATTCTAAGGAGGAATTTCTTCCTGGAAAGGGTGATCAGGCATTGGAAGGGACTGCCCAGGAAGGTTTGGAGTTTCCATCCCTGGAGGTGTCCAAGGAGTTCCTGGCTGTGGCACTCAGTGCTCTGGGCTGGGGACAAGGTGGAGATCAGGTGCAGGTTGGTCTGGGAGGGCTTTCCCAACCTCAGGGATTCTGTGTAATACCATTTCCTCTCCAGGATCCTAAAGATACCCTTCCTTGAAGTGTTGCAGTCCATGAACAAGCTCTGTAGGACAAAAGGTTCTTGTAAACATGAGTGCAAACATCCAGTGCTGCAAACCTTCCAGGAGTGCCTGGGAGCCACAAGCCCATGGGTCCCCAGCCAAGATTGGTGGCAGTGCCTGTGCCACAGAGCTCTCCAGGACAGTGCTGCTTTCCCCTTCTGTCAGCTCAGTCGCAGAGGAAGTGTTTGTGCAGCGACCTTACGCTGCTCTAGCAAAGTGCTAAAAATAAACCTGCGCTGGGAGGCTGCAAACTGCTGCGTGTGCTGTGTCAGCTCTGGAGCAGAGCTGGGGCTCAGGGTGCTGGGGACAGAGGGCAGGACACCACAGCCAGTGGGGACAGCTGCCTGCACAGCCAGGAGGGTGGGAAACCAAACCCCCAAACACAGCCGGCTCTGTGCTCAGAGCTGTGCCTTGGGAGGGACACGACTTGTAGGAAACCTTTTCACAGAATCCATGAGGCTGGAAAAGCCCTCCAAGATCAGCTCCAACCTGTGCCTGATGCCCACCTTGTCCCCAGCCCAGAGCACTGAGTGCCACAGCCAGGAATTCCCTGGACATCTCCAGGGATGGAAACTCCAAACTTCTCTGGATAGCCCCTTCCAAGGCCTGAGCACCCTTTCCATGGAGAAATTCCTGCTGATGTCCAACCTGACCCTGCCCTGGCACAGCCTGAGGCCATTTCCCTTGTCCTGTCCCTGTTCCCTGGAGCACAGCCTGACACCCCTGGCTGTCCCCTCCTGTCAGGAGTTGTGCAGAGCCACAAGGTCCCCCTGAGCCTCCTTTGCTCCAGGCTGAGCTCCTTTCCCAGTTCCCTCAGCCACTCCTGGGGCTCCATTCCCTTCCCAGCTCCATTCCCTTCCCTGGACACTCTCCAGCCCCTTCCCAGCTCCATTCCCTTCCCTGGACACTCTCCAGCCCCTCCAGGTCTCTCTTGTCAGGAGGAGCCCAGAGCTGCCCCCAGCACTGGAGGTGCCCCAGCAGTGCCAGCACAGGGGACAGGCACTGCCCTGGCCCTGCTGCCACCACAGAGCTGGCACAGCCCAGGGGCCATTGGCCTCTTGCTCACCTGGGCACACCTGGGCTCATGCCCAGTCACTGTCACCAGCACCCCCAGTGCCCTTTTCAGCCTTCCAGCCCCTCTGTCCCCAGATGACTTAACTCATCCCACAAACAGTGGGAGATTACTGATGGCAGGATACTTAATAATGACAGCAAAGTGCAGTTTGCAGTGTGTTGGATCACACCACAGGACAGCTCTGGATCCAATGTGAGAGAAGAGGTGGGCTCTGTGCAAGCCCTGTGATGTGGTAATTCCAGTGGCTTCAGGGGTGATTCCACAGCTTGGCTCTTGCAAGGTTTGCTCCCTGTCTATGAAGGGCAGGAACTGTGAGTGAATTCCCCATGTTCAGGTTGCCACAGGGTCCATTACAAACCCACCAGGTGCTGGAGGTCCTTGGGCTCCTTGTGCTGTGTCACCACCTGAGCCACCCTCTGCAGCTTATCCTGGGAATGCTGGTGGGTGAGAGGCAGAACACAACCTGGCTGTCAGTGCTGGCATCTGCAAACCCCCAGTCCTGGGCTGATTCTGAGGGGGGATTCTGCCCCTCTGCCCCTGTGCTCAGGTGAGACCAAACCTGCAGAGCTGCCCCAGCCTGGGGCCAACAGCAGAAGGACCTGGAGCTGCTGGAGAGTCCAGAGGAGGCCATGGAGATGTTCCAGGGCTGGAGCCAGGCTGGGAGAGCTGGGAATGTTCACCTGGAGAAGAGAAGGATCCAGGGAGAGCTCAGAGCCTCTTCCAGAGCCTAAAGGGGCTTCAGGAGAGCTGGAGAGGGACTGGGGACAAGGGATGGAGGGACAGGACACAGGGAATGGCTTCCCACTGCCAGAGGGCAGGGATGGATGGGATATTGGGGAGGAATTGCTCCCTGAGAGGGTGGACAGCAGAAGCTGTGGCTGCCCCTGGATCCCTGGCAGTATCCAAGGCCATGCTGGACAGTGCTGGGAGCAACCTGGGACAGTGGAAGGTGTCCCTGCCATGGTAGGAGGTGGAATGAGATGGTTTTGAGTTCCCTTCCCACACAAATCCCATAATTCCGGCACTCCCCGCGCCGCTCCGGCCGACATTCCCCTCAGCCCTCGCTGCCCCCTCACGCCTCCGCCGCCAGGGGGCGCCTCCTTCCCCGCCCGCGGCCGCGCGCCCGCTCTGCCCGCCCCTCGATGACGTCACCCCCGGGGGGAGGAGGCGACCGCAGCCAATGGGAGAATGCGTGAGCGGGAGGGGGCGTGGCTTGCGCCGGCGCAAGGGCGGGGCTGACACACCCTGGGCTCGCGGGCCGCCGGTGACGTCATCACGCGGGGGTTCTGCGGAGATCTCACCTGAGCGGGGAATGCCCGAGAATTCCTCCCAAAATCCATCCACCTGCCCTCCCGAGAATTCCTCCCAAAATCCATCCAGCCCTGCCCTCCCGAGAATTCCTCCCAAAATCCATCCACCTGCCCTCCCGAGAATTCCTCCCAAAATCCATCCACCTGCCCTCCCGAGAATTCCTCCCAAAATCCATCCAGCCCTGCCCTCCCGAGAATTCCTCCCAAAATCCATCCACCTGCCCGCCCGAGAATTCCTCCCAAAATCCATCCAGCCCTGCTCTCCCGAGAATTCCTCCCAAAATCTATCCAGCCCTGCCCGCCCGAGAATTCCTCCCAAAATCCATCCACCTGCCCTCCCGAGAATTCGTCCCCAATATCCCATCCACCTGCCCTCTGGCATTGGACAGCATCACCCCTAGTCCTGTCACGCCATCCCTTGTCCCAAGTCCCTCTCCAGGTCTCTTGGACCCTCTTTAGGCACTGGGAGAGCTCTGAGCTCTCCCTGGATCCTTCCCTTTTCCAGGTGAACACCCCCAGCTCTCCCAGCCTGGCTCCAGCCCTGGAGCATCTCCATGGCCCCTCTGGACTCTCCAGCAGCTCCAGGTCCGTGTGCTGCTGGCCCCAGGGTGGGGCAGCTCTGCAGGTGAGGTCTCACCTGAGCACAGGGGCACAGGAGGAGCATCACCCCTTTCCTGCTGCCCACGCTGGGAGATCAGCCCAGCACACGGAGGGCTTCAGGGTCGGGCCATGTCCAGCCTCTCACCCACCAACATGCCAAGTGCTCCCCAGCGCTGCTCTCCCCCTGCTCCTCCCCAGCCTGGATCGCTCCGCGGCTTTGTTCCGACCCAAGCGCAGCCCCAGCACTCGCTGCCATTAAACCCCACGGCATTCCCATGGAGCCGCTCCCGGCGCTCCTCCATCCCCGCACAGCCTGAGCTCCGAGCAGTGAATCAAACCAAAATCCTCAGAAAATACACCAAATAAACCAACGCCGGGGCCGCGCGGTGACGTCACCCGCACCGCCCCCCTCCGCGCGGGGTGACGTCACAGCGGCGTGCGCGCGCGCCCCCGCCGGGCCTGCGCGGTGCGCGAGGGGGGCAGGCGGCGCGCGCAGCCTCGGCAGCGCCTCTGAGGAGCGGCGGCGAGCCCGGGGGGAGAAGCGGGCAGGGCCGGGCAGCGCCGGGGCCCACCGAGCCGAGCGGAGCCGGGCTGCGCCGCGGGGTTATGAGGGCGGGCGCCGCCGCCTCCCCGTGAGGAGCCGCGGGCGCGGGGAGCGCGCGAGGCCGCCCCGCCACAGGAAGCCATTTTGTGGGCCCCCTCCTCCTCCTCCTCCTCCTCCTCCTCGCCCTCGTCCTCTTCCTCCTCCTCCTCCTCGTCCTCCGCCGTCGCCGCCGCCCTCGGGAGCGGCCGGGCCCGGTGAAGGAGGCGGCGAGGAGGGGCGGCGGCGGCCGCCGCGCCCTCCCCCATGGCGAAGAAAACCTACGACCTGCTCTTCAAGCTGCTGCTCATCGGGGACTCGGGGGTCGGCAAGACCTGCGTCCTCTTCCGCTTCTCCGACGATGCCTTCAACACCACCTTCATCTCCACCATCGGTCAGTGCTTTTGTGCCCGGGGGGGGCTGCGGACACCCCAATTCCCATCGCCGTAATCCCCCAGCAGCGTTCCTGTGTCACCCCCGGGGACCCCCTGTGTCCCCCCAGCCCCGTTATTGTGCGACCCCCAGGGACCTCGTGTGTTATCTCCAGCCGCACAGGGACCCCCGTGTCACCATTAGGAACCTCCTGTGTCACCATTAGGAACCCCTGTGACACCATTAGGAACCCCCTGTCACCCCCCTCCAGGGACCCCCTTGTGTGTCCCCAGCCCCGTTTCTGTGTCACCGCTAGGGACCCCCTGTGTCACCCCCGAGCCCCACTCCTGTCCCCCCCAGGGACGCCCCGTGTCACCCCCAGCCCCGTTCCCGTGTCACCCCCCAGGACCCCCAAGTGTCGCCCATTTCCGTCCCCTCGCCCTGCACACGCAGCCCGGCAGAGCCGCCCCGCTGCCGCCCGACGCCGCCTCGCCCCCGCCGCAGGGCAGGGTGGCTTTGCTTCCTCCCTCCGCGCTGGGTGACCCTGAGCGACCCTCGCTGTCCCCCCGCAGGGACCGCGCTGGCAGCTCGTCCCCCACGCCCCGTGCCAGCCGCCGGAGCCCACCTGGCCCCTTCCATCAGCGTTAATCCGTGTCCCTGCGGGCGGCAGGGTCCCCATCGCCGGCTTTGCACCGCGTATTGATGTGGCTCTGAAGCCATCGCGCTCGTGGGTGGGGTCTGTTTTCTCGCCCAACAAAGCTATCCTTCCCCCCTCGGCTGGGCTCCTGGCATAGCTGACTTACTGAGCAGCTCCTGACCGAGGTAGAGCTGCTCTGACATCGTGAGGGATGTGTCTTTCCCTTTTCCGTGCGATCTGTGCCGTGGGACAGGCCTGGTACCAAATACCCTTCCATCCCAGGTGTATCACAGCATTTCCTTTGCCTTCTCCTGAACGTCTTATTTTGCAGATGAAGAGTTCAGGTTATCCGTTTCTCACCTTCTTGGTGACTGGCTCTGGAAATTTAGGATAATTCCTGTCTCAGCTTTCTCACAGCACCCACTGGTGTAACACGAGCAGATACCCACACCTGGATAAAAAAGAAAATTATTTTGAGGAGTTTGAACTGGATCTGACTTTTGTGTTTGCTGTGAATCTCTTAAATCACTGGTCATGCAGCTGTTTACTGAGGGCAGGGAACGTGGAGTGTCAGTGTAAATCGTAGTGCTGGGTGTGAGTTCACCCCTGTGCACTTCCTCTTGTGTGTTGAAACGTCACCCAAAAATTGCACCTAGCGCTAGAATGCGTAAAAAGATTCTCTTAAGCAAGGCTTGGGAAATTGAAAGTGAAAAAAAGTATCTTTGTGACAACTAAGTATCAAGAAAGTTATTGCTTAAAAGCTCTTAGGGCCTCAACTCGGTGTTTTGCTGAATTTTTGGGGGGACTGTGTGGCAGTTGTTAATGTTGTCCCTTGCCATGGCATACCCTGGGAGGCTGGATGGCTTTGCTGCTGGGGCTGGGGTGTATTTTGGCACTGCTTGGCAGATCCTCGCTGCGGTCACATGGCATTCCTTGCCTTTGGAGTTCGTTGGGAAGGTTTATTTCAATTCCCAAAGTTAAAAATAGTCAACATCATAGTTAAGAAGTCAGCAGGCGCATACTGGCTCCTGCTCCAGACAACTTGTGCTTTTAAATAATTAGTATTTTAGTAATTAGTGTTAGTTTTTGGGCTAACTCTCTAGTTTTGGGGCCTTCAAGAGGTGTATCACTCAGTTTAATAGGAAGTGTGCACGTGCAGATTTTGGAAGTGTTTCCCACCAGTTGGACCAGTGGCTGTTTATTTCTGGAGAGCATAAGCTGGATGGCTTATGCTCTCCAGAGGTGTTTCATTCCCTGAATTCTGACCTAAACATCTGGTCATGGTAGCTGTGAACACCCTTTGGTTACTGTTTGGTGTGCCAGGCTTGTGTCTTCACAGTGGAATTTGGCAGGTTTTGGGGTACAGGTAGATCTTCCGTGTGGTGTTTAACTGCCCAGAGATGCCTTAAAATGTTTTGTGTCTGTAGTTGTTCCGTAAGCCAATGTGGAAACCTGAGGGAAGTGTCAATTGAAAGGGAGAATCTCCATTAGCACCTTGGGGAAAACAGCCTCTCCACGAGGGAAGAATTCAAATACCTGAGTTATCCAAGTCCACTCAGTTGTCTCTGTGTTATTCCCAAGTGATGCTGCAATCTGAAAATGGGATTTCAAATTCCCACTGGTAACTGCATTCTCACACTCCTCAGGTTTGCCATGCAGCAGTGGCAATCCAGGAGCATGTGGAGGGGCTTTCCCTGGCAGTCCCAGCTCTGGGAAATCCCAACACAGCAGCCCAGGCTGGTTTTGCAGCTGGAAGAGCAGATTTTCAGGGAAAACCTCCAATGGAGTCTTTGACCTGTAGCAACAAGGAAATGTGGTTTGCAAAGCCCTTGTGTACACAGTGGGTGACGGGAGGTGACTGGATCCTTGGCTGAGCTCTCCTGTGTTTGAATAACCCAAGCAGCTCTGATCTCTGACTCGGGGTTTGTTCAGAGCTCCACCAATGGCCTGGGATAGTCTGGGATGTAAAACATACTGCAGTGTTTGGTGGTGGCTGTAGGCAGGGAGTGCTGCATGGAATGGTTTGGGTGGGAAAGGAGCCTAAAGCCCATCCAGTGCCACCCTCTGCCATGGCAGAGACACTTTCCACTGTCCCAGGCTGCTCCAAGCCCCATCCAGCCTGGCCTTGGACACTGCTAGGGATGGAACAGCCGCAGCTTCTCTGGGAATTCCATCCCAACCCCTCCCCACCCTCCCAGGGAGCAATTCCTTCCCAACATCCCATCTATCCCTGGCAGTGGAAAGCCATTCCCCCTTGTCCTGACCCTCCATCCCTTGTCTAGTTCCTCTCAGCTCTTTTGTAGCTTCTCCTCAGGCACTGGAAGGTTCAGTCTTTAGAAGGATCTCAAGGAATACTGAAACTGGCCTCTGTCTGAGGAGGATGAATGGGGAAAAGGTTTTAATTCTCTAAAGGCTTGTTTTACCAAAGGCTTGTTTGCATTTGTAAGGGAAGACACACTAATAAAGCATTTCTGCTTCATGTTAATAACTTCACATTTCATCTTTGCACATTGATTGATCCTGATCCACAATGGCTGCTGGGATATAACTTACTGTCCCTGTAATTCAATGTACTCTCGCTTTGACTTTGAGTCACTTCAATCTAATATTTCCTGCTAAAGCAGCAGTTAAGCTTCTGGATGTGCTGAGGTGCCAGTGTGAGTGATTTCACTGCCCTGTCTCAGGCACTATAAATATTCCAGATGGCATTTCTGCAAGAAATCCCAGAGTCATCCTAGCCTCCCTGGAGAGGGCAGCGCCTCGGCCTCCAGCACTGCCCTGCTCTTTGCAGCTACAGAAGGAATAAGTCTTGGAAGTCTTAGTCCATCACGAAACAATTTTAATTTTAACTGTTCTTCAGTGAGTTTTTTGCAACTGCAAAAGGAGTAAGTCTTGGAAGACTTAGTCCATCACAAACCATTTTTAATTTTAACTGTTCTTCAGCGATTTTGTGGTGTGAAAATCATTTTTATAGTATTTGGTTTTGAGAATTGTGATGATTTCTCAGTTGTGCTCTGGGGATACTCCCCGCTGGGTCTGTGTGGGTGTAGCTGTCCCTCTGGGCAGTGGTGATGCTCCTTGGTGCTTCTCCTGGTTCAGTGCTTTCCCTGCTGCCAGGAGATTATCTTTCTTTTGAGTGCTAAAAATGTTGCGATAAGTAACTCCCGGTAAGCGTATCCTTGAGATCTTCATTTTTAATAACTCTTTCTTGGCGTTTAGTTGTTGCTGGTTTGAAGTGAGCTGTGCAAAAGGATCCTTAGGAACTGTGCACACTTTGTGGAGCTCCTTGAGGTCCAACCTTTGCTGCCTAGCTGGGGAGGGAGGCTCCTCTGGCCAGGATGGCTGCTGAGCAATTTGAATGCCAGAACTGAGCCTAAGCATGTAATAATCACTGTTGTCTGACTAAGTCCAATGCAAATGAAGGTGAGTCACAAAAAATGCTTTCCCATGAAATCCCTAGTAGCAGCTCAGGAGAACAAAGGGTGTGTAAGCATGGAGAGATTCCCCCCCAGTGCTCCTGAGGGAGGGAAAACTTCCCTGGATCTTAACCCCTCCTGGAGGTGCAGCTGTGTTCTGTATTCCTGAGCTTTACTCACCTGGCTGCAACTCTACAAATCCAGAGAGAAAAAGGAGTTATTTTTGAGGTTTGTTTTATTTTCAGCACAACCAAAGTTGTGCTAGGAGTGTTCAAGACTCTCATTTTAAATGTGAAAGTATAGGAAAACCCCTTTTGAAATTATTTCTCTTGCCTTTATTCCAAGTGGGTTTGAGTTGCTACTGCTTGCTTTGAAATCACTTCATATTGGCACATTTAAGCAGTGAAATTTTAAAAAATTAGTCCTCAATACTAAATGCAAGTTTGTTTGTGCATCCTGGGAGGATTTGTTCACCCAGGATTGTGATATATTAGTATTGGAAGGCAGGAGCCCCAGATAGAGAATGGGGAAAAAAAAACTTGGCAGACTTTGGGAAACAAATGATGGTTAGAATGGTAAAGATGCTGTTGCTGTGCAGTGGTTGCAATGAAGTTTGAAAAACAAGTAGTTTCAAGATTCCAGAAATGGAAATTCCAGAATGGCATGAGTTTTAAAGTCCCTTCTAACCCAAACCATTCCATGATCCCATGATGATATCCCTTTTTTTATCCTACCTACAGCTTACAGCAGCAGCTGTGAGTTGTGTTCTCTGTTCCTGACTCCTGGCATTTAGCAGGTGAATTAGAAAAGGAAAAAACCCAATAAACCTTGTCCCAAAACCTCCCCATCTCAACTCCTGCTCAGTCGTTTCTGTGATGTGGGGAACCAGAAGTCATTTCCACTTGTAGGTGGCTGAGCTGCAGAACTGACTGCCAAGGGAATTTTTGGGGGGGAAAGATGAGTGGGTTCAGAATGAAAGCAGAAAATGGAAGTGGATCTGTCAGTGGCTGTTGGATGTGGTGCTCTGGATGTAGGCTGGAGCTTGGGAATCCCCTCAGCTCTTGGCTGCTGGGTGTGGGACAAGTATTGTTTGGCCTGGAGAGGGTTTGTCCTGTCCTCTGTCTGCTGGGACACCCGAGAGAAGGGTTACAGAGTGAGCTGGACTTGTGCTGTGATACTGTATGGGGAGGGTGGTTTGGTTTTGGTTTTGTTTTGTAGGGGTTTTTTGGGGGTGTGTTTTGGGTTTTTTCTCATCTAGGGCTGTGAATAATGAGCAGCAGTTTTGCACACGCCTCAGAGAGCTGATGAGAAACTGGGGATGGCTGTGGTGAAGAGCTGAGGAACTGAGCTGGCTAGAAACTTCTTTGTGTAACGTGGCTGTTTTTTCAGCTGAGCTGGATCAGTTCCCTGATGGGGCTCCTTCCATTACCCTCTGAATCTGTGCTGGTGGAGTGATAGGGCAGCAGGGAACGTGGAAACAGCAGAGTAGGTGGTGCTTGTACTCAGAATTCCAGGATCAGTGAGGCTGGAAAAGACCTCCCAGCCCATGGAGTCCAAGCTGTGCCTTGATGCCCACCTCATCCCCAGCCCAGAGCACTCAGTGCCACAGCCAGGAATTCCCTGGACACCTGCAGGGATGGAAACTCCAAACCTCCCTGGGCAGCTCCTGCCAAGGCCTGACCACCCTTTCCATGGAGAAATTCCTGCTGATGTCCAACCTGAGCCTGCCCTGGCACAGCCTGAGGCCATTTCCCTTGTCCTGTCCCTGTTCCCTGGGAGCACAGCCTGACACCCTTGGCTGTCCCCTCCTGTCAGGAGTTGTGCAGAGCCACAAGGTCCCCCTGAGCCTCCTTTGCTCCAGGCTGAGCTCCTTTCCCAGCTCCCTCAGCCACTCCTGGGGCTCCATTCCCTTCCCAGCTCCATTCCCTTCCCTGGACACTCTCCAGCCCCTTCCCAGCTCCATTCCCTTCCCTGGACACTCTCCAGCCCCTCCAGGTCTCTCCTGTCCTGAGGTGCCCCAGCAGTGCCAGCAAAGGGGACAGGCACTGCCCTGGGCTTGAGAGGTTCCCCTTGAAAATTCACTTTCTGGTCGCAGTTCCACATTAACAACCTCTTGGCAGCAGTTCAGTGCCTGGCCTTCCCTCCTCCCTGCCCCCAGTATGAAACAAACCCTAAACTGGGTTTGCTCCTCTCGCGGTGCTGTTGCTGTCAGTGCCTCGGGCAAAGCCGGTTGGTGAAGGACGTGAGCGTGGCAGAGCTGCTTCCTTGGGCTCAGTGCTGTGCTGGCAGCCCTGCTGCTCCTCTGTCCTTGCACTGACACGCTGTTGATGTGCAGCTGAACCTCCTGGGCAGCTGCTCCCCAAATGTGCTGAGTACAGCCAGGAGCCAAGCAGGGCAAGGAGAGTGCCCGGGTTATGCCCGTGCTGTGTCCCGGTGGGGACTGAGCTGTCACTTCAGCAGTGACAGACATGAAGAGTTAGGAATTCCCTGATATTTTTTAGGGTGATGTGTGTTCAGATTTGGAGCACAGGCCGGTAGCTTCTTGTGACAGGCTGTATGATCTGTGGGCTGCTCATGGATTTTCAGAGGTCAAACAATATTTCTGTTGGTGTTGGTAGAAACTTGTTAATGAACTGCCAAGCAGCCTTTGTTTTAAGTAGCCATTGATTAGATTTTAGTGCCTTGTTGGGCGATAAACACAACTGGGAGGTGCAGAGAAGTGATTTCCTCTGGACTCCTTGGTTTATGTATTTCGAAAGAAAATCTGTTACTCTCTTTCAGGAGGGATTGTTCCCTGTGAGGTGGGTAGGCCCTGGCACAGGGTGCCCAGAGAAGCTGTGGCTGCTCCTAGATCCCTGGCAGTGTCCCAGGCCAGGCTGGATGGAGCTTGGAGCACTCTGGGACAGTGGAAGGTGTCCCTGCCCATGGGAGGGGTGGGATGGTATGAGCTTTAAGGCTCATTCCCACCCAAACCATCCTGTGATTCAACCATTGTCTTAATCCTGAGAAAACACTCGATCTTCTCCACCCTTCAAGTCAATACTGATATTTAATTAGGGGATTGACTGAGAGCCTATTGATGAAAACCTCATCAGGGGATAGAAAGAATCAACCCTAACTTGAAGGTTTTTAGGCAGATGCTGCTGCCTGTAGCCCAGCAGTGATGGCTGTGATGGTTTTACCTTGGCAGGCTCTGCTCCTGGCAGCCCTGGCTGCCCACAGCCTGCTCCGTGCTCCTCCTCCCTGCAGCTGGGAGAGTCTGCATGTCCTTGCTTGTTAGCGAGCTGCAGAACCTCGGGAAGGATGGTGGCTGGGCAAGGCTGCTCTGCCAGGAGACTTCATCCCACCTGGGCTTGAGAAATGCCCAAGAGGGACTGGGCAGCAGAGCAGGTTGCTCACATTCTCCAGGCAGTGGCAGCCAGTGCCTGTTTGCTCCATGACTTTTTGATGGCACGAAGTGGAGAAGGATTTCAGCTGGTGTTGGGTTTGTGTAACTCTGGCAAAGGGAAAAGGTACTTCAGAAATGCTTCGTGGAAAACCAGCTTGTCAAATTCCTGATGCTGTGGGAATTCCCTGTCTGGCCCTGGAAAACAGGGAAGAGACCAGAGCTGCTGCTGCAAGTTGTCTTGAACGTCTGGTGTTTCAGTGCAACTCAGCTGTGTGGGTTTTCCTTTCTGTGTGGGTTTGACTACAAGTCTTGTGTGGGTTTAACTAAAGTCTCTGCATGTTTTGGTTCTGTTCTGTAGCTAAAACAACCCTAGGCTTTCTTTCCCGCTGGGATTGTGTCTGTTCTGTGCTGTGTAACCTGGAGAAATTCTCGTTTGTGTCTTGCATTTCCAAAATCTGACTCAGTGCTCCTAGAGAGAGACCTTGCTTGAGAGCCGATGGGTGTGGAATTCCTGCAGTGATATATATCCATACCTGCTCAGCTTTTTCCTCAAGGATGCTTTTTAAACTGGTGTTTGGATCCACTGAAGCTGTTGTTGGACTAGGAAGGGTGCTGGAAATTTTCCTATTGGACTTATGGAATGTTCAGGAAAGCTGGGCTTGTCATGGCTCCTCTGCACCTTCTGAGATCAAACTCTTGTCTCTGTTTCCTGATAACATTCCCTGGACAGGTTGTAGCTGGTCCCAAATAAGTCATTCTGAGATGGTTGTGTGTTGAGTCCCACCAGCATTGTAATCTTCCACAGTAAAGGTGATTTTACATTTCCCTTCAGGTGTTCAGTTACTGACTCCAGGCACCTGGACACGAATTCACCTCTTGCTGTCTGACATATTCATGTGCCAAGTGTCATCTTTATCCCTTCTAACCACAGCCATGCTACCTGTTCTTCCTCACCACCAAATCTCCCTGGCAGGTGACTTCCCTGAGGGCACAACCTCGACTGCACTCTCATTACTTCAGATCTATAATAAATGTCTGAACTTTGGTCATTAAAACGCTGCTAGCAGTATCTACAAGTTGCCAGCTCCTCAGGTAGCAACACTGATTTCACACCTTCCAAGGCTGGCTGCAGGCTGTGTCTCATCCATCCTCTTCCTCCTCCGAAGTGGGGTTGCTGTGGCATAACGAGCTCATTAGAAACCAAGCTGTCACCTCCATCTCTGTGCACGTGGCAGGACGTGCTCGTGCCTCTGTCACTTGAGAGGGAGCTCAGATGTGGAGCTTCAGCACAGCTGTCTAATTGCTGGTTAAAGGAGTCCCTCAGATGCTCCTGATTCCTTGAGCGTGCTGGGAACTGCTTTCATCTCCACGGAACTTTTTGATCTTCCTGGTAAACAACAAAGTTACTTAGTTATGTTTGCTGCACAAATCTCTGGCAAAGGCAGCTCCTTTCTAGTTCTTTGGGATTTGTGCTTCTTGTTGGTCTGTCTGGATCAGCATGGACCAGCAATGGGAGTTCTCTGGAAAGTCTGCTGCATCTCATTCCTGCTTCAGGGAGCAGAAATGCTGTGGGTTCCATCAGAGGGGCTCAGAAACCCCATTTGCAACAGCGTTAGACTGGGATTGTCTGCTCTGCTGAGGTGTCCCCAGCCCCAGGGAGGTGTCCCCAGCCCCAGGGATGTGTCCTTGGCCCAGTCAGAGAACCAGGAGATGGAGCTGCCTGGGTTTGGGTCCTGGAATGACAGAATGGATTGGGTTGGAAGGAACATTTAAGCTCATCTTGTTCCACCCCATGCCTTGGGGACACCTTTGGCTGTCCCAGGTTGCTCCAAGCCCCAGTGCAGCCATGGCCTGTGTCAGAGAGTGACATGAGGATTGACAGGAAGAGAGCTCTGCCAACAGCTGGAGCAGCAGCCCCACAACCCCCAGGGTGACAAACCACAGCACTGACAGTCACTGTGCCCACAGCAGCTCCTGCAGCAGCTGGGTGACAATGGCTGCACTTGCTCTGAGCAGGACACTGCACACCACCTCTGTCACCTGCAGGGTCAGAAGCCCTTTCAAAGCTGGTGGCCACTATCTGATGCCTTGAAGATCAAAAGGAGACCTCATCCAGCAGGAATCTCCCCTGACTGCAGGGCTTTTGGTGGATCCAGAGCAGCTCTGAGCCACTGGGAAATGGGATCCACACCTCGGGTCCTGTCCTGGCACCAGGACTGACAGCAAGACTGAGGCAGCCTGTGGAGCACAGACTTTGTGCTGCTGTCACCTCCCAGCAGGGCCATGTTAATTTAGGGTGCCTGGGGTCTCTCACTGCCCCAGGGACAGCAGTGCCAGCACCTCTCTGCATTTCTGTGCCAGTCACACCCCACCTGCAGCACAACTTTTTCCCAATACCCAGATGAGGTTTTTCCTATTATGATCAGAGTTGACCTCTTTTTGTCCTCAGCAGCACCAGTTGGGAAACCCAGCAGCCAGTGCCTAAAGGGGCTCCAGGAGAGCTGGAGAGGGACTGGGGACAAGGGATGGAGGGACAGGACACAGGGAATGGCTTCCCACTGCCAGAGGGCAGGGATGGATGGGATATTGGGATGAAATTGTTTCCTGAGAGGGTGGGGAGGGGCTGGGATGAAATTCCCAGAGAGGCTGTGGCTGCCCCTGGATCCCTGGCAGTGTCCAAGGGCTGGATGGGCTTGGAGCAGCCTGGGACAGTGGAAGGTGTCCCTGCCATGGCAGGGGTGGCACTGGATGAGCTGTAATGTCCCTTCCCACCCAAAGCATTCTGAGGTTCTGTGAACTTTCTGGCAGAGCACAGCAAAGTAAGGAATCCAAACAAGCCTTGCAGCCTGCAGTGCTGCCTCGGGAGATGTCAGTGTTTTGGGGTAGCAGGCAATTTTGATTCTAGGTGTGTTGTGGGACATTCTGCCAGTTTTTTCAACATCTTCAAAGGCACGTTATTCCTGTTTCTCAGGCTTTTTCTGTGAGTTCAATTTGACTGTTGCAGTGTCAATAATAGCTAAACAAGGTGATAAAACTTTCTGATAAATGTGATGCTTCAGGGCAATATCATAACAATACACCTTTATTTCAAGGTTTTTCCCTGCTGATGAACTTGAGAGCTCTGCCATTCATCTTCTCACTTGCTGGAGAACTTTCAGGTGGAAACATCTGGAGTTCAATACTTGACCTCCTCCAGGAGCTGGACACTGGAGGAACTCTCATGGTCATGCTGTGCCATTACCTTGAGGTGCAGGAAATGTCTTACATACTCCTAGAGCTTGGTGTAAACCAAAGATCAGAACCTGCTGCCTTGATGCTGAGGGGTTAATAAATGAAAGGTTTTTCTGACCTGTAAGTTGCTATTCAGTGACTGAGACCATCCCAGTCAGGTGTTTATTTACACCTATTGAGTGGATTGAGTATTGGGGCCTTGGAGGGAACATCCTGCAGGAACATTAGACACCCTGCTGGTCCTGGGGGAAGGACCAGGTGTGTCCTTAACCAGCCATTCCCTGTTGGAAATCTCCAGCAGGGCTGGCTCACAGTGGATCCCAGCCCTTTGTGAGCAGGAGTGATGCTGAGGTCACATGTGGGGTGGCAGTGCTGGTGGCACTGATGGATGGCACTGTGTGCTTGGTGCCAGCAGTGACAGAACTCCCTGCTCTGGGCAGCTTGGCTTGGGACACTCAGAAATAATGGTGTTATTTTGTGGTTGTTAAGAACAGAAACAGGTTTTCCAGCAGTGAATCATCCCATGCATCCTTTTGGAATAGTCTGGTCCAGAGGAAGGTGTTTCTGCCCATGGAACAAGGTTGAGGTTTAAGATCCTTCCCAGCCCAATCCATCCTGGGATTCAGTGATTCCACAAGAGTGAATTGAGTGGCTGAATCTTTTTAACTATTCCAGCACAGCACCTCCTCTTTGGTAAAGCTGATGCTTTTCTGAATGAATTCACTTCCCTTCATTTATATGTTATCTGTCTTGTCCATCTGCTGAGTATAAATTAGCCAGGATAAGTGTTAACTTGAATTTTATTTTTATGTAATTTGAGGGCAAAATTCCCATTACAGCGAGTAGTGACAAATTCTGTGTTTCATAAATAGCAGTTTATGTGAAAGCAGATCCATGTACTGTATTTATTTTCTAGCTAACAAATATAGCTCAAGTAGGGTGAGACATGCATGAAAACTGATTTAATTGGCTGTAATTGAACTTGAACATATTTAATTCATGTCTCTGGCGGTTTAGAGTAGAATTCCAACTGCAGACTGGGCTGTCTGGAGTCCAGACTTTCCCCTGCTGTGATTTTGGGTGTGGAACCTGCTGGGCTCCTGGCAGGGGGATTCATGGGGAGATGCAGCTGCTTCATGTGATGCTCTCCCTAAAAATAGAGGCTGCTAAAGGTGCCTGGACTGGAGGTAATTGAGTATATTGGAAAATGAAAGATGTAATGGCAGGGAATTAAATCAGCCCTCAAACCTGGAATTAACTGACACTGAGCAGAGGTTACTGCTGCATGGGAACAGCTCTGAAGGAAGTTCTGTTCCTTGCTAGAGCTTCATTTCCTTTTTTCCCCCTTAGTACCTTATGAATAAAAACCTTATTGTCCCTCTTGTCTCTTGGTATGCATAAAACATCACTAAAATAGTTCCTTTGTTCATTTTCTTTTGTTTTGTTTGTGGGAGCCTTGTGTAAGGTTTAGCTGCTGGAATAACAAAATGATCAAATTTCTTTTTTCTGGAAGAAATAACTGCTTGTGTTGAAGCTGTGGTCTCGGGGACTCAGTGACAGTGTAGGTGGTGTCAGCAGGAACCTGGAGCCTTCTTTCTGCACAGAGATTTGTTTTTTACATGTAAATTTGAGCTGTAATTTCCTGTGACTTCTGAAACTCCTTCCCTGGGAGGAGTGTGGGTAAGTCAGACCTCCCTGGACAGAAGCTGCACTGATGTTTGTGAGCTGAGGGCAGCTGGGGAGGAGAGGATGAGGAGCTTCCATAAGTGGTTCTGGCCTCAGAAATGTCCCTGTGTGTGACAAATCCCTGCCCCAGAGTGATTGTCACACAGATACTGCCAAGGGGGATGCCAGAGCATGGTGCCAGTGACAGGACAAGGGGCAGTGGCACAAACTGGAACACAAATTCCATCTCCACTTGGGGAAGAACCACTTTCTGTGGAGGGTGGCAGAGCCCTGGAGCAGCTGCCCTTTCTGCAGACTTTCCAAACCCACCTGCTCCAGGTAACCCTGGAGGATCTCCACAAGTCCCTTCCAGCTCAAACAGTTCTGGAATTCTCTGTGAACCTCCATCATTGTCTGGGATCTTTGTGTTCACCTGCATGGCTGGGATGCCAGGTACACTCACTGCTCCCAAAACCTGAGCACATCTGCTGAATGGATGAGTAAATCATGGATTTATGTGCTAGCAAAGCAGAAATGCACTGAATTCAGGTGTTTCACCACCTCTGCAGGCAATTGTTCCCATTTATTCCCAGGATCCAAGTTAAACATGCTGGATCCTGAACCACTGGAAGTGGCTGTCCCTTCATGTCCAGATCACAGCACTTGGGAAATGCTCCATTTTATGGGAAATGCTCCATTTTATGGGAAATGCTCCTTGCTCTGGTTATCTCCCGAACTTTGCCCGGTGCTGATATGGAGAGCACTGGCTTGGCAGTCAAACCAGCAGATCCAAACTGTGCCACGAAGCTTTGGCCCACTGGCTGAGGCTCTGGGACTGCCCTGGCCACCATGTGACTGCTGTGGGATGTGGCTGTGGGTGGCTCAGCATTCCCTGGAGCGTTCCTGGCACAGCTGACACAGTTCCAGGGAAGGTTTGGAGTCTCCATCCCTGGAGGTGTCCAGGGAAGGCCTGGATGTGGCACTGAGTGCTCTGGGCTGGGGACAAGGTGGGGATTTGGCACAGTTGGACTCGATGATCCTGGACAGCTTTTCCAACCAATGATTCTGTGATAACTGAGTTTGTCAGGTGTGCCATTGTCCCTCCCTGCAGACATGGATGAGGATGTGGTTGGTAAAAACCTCAAGGAAAAGTTGGTGAAAACAACCTTGGAGCCATTGGGGATTTCACTTTAGTCTGATGCCTTAAAGCTGGTAAAAATAAGAGGCAGACACAGCAGTATAGGGAAAAAAAGGGTATTACCTTGGTTTTAATAGGATCTTAGGTGGACATTCATCAAAGGTGGAAACACGTGTAATTAAGTAATTAAGACACTTAAGACACTTCTCCCTCCAGCAAGGTAGGCACCTCTAACTCATGGTTTTAAACTCCCACCCCTTAGTTGCTCCCTTGAAAGAGTTGTCACCTTCCCTTTACAGAAACATTGAGGTTTATTTGCAAAGATCAGTACAAAATTCATGGCTGACAACTTGTGTCCAGGTCAGTATTTACATACCTGCAGCAGATGGAACCTGTGGAGCTCTTGGGAAGGCTCTGAGTGTCATTGTTGAACAAGGAAGGGATATTTGGAAATCCCTCCCAGGCAGGTCAGCTCTGTCTGCTGCATGGTACCAGAGCCTTTCCCACCTCCTGATGATTTGGATTTTAACTCCAGGTTTGGGGTTGAACAGCATTTCTGCTCATAATGCATCTATCAAACATTGATACTCTGCTTCCTTACAGCCCTGTGGCTTCCCAGACCTAAATGTGGGGATAGAATCTGTATTTTTTAGGGGAAAAAAGTCAAGTTCAGCTGATAAAAGGATTTACATCTGCAAATATCCAGTGTGTAATAGCAAGGTAATGGACTTTTCCCTGTTGGAGGGAATGAGGTGGAACAAAGGAGATGTCAAGGTTTCTTCCTGGAAGTGATTAATACTTGAATTTAGGTGAGACTGTGAGGAACACACAGCTCCCACCACCTCTGTCTCCTTGATCACTTCATCTCTATAATATTTTTTATTATTGCCCCAAGGAAGGCCTGGATGTGGCACTCAGTGTCTGGGCTGGTGACAAGGTGGGCTTTAAGATTTTTTTGGCAGCAATATTGCCTTTTGTAGTGACTTACCTCAGGTGTTAATTTGTGATTTTTAATACAAATCGTGGAGGAGGTTTCAGGTGAGACTTGCAGTGAGACAGTTTAGGTAACCTACATTTGCTGTGCATCCCTGGAAGGGCTGATGGCAGAGATCTCACCTGCTCAAGGCTCCTCTGCTGCTTAGAGGGGCAACAGGAGCACTTAAAAAAAGAATTTCAAGTTAGGAAAGTCCTCCTCCCTCCTGGAATTCCAAATCCTTCAGTTGGGAATGTTCATCTCTGAGCTGGTTGATGCTGCAAGGGCAATGTGAATGGGTTTGGGAAGCTCTGGTGGCAGGAGGATCCCCAAATTCTTCCAGCAGTGGATCTGTGGATGGATTCCCAGCACGTAGCCTTTCCCAGACACCAGGTCAGGCTGGATAACAATGGCCTCCTATTGTCTGGGGGGGATTAAGGCTGGGATTTGGGGGGATAGACTGCTGGATTTGTCACCAAAAATGAATATTCAGCGAGTCCCCGATGGGCTGGGCAGGGCTGGTTTGCTTAAATCAGATCTCCCTGCGCCCTGGTGGGGATGTGTGACAATGACTGAGGCTCACAAATGCATCCAGGAGGGGAATGTAGGTCACCCCGAGGAGCTGCTGTCTCGCAGGACTGTCATCTGCTTCGTTAAGAATAGATTAATTGGGAGGAGACGATCTGGCACAGTGCTGCTGCTGCTCCTGTCCCGTGTCCTGCCTTACATCACCAGCTCGGGAATTTCTCTGGATTGGTGTGGGATTGGGGCAACTCTGCCTGCAGGGGCAGTTTTATCAAGGTTTTATCAAGGGCTGGGAGATGGAGGACCCAGCACAGAGCCAGGGGGTCACTGAGAGGGGTGGTAGAGCTTGAGCAACCAGTGGGAAGGGAGATAGACTTGGCTTTAAGAATCTCTAATTTAGCAAATTTTGTGTTAAAGAAGTGCTTCGTTTGGATTTTGGGAATCTACTGCATTCCTAAAAATAGATGCTGGAATGAAATTAGTTTTTTTAAGATACACAAGCTCATGCTAGCAAATACCACTGGCTAAGAGTCTTTAACTTATCTTTACAGAGTGAAATCTGGTCATAATTCCTGTTCTTGACACCTGCTCTAAAACATAACCAATTTTCAGGATACTGCAGGTCCTGTGGCTCCCCAGCAGCTGCACACAGCTATTCCCATGGGAGTTTCTTTGCTGTTACTATGAATGTTACCCAGAAAAGCAGTTCTGTGTAGCTGTTGGTGTCATGGTGTGGATGGATGGAGGTTGGTGACCTCGGGATAAAGCAGAGAATGTTTGCCCAGGTGGTAGTTCAGGGGGAAAGCAAAGGTTGCAAGGGATGGTTTGGGGAATGGGTGATGAGTAGAGCATTTGAGGAAGGACCTTTGGATGATGGATTTGTCTGAGGCTGGGAGGGTTGGACCAGGGACTGCATGTGTGGGAAAAAGCTGATCATGTCATCGGTTGTGGCTGGTGGAATTAAAGTAATTAAATCAGTCGACTGTTCCCATGGTCCTGCCATGCCCAGCTTGATCCAAACCAGCCTCCCAGGCAGGACCTTCACCTTCAGGGGGAGTTTCTCTTACCCAGCTGTGGAGCTTTCTTGGAGCACTGGAATGTTTGACCTTGGTGATCTTAGAGGTCTTTTCCATCGTGGACAATTCCATGGTTCTGTTCTGTAAATGAGCTCAGTGCACCTTTCCTGAGGTTTCAGCTAAGGTGTGTGCTGCTTTACTTCATGTGAGGTATGTGTTAACTTGGTTCAGATGCAGCTTCAGGTGCTCTGACAATGCTGAGCTGTCACGACTTGAAACCTTGCAGAGCAGGCCGAGTGAGTTCTGCTGCAGCTCTGGTTTGTACACTGCACTGGGAAAAACTGCCTGCAGAGGTGGTGAAACACCTGAATTCACTGGATTTCTGCTTTGCTAGCACATAAATCCATGGTTTAGTCATACCTGGAGTTCTTTGTTAGCTCCTGGTCATGGGATGTCAGAAATGATGGAACTGAAGGTGTGGAAGAGGAGAACAAAGACAGCCAGGAGGCCATTCCAGTGTCACTGGGGTGACTGACACTCTCTGGGTTGTTCCCAGGGCTGCTCCTGCTTCTCCCCATAGCTGTGGGAGCCCAGAGGGGTCTCTGGGAGTCCTCAGTTCATTTCCTGGGCTGCCCTTGCTGCCTCTGCCTAGCTCTGCTCCCACTCCAAGCCCTGGGCTCTGTGTCTCAACAAGTCAGGCAGGTCCTCCCTATCCTGCCCTTGAAATCCTGAGTCACTGCCACTTTGGAGGCTGTCAGGGAACTCCCATGCCAGTTTGCACCACTGAGTCCTTTTGGGGAGCATTTATTTGGGTCTGAGCAGTGTGGGAGTAGCCTGTAGTTAAGGCAGGGAATGTGCAGCGAGGTCCAGCAGATGCACTGAGCTGTGCTGCCCGTGTGTGGTGAGGCTCTGCATTATTTGTAATTTGTGTTTCACCTCTTTGTGTGAGCTGGGCTTGGGCCAGCAGCAGCATTTGGGTTGTCTGATCCAGGTGTCCAGGGGGGAGAGATTCCTGTTTGGTCCTCTGCTCTCCATGGCTGGCTGGGTTATATGGTGCCAGGACAAGGGGGAATGGATAGATGGGATAAAGTCCCTTCCCACCCAACCCATTCCGTGATTCAATGATTGCTATTTTTTCTATTTCCTCCAAGAATTCCTGAAGGATCCATGCAGGAATGGATGCTCTCCCGGGGATGTGTGTGTGGGAAGCAGGGGATTTGTGTGCTGGGCATGTCTGTGTACACAGAAACCAGCAGGTGAGCTGCATGTGCAGCTTTCCCTGGAGGAGGAGGAGCAGCTGCTGGACTGACTGAGTTACTCTGCTGTTTACTGAGGGGATTAAGTGTGTTTGAGCTCCAGAGCAGGGTGTGTGCAGGGCTGTTGGTTTGGGCATCCTCCTGCAGAGGCACGAGCAGAATTAGTGCTGCCTGCTGGGATCAAACCAGGAGCTCTGTGTGTTTGTGTCTTGTCAGACCCCAGAGCATCCACAGGCTTTTGTTTTGATTCCATCCCTGGTTTTTTATTGCTGGTCAGGCTGCCTTTCCCCTGTACCTGACCGTGTTACACTTAATCAGGGCTGAACACAAGGAAGAGGTCAAATGCAGTGCAATCCCTCCTGATGAATAAATGTTTTGTTAAGAAGAGTAGCCATGGCCTGAAGTGTCAGTTCCTGGATTCTGAAAGTTCCTGGCACTGTTTTAAAGAAGCCAGGTGCTCCCAAGCTTTCAGGTTTCCTCATTGCCATCTCTTTGATAATATCATTATCAGTGAGTGAGTTTTGAGACTTTGTCTGGGGACCCTTGTGCTGTTTTATTGCAATTTCCTTCTGAGAAAGGAAAATTCCTGAAGCACTGATGGTCAGAGAAGTTAGAGAAGTTGTAATAGAAGTGGAGGAGCACAATGTAGGTTCCAGCTCCCTTTGCAGCTCTGTTCCAGTGGTTCCTCCCTTCTGCTGTGGTGGCAAAGCTGGATTGCAGGAGGAATTCATGAGTGCCAAGGCTTGTCCCAGCCAGCCTAGAGCTTCCCACTCCCTCCCATGTCAGCTGAGTTTGGCTCCCTGATAAAACTCATTTTTCTCTCAAGCCTTTGCCAAAGGATGAGGCTGGGAATAGCTTCAGTTTCTCTTTGCTAAATACCCTTATCAGAGAGTTGTGATTCTTTCAAGTGGCACTTAGTGATGGAGGCTTTTTCCTTTCTTATCTCCCGTGGACAAGGGAAAGGAGACACCCCAAGGAGCTGAGAGGAGCTGCAGGAATTGAAGCTAAGCAGTGTAATCACAGAATGGGTCATGGAATGGTCTGGGTTGGAAGGGATCTTAAAGCTCAGATCCATTCCACTACCCCAGGTTGCCCCAAGCCCCATCCAGCCTGGCCTGGAGCACTTCCTACACCAATCCAACTCAAGGTGGAGTTCTGGCAAGTGCTTTAATAGCCACAGAAAGGTATAAATCATGTCTTTACTCCCTCACTTTTTGGAAATTCCTGCAGTGAAGAGTGTCTGAGCAGGCGGAAGGAAACTGCTGTTGTCTTCATTGAATTAACAATTATCACATTCACAGAGTGTGAAGGAAAGAGGCTTTGGGACTCTCAGCAATTCCAGGAGCACAGGCTGTGCCATTCCTGCAGTCAGGGTGGAGCTGGGATCCTCCAGGTGTGCTTAGAGCTTACACAGGGCCCAGGAAACAGCCCCAAAATGCCTTTATTTAAATAAAAACTGCAATACTAGAGAACTGGCACCAGCAGGAAATGCTGCAGTAATTAAGCCTGGGAGCTTCTAAAATTGCCAAATGAACTTGGGGGTGGAAAGCTTTCTTTGGTCTTTCTAAACAGAACTATTTCATCGTGAGATCCCCTGAGTCTCGAGAGAGATGTGTTAACCTTAGTGCAGAATCCCAGAATCCCTGAGGCTGGAAAAGACCCCCAAGAGCACAGAGTGCCTGATGCCCACCTCATCCCCAGCCCAGAGCACTGAGTGCCACATCCAGGAATTCCTTGGACACTCCAGGGATGAAACTCCAAACCTCCCTGGGCAGCTCCTGCCAAGGCCTGACCACCCTTGCCATGGAGAAATTGCTGCTGATTCCTCCAATCCCTCCCAGTAACAAATTTCCCAAATATATCAAGTCCAGAATTCTTAACTCTTTCAAGACAATGCATCTCTAGCAAAGAAGCTTTAATGCTTCAGAGTGTCATTACTTACAGCAGGCAGCTGTTAACCTTGGCTATCAGTTAAGATAATTATTAATTATTTTGTCAGAAAGCTTCAGCAGTAAATCCACTTTCTCTTTCGAAGGAAAGCCCAGCACAAGCTCATCAGGCAAGAGCTGAGAGTTCTGCTTTAATTAAGCTCTTAATGATCTCAGTTACTGCTTAAGTCTTTCAAAACATTTCTTCTGCGAGGGATTCAGACCTGCATGGTGTAGATGAACACCATCCCCAACCACTCCCAACATTTTAAGTGCCAACACCACTTTCCAGAGGTTTTCCAGGAACTATTTTCTCCCTCCTTCACCCTTCAGCACAGAACGAGGTCTCAGTGTTGGTTTTTCCAGGTGTCATCCCCAGTACTGGAGCTGGGACTTTGCTGGGACACTTTCTCGTGGTGTGAGAGGTGTTGGAAGCACAAACTCAGACAGGAGAGTTGATTTTGGAGGGGCAATAGCAAACCCCAGTCCTGTCTCTTTGTGCCACTTTTGGCACTGCTGGATTCCAGCTCTGGGGATACCTGTGGGAAAACACAAGGATTGCACAAACATCCACACCTGCTAGGAAAAGCCTTGCCTCTTCATCTTCTTAAAAAATAAAGCCCAAACAAGAACTAAACTCTGTTTTGGTGGTACAGTGACTTCGTTTATAGCTGACAATTTTACAGATTAGATAATCCAGCAATAATCTCTATCTCTGGAAGTGTTCAAGTCCAGGTTGGATGAGGCTTGGAGCAACCTGGGACAGTGGAAGTTGTCCTGCCCTGCTGAAATTGGTGCACATTTGCTTTTCTTCCCTGAGCTGAGCACACGTGGTGCTGGTGCAGCAATTATTAATGAATTACAGACTAAATGCAGTTGTTTCTCTGCTGCTCTCAGCCTGGATGGGATGGGATGGGATGGAATGGAATGTCATGGGATGTCCCTGCAGGATGGGATGTGGCTTTAGGATGGGGTAGGATGTCCCTGCAGGATGGGATGTCCCTGCAGAGTAGGATGTCCCTGCAGGGTGGGATGTCCCTGCAGGATGGGATGTCCCTGCAGGGTGGGATGTCCCTGCAGAGTGGGATGTCCCTGCAGGGTGGGATGTCCCTACAGGATGGGATGTCCCTGCAGAGTGGGATGTCCCTGCAGAGTGGGATGTCCCTGCAGGATGCCTGTCAAGCTCCAGCTCCCAGCCCTGCCCTCCTCCTGCCCTACATTTCCCTTCCTCCCGCCCCTCGTCCTCCCCGCGCTCAATGGGGGCTTTGTTTGGAAGGAATGCAAACAAAATTCGGGCTGTGTGAAAAGGGCCAGCTCATCATTTGTAGCTCTGCAATGGACTGGAAAATAACTTTTTCTCCCTCTCTGTCTCTCGTACTGGTGGCCTCGGGTCTGTCACTTGTCAAGAACAGTCACTTTGTGATTTAGTGACACAGGAGGGATCTTGGCAGGCCCTTGACAGGGGCTTGGGAAGGTGTGAAATGGAAATGATTATAGACTTAAAACTGTTCTGCTGATGCAGGTCTTGGCTCTTTGTTAACATCTTATAGCTGAGAGTGCTGGAAACACAAATCCTTTAAACCAGTAGTTCAGTATCCCCCTGAGGGGTTTAAACCTGCCCAGGCACAAGTGGAGTTGGGGACAATATTCTCTCATTTCAGGGTGCAGTGTGACCTGGCAGCCCCTGGAGCTGCTCCTGGGCAGAGGAGACTCAGTGTTTATGTGAGGAGAGGTTTTGTTTGCACAGAGCATGGGATCGACTGCTGCTGCTCCTGAAAACCTTGGTACCCCCAGGGCAGGAAGCCAAAAACTCTGTAAATGCTTCTGTCCTTTCTAAAGCTGAGAGTTAAGTTTTGTCACACCTGGGGTCATGGAATAATCAAATTCCAGAATGGTTTGTGTGGCTAGGGACCTTAAAACTCATCCAGTGCCACCTCCTGCCATGGCAGGGACACCTTCCACTGTCCCAGGTTGCTCCAAACAATGTCCAGCCTGGCCTTGGACACTGCCAGGGATCCAGGGGCAGCCACAGCTTCTCTGGGCACCCTGTGCCAGGGGCTCCCCACCTCCCAGGGAACAATTCCTTCCCAATATCCCATCCCTCCCTGCCCTCTGGCAGTGGGAAGCCATTCCCTGTGTCCTGTCCCTCCATCCCTTGTCCCTAGTCCCTCTCCAGCTCTCCTGGAGCCCTTTAGGCTCTGGAAGAGACTCTGAGGTCTCACCTGAGCAGGGCAGAGGAGCAGAGTCCAACCTCCCACCCAGCAACACCCCAAAGCTGCTCTGAGCAACAGGTGGAAAACTGGGAACTGGAAGGAAATGCAGAAGTGAGCTGGGAACCCATGAGGATCTGCCTGTCGTTAGTGTGAGCTGTGAACATTTCCATATCTTAATCTGAACATATGGAATTTATAAGATTTTTATAAGCCTGGCCGTATTCTTCCAGGTTTCCCAGTGAATTCCAGCTTGCCCTGCTGAAGGTGATAAATATCTTATCGAGGCTTAATGAGGGAGTAATTCCATGCTCATCTTTAATTCATGAGCTCTGTCATTATCCCCCTGTGATGACGAGATGTCTGATCTTCAGCCAGTCAGGTTTTATATCCGTTAGTTACCCTCTCCAGCTCTTTCCTGAACTGAATTTTCCTGGAAACCTCTCCTTGTCTGTACCCTGTTTTCTGGGAAGCCTTTGTGTTTCTGCTGTTTATTGTCAACAGCCTCAGACTGAATAGGTTTTCAGCCACAGCCATGCAGGAACCTCCTTTTCCCATTCTGCTAAAACTCCCTTGGAAGTATTTCGAGGGAAATACATTGCTATTTTTAACAGCTTTTCTGTTCTGAAGGCTGAACTGGCATTATATGGGAATGGGAGCTGAGTATAACATGGGATTAGAGATTTATTTTATCCCCAGATACTGGAGTTGGCTAAATCCCTCCCAGTGCAGAGAAGAGTTAATTTCCTTGGCTGCGTTAATAATTTACTTTATCTTAACACACAAAAAGTGGCTCTCAAACATCCTGCTGCAGCTGGGCACAGCCCAGAAGTGACTGTCACCACATCAAATATTTCATTTCTGATCTGTGGAGTTCATTTGTTTGGTTGTGTTGCTGGGGACACGACATGGCAGCAAACAACTCTGAAATGCTGAAAGAACACAGGGTTGGGTGGATTTGGGGCAGTTTTGTATCTTGGCTATCAATCATTGAGCAGGTTTGTATTTCCAATCACATTTCTGTGCTAGGTGATACATTGATGCATAAATATAACTTATACATATATATATATATATATAAATATTTAATATATAATATATTATTATATTTATATATAACTGTGCCAAGTCCCCACCTTGTCCCCAACCCAGAGCACTGAGTGCCACATCCAGGCCTTTCTCAGCCCATGAGTTTGTGTTGAGTATTGACTGAAAGGAGTTCAAAGCAGATCTCCCATGCAAACTTCTTATGTAATGGTGCGTTTCATAAATTCTGTTTAATCTTCCTTGGTATAAAATGACCTTGTAGATTTAGGAGGGAAGTTTGGGATTGCAGCTGCTGCCTTTTAGAAAGTCTAAATATAAACAGGTTTTTGGAAAGCGTGAGAAATGATCAGTGGTGTTCTCTGATTGGAATTGAAAGTCAGAGCTGTGGCATCTGATTAGTGTCAGAGCAGTTGGAGAGGATGCTTTGGAGTGTTCTGCTGCTCTGCTGGAGCCTCTGCTGGTAATTCATGCAGACAGCTTTGGGAGGAGAAGGTTGAATCCTGGGGGCAGCTCTGGGCTCCTCCTGACTGGAGAGACCTGGAGGGGCTGGAGAGTGTCCAGGGAAGGGAATGGAGCTGGGAAGGGGCTGGAGAGTGTCCAGGGAAGGGAATGGAGCTGGGAAGGGGCTGGAGCCCCAGGAGTGGCTGAGGGAGCTGGGAAAGGAGCTCAGCCTGGGGAAAAGGAGGCTCAGGGGGACCTTGTGGCTCTGCACAGCTCCTGACAGGAGAGGACAGCCAGGCTGTGCTCCCAGGGAACAGGGACAGGACAAGGGAAATGGCCTCAGGCTGTGCCAGGCAGGGTCAGGTTGGATTTTGGGAACAGTTTCATCCTGGGAAGAGCTGTCCAGCCCTGGCACAGCTGCCCAGGCAGTGGTGGAATCCCCATCCCTGGAGGGATTTAACAGCCGTGTGGATGTGGCACTTGGGGACTTTCTGTATTAGCTGTTATTGAAAATAAACACCTTCTTCATGGTCTGTGGGGATGATTTCTGCAGAGTTCTGAGTCCTGGTGACACTTCTGCCAAGGCCTGACTTTGGAGCAGGGATGGACAAGGAGACTGAGCCCTTTTAACTCACCTTTTCTTGCTTTTAAATCTCCATGTGGCTCAAACCTTTCTGCATCCCTTGGGAAGCTCAGAGTGTCTGGAAATCCTGTGTCACATTCCCAAGGCTGCCAGAGCTCCAGGATCCTCTGGACAATTCTGTCAGGCACAGGGTGGGATTGTTGGATTGTTGGAGGGCCAGGAGTTGGACTGGTGATCCCTGGGGGTCATTCCTACTCAGGGAATTCCAGGGGAAGGTGCTCAGTGCAGATCCCTGAGGAGCTCCTCTCCCATTCCAGCATCCCTGGACATCCCTGGCAGTTCAGTAAAAGAAGGAAAAAGCTGTTCTGTCTCAGCTATTCTGAGTTGACACAGCATTGATTTTTTTTTTTTTTCATAAACACTAATTACTTATTTATGTGTTTGTTTATTTTAGGGATAGACTT
Organism: Lichenostomus cassidix; assembly: GCF_008360975.1. Classification (NCBI taxonomy): domain Eukaryota; kingdom Metazoa; phylum Chordata; class Aves; order Passeriformes; family Meliphagidae; genus Lichenostomus; species Lichenostomus cassidix. The sequence goes on along the minus strand of NC_139483.1, from coordinate 112,679,617 downwards.
CAAGATTAAAACTGTTGAATTACAAGGAAAGAAGATCAAGCTACAGATCTGGTGAGTAACACACAGCTTTCTTCAGCAGCAGGTGTTCCTGGGGGGAGTTTGCTCTTCCTGAATTCCATTCAGGGATCCAGGTTTACAATTGTATTTTGTATTTCCACTCTGTGTGTGTGTTTGGAGCAGTGGCAGTGTTTGTAACCACTGGGACTGGCTGCTCCCTCGGACAGCCTGCTGGCAAACCTCCTGCTGTGGGGAGGAGAGGATCCTCACAGGCTGTCATTTAGTGGGAAGTGGTTTAAAACTGGAATTTTTAAATTAGGAGTTGCCTCCAGTCTGTGACTATAAATTGATTCGTAGCTTTGCTTTGTGTCAGCAAGAAAATGCAATCCAGGGCTGCACTTGGGCTGGAATTTTCCATGCTCAGCTGTGAGAGGTTCTCAGCTGGCTGGAGCACTGCTGCTCTGTGGGAATGTCTGACAAGAGGCAAAGCCTCAGCTCTTTCTTGGAGCTTCTGTGCATTTAACCAGAGCTTTTTCACCAGCTCAGGTCAGGAGAGCTGCTGGCTTTTCCTGGCCTGTGGGTCTGGCTGGGCTCCCTGCTCACCAGCTGCATTCTCCAGCTTCCCTGAGAGCTCAGAACTGGAATTTGTCCATTTTGTCCCACCAGTAACAATCCTTGTGGCTTTATAACGTTGCTGTTTGTAGATGCAGGTGGGTGAGTTTTATTTTGGAGGAGCACTGGTCTCCCTCTCTCTGAGCAGTCATTCCAGGACAATCATGAGTGATTATCCTTCCCAACCAGTGCATCCAGAATCTTCATGCCACCAGCACCCTGAGGAAGTGTTAGAACTGACAGAGAATAGGTTTGGATGGGATACTGGGGAGGAATTGTTCCCTGGGAGGGTGGGGAGGGCTGGGATGGAATTCCCAGAGGCTGTGGCTGTTCCTGGATCCCTGAAGTGTTCCAGGCCAGGTTGGACACTGGGGCTTGGAGCAACCTGGGACAGTGGGAGGTGTCCCTGACCCTGGGAGGGGGGTGAGTTTTAAGGTCCTTTCCAACCCAAACCATTCCCTGATTCTATGATTAAACTTAAGAAAAATCATCATGAAAAAATCATCATGAAATGTAAAACCAGAAAATATGGCAAAATTGAGACATTTAATGCATATATAGACGAAGAAGCTGTAGTGAAGCTGTACAGATTGTGGAGTTCAGTGCCTTAGGGAAGTGAAGAGGAGTTGGGTGAGCTAAGATTTATACAATGGCAACACTTAAAATGTCACAAAATCGGGGAGTTGTGGCCTGAATCTGCTGTTTGTTCCTGCCAGGTTCTAATTGCACATTTGAAATGAAACTTGGAAAGCAGAAAATGAATCTCCTACAGCAAAAAGAAAAAAATTAAAGTCAATAAAATCTCAGCATTGTTCTTCCAACTTTTCCTGTAGCAGGAGTTTAGCCCAGCAGTCTCAGTGTCTTGTGAAGGTGTTTAGTGCATCTCTGTTTCCCACCTGCCTTTGAACTCACCCCACACTTGCAGGAGCTGTTCAAAATTCCCAGAACAATCCAAGGCAGCAGGGCATGGATTGAAGGTAGAATTTCCCATGTAAACCTGAGGCTGCTCTGGGAGCTTTCCTTGCTCCAGAGGATGGATCTGCCCTGTTAAACCTCCTGAGATTCCCATGGGCTGCTCCTGGAGCTCCTCCAGCTCCCTGTGGCTGGTCCTGTCCTTCAGGTGTGACAACCACACCACAGTTTTCCTCCCTACACAGCAGGACAGCTCCTTACCTCTCCCTGGCTCTGGAAAGATTGCCCTCGTGACAAATCTCACAGCCATGCCTGACCTCTGAAATTTATATTTAGGAGGAAAGCAAGAACACAAAGGTCAGGGTGAATTAAACCCTGCCTGAGGTGAGAAGCAACTCGATACTCAGTAGCTGTTAAAATTGGGGAGCTGCTCTGTCAGGATCAGGCTGGGATTAGAGTGTTTGCTGTTGCTCCAAATGTAAATGTGAATGGGAGGAGCAGGATGGAGGACTGAGTTTGTCTGGGTCATTTTCCAGCTCCTGTTCAGGAGAATTGCTGCTGGGACAGTCACTAGTCATGGGTCTAGTCCAGGATCTGGGAGAAAGGAATTAATGTGGATTTGGGAATAGAAACACTTAGAAAGGGTGAGACCTGGAGGGCTTTACAGTGTTGAATATCTGGAATAATATTAATGCTGTCATGGGGCAGAGAAAGAATGAAGGACTAGAGTGAGAGATCCAGGAAAAGATGGTGCTGGATTTGGGAAAGCACTGAAGGACTTCAGGGAGACAGGGTAATCAAGCTAAAAATTGAGTGTGATAATCACACATTCAGGAATTCAGGTAGAGTTGCTTTGAAATGGAAACTGAAAGGCTTTGGCATCCTCCAGTTCCCAGAAGTCATTAATGGAATGGAGCCATTGAGAAATGAAATGGGATTTTCCGGATCGTGTGGGCAGGAAGGGAGTTTGTCAGTCCCACAGAACACAGGTTTGATCAGCACTGCCTGGGAAAAAAGGGACTTTCTTAGGAAGAACAGCTAGAAAGATGAGGATTGTTCAGGATGTCAGAGCACATCTGTAAAATCCTGGATATCCTGAGCAGGAGGGAGGGTCTGGTAGAACTCCCTGCCTTTTCCAACACCAGGACATCAGAGTTCTGGAAGGTGGCATGTAGAAAACACCAGGAAATGAAGTTATGCTGGGAAACTCCACATGCAGATGTCCACAGATGGGTTCACAAGGGATTTCACAAAGGAGCAGTGTGTTTTGCACTCTTAAATCCACACAGGGCATCCCTGGCTCCAGAATTCCTTAACCTCTGGGAAATGGAAGCTGGAAAACCTCTGGCTTGCCCAGGTGCAGCTCTGAGGTGCTTGTCAGGAAGCACAAACAGCAGTTGGGTTTGTCATCCAGGGAAAGCACAGGCTCAAAGGAGTGTTACTGTCAGTTAAAAATCGAATTTTTTCTCTTTTTCCTGCTTAGCTGCTCCTCCAGCTCTCCTGTCTTCAATGACATTTGTGTGTCAGCCTGTTTTCCTACACTCTTCCTGACTGATCCCAAATTTTAGAAACAGCTTTACGTTTTTGGTGTGCAGCTCTTACCTGTGTGGAGGACCATAAAGTGACATTTTTCTCTCAGTGCATCTCTGCTGGCAGCCCATTTACATGGCCAGAGAAGTGTCCTCAGAATCTTTAAAATTCTAAAATTTCTAAAATTTCCAAATCTAAAAAAGTAATCCCCTGTCCTGGACCAGCTGTGCAGCTGACAGCAATGTGGTGTAGCTATCCCAAGTCATTCCAGGTGTGGAAATTCCCTGGGATGTGCAGGTTGTGGCTTTTAATGAGCTGTGTGGTGACCAGCCAGAGCTTCCCACAGCTCCACTCCCCAGGTGCCATCAGCCTCATTAATTCTGCAATTACCCCAGCAATGTCCAGGAGTTAATTCTGTTTGCTGAGGGCTTTTGAGACTCGAGGTGGGAGATGTTCCTCTGGCATGTCAGTCCTGTAAAACAATTGGATAATTCTCATTATGGATTTTTTTCCTGGCTGAGTATTATTCAGGAAAACTGAAATTTGCCAGTTTGAAGTATCTTACAGAGTATCTTATAGAATTCCAGGATGACTGAGGCTGGAAAAGCCTTCCAGAGCATGGAGGCCAAGCTGTGCCAAATCCCCACCTTGTCCCCAGAGCACTGAGTGTCACATCCAGGCTTTCCTTGGACATTTCCAGGAGTGGGAACTCCAAACCTCCCTGGGTAACTCCTTCCAGTGCCTTCTCACCTTTTCCATGGATCCAGCCAGTCCAGATCCCTCTGCAGAGCCTCCCTGCCCTCCAGCAGATCATCCATGGAGCTGTTGAGCAGCACTGAGCAGCACTGACCCACTGCTGCTCATTCCCAGCTGGATGTGCTCATCCCCAGCTTGATCCCAGCCTGGAGTGCTGAGCCATGGGCTGGACAGAGGAAATTTGGGAAGGGAAATCCTGGCAGTCATTGCAGCTCCTGGTGTTCCTCAGTCTCTCCAGTGCACTACTGGGCTGCACAGTCCTGCAAATACTACAGTAAGAAATAATGGGACAATAAAATTCCAGTAAATCCCAATAAAATTCTTGGGATTATTTTGCTAAGAATTACATGGTTTAATATGTTGAAGACCATTTTGAGCCATGTGTGCTGGGAAGATGCTCACAAATCATCAGATCTAATCTCTTCTTGCTGCAGCCATGTAAATCTTTCATCAATAAATCATCATCCATTTTAAGGTTTCTTTAGTCTCTGCCAGGTCAGCTGGAAAGCTGTCCCAGAAATTCCTTTCTCTCCGGGTTAAACCTCTAATATGATACAGCTTATGCATATTTTAATGTTGGCATGAGAATCATTCCAATAGATTTTTCACTTTCCTTGAGCTTCTCCTTCCCCCAGTCCCACAGGACAGCCTTTGTTGAATATCCAGCTCTCTCCATTTCCTTGGCTCTTTTAATAATCCTTGCCCACACTGGGAGAGTGAGGCACCTTCCACACCTCTGTGTCCACACCCAGAGCTTTGGATGCTGATCCCAAATCTGTCCCAGAGGTTTGAACAAAGGGATGGGGAGCCAGGGCAGCAAACAGGAGCTGTGTGCTCTGCCTGGCTCCTGCCGTTTGCCCAGGGTGGATCCAACACTCGTGGGCACTCAGAGAGCCATAACTCATTTCCTCTGTTTGCCTCTAATCTCCCATCCATTAAGAGTTATCTCTGAATAATGAATGGAGAATCCATTAACCAGGGGAAAGGGCAGCTGTAGTATTTATTTAAAAAAAAAAAAAAAAGGAAACACTCTAAGTTCTTAGCTTCTTCCCTCCCCAGCTTTCTTCTCATCCATTAGCTGAGCTCCAGTTGCCAGAAAAAACACTGGAGGAGTTAACCAGGGGAGTCAGTTGTAGGATGTGACAAGCAGTGAGTAGCAGCTCCCTGCTGCCGATGCCAAGCTGTGTAAAACCACTCAGAATTGTTCCTGGGAGGGCTGCTGGCCGTGGCAGGAGGGAGGACTCACACATCCCAAATGTCTGGAGGGGTTTCTAAGGCTTTTCCAGCACTGTCCTGTGTGGTAGGAGCAAGTGGGAGGGAGTAACCCAGGGAAGATGCTGGCAAGTGGGGGCAGAACTGATGTGGAGAGAAAATAATCAGGGTGTGAGTGGAGATCCATGGAGATGTTTTGCAGGAGTCTGTCCTGAGTGAAGGAAAGGATCCCACTCTCTGGGAAACATGAAACCCATTAATTAAAGGATTAAACTCTCCCAAATTACTTCATAGAATCCCAGAATGGTTTGGGTGGGAAGAGAACTTGAAATCCATGCCACTCCCACACCTTCCACTATCCCAGGCTGCTCCAAGCTCCATCCAGCCTGGCCTTGGACACTTCCAGGGCCTCTCCACCCTCCCAGGGAAGTGTTAACAGCTGGAATAAGGGGATGGACTGTGGATCTTGTATTCAAGATAAGCCAGAAAAGGTGAAGCTGTCAAGTTTAACTCCTGTGGTTATAATTCCAGCTGCTCTCAGCTGACTGGAGAAATGTCACTGGAAAAAGTCCTGGGAAATTCAGTGCAGCCAAATGCCAGGTGTGGAGTTCAGAGCAGTCTGCTCATGGTGAGGGCAGCCAGTGGGATGAGTAAACAGGAATGCCAGGAAATATCCCAGTGTGGGGCTGGTGAGGCTCCAGCTGGAGTGTCCTGGGCTTTGCTGAGAGGCAAATGGGAGAAGTCCAGAGGCAGTGGGAGCTGAGGCTGCCCCTGAGGCTTTTGGCCCCTGAGTGCTGGGGGAGATCTCCAGCAGCACATCAGGGGTTTTCAGGAATGCTGTGGGGATCCCTGGGTGGTTTGTGGAGCTGGGAATGGAGTTGATTGCCTCCTGAGGCCACAGCCAGCCAGCCAGGCCTGTCAGGCCATCCCTGGCCAAGGATGCCAGGCTTGGAACCTCCCCAGTTCCTCCTGCTCTGCTCTTTGCCCTCATCCTGGTGTCCCCAGCTCTGGGAGCAGATGGAGATTGGCTGCTGTGTGTTCTGGAGCAGCCCTCTGGGGTCAGAGCCAAATGGAGCTGACAACACTCATGGAGATGAAAATTCACAGAGCTTTTCCTCTGCATCCCAGAAACTCTTCCTCCTTGGCATCTTCAGATCTCAAGGTTTTCTTTACTCCCCATTTCCAACTGATCCTTGGCCAGAAATCAGAGGTGTAAGCAGTTGGGTTGGCAGCTCTGGCCAGTGTTGGTTCAGCTGTAGGTGACACTGCTGGGGACAGCTGGCATTTCACTGCACTCAGTGCCTGGCGCTGGCCAGGACCTGCCAAGGCTTTGGGACCTCAGGAACACCTGAGAGGGAAATGACTTGAGCTCCATCACCTTTCTGAGGGCACTGGTTGTGATCCAGGAGCTCACAGTGGGTCAGAGGGGCACTGAGCCTTTCTGGAGTGGTTATGGACAATGTGACCTCCATTTAGAGCAGGTTGAATTTAGAGCAGGTTTGAATTTGGTGTCTTATAGCACCACTGAATCCCAGAAGGGTTTGGGTTGGAAGGAACCTTAAAACTCATCCAGTGCCACCCCCACCATGGGCAGGGACACCTTCCACTGTCCCAGGCTGCTCCAAACCCTGTCCAACCTGGCCTTGGACACTGCCAGGGATCCAGGGGCAGCCACAGCTTCTCTGGGCACCCTGTGCCAGGGCCTGCCCACCTCCCAGGGAACAATTCCTTCCCAATATCCCATCCATCCCTGCCCTCTGGCAGTGGGAAGCCATTCCCTGTGTCCTGTCCCTCCAGCCCTTGTCCCCAGTCCCTCTCCAGCTCTCCTGGAGCCTCTTTAGGCACTGGAAGAGGCTCTAAGCTTTCCCTGAATCCTTCTCCAGGTGAACACCCCCACATCTCCCAGCCTGGCTCCAGAGCAGAGCTGCTCCAGCCCTGGAGCATCTCCATGGCTTCCAACAGGTCCTCATCCTTCTGATGTGAACAATGTCACTGAAATTTATCTGTAAACCTGCAATCTCTTGGCTTTATGGCCTCTGAAAGACTGCAGAATGTGCAGTTAATTCTTCCTTCACTATTCTCAAATTAACTCTCAATTAATTCTCAGTATACAGCTAAATTCTCACCTTCCTGCCATGCGGGTTTGCTTAACCACAACTCACCCATCCCACCAAAGATCCCAGAATGAGATGGGAAAATCCAGCCTGTGGTTAATGTTTTGTGATCAGTTTTCAGCATATTGATTATCTGTCATTTAACAGCACAGAGCACAGAGCAGCTTGCTGATGTTCCACCGACTTTGATCAAAAATATCAGGAATATACATTTGTAAGATCAAGTTAAAGCTTCACAAAACTGATCTGAGAACAAAGTTTCTCTCAGTGTTAAGTCTGAATTCCAGAGAATATTGAGTGATCATCCCCCTGGTGGCTGCTGGCATGGAAAGCCACCCTGTGGGTCATGGTGGTGGTGACAGGACAGTTGGGCTGCAGTTCCAAACTCCTGCAGAAGCTCTTGCATCCCTTGGGAGCAGGAGGTGCCTGATGGATCCATCATGGAGCTGCTCCCTGACAGGAGCTGTGGTGTTTCCCACAGGGACACAGCAGGACAGGAGAGATTCCACACCATCACCACCTCCTACTACCGAGGGGCCATGGGCATCATGCTGGTGTACGACATCACCAACGCCAAGAGCTTCGAGAACATCAGCAAGTGGCTCAGGAACATCGATGAGGTGAGTGACAGTCCCAAACCTGAGTGCTGGGTGGGGACCTCTGACCAGGTGAGGATCCCCAGAGCTCAGCTGGCATCACTGACCCAGGGCTTTGGGTGTCCTGTGTCCCCTCTGCTCTCCCTTCAGCTGTGCCAGGAGGGTTGTGACGTTAAACAGGAGCTTGTGGTGTCCTGAAATACCCAATGTGTACATGGGGAGTACACTGGGAGCTGGGAAGGGTAGATTTGGGAGCAACTGCCAGCACACAGTGAGGGCAGAGGGGCAGCACAGGCAGAGAATCACACAGAATCACAGAATCACAGAATCACAGGGTTGGAAAAGACCTTCAGGACCACCAAGTCCAACCCATTCCCTAACACCACCTCAACTCAACCATGGCACTGAGTGTTACTACTCATAGTAGCTGTTTCTTGAGTGTGACTGTAAATCCTCAAAGATAATTAACCATCACCATCTCCACTCCTTCAAAACTGAGTCATGAAATATTTGGAGGTTTCTCCTGGCTGGTGCAGGTAGCTTGGCTCCTGCTGCTGGGAATGTTTGGGTAGCTGATTGTTGCCCTTGGCAGAGGAAAACCAGGACAAGAGGAGGCTGGAAAATTTCAGGCAAAGTCAAATGAAGCAGAAGGAAGTGATGTGGAAGCATTAAGTGCCTGGATCCCCAAGAGTTCATCCTGCAGGAGTTCTGAGATGGCAAGAGAGGAACACTACTGGTAGTTCTTGGGTTTGTTACGCTGTTCCCATGTGGAATAAATGTTTGGATTTTCCTAGAAAGCACGGAGATGGCTCTGTGGAACTGAGCACAGCTCAGGGCTGTCAGGCACTGCTCAGTGGGGAAAGCAGCACAGCAAAACTGGGGTGTTGGGAATTTCCCAGCATGAAAAGTGGGAAATGATTGTGTTTATGGAAAGGTGCCCAGTGTGGTGGGAACTAGAGAGGGGATAAGGCAGCACAGGAAGAGACTTGGCAATGAGTTGACTCTAAACTTGAAACTGAGGTCCTTGCATTCTGCACTTGCTTTGTTAAAAACCTGAGAGGCGTTCAGGTGAGTGATGGATGTCATTGGTACCATCAGGGCTTTTGGTGCCTTTGTGTTTTCAATCTGTGCCACACAAACTGGGCAGCTGAGTTCAGGTGCTCTCTGGAGGCTGCTCAGGTGGTTTTATAGCTCTGTGGCTATAAAAGGGATGTTTTATTATAACGAGAAAAGCTCAGTAATGGGGTGTGTTTGGAGAAACCATGGAGTGAGTTGGGAAAATCCCTTGGAGATCACCAAGTCCAACCATCCCCAGCACTGCCAAGGCCACCACTGACCCATGTCCCCAAGAGCCGCATCCATGTGGCTTTTAAATCCCTCCAGGGATGGGAGCTCTACCCCTGCTCTGGGCAGCCTAGGGGGGAAAAGCTTTTCCCAAATCCTTTCCTGGCAGCTTTCCCCAGCCTGGAGCACTCCATGGGATTAGTGTGACCCCAAAGCAGGACCTGGCCCTTGGTCTTGCTGACCCTCAGCCCATGGATCATCCAGGCTGTCCAGATCCCTCTGCAGAGCCTCCCTGCCCTCCAGCATCTGACCCAGCACTGATTCCACTGCTGCTCATTTCCAGCTGGATGTGCTCATCCCCAGCTCTGCCTGGGCCCAGCTTGATCCCAGCCAGGGTTATCCCAGCAGAATGCTCCTGTCCAAACCGTAACTGCCATTTTCTCCAGGAGAATGCCATGGCAAAAGTGCCAAGGGTTCACCAAAGCCCAGGCAGATGCATCCACAGCCTTTCCCTCATCCACTGAGGTCACCCTGTCATGGAAGGAGATCAGGCTGGTCCAGCAGGAGCTGTCACAAGGCCAGGCTGGGTGTCCTGCACGTGCTGTGTGGTCACATTCCAGGTGATGTGCTCCAGGCTGACAGGCTGCAGTTCCTGGGCAGCCCTTTTTGGAGCTGAGCATCACACTGGCCAAGCTGCAGTGAGATGGGACCTTCCCAGCTCAGCAGGACTGATGCTAAATGATTCCTGTCCTCCCTCAGAGAGGCCTGGGCTGAAGGGGATGGGATGGATCTGAGATTCCTCATTCCTGCCCCAGCACCATGAAGGAAACACCAACCCCTCCCTGTTCCCTTTGGAGACCCTGCTCCACTCCTTGGCTTCTGTTTCCCATCTCTCCCACATTTCTCTCTTTGAGTTCTACCTCCCTGTTTCCTCCCCAGTCCCTCTTTCTCCACAGCTCATCCCTCACATTGTGCAGTGGCAAAGTGGGGAGGAGAAAACCATTAACCTCTTAGGAATTCATTAAGAGGCTGGGCTTTAATTACAGCTGGTTCCTCAGCCACTGCAGTGCATGAAACTCCATTGTGGGCAGCTGTGGCTGTCCCCAAATTCAAGCTGTGGGTGGTGGCCTGGCCACACCAAAGTGAGGCAGATATTTCAGATGTTCTGGGGGAGATGTGTAACCCTGAACTCTGTCCCTGTGTCCTTCCAGCATGCCAACGAGGATGTGGAGAGGATGCTGTTAGGAAACAAGTGTGACATGGAAGATAAAAGAGTTGTCCCTAAAGCAAAAGGTGAACAGGTGAGTGTCAAACAAAAACTTCTTCATCCAAATCAGCAAATCACTGCTGGGACTTCCCATCTGCTCCAGGGAGCTGGGATGTCCCTTGGGATGTGCCAGGGAATGAACACAGCAGCTGGATTTGCTGATGGGTTTTAAGTTCAGGAAATGTTGGTTCAGAAATTGCTATGGATGGGATGAGTTCAGCTGTGCTTTTTCTGCTTCCTTTGATAACTCAAAATTCCCAGACATCCTGAAGTTCCTCACCGTGTGACAGTGTGTGGTGTCCATCCTCTCACACCCAAACAGAGATTTGGGATTATTTAGTACCCTTTAATTGTTCTGAATTGTGAAGTTCTGAACCTTCTTCTGATGCACCTCACCTGGTTGGGGCTGAGTCACAAAATCCCAGAATGAGGTTGGAAAATCCCTCTGAGACCACTGAGTCCAACCTGTGCCCAATGCCCACCTCATCCCCAGCCCAGAGCACTGAGTGCCACAGCCAGGAATTCCTTGGACACCTCCAGGGATGGAAACTCCAAACCTCCCTGGGCAGCTCCTGCCAAGGCCTGACCACCCTTTCCATGGAGAAATTCCTGCTGATGTCCAACCTGACCCTTCCCACCTGGTCACAGCTGGGCTGGTGTGCAGTCCAGCATTCCCTGCTTTATAAATGCTGCTTCTCCCAAAGCCATGGTGGCACTGCTGGAATATCCCCAGGAGCTCTGGGAATATCCCCAGGATGTCTAACCTCCCTCTCTCTCTTTGCTGCAGATTGCCAGGGAGCACGGTATTAGGTTTTTCGAAACTAGTGCAAAAGCAAATATAAACATTGAGAAGGCATTCCTCACATTAGCAGAAGACATTCTTCGAAAGGTAGGTGCTCACAGCATTCCTGTGAAACAAATATCCTGCAATTCCACCTCTCGTTGCTTTGGTGTTCACCTGAATTGTTGCAGTGTTTGGTTTTGCTGTGCTGAGGCAAAGGAGTCCCTGGAGGAGCAGGGCTGAACTTCTGAAGCTTGTTTGGTGTTTAGTTGTTGTGGGGCTGCTGCCTACAGGGAATAATACCCACCAGAGCCCAGGAACTGAAATTCCTGCTTGTTTGGCCCTTCCACTCATGGCTGTGTGTGTGCCTGGAGTTAAACCATTGCCATTGGTGTGGAGAGAATTGTCCTTTCCTGTCACCATCCCTGTCACTGCACTGACAGCTCGTGAGGACCTGGTGGGAAGAGTTCAGCTGTGGTTGGTGGGACAGAGGAAGGAGCTCTGCCACTCCCAGCCTTGTTCCCAGGAATCATTTCCCAGCCTCTGCCTTTCCTTGGAGGTTCTGTTGCACCAGTGCTTGGCTCCTGTTGCTCCTCTCTCCCATGGGAATGCTGTGGATAATGTCACCCAGTTGTCACTGTAATCACTCATTTCTTAATCAGTTTTTGACAAGCTTTGTGTGAGGGATGGGGTGAAAACCCCTGGCCTTTGGTGGACAGGAGGTGGGGCTACAAACCATACTGACCTTTGGGCCTTAAATCTTCATTTTTGGCCTCTGTAATTATCTGGGGGGTTCTTTTGCAAGAGAGTTAAAAAAGGACTGTGGAGGCTGAAGTGTGGTGAGGGTTTAGGTTCATTTCCAACCAGCTGGAAGCAGATGTTGGTGTTGGATCAAACCCACTGGAGTGGGGTTTTGGCTTTGGTGTCACCAAGTTCCGTCCTGTGACAAGGAGGAACCTGTGTTGTGTGTCCTCTGCCTCAGGAGCTGCTGTCCCAAGGAGCAGGGAGCAGAGGCTGGGAACAAACCCAGTTTATCCCTAAAAACTGTGGGGTTTGGAGGTCATTAGTTCACATAATCAGAGTTCAGCTTGTGTTGTTTGTAGGCTGGGATTTCCTTACTCCACCAAACCCAGCAGTGTGCAGAACCTAAAATAGTTCCAGTTGACTTTGGGGTGGTCCAAGTCCAAGCACTGGGTTTTTTCCCAGCTTTCCAGTTGTTTATTTAAAACAAACCAACCAAAAAAAAAACCCTTAAGCTGTTTTTTCACATTTGTGCTGGAGAGGGGGGAGGATTCCCTGCATTTCTGTGGAGCTCTTTGTGCACAGTTGGTTCCCAATATCATCTGGTGATGTCAGTCTGTGCGATTTGCCAGCTCTCCAGCTCAGAGTGTTTTCCTGGGAATCTCCATCTAACTCTGTTCACTTGTTTTCCTTGCAGACCCCTGTAAAAGAGCCCAACAGTGAAAATGTAGATATCAGCAGTGGCGGTGGGGTGACGGGCTGGAAGAGCAAGTGCTGCTGAACCTTCTCCTCTCTCACCAATCGCCATCCACCGCCCCTTTTTTCTCGCTGCAAAACAAACCACTCTGCCCGTTTTTTAACCTGAAACCAATGTTTTTGTTCCTCATCTTAACGAGCTCCTGCCTCCCCTTGGTTTTCCGGCTAGGACAGCTTTGCCTACTCCAGTTTTCTCAACACATGTATAGGAAATTCATCTCCGTGACTTCATTTCCATGTCCCTTGCTCAACTCACCACTACGTTTGGGTTGTATTATAGTCCCGTCCCTCCTGCCATTAAACCCCAGAGCAATCATACTCAACTCTCTTCTGCAAATTGTATAAGAATAAAGGTTAGAATTAACAATTGATTTTGTACAACAGTGGAATTTTCTGTCATGGATCATGTGCTTGAGTCACCATATTCTCTAGATGCATCAGCAAGAGCCAGGAAAAACTCATTTTCGCCTTGAGTCCGTGAGTGGGGTTTCTTTGTCCTGTGCCTTATGTGGAAAAAGGAACTTTTATTTTCACTTTTCTTTTCTTTTTTTCTGGTGGAAGCATGTGCAGGAGACATCCCATCCCCCGTGCCATTGAGTCCTGACCTCTGTAGTGGTTGCTTTCTGTACCGTTGGTGTCATGCATCGAGGACAAAGGGTGGTGCAAAACAAAAGCAAACTCCATGTAACCTGCTGTGTCTCCTCTCGGCGATCCTGCCGTTCCCAACTCTTCCTGCTGCCATTTTCTTTTTTCTCACTTTGCCGCTCTTTCCTCCTCTTTTTTCTTTTTCTTTTTTTTTTTTTTGCCTGCATGCCGCTTTGATTTGCATTTCTCCATGGTGTGATGTGTTAATGGAAAGGATGGCAACGCGGTGTGTTTGCCAAAAAATTTAATACAAAGCACTGATTTAGCTTCCGAGGTAAAAATGTTGAGATTCCTACTAACCCCCCTAGCCCTGTCCGTCACTAGTGATTCCCTCCTCCCGCCTAGCCCCAGCCTTTCCCCTATGGAAGAGTTATTTGCATGCACTAGTTTCTATGGAGGGTGATGTGGTTGTCTACTTTTCTGTGTATGAATATAACATGGATTCCCAAACTGACAGCAGTTCATTAACACGAGCTCCCAGCCTCTCTCCCCTCCTGCCGCTCCGAGGGCTGCGTGAGCTGAGCAGAGCCGCTTGGGAAGCCAAGGAGAGGAAAGGAAAGGAAACCAACCAGCCAGCGGGCAGATTGATTTATTACCTCCCTGGAAACTTGCCATGTCCAAAGCCACGCAGGGCCAACCCCACCCCGGGTCTGGGTGATCCACCCCGGGGATGGAGTGGCTTTTTCCTGGAATGGAGTGGCTTTTCCAGGGATGGAGTGGCTTTTCCAGCGCTGCTTGCCGCTCCTGCCGCTGTCAGCAGGCTGTGCTGTCCCTGTCCTGCTGCAGGAGTGACCCAGCACTGCCTCTGCCGGTGCTGAGCTCACCTCCTGGGCAGTGTCTGCGTGGATCCTTTGCCGTGGGTCCCTGGCTGTGGATCCCTGCTGGTGAATCCCTCACTGTGGATCCCTGCTGGTGAATCCCTGCTGGTGAATCCCTCACTGTGGATCCCTGCCCCCACACCCCAACCCCACACCCCACCCCAACCCCACATCCCTGCTGGTGAATCCCTGCTGGTGAATCCCACCACCCCGCAGCCTGCCGAGCCCCAGCTCTGCTCGCAGCCCCTGAGCCTCTCTCCATCCCGGCGCTGGCACCAGGACTGTCTCCGCCCCGCAGCCGGGCTAACGCTGAGTGAATTCTAATGAAATGACGGTGTTTTAACGTGGAACTCCTCGTATCCGGAGCGGCTCCTTCCCTCCCTCCCTCCCGTCTGGGGACTCCCCGAGGTGTCTCCCTGTCCCTCTGTATTTGGCATTTTGTCCCTGTGTGTGTTAACCCTTCCCTTTCAGGCGAGTGGCTGGTGGGGTTGGGCTCAGCGTCGTTCAGAGTCCGGCCGCTTTTGGTTGAATCTGCACTTTCTAACGTGATCAAAAAGGGAAAAAAAAAGGCGAAATCTACATCGAGGGGGGTTTTGTATAATCCTTGTTTTAAACGTGAGCTTTTTATTTGCTTGCAGGGGCTCTGCTCCTGTGTGTAACCCCTTAGTAGACGCTGTGCTCGTTGCAGGCACAGGTAGAGCCCAAGCCACTCGCTGGTGCCACTCGCTGCCACTGTCCCCTCGTCCCTCCCCGGTCAATAAATCTGAACTGTTTCTATCGGGTCTATTTTCTGTTCCTGTCCAAGCTCGAGCTGCACCCGCGGGCTCAGGCAGGGCGGGGCCGGGAGGAGGGAGCAGCACGGGTCAGTGCCGATGCTGAAACAGATAAAAACCCCTAAAAGTAATAATAATAACCATCATGTCGGAGGAGTTTGCAGTAACGTGATGTCTGCTGGTATCTAAACTCCCTGCTAGTTCCAAACTAACTGCTTGTGAAACCTCTGCTTGGAGCCCCAGCCCAGCCCTGTGGAGTAGAGAAGGGCAGCGGGAGGTGACAGCAGCCCCTCCGTGTCCCCAGCCCTGCCCGCGGAGGGAGCTCAGCGCTGCCCTTCTGTCACAAAAAAAGTGTTAACCGATGAAATTGGTCCTGCTCAACCAAACCTGAGCTTGGCTCTGTCCCACGGCCGTGTCACACGACGCTTCGTGCCCTCGGACGGTGGAATAAAACAGCATCAAGGTCTTGGATTAATTCCCATGCCGACAATTTTTTACTTAATCTTTTAATATTTTTGCTACTCCACTCTGGCTTTTTATTTAAAACACATTCTTTTGTACCACTTACTGTATCAAATTGTATAAAAGATCACTGTCCCATTCTTGGTCGTACCAAGAGCAAATAAAAGCTTTTATAAACTTGCAGTGGTGACTTCCTGGGCCCCCTTGAATTCCCTGTGGTGGGAGTGAGCCCAGCCCTGGCTGCCCCTGGGGGAGGTGGGATGAGTCCTCCCCAAACTTTGGGCCACCAGAACCAGTTTGGCTGGGGCTAGAGCTGTTCCTCCTGCCTTTTCCAAAGGTGCTGGAGGTGTTTTCCAAGGACAGGATGGTGGGAAGTGCAGTGAAAGGTCCGAGGTGGAGTCTCTGTGGGTGGGAACAGCTGGCCTGGGGGTGTGAGGTCTCCTTGGGGTCCTGCCTTGGATGGGAACCAGGGGTGGATCTTCCAGCTCTCTGAGAGCCCCACTGCTGTGCTGATGTCCTTCCTGCCCTTGCCAGTCCCTCTGCCAGCTCTCCAGCCCCAGAGCTGGGTGTTCCTGAGTCTCCTGCAGCCTCTGGGGGGTCAGGATGTTCCCCCAGAAAAACCCAGTGAGGGACATCCCAGGGACAGCAGAGGACACATTTCAGCTGCTGTGCTCCCACTGCCACGGTGTCCCCAGTGCCACAGTGTCCCCAATGTCACAGTGTCCCCAGTGTCACAGTGTCCCCAGTGCCGCGGTGTCCCCAGTGTCACAGTGTCCCTGCTGCCATGGTGCCTTACACACACAGTGTCCCCTCTGCCACAATGTCCCTGCTGCCACGGCGTTCTGCTGCCATGGTGTCCCCGTTCCCATGGCACCGGTATCCGGGAGAGGCTGCTTTGTGCGGCTGGTGGGAATAAAACCGGCACTGTGTCATGGCCTCGGCAGTCCTGCGAGGGGATGAGGCTGTGGGGAGAAGCTCAGCGATCCCAAATCCTCCCCAGTCCAGGAATTATCCGTGTGCTGCACTGAGAAAGGGAATTCATCCGGCCCCGGGCTGGGGGCTCACGGCTGTACAGCCATCCATGGATGGAGGGATTTTGGGGGACCTGGCAGGGATTGTCCCCCATGGATGTCATCCAGCAGCTCCCGGTGTCCTGCTTGTCAGTGGGGACAAGCAGTGGGGTCTTTCCCCATCCTCCTGCTGCTGCTGCATCCTCCTTGCTGTCCTCATCCCAGCTCCATCCCCATCCCAGCTCCACCTCCATCTCACCTCCATCCCCACCCTGTGTCCATCCTATCCCTGCTCTGTTCCATACGTGTTCCTTCCCTGCCCCTATTCCTTCCCTACAGCTGTTCCTTCCCCATCCCTGCTCCATCCTATCCCTGCTCCTTCCCTGTTCCTGCTTCATCCCTTTCACTGTTCCATCTCTGCTCCATCCAATCTCTGCTCCAGCAGCATCCCCCTGTGCGGGGGCAGGGGACAGACGCGGTGACATGTCCCCAGGGCTGGGCACGAGCCTTGCACGTACTTGCTGCTTCCTCCACTCCTTCATCCTCCTCCTCCCAGTCTGCAGCTGCCCAGGGAGTGGGGATGGAGCCGATGAATGACCGGGGCGGGGTGGGGAGGGCCGGGAGGAGATGCTCCAGAGCTGCACGGGGGCTGTGAGTGAGCGAGGGGGACACACCGGGTGCAGTGTCCCCAGCTGAGGGTGGCCGGGAGTCCCCCGGGTGCGGAGTCCCCGCTCGGGGTGGCGGTGCTGTCCCTGCCAGCGGTTCCCCCTGCCTGTGATGTCCCTGGCACCCTCTCCCGGTGCCATTCGTGCTCCGGGACGGTGCCAGCCGGGACACTGGGCTGTGGGGCGGCATTGGGGTCCCCCGCCTGTCCCCCAGCGGCCCCTCGTGTCCCCCGCAGCCTTCGCTTGGCACCCCCGGCAGCTCCGGCAGCGGGACGGCATGGCTGGGGGCTCCCCGGGACTCCCCTCGCTACCCCGAAACCCGCAGGGAGCCGCAGCTGAGCCTCCCGGGATCCCGAGGCGCGGGAGCAGCGCGTTCCCCCCGGGACACCCCGGAGCTGCCCGGCGGGGGATGCTCGGGCCGGGGGGATGCCCGAGCCGGGGGGATGCCCGGGGTCCAGGGGGATGCCCGGGGGCCAGGGGGATGCCCGGGGGCCAGGGGTGTCCCGCACCGCCCGCCGCCTCCTCCCTCCGCCCCCGCCGGGGGGGTTCCGCCTGCCGGGGCGGGCGGGCAGGAGGGGCCGGGGGCGGGCGGGGGGCGGCTCCTCCTGCCCCGCTCCTCCTGCCCCGCTCCCGCCGCCCCCCGCCCCCGGCCCCGGCCCGGCGGCGGCGGCGATGGAGCCCGGCCCGGGGCCGGCCTGAGCCGCGATGCGATGGAGAAGCTGGCGGCGGGGCTGGCCCGGCTCCGCTGGAGCCCCGCGGCGCTGCCCCTCGACGCCATCGTCAGCCAGTGCCGCCTGCCCACCCTCGTCTGCCTCGGGCAGGGTGAGCCCGGCGGGGGAGGACACGAGCGGGGATGAAGGCTGGAGGGATGAGAAGGAGGAGGAGGGAGGGAGGTTGGAGTGATGGGGAGGAGGAGGAGGGTGGGAGGAAGGCTGGAGGGACCAGGGGAGGGAGGGAGGGAGGATGGAGGGACAGAGAGAGTGAGGCTGGAGTGATGAGGAGGAGGGAGAAAGGATGGAGTGATGAGGAGGAGGGAGGGGTGGAAGGCGGAGGGATGGGGAGGGAGGGAGGAAGGCTGGAGAGTGAGGAGGAGGAGGGAGGTTGGAGTGATGGGGAAAAGGGAGAGACGAAGGACGGAGGGACCAGGAGGAGGGAGGGAGGAAGTCTGGGGGGACGAAGAGGAGGAAAGGAGACTGGAGTGATGAGGAAGAGGGAGCGGTGGAGGGCAGAGGGATGGGGGAGTGAGGAAGGCTTGAGAGTGAGGAGGAGGAAGGGAGGAAGGATTGGAGGAAGGGATGGAGAGTGAAGGCATGAAGAGGAAGATAGGAAAGATGGAGGGGTGAGGAGAAGGAATGGTGACTGGAGAAGTGAGGACGAGGAGGGAGAGAGGAGGGCTGGACGGGTGAAGAGTACCCTGGAAGAAGCTGAAAGGAGGAGGAGGAGGAAGACTGGAGGGACCAGGAGAAGGAAGGAGTCTGGAGTGCTGAGGAGGAGGAGGAGGGAGGGAGGGAGGAAGGCTGGGGGCAGGTGAGACATGACCACGCTGCTGTCGCGGCTCCAGGGATCCCTCCGGCCGGGGGGAGCTGAGGCAGGGGGGTCTGGGCTGCCCCTCCCGGGGGTCCCTGGGCTCCTCCTCTGTGGGGATGAGGGGGGCTGTGGAGCCCAAGCTGCCCCCACTCCCCCGAGCCACAGCCCAGCATTTTCCCCACTGCCACCCTTCCCGAGTGACACTCTGGAGCTGCTGGCTCCAGGCTGGCAGCGGCTGGGAGCCACCGTGTCCCCTCACCGCCCTCCCTGGGGCACGGCCTGGCTGGGGGGCTTGGCTGTGACCCCCTGCCCAGGCTGAGCGCGGAGCAGGGGATGTGGGAGTGCAGGGGGACCCTCCGGAGCAGAGCCCATCCCGGGGGCAGGGTGGGTTCCGGGGGGCCCTGGCGGGTTCCGGGGGGCCCTGGGGAGTTCCGGGGTGCCGCGGTTGTGGAAGCTTCCCGGCGGCCCCGACTCAATAAACTTCTTGTTTGCGGCGGCTGCAGCTTTTCAGGGGGGACAAAGAAATAGTTTCCTGGGCAACTGGCGGCTCTTGGCAGCAGCACCTGCTCATCCCTCGTTCCGTCCGTCCGTCCAGAGGCGCCGGGGGGGGGCGGGAGGGGGGCCTGGCGGTGGTGACAGCTCTGTCCCCCCCCAGGTGAGCGCGTGGAGGGGGTGACAGCCCAGGACGTGCTGCTGGTCCACTCGTGCCGGCAGTGGACGACGGTGACAGCGCACAGCCTGGAGGAGGGACACTACGTCATCGGGCCCAAAATCGACATCCCGCTCCAGTACCCAGGTGGGGACCTGGGGACAACGGGGACAACGGGAGTGGTGTCCTTGGGCCAGCAGGGCCGGGAGCTGCACCCTGACCCGCTGGGGCTGCTCCAGTAAGGTCCAGTCTGGGGTGGGAGGTGCTCTGGTCAGGGGGCTGCAGAGGGGGCTGGCAGGGATGGGGATAG
Organism: Lichenostomus cassidix; assembly: GCF_008360975.1. Classification (NCBI taxonomy): domain Eukaryota; kingdom Metazoa; phylum Chordata; class Aves; order Passeriformes; family Meliphagidae; genus Lichenostomus; species Lichenostomus cassidix. The sequence goes on along the minus strand of NC_139483.1, from coordinate 112,660,200 downwards.
GGATGGGATAATGGGATGGGATAATGGGATGGGATAATGGGATGGGATAATGGGATGGGATAATGGGATGGGATGGGATGGGATGGGATGGGATGGGATGGGATGGGAATGAGGTTGGGATGGGGACACGGGCAGGGATAGGATGGGGATAAGGATAAAATGGGATAGGGACACAGGTGAGGATGGGATGGGATGCACAGAAGGACAAGGATGAGGACAGGGTAGGATGGGATAGAGCTGGGAATGGGAGAGAGATAAGCATGGGATGGGGAAAAGGGACAGGGATGAGCTGGGATGGGATGAGGAAGGGATGGGGACAAGGGAGAGGGATGAGGATGGGCCGGGCTGGGCTGTGGAGGAGCTGGGCTGGGATGAGGATGAGGATGGAGATGGGTTGAGGCCGGCAGTGCAGACGAAGGTGCTGAGCTGCCTCTGCCGGCAGCCGCCAGAGCCTTAATGACCCCTCTAAGTGCTCCATGGCGGTAATGAGTCCTGCTAATAAATAAATAATGGGAAATGGAGCGGGGGAGGGGTTAATCACCCTTCCCACGGGGGATGGAGGGGGCTGGGCACTGTGTTAACAGCCTGCGGTGCCCCTGCATGTGGGGCTCCAGCCTCGGTGTCCCCAGAGCCGAGCGGGGGACAGCCGAGTGGCAGCTCTGGTGGCACCGGGCACGGCAGTGCCCCAGCTCCGCCACCCGGGCGCGGTACGGGATTAATATTCCCCTCAGGTCCGAGCCCGGCAGTCGATGTCGGTAGCAGCAGCTTTGCCGTGGCTGTAGCTCCTCCGCTCCTGCTCCTGCCTTTCCCTGCTGCTGCTCCCCTTCCCAGCTCCCCTTCCCGGTGTCTGTCCCACCCGAGGAGTGGTTGGAATGGTGTCACCGTGCCCCGGCAGGGCTGGGACATGTCTGGGGGGTTATGGGCACCCCTTGCCATTTGGGCTGCTCTGGGCGTGTTCTTCCACCCACAGGGACACTTTCTGGGGGTTCCCCGCAGCTCTGGGGGTGCCGAGTGGCATTGCTGGGACACCCCGTGTAGCCTCTGCCTTGTCCCACCCGGAAACCCCCCAGGTGCTGCTGTGGGGGTTGGAGGGGATGCTGTGGGGTCTCCTTGCAGCACTAAGACACTGGCAGAGCCCAAGCAGTGTCCCCAGAGATGCGGTGGGGACCCCAAGCTGCCTCAGGGGTGGCTGCCCTGTCCCCGTGAAGGGCTGTGCTGGCCCCAGGACAGGTGACAACAGGACACCAGGACTCCTGGGAGGAGTTGCTCTCCTCTCACCTCGGTGGCTTTTGGCGTTGTCCAGGGAAGTTCAAGCTGCTGGACCAGGATCGGGACCTCCGCGAGCCTGTGCAGTACTTCAACAGCGTGGAGGAGGTGGCCAGCATCTTCCCAGATCGCATCTTTGTCATGGAGGCCATCACCTTCAGCGTGAAGGTCCTGGGGGACAGCAGGGGACCGGGCTGGGGCAGCAGGGGACACTGGGAATTCAGGAGACACCGGGGACAGTGGTGGGGCTGGAGGGGAACACTGGGGGGTAAGGGTGAGGCAACAGGGACTTCAGGGGTTGATGGGACATCAGGAGAGGACAGTGGGACAGCAAAGGGTGACACCAGGGGTAAGCGGTGGGATTTTGGGGTATTGGTAGGACAGCAGTGCACAGGGGTGGGAATAAAGGGGGGAGTGTGGGAAAGCTGGGGTTGGTGTTGGGACATCAGGAGAGGACAGGGGGACAGCAGGGAGTGGTGGTGGAGCATCATGGGTGGTGGTGGAGCGTCAGGGATGGTGGTGGGAGATCAGGGATGGTGGTGGGATGCCAGGGCCCGGGGCAGGGTGACCCCGGCGGGTGCCACGTTGGGCTGTCGCGGGCAGGTGGTGTCGGGGGAGTTCAGCGAGGACAGCGAGGTTTACAACTTCACGCTGAACGCGGGGGACGAGCTGACGCTGATGGGGCAAGCGGAGATCCTGTGCGCCAAGACGGTGAAGGAGAAGTCGCGCTTCAACACCCTGCTGCGCAAGCTGGGCAAGGCGGCGCCGGCGGCGGGGGCGCGGCAGGTGAAGGGCAAGATGCCGTGCCTGATCTGCATGAACCATCGCACCAACGAGAGCCTCAGCCTGCCCTTCCAGTGCAAGGGCCGCTTCAGCACCCGCAGCCCGCTGGAGCTGCGGCTGCAGGAGGGAGAGCACACCATCCGCAGCATCATCGAGAAGGTGCGGCTGCCCGTCAACGTGGCCGTGCCCAGCCGGCCAGCCCGCAACCCCTACGACCTGCACGCCATCCGCGAGGGCCACTGCTACAAGCTGGTCAGCATCATCTCCAAGACGGTGGTGCTGTGCTGCATCCTGCGGCGGGACGAGCTGGTGCCTTTCCACTTCCTGCTGCTGACCGACATGCCGCGATTCCAGCTGCCCGAGGGGCTGCTGGCCGGCGATCCGCAGCTGGAGAAGCTGCTGCGGGACAGCGCCGCGTATTGCCACGACCGCTTCAACCCCGACGAGTACTCGCGGGCCGTGCGGGAGGCCAAGCCGGACTTTCTGGAGGAATGTGCCAGCCCGAGGCGCCTGCGGCTCTGCCTGCCCGCCTGCGCCCGCGAGGAGCTCAGCCAGCCGCTGCAGCGCCTGTCGCTCTGTGCCTGCGGCTCCGGGGGTCCCCGGGAGCCCCCCGCCCGCTGCCAGGCACCGCGGGGTCTCGGCGGGGCCACCCTGCGCCCGCCGCTGCCCGAATTCCCCGACCCCGACCGGGAGTACATGACGCCCGACTGGGCCGAGCCCGAGTTCAGGACTCAGGAGCCGCTGGAGATTCCCTACGAGGAGCTCTGGAGCAATCCCAGCCCGGAGGGCTGCTGCGAGCTGGGCAGCAGCGGCGGCCGGCCGGACCTCGTCTCGTTCGGGGCTGTCACCCCGCTGGGCTCCCCGCACCGCCCCGGGGACGAGCCCCGCGGGGACACCCCGCCCCCTGTGCCACCCAAATCGGAGGCGGTAAGAGCCCGGTCCTGTCGCCAGGGATGGGGAATGACACCGCTGGGGTCCTGTCAGCCACTCTGTGGCAAGGCCAGCCCCATGGCAGGGCCAGCCCGACCCGTCCCCAGGCTCCCTGTCCCTGTTGGGATCCCTCCCCAACTCTGCCTGGTCACCCACATCTTCAGACCTCAGCTCACCACACCATCACCAAATCCTCAGGGAGATCATCAAACCATGCCACCCCCGATTCCCTAGGACTCTCCACCGCCACTGAGCACTGGAATCCTCGGGGACGCTCTTGTCCCGTGGTGTCCCTGGTTTCCCAGGGCTCTCTGCACACCTGAAGCTCTTGGGCCGCCCAGACCCATGGGATACCCAGATTCTCTGGGCTTCCCTACACAACGGGGTACCCAAAATTTCAGGCTCCCGTTCACCACGGGGTACCCCAATATTTTGGTCTCCTCGCACCACGGGGTAGGGAGTTCCCAAATCTCCTCCCTGACACCCAGAGCTCCGTGGGTCGGCAGGACCGGCTGCCCCCGAGCTCCCCCATCACCCCCTCGAGCCGCGGGACCCCCAGCTCCTCCTGGGACCCTGACGGCTCTGCCCGCATTGCAGGTGAAGGAGGAGTGCCGCCTGCTGAACGCGCCCCCCGTGCCGCCCCGGGGCAGTCGCCCCCCGGCTCCCTGCAGCCCCCCAGCCCCCCTGCGCTGCCCGAAGCTGGCTCCAGCACCCTCGCCCAGCCCCAGCCTCTCCTACTACTCCTCGGGGCTCCACGACGGGTGAGTAGCTCCGGGGACACCGGAACGGGTGGGGATGGGGGGACACAGCCGGGGGGTGATGGTGACACTGCCCTCGCTCCGGCAGGTCGGCCCCGCGGAGCGGCAGCGGTTCTCCCTCGCCCGACGCCTACTCGCTGTACTGCTACCCCTGCACCTGGGCAGACTGCAAGGCCGCCGAGCCCCCCGGGCGGCCGCTGCCCCCCGCCCAGCCCGCTGCCAGCTCCTGGTCCGACCCCTGGGCGTTCCCCGAGCCGGGAGCCGGGCCGGGCAGCGGCTGCTCCACGCCGCTGCTGGGATCCGAGCCGCCCCTGAAGCCCTTCCGCAGCTGCCCCCGCCTCAAGCCCCCGCACCCCCAAAAGCGCTTTGCTCCCTTCGGGGCGCTCAACCCCTTCGCCGGCCAGGCCGAGTGGCCGGAGAGCCCCGAGTGGCCCAAAGCGCCTTCGGCCCCGGCCGCTCCTCCCTCCTCCTCCTCGCCGGAGCCCTTCGCCCCCGCCGAGGAGCCGGCGGCCCCCCCTCGGCCCCCCAAGGGCTTGGACGGGGACGGCATCGTCATCCGGGGGGCGACCCCGCTGTCCCCAGCCGTCCTGCGCGGGGCCGAGGGCGTCACCCGGCTGTACCTGGCCCAGGGTGTCATCGAGGTGCCACCGGCGGCGCGGGGTGACGGAGGGGCTCCGCCGGCAGCCCCCCGGGCCAGCGGGGACAGCCCGGCCTGGCTGCCCCCCGCCGACCTGTCGGCGCTGTCGCTGGAGGAGGTGTCCAAGTGCCTGCGCTTCATCGGCCTCTCCGAGGACGTCGTGAGCTTCTTCGCCCGTGAGAGAATCGACGGCAGCATCTTCGTGCAGCTCAGCGAGGAGATCCTGGCCGATGATTTCCGCCTCACCAAGCTCCAGGTGAAGAAGATCATGCAGTTCATCAAGGGCTGGCGCCCCAAGATTTAGTGCCACGCTGGGGACTCCCTGCGCCGGGAGGTCCCCAAGTCACCTGGACCACGGCTGGGGTTTGCCCTGCTCCTGTCCCTCTCCAATGCTGCAGGTTCTTCTCCCCCATTGCCCAGCCCTCCCCCCTCCCCGTTTTAACACTGGACAGTAATTTTGGCCCCAACGGGCTGGAAAACACTGGATTTTGCGTCGACTGGTTTAACTTAATCCTTGTGGATTAGCATAATAAATGTACGGGAGAGTAACAAGCCCCTGGAGAACCTTGCTCGGGGAGGAGGGAAGGGCCACTGCTGGGGACAGAGGCTCTGGGGGTCTCTCCCCTCCTTGCTGACCCTTCCCCCTGCTCGGGAAGGGATTCAAGTCCTCCCTGCAAGGGCAGATGCTGTCAGAGCTGTTTCTGGGGGGATCCCAGGGGCTGCAAGGAACACCTCCAGGCCTGAGGGAGCCCCAGGCACATCCCTGCATGCAGCAGCATCCCAGAGCAGGGGGCAGGTCCTGGGAATGCTGTACCTCTCCCCAGGGTTGAAAGCTGTTTACCAGCCCGTGCTTTCCCCAGCAGTCAGCAGAGGCAGGAAGAAATGATGTCTTGGCCCAGTTTTGGTCTGGGAGCTTTGAAAGACAGGGAGAGGTGACATGAAGAGCAGCAGCATTCAGCTCCTGGCCCAAAGCCTGCCCAGGGTGCAGGAAAACGGCTGGAAGCTGGAAAGGAAGCCAGGGAGGGGGGGGCAGAGCAGTGACAGGTGCCTGGAGATTTAAAGCCTTTTAGTTTAACTTGAGCTCTCCCCACGGGGGGCCCTTCTGGCCTCTGGCTGCTCGATCTGCAATTACAGGCAGGTCCATCTGCCAGGATCACCTGCCAGGATCACCCTGTGGCAGAGTGAGCTGGAGGCTCCTCACAGCCCTGAGTGATGGCAGAAGTGACAGTGCTTTGTCCTGCACTGCTGCCCCTCCATGGCCCTGGCACACACAGACAGGACCCCAGGGCACTGCCTGAACCCATCAATCCCCTCGAGCCGTTCCCTCAGGGAGGCAGGAGGAGAAGCAGGAGTCCAAACCCAGGAGACGGGGCTTTATTTTGGTGGATGTTTATGGAAAGGCAAGGCCTCGGCTCCAGCCACATGCTGGATGCTACTGGCCAGACTGGGAGCTCTGGAGGCCACAGCACAGAGGTGAAGGCAGCAGGAATTCCCTCCCCCAGCACAGACCCCCAGGCCCAGGCTGGCACGGACGGACGGATGTGCCCAACACACAGTGGCTGATAAGGCACTTGAAATGACTACAAGCCCTGAGGCAACTTGCTGCCCCTCTCCTTCCTTCCTTCTTTCCTTCCTTCCCTGCCTCCTCCGGGAGCTTTGCAGATTAACCTACGGAGAATGGGGTGTCGCGGGGAGCTGGCGGCGCTGTCGGGGTGTCACCAGGCCACCTCACTGGTGGAATTTCTTGCTGGGGCTGTTGGCATGGTCCAGCAGGAGCTGGCATGGTGTGAATTGTTTGCCATACACAGCCTCGTACTTGCGCAGTTTGTCCACGAGCTGCCGGGCGCCGTAGGAGTCTGCAAACCTGAAGGGACCTGTGGGGACAGGAGAAGCAGAGTGACAATGACAGTGTCAGGTGACAGCGCTGGCTTGGTCCCATTCATCCTTCTCCACAAGAAACCCCCCCAGTTTCTCATCAGGGTAACTCAGGCTCTGCTCTCTGCTCACCTGAGCTGGGCAGAGGCACTGAGTGCTGGTGACAAGCTGGGACATGGATAATCATGGAATCATAAATGGTTTGGGTTGGAAGGGAACTTGCAGCCCATCCAGTCTCACCCCTGCCAGCGTCAGGGACACCTCCCACTATCCCAGGTTGCTCCAAGACCTGTCCAGCCTGGCCTTGGACACTTCCAGGGATCCATGGGCAGCCACAGCTTCTCTGGGCACTCTGTGCCAGGGTCTGCCCACCCTCGCAGGGAACAATTCCTTCCCAATATCCCATCCATCCCTGCCCTCTGGCACTGGGAAGCCATTCTCCCTTGCCCTGACACGCCATGCTCAAGTCCCTTGGGGCTGGTTCCCTCAGTCTGAGCTTGGCTCAAGGAGGGAACGCACCAAGCACTTGGCAGAAGCACCACCTCTGGTCCAAAAGCCCCTGGACAACTCCAGCAGCAGTAACAAGAGACAGCATCAGAATAATGGAATTATTTAGGGTGGAGAAGCCCTTTGAGACCACTGAGTCCATCCATTCCCGAGCACTGCCAAGGCCACCACAAACCCATGCCCCCAAGTGCCACATCCAAACGGCTTTTAAATCCCTCCAGGGATGAGGACTTGACTGCTCTGCACAGCTGTGCCAGGGCTGGATAACCCTTTCCATTAAGGAATTGTTCCAAATATTCAACCTACACCTTCCCTGATATAGCTTGAGGCCATTTCCTCAGGCTGCAGCTCAAACCTGGCCTTCATTCCTGCCTTGCCACATGGCTACAGCCCATGGAGGGCTTTGGAGCCCAAAGCCCAGAGCACTCACCTCCCAGGCAGGGTGGGAAGCCCAGGCCGAACACAGCACCAATGTCACCCTCCACGGGGTTGCTGAGGATCCCCTCCTGCAGGCACATGGCTGCCTCGTTCACAAACCGTGTCACCAGGCGCATCTGGATGTCCTCGTCGGAGCAGCTGCAGGAGAGAGGCTGTGAGGGAATGGAAATTCCCAGCTGGGCAGGGAATGGCCCAGCCCTGGGACAGCACAGGTGGGACACAGAGCCAGGCCAGGGGTGGCAATGGCCTCCCTGGGAGTGTCCCAATGTCCCAGTCTGCACAGGGCTAAGCTCTGTGCAGACACTAATAATCACGAATGGTTGAGGTTGGAAGGGACCACTGGGGCACCTCTAGTCCAGCCTCTGTGCTCAAGCAGGCTTTCCTGGAGCATGGCACTCAGGATTGCGTCCAGATGGATTTGGAATAAAAGTAAGGGCTTGCTCAGGCTCTGTGCTCAGCAGTGTAATGGAATTACAGAATGGTTTGGGTGGGAAGAGACCTTAAAGCCCACCCAGCTCCAACCCCTGCCATGGGCAGGGACACCTCTCACTATCCCAGGCTGCTCCAAGCCCTGTCCAACCTGGCCTTGGACACTGCCAGGGGCAGCCACAGCTTCTCTGGGAATTCTGTGCCAGTGCCTCCCCACCCTCACAGGGAACAATTCCTTCCCAATATCCCATTTATCCCTGCCCTCTGGCAGTGGGAAGCCATTCCCTGTGTCCTGTCCCTCCAAGCATTTGTCCCAAGTCCCTCTCCAGCTCTCCTGGAGCCCCTTTAGGCACTGGAAGGGGCTCTGAGCTCTCCCTGGAGCCTTCACAGGTGAACATCCCCAGCTCTCCCAGCCTGGCTCCATGGCAGAGGAGCTCCAGCTCTTGCAGTATCACACACAGGTACTCAGAGTCACCCAGGTACTCACACATCAGGATTTGCTGGCACCTTGAACCTTTCCAAGATCTCATCCATGCCAGAATTCACACTCCTGTTCTTCACTCCCTCCTGGTAGACATAGAAACCTTTCCCTGCCTTGCGACCTGTGGGGATCAAAGCAGACAAATCACCCCTGTCTCCTCCTGACATCAGATCTTGCTGTGACTCCTGCTCTGCTCCCAGGAGCAGATCCTCCCAGAGCTCTGCAGCTCAGAGCTTGGCTCTGCTGCCTCAGCAGAGGCAGAGGGAGGTGACCCAACCCCTTGGCAAGGTGTTGCCACCCTGCCAAGCCCTAATGCCCTCTCTAGGTCCAGAGGGCAAACACCACCAGTGCTTGTGTGGGATGGATTCCTGCCCCACTCCCAGGGCTGCTCTCACGTGGGGCAGGAGAGGCTGATGGATGCTGCCACTTTCCCTGCAGCAGAGGGAACACCTTTTAGATGCAAACAGCTTAGCAGCTCACCCAAGAAGCCCTTCTGCACCATGAGCTTGAAGAGGTCGATGCTGCCCCCTCCAAAGCGCTCGCCAAAGGCCTTGCCCAGGTCCTCAGCCACGTGTGTGGCCACGTCCACGCCCACCTCATCGATCAGCGTGGCTGCTCCCACGGGGAACCCAAAGGCTGTGGAGATGGCATCCACTTTCTTTGGGTCAATGCCCTCCTGCAGGGTAAGAGGGGAAGTGATGGGATCTCGGGGTGAGGTCCTGGACCCACAGCCAGGCTGACCCCAGGCCTGGCCAAGGATGAAGCAGAGCTGATTTGGGGGATGCTCAGTACAGGACACTCACCTGGAGAACTCGGACCACCTCGGACAGCATTGGCCCCAGGCACCTGGTGGTGTAGAATCCAGGTCCATCCTAGGCAAGAGCAGTGCAGGAGGGAGGGTGTGAGTTCTTGGCAGCACCAGAGCTGTGCTTCAGACACCCCAAACCCCATCTCCAACACTATGACTGCTAGAAGAGGGTTTTTTTTTTCCCCAGTGTAGAACCCAGCAGTGTTTGAAGGCTTCTCCCTAGAAGTCCCCATCCCAATATTTATATGAACTGGAGGTCCAGAGCAGGCTGCTGGTTCACCAAGCCCAACAGGCTGGTGAGGGAAAGAGTGCTCAGCACAAGGGAAACCAGCAAAAACCAGTTGTTCCACCTCTGCTGCTCCCCACAAAATCAGGAAGCAACGGATGAGCTGCAAACTGCCCTTCAGGGAGGCAGCTGGGGTGGGGATGGAGGTCAGGGAAGCAGCACTGTGTCCCCACTTGTGTTTGGAGATGCTCAGAGCACTTTCTGACAAGCCAGTTTTCCCAGAACCACAGGAGAGACTTGCTCAGCATCACTGACAACCTCAGGAATCAGGGAAAGGACAGGGACACCTTGCACTGTCCCAGGTTGCTCCAAGCCTCATCCAGCCTGGCCTTGGACACTTTCAGGGATCCAGGGGCAGCCACAGCTTCTCTGGACACTCTGTGCCAGGGTTTCCCCACCCTCACAGGGAAGAATTTCTCCCTATCATCCAATTTAATCACTTGTGTCTGTATTCCTGCCCCTCTCCCCCAAGATTTAACCCAGGCAGAGGAGGGTTCCTGCTCACTGACCCTCTGTCCTTGCAGCCTGCCAGGGAGCTGAGGTGGTGACAGTCCTGTCCAGACTGCTGTCTGGGATGCCCTGGAAGCTGTGTGGGGCAGGAGTGCCAGCTCCTCATGCTGGCTCTGTGCCTGGTGGCTTTCCATGGCTGCTCTGAGGGACATGTGAAGATCATCTGGCCACTTGCCCCTTCCTGACCTCCCTTTTCACTTCTCAGAGCAGCAGCCCCTGCCAGCATGTCCACAGCCACGTTTCACCCTCCCCTCAGTGCCCTTTTATTTCTTGCCCAGCCCCTGCTGTGTGCAGTGTCCCCTCACCTTCACCACAATGACCACTTTGCCCTGTTTGAGGCCAACAGCAACAGCAGAAGCTGCTGTGTCCTGGGAGGTTTTGTCTGTGGTGATGATTTCCAGCAGCTGCATCTTGTCAACAGGGGAGAAGTAGTGCATCCCAATCACCTGGCAGAGGGAAGAGTGAGTTCACATGGATTCTGGAATCAGGGAATCAACTGGGCAAGTGGAGTGCAGAGGGAAGGCCAGCATGGCCTGCAGGGCCCTGAGCTCGCTCTGTCCCTCTCTGACAGGAGTGCTCTCCAACTCCCTTCTCTCCTTGGTTTTCCCAAGGACACAGCAGGTGCCCTGCAGCTCCTGGCTCTGAGGATTAAGGTACAATTTTTACAGCACCACTTTATAGTCTGGCAGCCAAATCTGCCTGAGAATCCCAGCTGAGCTCATCCCCAGGGAAACCAACAGGCACAGTGTGACCTGGAGGGGCACCAGAGCTGGCAGGGCAGCCCCACCCAGCTGCTGCTTCTGCTGGGCTCGGAGAGGAGCAGCACTCAGGGAGTCCTTGTGTGCTGCCTGTGAATGTCTTTGGTGCTGAAGTGGATTTAAGGATGAGAAAGCTTGAATCCAGGAGCTAATTACAGAAGGAAGTGCAGCCTTCCCCCGGGAACAGCGTGTAAGTGGAGATTATCCAGCTGTGTGCCTCACTTTCTGAATGTGACCATGCCATCAGCGTGTCACCTTCATGCCTCCTGGCAGCCACACTTGGCACCAAGCCCTGTGTAAGGCAGAGGCACCTTGCTGAGTTGCAGGCTGCAAAACTAATTAAAGAAAATGCGCTAATTAGTTAACTGACTTCCTATGAGTTTCCCCATAAGAGTCATTGCACAGGCAATTTAAACAGCAAGAGGATGTTATTTGCAAGGATGAACAAATGAGGCTCAGTTGGCAATTTGGATGCAGCAGAGGTCCCACAGCAAATGAGGAAGAGGCTCAGCAGGGTACAGGAGCCTCCAGCAGGTCACCTCATACTCACAGGCACCACAGGTACCCCTGGCAGGCACTCCACTGCTGCCTCAGGGCTGTAGGAACCAATGCTGGTGCTCAGATGAGGTTGGAAAGCCCTCCCAGACCATTGTGTCCCCACCTTGTCCCCAGCCCAGAGCACTGAGTGCCACAGCCAAGCTTTCCTTGGACACCTCCAGGACTGGGGACTCCAAACCTCCCTGAGCAGCTCCTGCCACGGCCTGACCACCCTTTCCAGGAAGAAATTCCTCCTGATGTCCAACCTGAACCTTTCTCCGGCACAGCTTGAGGCCATTTCTTCTCATGTTGTCACTTGTTCCCTGGGGGAAGTGGCTGAGCCCCACCTGGCTCCAACCTTCCACAGCTGCTTTGCTCCCATGTGTACCAACATTTCCTGACTTGCACTGAATCCACCTTTCCCCCACTCCCACCTGCCCCAATATCATGACCTCTTTGCTGAAAGCTTGCACCAGGGGCAGAGGATGAGCTGTGCCACGTCCTGAGGAGGGAGCAGAAGGTCCCTAAAGCCAAGCCACCTCTCCAGGGACAGCTCTGAGCAGGGCACATGGCCCTGGGGACTCACCTTCTCAGGCCTCTTGCTGGCAGCAGCGATCTGGCTGATGGGGAGGGCAGAGGTGTTACTGGCGAAAATGCAGTGAGGAGGGATCACCTGGCAGGGGACAAGGGACAAGACACAGTGAGCAGGGATCACCTGGCAGGGGACAAGGGACAAGAGACAGTGAGCAGGGATCACCTGGAAGGGTTGGAAGGGGCTGTGTCAGCACACATGACCTGCAGTCAGGTCTGGAGTGTGACATGCAGAGCCCTGGGGGAGCAGCACCAGGGAACCCCAGCAAACAAGGCAATCTGGGCTTCCTCATTAGACACTAATTGGAAAGCAGTAGCTGAAGTCAGCCAGCTCTGACTTGCCCTGAACTCTCCCTAGGTCTGCAATATCAGTCCCAGAGCTTCCATGTTTCTGCCAGACCTCTGCAGCCACAGGAGACACTGCAGGGAGCACTCCTTTCCCCCAGTGTGCCCTTGAACAAAACAGAGCAGGGACAGCAGGTGAAGGACTGCGAGGTGTGGAGATACCAGAGGACATCAATGTCCCCAAACAGCTTTTTTTGGAGCAGCTCCCAGGAGTGAGGGAATGTCAGAACTGCCCCATTCAGCTAGCAATTCCTTACAGAGCAGGGAATGTCCCCAGTGAACAGAAAGGCTGTCCTTGGTGCTCAGCCATGCCTTGGTGTAACTGATTTGCACCAAGAACCAAACTGCAGCACAAAGGGGAGGGACAAAGCCAGCAGCACAGCCCAGGACCCTCCATCACCCAGGGGCCACATGCAGGAGCTGCACAGGACTGATACTCACAGCCTCCACCTCCTTCAGCACTTTGTGTTTGACGTTGATGTCCTCAAACACAGCCTCAATGACCATGTCTGCCTTCTCAAAGCCCTTGTAGTCCAGCTGCCCCAACAGCTTGCTGAGGATGAAGTCCCTCTCAAAGGATGTCAAGCTCTTCTTCTTCACCTTGCTGTTCAGCCTAGGGAGGGACAGCTCTGTCACAGCACAGCAGGCCAGCCAGGCCTCCCTCCTGCTTCCCTCCCAGAGCTGGCACCCAAAATTCCATCTCCAGTCCTGCAGGACTGTCACTCTGCATTCCCTCCTTCCCTGCTCCCATAGCTCAGCTGAAGGCCAATCTCTGACCCTCCTGAACACACACAGCTGACCATTATTACTGCATGAGAACATGGAAATGAGAGTGAGAACATTACTGCAGGAGAACACGGAAAGAAATCCAGCTTTCCTGGAAAGTCTGACCTGGAACAGCTCCTCTGACATGGGCCTTCAGGCAGACAGAGTTACTCTTTCCTTAGCTCTACAAGTCAGTGCTGAATCTAAAAGCCAAACTGAGCTCTCTGCCTACCTAAGGAGCTAAGGCTGAGTCACTGGGCCTATCCCACAGCAATATCCCAGCACACTGCAGGGGACAACCTTGAAATAAAGCTTTTCTGTGACATCCAATGGCTCCTCCATGGGAACATCAGTGTCAGGAGCTCCTGATGCTGACAGCAGAGAATTGTGACTCAAGGCAGCCCAATCCCACCCAGAGCCAATCCCCCTGAACTCACATACCCCTTGTAGACCTGCTGCTGGCCTCTGTCCAGGCCCTTCTGTGTTGTGTCCTTCAGAATGGTCTTGATGCCTTTATCCACAGAAACCTGGGCAATCCCAGCTCCCATGAGCCCTGCTCCCAGCACAGCCAGAGTCCTGCAGGGAAGGACCAAGGGGACACATTCAAAGCTGGAAACATCTGAATTCCCATCACTGCTGTCAGACTCACACAGATCCTGTCACCCACCCAGGCACCACTTTGAGTGAGGCCTCCAAACTGCAGGAGATCAGCCTCTGGAGGCTGGAAATCTCTGCTCTGATGGATCTCCAGCCCATTCAATGCCAGGAGCCTTTCACAGGTCCTCCACCTGCTCCTTCAGGCATCCCATGCTGGCACTTACTTGACCTCTTTCTGAGGTGTCCCAAACTTGTTCTTCTTGCAGTGCACCTGGCCGTGGTAGAGCCCCATCAGTGCCTTGGACTCCTTGGTCACTGCAAGCTGGCCAAAGCTCTGGAAGAAAGGGGAGAGAGAAGCAGAGTTTGACATTGAACAGCTGCCTCAGTGCCAGCACATCCAAAATATGTCAAGGGGAGAGACAAGCACTGTGTGACTGCACAGGTGAGTAACCTGGATAGAAAAGGGACAAGGACACAAGTCATCTCTGAGGAGAGGCACCTTCTGGGCTCAGCACAGCCCACCCTGCACCACCTCCTCCTCCCCAAAAGCAGAAGGACGTGGAGCTGCTGCAGAGTCCAGAGGAGGCCACAGAGATGCTCAGAGGGCTGGAGCACCTCTGGAGCCAGGCTGGGAGAGCTGGGGGTGTTCACCTGGAGAGGAGAAGGCTCCAGAGAGATCTTATAGCCCCTTCCAGAGCCTAAAGGGGCTCCAGGAGAGCTGGAGAGGGACTTGGGACAAGGGATGGAGGGACAGGACACAGGGAATGGCTTTCATGGCAGAGTGCAGGGTTAGATGGAATATTGGGAAAGAATCCTTCCCCCTGAGGGTGCGAAGGTCCTGGCACAGGGTGCCCAGAGAAACTGTGGCTGTTCCATCCCTGGAAGTGTGTAAGGCCAGGTTGGATGAGGCTTGGAACAGCCTGGGATAGTGGAAGGTGTCCCTGCCATGGCAGGGGGTGGCACTGGATGGCCTTTAAGGTCCCTTCCATCCCAAACCATTCTGGAATTTGATTATTCCAGCTCCTCAGTGGCAGGACTGGATTTCCCTGACATGAGACCCTTCCTCCCCCACATGCATCCCACATTAATTGGGGCCACTGTCCCCACAGATGCAGGTGGATGGACCCTGTCCTCAGGCTTTGACAAAAGTCTTTACAAACAGGTCAGCTCTCTCTGGCAGCAGCAGCCTGATCCTATTTTCAGAGGATCACAGACACGCAACAAAATCTAAGGCCTGCATAACCTCCCAGCTCTCAGCACGAATGTTCTGAGGAACACAAAGAAAGCATAAGCACACACAAAACAAAGGTTGTCTGAGCCAAGTCTGCCAAGGAAAAGCAGAGAATGTGGTTTGGAGCAGGCTGTACCTTCCTTCACCACTGCCCTGTGAGTTTAAATATCCAAAACAAAGCCTAAAAGAGAATCTGCAAACTCCTGTCCTGGGGGAGACAGGGAGGCAGTAAAAAAGCCATGACACTGACACTTATTATTCTTCAGGGGTTCTGGGAAGATCTCCATCCTGCTGCTGTTCTCAGGAAGAAAAAAACCCACTCATTCTTTGCTGTAAGGAACAGAGTATCCCAAGGCTTTTATTCAGCACCAGACCAAACGTGGGTGGAATGCACAACCAGCTGGGATGGGGCACAGCCAGGAGGGCACTGGTAAGGTGACAGCTACAGCTCAGAGCAGGCCTGGGCACCAGAAAGGAACAAAAGGAGCTACAAAGCACATCAGGGAAGTGGGAGATGGGTGGACTTCACCAGCATTTAAGGGGCAATGACCTTGGGGATGACCCAAATACAGAGATAATCAGATGGAAATGTGGGTCTGCTGGGGACCTGAGTCTTGCAGAGCTGGCAGTGCCCAGGTAACCCCACCTGTGACTCTGTGCAAAGCCAGAATTACCACTGTGGCACAAATTTGAGCACAACTGTAGCAAAACTGGGTCCAGTGAGGAAAAACTAATTAGGGACAGGTTGTTTATTATGGCAGAGAAATGGAGGGATGAGGATGGCTGAGGAAAACAAAGACTGTGTGTGTGGAATAAACAGGTCACACACAAGCTGCTGGGGAGGACACTCCTCTGCTCCAGCCCTGGACCTGCTCACCACAGTCTGTCCTACACCCTCAATTAAACTCTTCTCCAGTTTTCACTCTGTCCCAGCAAAGCTCAAGCAGGACTGGATGGTGTTTAGGACATGAGGTCCATGAGCCAGCATGGTCAGATGAGTGAGAGATGAAACATCTACAGCCAGCTCTGAGAGGGAGGTGTGGAACTTCAGCTCTGCTCAGCCATCCAGGAGGAGCAGCATCCATCACCCACACTGGCCCTGCCTGTGAGTGGTTTGTGTTGAGGCTCCTCATCCCTGGCAGTGTCCAAAGCCAGGCTGGATGGGGCTTGGAGCACCCTGGGATAGGGAAGGTGTCCCTGCCTTGGCAGGGGGTGATGAACCTTTTGTGTGGTTAAACACAGATTCCCTGAGCACACCAGGACATCCCTGCCTCTCCTTACCTGGGATTCAATGAGGTATCCAGCATCATTCCCCTGATCCAGACCAGTCTTTACAACCTAGTCCAAGAGCAGGAAAGACAAACCACAGTTCAGTCATGCTGCAAACACACACTTTAACAGGATTCTCTGCTGTCTCCAGTGACCCCTCCCCTACATTCAAGATTTCAGAGTCCCTGGGTCCTGTCCTTGGTGCTCAAAGGAGAGCTGTGTCACCCTGTCCTTCTAGCACAGGACAGGTGGGGACTTTTCCAGCAAGTTCACTTTCATCCCTTGTGTGGTTTCAGGAATTGTACTCCCATAATGTTACTGCTCTTCAAATCCCTCACAGGTTTTAGAGAAATCTTGGCAACAATTTCAACAGTGAAAAGTCATTTTACAATAAGGATTCAATCACAGAGTGTCTGTAACAGGATGTCTGTGTAATAGGGGACTATTACAGTGTTATGTGGTTAGTGCTAAGAAAATTATAGCAATTTCTGTTTTTCTAGCTTCAAACAGGTTCCCTGAACTCCTTATAGACTGTATAGAAAACCTGGGAAAGCTGCAGCTGAAAGTTTGATGGACAAAATATTCCAGCTAAGCCTTTCCTCAACTGGGGTTCCTGCTCGACCCCCTCACTGGTACCAGTGCCCATAAACTGGTGATGATATTTTGAGTAATTCTGAATTCTACCCCACAGCCAGCACTCCTAAGGACTGATCTCTGTGAGGATCAGGATGTTGGCCTGACTCAGAGGAAGGATCACCTTCCCTGCCTGCCCTGCAGCTCCTCACACCTCACAGTGGGGTTACCTCGATGATCTTCAGGGGAGCAGGGTAGAGTCCTTTGGTTTGCTTTTGAACTTTGCTCTCCACTGTCTTGTAAACTTGCTGCCTCACGAAGGGAAGAGCCATGGCATAGTCTGTTAGCCCTGCAAGGTGGGACAAAACAGGGGTCAGCACAGGGCTGCTGCACAGCCAGCCTGCCAGGATGGACTGCAAAGGTAAGGGAACACAAATGTGAATATCTGCACTGGAAATGTGCACCTGAAACCCAGGGGGGCTGCTCAGAGGGTTTCCATGGCTTGTTCCATGGACAAGTCTCATGGAGGGCTGAAGTGTCCTCCTAACACAAATAGTGACAGACTAAGCCCTGAGGAGAGAACTGCCACAGACATGTCCCCATTTCTGGGCTCTGATATTGAAGATCAGCACAGAGCAGCCCCATGTGTCTTTTCCCACTTGCCTACAAGAGCTTGGTGCAGAACTTGCCACTAAAACTTCGAGGATAGGTAATCCCCTGGAGGTTATCTGCTCCCCCCTCTCCTTGAGGCCTGTCTCCCTTCCAGCAACCCCAGGAGCCACCATGTCCAGCTCTGCCAAAGCCCAGATCTGCAGAGCAATGTTTTCTCTACCACCCCACCTGGCTCAAGAGATGATTCCAACATGAACTAACTTGGGTTTGAAACTCAAAATGGAATTAAGCAGGAGCACAAACACATCCCAGAGAAGCCAAGATGGATTGCACTCACTGCAGTCCCTTGGGATTTGTCCCATTTGTTGACTTACTCTGCATGAGCCCTTTGGATCTCCTGGCAGACACAGTTTTGTTGGCCAGACCCCTGGCAAAGCCAATGGCCACCTCCTCCAGGTACTCAATCGTTCTTGCTTCTGGAGTCTTCAGCCCTGGCCCTGGGGAGAGCAGAGAACACAGCAGATGTTATCCCTGAGGATGCAGGGAAACCATGGCCAGACACAACATGATGAGCCTTTGAACTGTTACCATTCCATTCCCTGCTCCTGTTGGACTTTTCTTGGTAATGTCCAATGGTGGAAAGGCTCAGCAGGAACCATATGAAGGCCCCAAGGGATTATATATATAGATTATATAGACCTTGTGCAGAAATGCTGCAATGTTGGCTCCCTGTGGATGCAGGGCCAAGTTATATCCAGCTCTGCAATTAGACCAGGTTGCTCAGGACCACCTTCTGCCAGCCTCTGAACACCTCCAAGGACCTTCCATGACCTCTTTCAGCTCCTGACCATCTTTTTGCCACTTGTGCCCTTTATTCCTTCCACTTGGCATAACTGCAGGCAGCTGGAATCCCAAGGGAACTGAGGTGTTCTGCCTCCACTCCCCCCTGCTGCACCCCCCCCCCCCCCCCCCCCCCCCCCCCCCCCCCCCCCCCCCCCCCCCCCCCCCCCCCCCCCCCCTCTCCTCTCCTCTGTGGAACAAGTGTGCACCACCACACTGTACCAACTGTTAAACACACAGACAGCATTCAGGGAGTGCTGAATCCCTGGAAATCACCTGTTCTGGGGCCAATGTCCAACAAACCCCAACCTTTGAACTCAGTGCAGGAAACCTCTCGCTTGCTTTAGCTGCTGCAAGACCTCATAACACCTGGCCCAACTTTAAGCTGTCCCACAATGAAGCAAGCCACCACAAAACCAGTTTTAGCAGCCTCTGAGGGTGGGTTGCACAATTTCCAAGCAAAGTAATCCTCATTTCCAGACAGTTGTATCATCAGGACAGGAGGACACAGCACAGGGCTGAACAGGCAGCTGTGAGATGCTGCCAGAGGCAAACTGAGTCATTAATGACAGAGCAGTGCCTGATGATGCTGCACAGGGCCACCAAGACCCTGGAGCTAAATGTGCAACCCTGGGCTGAATAAACCTGGTGAAGTGACAACCCTGTGTCCCTGCAGCTGGGCAGAGACATTCACCTCCACACAAACTGCTCCAAACACATCCAGATGCTGCAGAGTCCTCAGGGCAAAGGAAACACCCCAGACACCCCGACAGAGGAGACAACTAAAATCCAAAATCAGAAACTCCCTCCTCTTTCAGTTTCCAGTATTCTCCTTCTCCACAAAAGGCTGAGGTCCTCAGTTTAAAAGTTTTAATCACAGAATCTCAGAATGGCTTGGTTGGGAAGGGAATGTTAAAGGTCATATAATCCACCCCAGCCATGGCAGGGACACCTTCCACTATCCCTGGCTGCTCCAAACCCCATCCAGCCCTTGGACACTGCCAGGGATCCAGAGGCAGCCACAGCTTCTCTGGGAATTCTGTGCCAGCGCCTCCCCACCCACACAGGAAACAATTCCTTCCCAATATCCCATCTCTCCCTGCCCTCTGGCAGTGAGAAGTCATTCCCTGTGTCTTATCCCTCCATCCCTTGTCCCAAGTCCCTCTCCAGCTCTCCTGGAGTCCCTTTAGGCTCTGGAAGAGGCTGTGAGGTCTCCCTGGATCCTTCTCTTCTCCAGGTGAGCACCCTCAGCTCTCCCAGCCTGGCTGAAGTCCTTGGAACATCTTTGTTTCTCCTCTCTTTGTGTAACAACTTGAGGGTTTTCACCCACCAAACCCCCCTGCTGGGGGAGTCTCTCAGCAAGAAGGAGATAAAGAAGCACAAACACTCTGACAGTTCAGGGAAGCTCCCTGTGGAAGTCTCCCTCCTGCCCTGGCAGAATGTCAGAGCCAGTCCAAGGAAAAACAGGCCAAACAAAACAACACAGATGATTTTACAGGCAGCAGACAAAACATAGCTCAGAGCTGCTGCATAATCTACATTTCAGCAGTGCCCTGTGGGTTTTAGAGAATTCTAGATTCATTGAAAATCTGGGAGTTGAGAGCTCAGACCTCACCAGCTTCCAAATTCTCTTCTCGCCATCCAAGGCTGAGACCTTCAGCTCTGTGACTGATGTGCTTCAAGATGTCAGTCCCTGATTTCCCATTTCCAGTAGCCTGGATACATTAATAAGTGCTGGATTCTGCTACTCCAGCTGAAGAAAAATGCTGCTCCTTTCAAAGTCTGAGCTGTGAGAACCATTCACACAAAGTGGCTGACCCCACATGTGTGGGTTTCCTTTACCTGCAGTTAATTCCCACTGTTTTGTTGTGTCCTAACCCAGGAGCTCTGAGCTGTCCACTCCCATCTGCTTTCTTTTACAAATGGCTCATGCCAGAATTGGATCCAGGGAATGCTGCAGAGCTCCCTGCTGAAGGAGAACTGATTGCATGCCCTGAAATTGCCTCCTGATTGATGGAGTCTGTCTCCTTCCCAGCTTTCTATCATCAGTTAAAGCACCACCCCAGGCAGAGCTGCTTTCCCCAGACACGGTGAACAGGAGCCCTCCTGGTGCTGGCTGCTGTTTGGGATAACAAGGAAAACATCCAATGTTTGCATATAATTTGTATTTCTGTGTTCCTCCTACGTGCTTCCCTGGGCTGAGCCAGGATTCCCAGCAGCTCCTCAGAAAGCTGATGTTTCCTTTTAGCAAGTTGGGGTAATAAAAATCCACATTTGCTGCTTCTTAAAAACCAATTCACTTCTAAGCAAGTATAAAGTGGGAAAGTTTATCCAGGCAATTTTAACTCCAGCCTGGGAACCACAGATCTGTTTTTTAACAAATACATGCTAAGAGTATCTGGGTATCTTGGGCTGATCCTCCAGCACTGGAAAGGGGAAGATTCTGCCCTCTGCCCCTCTGCTCAGGTGAGACCTCACCTGCAGAGCTGCCCCAGCCCTGGGCCAACAGCAGAAGGACCTGGAGCTGCTGGAGAGAGTCCAGAGGACCAGGATGATCAGAGGGATGGCTCTGCTATAAGGAAAGGCTGAGAGAATTGGGATTGTTCAGCCTGGAGAAGAAAAGGCTCTGAGGAGACCTAACTGCAGCTTTCCAGTGCCTGAAGGAGCTGACAGAAAAGATGGAGAGAATTTACAAGGGATAGAGTGACAGGACAAGGGGGAGTGGCTTCCCACTGCCAGAGGGCAGGGATAGATGGGAAATTGGGATGGAATTGTTCCCTGGGAGGGTGGGCAGGCCCTGGCACAGGGTGCCCAGAGAAGCTGTGGCTGCCCCTGGATCCCTGGCAGTGTCCAAGGCCAAGTTGGATGAGGCTTGGAGCAGCCTGGGACAGTGGAAGGTGTCCCTGCCATGGCAGGGGGATGATCTTTAGGGTCCCTTCCAACCCAGGCCATTCCATGATCCTGTGATCCAGCTGAGCACTGGCCTGTGGGACAGCAGGGCTTTGCTGGCACTGCTCAGGGTGGGCAGCAGCACCTTTTTGATAATTTTATTTTCTTCAGCACCACCAGTGTGCTCTGGCCATGCTTTGCTGGGGAAACCACACTCAGCACCCTCCAACTCCATGGCACTGCCAGCTGGAGCAGTGACTTCCATTCTAACTCCTGGGTGGGGCTGATCACACCTGTCTAAGGAGGCTCTGGAGGGTTTGGTCCTCCCTTTTTATTAGTCCCCAAATTCCTCCATTTAGTCACCTTCCCAGGAAGCTGCCCTAGTGAAAGAAGTTTGGGAGCAAGACATTATTGAGCAGCCTGCTCAGCACTTGGAATCCTGCAGTTTGCAGGGAATTTCTCCACCCAGCTGACAGCCAGCTGGCAATTCCTAGTGCCTAAGCCATGGGGCTGCTTGCTCCAGCTCCTGTCAGGGATTACCATCTGCAGGCTGCAGAAACACAGACATCAGTCATCTATTGTCCTTCCATTAGGGGCTGCAATCTGTCCTCTGACATGATGAATGAGGAATGTGGGTTATTCTCTGGATAATCAGCTCAAGGAGGAGAGCCAGCAGGCCTGCCCTCAGTGCTGACCTCTCCTGTTCACTCAGCTCCTGCAGCAGCCTGACATTCCAAATGCTTGTAAGGTGGGAACAGTGACTCCCCTGCAGAGCAGGACAAGACCTCTGCACACATTTTGGTGAGAGGAGAGGTTCCCTGACAGGCAGCACATGAAGAAACAGAGATATCATGTCTGACCTAGTGGTT
Organism: Lichenostomus cassidix; assembly: GCF_008360975.1. Classification (NCBI taxonomy): domain Eukaryota; kingdom Metazoa; phylum Chordata; class Aves; order Passeriformes; family Meliphagidae; genus Lichenostomus; species Lichenostomus cassidix. Next base: position 112,638,616 of record NC_139483.1, on the reverse strand, counting down.
CCACCAGCTGGTCAACCAGCCCCATCTTCTTGGCTCTGTCTGCACGGATGTTCCTCCCAGTCAGCATCATGTCAAAGGCAGCAGGAAGTCCCACCTAGAAGGGCAGAAAGAGGATTCCAGAGTGGGAGCTTAGCAGGCAGAAGGGGCTATGGAGTCAGGTTTTCCTCTTACTCACCATCTTTGGCAGCCTCTGAGTACCCCCTGCTCCAGGCAGGAGACCCAGCAACACTTCAGGTGTTCCCAAGACAGTTTTCTTGTCCTTTGTTGCTACTCTGTAGTGACAGGCAATGGCAACCTTAAAAAGGAAGAGACAAGGAAAGGTTTCCATGTGAAAGATCACAGGAGAACTGGGCATCCATCACACAGCTCTCTCCTGCCTTAGCTTTCCTCATGACCTACTCCAATTCTCTAATCCAACTGCCCAAATTCCCTCTGTGCTCATGGGTGGCTTCTTCTGGGGGATGACAGCAAGCAGGTATGAGATGAACACCAAACTACCAAACTGATTTTAAACCTCACCTAGGCCATCAAGGGCTTAGTTAATTCACTACACCAAAAGCACAGTCCCATCTACGGATCAGTCATGATTCCTGGTTCATCCCTGGATTGCCAAACCCAGATGAGCCAACACAGTGGGTGTAAAAAGCTGTGACTGCTTGAGAAATCAGCACAAACTGAAGAGACTCCATCCCAAGATTACACTGTTTCAGTAACAACCCTGCTCCAGGAATTAGCAGAGCCTTTGCCATTTACAAAATCCTAGATGGAGATTATAAGGCAGAAGATCCAGCCAAGGTGCTGGAGCAGAGTTGCTGGCAGGGTGGAGCCCAGCTGGGTCCCCACACTCACCCCTCTCACAGCAACCCTACAAAGAATGGAAGTTGCTGGGATACAAGACTCATTTCATCTGAAAAGCAGCAATTTCCAGGCTGAACTCTGCCAGCAGCATTGATGCAGATCCAATGCCTGCTGGAAACAGCCAGTTTTCCCTGCCACACAACTAAATATTAGCCTGGCCCACACAGGTTCAGATTTGATTTGTTCTCTTTCCACAGCAGCAGCAGAACTCACATAGCAGAGCCCTGAAGCACAACTGAGCCATTAACTTGCCACAAACTCATTTACATGATGTAATGAGCCCTCATCAGCTCCCAAACCCCTCTCACAGTACCAGTCCTGCCAGCATCATTTGGATAATCAGAGAACCAGTAATGTCAGCTCCCAGTCCTGCTGCAAGCCCCAGGATTGTCCAATACCTCCAGCCCTCCTCCCAGGCAGCTGCCACTGATGGCAGCAACCACGGGTTTTGGAGAGTGCTCAATCTTTTCCAGCATCTTCTGTCCGTCCTGAGAGAGCTGAGTCACTTCCTGAGCAGTCTTGCAGGCTTCAAGCATGCTGAAAGGAGGAGAAAGCAGGATCAGGGTGGGAAAAACACTGACAAAATGGCAGGAAAATGAGAGGTTTTGAGGAGTTTGTCCCTGTTTTCCCACAATCTCCAGTGCCTGACAGGCAGGCAAGAGCTATTTAAGCCCCAATTTTGGATCAGACAACACAGGGAGATCAAATCCAGCAAGGTCAGGCCCTGCACACTGACATGGGCTGTGCCTGAGGCACTGAATGGGATCCCTTGAGTCAGGGCTCTGCAAGCCTTTGGAGAGGAGAAAGGGTGGAGGGAAGAGTCCAGGATCACTTTTTAGAGGAGCAGACGGCCAGTGCTCTGATGCCACACTGCCAATTAGAGACTCCCTGTGCCAATTATTCTTCTGGAGGCTCACAGCCTTTGCCAGGCAGGAGCAGTTTGGGAGGCTGGAGGTGCTGAGGCCAGCAGGCACCTCTTAACCACAGCCTGGCCTTTGCTCTGCTCACCTCCTTCCCTCCTGCACAGGGAGTGAGTCTCTGTCCCTGGACAAGGCCAGCCAAAAATGTAACCAGGTTTTGAAGGGTCTGTTTGTGATTTACCCTCTTTCCTCAGAGCTTTCTGGCTTGTAAAGTCTTAATGTCTGTGCTTAACAACTTAATGTCTGTCTTAAGCAACTGTTCTCTCCTGTCAGTGTCAGCAGGAGGAGCCAATGGCATTCCAGGTCCCAGTGAGCACCCAGAGGATCATCCCACACCCTGGAAAAGCTACCCAGGGAGCCTGGGAGGCTGCTCAGCACAGGGCAGAGTGCCAAACCCTGCCCAAGCGAGGGGCCAGGCTGGAAGGCTGCCAGGCACTCCAACCCAGCTTAAACGAGTCCTGCATGTGAATTATCCACTCTCATTGTATCCCAGACTGAGGGACAATGCCCATCCCAGAGCCAGGATGGGTTTCCTTGGCTGCACCCCAGCATGCAGGAAGGAGTGACCAAGTGTCACAGCCAGGAGGGGTTTAAGGACTCTCCATGTCCCTTTTTGCTGAGGTCCTCACTTCATTCCAGCAACTTTGGCTCCCAGGGAAGCCTCACCACAGGGAGATGTCAGGGATAAACCTCTGCACTTTCCTGCACTCCAGACCCAAATGTTGGATTTCAGGAAGAGCTCCACCAGCTCCTGAGGCCCGGTGCTTACTTGAGATCTGCTCCAGCAATGAAAGAGCCTGGCTTGGAGGAGATGAGCACAGCACTCTTCACAGCCTCGTTGGCCCAGATCTCGTTCATGACGTCGGTGAACTCTGCACTCAGCTGCTTGGACAGGGTGTTCACCTGCAGCAAAGCAGTACTGTCAGCAGGGGCTCAGCTGCAGCCCAGGTCTGCTGCAAGTCACCTCAGCTTTGTCCTAACACAAAACCATTCCGAGATAAAACCCTGCTGCAGGTCATCTTTAATTAGGAAGTTCCACTTTAACCTTCCCAACATTGGTTTGTGACCCCAAACAAGGATTTTATGAGCTTGTAAACTGTTTTTCTGCTTCTGTAAAATTACAGAATCACAGAATGGTTTGGGATGGAAAGGACCTTTCAAGGTAATCTCATCCAACCCCCTGCAGTGAGCAGGGACACCTTCCTCAGACCAGGCTGATGACATCCCTCTAGCTTTACCGAAAGGATGCAACAAGCAGAACAAATCCAGCCTAGCTTCTTTAGATACCACCAAAATCCTCACAGAAAATAGGGCATTTCAAACCTGAGACTGCAGCTATTCCTCAAAAGGAAGGAGCACTAAAAAAAACCCAACAAACTTCTACAATTAATAGAAGATTTTTCATAGCAGTAGTAGTTCAATCTTTATATCTTGTGTAATATCAGAAAAGCTCAGCTGCTTAGCTTAAAAACCAGGTTTTTATTGCTAGCTCTGTCCTTGCTTCACAGAGGATTTCCATCTGTGAGACGACACCTGAAATTAAACACTGGTTATGAGACTACAAAATACATTTTTAGACATATCTGTGAGATGTCATTTACAGAGCTCCTGCCTCCTGACACCTGAACAACTGCAGCTGTACTGACCCAGAAACTGAAAATTAGTTCTATTTATATTGTATTCACAATAATAGAACCAAAAGCGCTTATGGATTCCACAGCACTGCAGTATGGACACACTCTTTAACCATCTTGGATCCCAGAACTTAGTAAAATTTAGATTTCTAGTAAGATTTCTTTAAGATTTTGACATTAATAAGACCTTCATAAATGCCTGGGAGAGAGACAAATTAGCTTAGCACACACAAAATATTCCAAGTGGCATCTCCAAATGTCTCATTAAACACCCAAAATCTCCTTTCCCTATTTCTCCTTTGCTCCCAGCTTTGTAAGGCTGCAGGTTAGGAAAGCTCTCAGTCTCAAATGGGAATTTCCAATACCTTGGAATTTGGTGTGTTGAAGCGCACGACAGCAACATCCCCTTTGATATCACAGCTGACGTGGGTTCTGCCTGCAAACAAACACAAGGGTGAAGTCAGCTCCTGCTCCAGGGATTTTAAGGAATAAAACGAATTTATAGAAAAGCTTCACACTTACTCTGGAGGGCACTGGAGGTGGAGATGTTACGGCAGGCATAACCTAAGGAAAAGATGTCAGAGGTGTTAAAGGAATTCTCAGTTTAATTTTCTCCCAGCTCCCCTCACCTGCCAAGGACAGCTTTTGGAAAACTCTGGGCATGAGCAAATCCCTCCCCTTGCAGCCTGACCTGTGCCCCACCAGAGTCCAGTGGCCACAGCACTGCAGTGACTTTCCAGCACAGACACCACACTGCAGCACCAGCAGTGCCCAACTGAGAGCAGCAAAAATGAAATCCTTCTTCCCAACAGGCTGACAAGGGATGGAGCAGATGGCACAGGGAGTTTTGCCTTTATTATCCTCATTCCAACCTCTTCACATGCTAAACCAGGGACTTTCCTGCACTTCAGGGAGCTTCAGGGTGAATTCCCTGCAAAGCAAACACAACTCCAGGGTATTTCTGTGAAAACACATGCTGGTGCCAGCAAATGGGGTGAGTTCAACTGTGATCACACAGATCTCAGGGGGCACAACTGGAGGGCCACAAAGGCTCACAAAGTACTTATTCTTGCCTTCACCAGCAAAATACTAAGAATCACAGATTGGTTTGGGTGGGAAAGGACCCTAAAGATCATCCAGTTCCAACCCCTGCCATGGGCAGGGACATCTTCCACTATCCCAGGGTGCTTCCTGTCCAACCTGGTTTGGAACACTTCCAGGGATCCAGGGGCAGCCACAGCTTCTCTGGGCACCCTGTGCCACCCTCACAGCCAGGAATTCCTTCCCAATATCCCATCTAACCCTGTTCTCTGGCAGTGGGAAGCCAATCCTCCTCATCCTAGCATCCCAGGCCCTTGCCTGGGGTCCCTCTCCAGCTCTCTCCTGATCACATATGGAAGCAAACAGATGTGTTTTGTTCCAGAGCCCTCATAAAACTCAGACCATGGGATGAACAAGTTCTGCCCACAAATTCCTGACTTTTTAATCTCATTTTTCTGCTCAGAAACTGTGTTTGGCCCCACAATCTCTCAGCACATGAATGAACTCCAGCTCCATTCAAGTGACCTTGATCTTGACCCCGTGGATCCCCTAACTCAGATCCAGTGGGAATCCCTGCCAAAGCTGCTTTAAGTCTGAATTCCAATAAAAGTGTTACTTCCACATGTACCTACCAGCTGGCACACAGCCAATCAGCCAGGGGAGGGTTCTGCTCAACACTGATAAAACCTTTAGGAATGAAACATTCCCATTCCCAGCAGCAAGAAGGGAGAAAAATCCAGTCCCAGGAGAATAAAGTGCAAACTGTGCCTCCCCAGCAGGTGTCTCCCCCTCTCACAGCCCCGTGACAGGCTCAGGGCTGCAGCCCTGCTGCACTTTGGCCTTCTTTCCACCTTGTCCGGGGTGCTGGCAGTAGGGACTGACCTTTGCTCCCATTCCTGAGCCCGGGATATGTGGTGTGATGCCGTGGGGATGGAAATTCAGTGTCAGGCTGTCCCAGCAAACAGGTCTGGGGTGTGTGTGTGTCATGTGCCCACAGCAGAATTTTATAAGCAAAGACTGAACTGGCTCCCACTCCAAAGCTCCTCAGCAATATTTAATACCCACATGTGACTGCTGCATGCAACAATAATTTCCCTAAACTTTTCGTGTGCTCAAGTCAGGTACTCTTGAAAACAAGCACCAACATTCAACTGCCACAAAGCAAGTGTGGGCTGACAGGAAATCCTTTGGTGAGATGCTGCTCAGCAGAACACCATGCATGTTTAACAGCAGTATTTTAACCCAATAAAAGCTACACAACCTCTTTAAGGAAGGCGAGGGCTGAACTGTTTATCCAAATTCATTCATTCAATCCTTGGAACAAGCTGGGACAGTGAAGGTGTCCCTGCCCATGGCAGGGGTGTGGAACAAGATGAGCTTTAAGATCCTTCCCAGCCAAACCAGTCTGGGATTCCATGTTTTTTGCTATTTACATGGCTTTCCTTTTCCCTATCAGTTCCCAAACAGATTCCTTCCATGAAAACCTTCAACCTTCCATTCCATTTTGCTTTTCTATTCTCACAAAACAGAAGAGATGAAGCAGGAAAAACATAAATCAAGGGCATGACTGGACAAATCTCACTCCATTTGAACTTAGACTCTTTTGGGAGAGGTGCTGCCAGCAGTGTAACAGCTGGTTAACACTGGAGTGAGGTTTCTGCAGCCTGACAGTCGTTTATCTTAGAGTCCAGAACATCTGTGTGAAATATCTTTCACTTGGAAACTAAAGCAGCTCCTTGGTCCCAGTCCCTGCATATCTGCTTTAGGTGCTGATCCCTTCAGCACTGCAATGGGAATGTGCCAAGACTGGAGCCAGAAAAATCCTCCAAAATGCTGCAGGAAGCAGCAGCCCAGCTGCAGACTTCCACCACGTCCTACCATTCATTCCAGAGTTAAAGCCTCAAAAATCGATTCCAGCCTCACTCCTCCACTCACTCCAGCTCAAACCCTGTCCAACACCAGGACATCAACACTTCAGGTGCTCTCAGGACTTTGATGCAGGACAGAATGGACAATTCCTCATCCCACCTCACAGCCCAGCCTGCTCCTTCCCACTTTCTCTTTTCCCTGTTACTACCTCAGCTGCTTCCCTGTCCAGCACTTCCCCTTCCCACCCTTCCACTCACCCGGACGTGGCACACCACTTGAACCAGGAACAGCCTCCATGGGTGATGGCTCAGGGAAAAAGCCTTTTTCCAGTCCTGCAGCACCCCGAGCCCCAGCAGGATGGATGGGATGAAGCTCAGGCCACCTGAGCTGTCCCTGTGAGCTCAGCACAGAGCTGTGACCTGTGAGGTGGGAAACTCGTGGCAAACTGAGCTTCCTGATCCACTCTGGGAACCTGATGGTTGTGGCTCAGCAGGTACAGCCAGCCCTGGAGCTCACCTGGCTCCTGCCTGCTCCCTGCCTTTGGCCTGCCCTGCAGGGGTTTGCATCCACTCCCCAAACACTTTGCAAGGCAGAACAAGGGTACTAATTAATTAGGAGCAGTGACAGCATCCTCAAAGCAGCTCCAGGGCTGTTTGTTGTGAAGAGTTTTACCAGCTGGAACAAGAATTCCAACCAGCAGTAGCCTGAGAACTCCCTGGAGTTGCCACAGGTCTCCTCATTAGTGATTGCAGCACCCTGTCACGTACAAACCTGCTCCAGGGCTGCACGTAACAAGGTGTGAGCCCAGAGTCATGGAATTGCTCATGCTGGAAAAGACCTTTCAGAGCACTGAGTCCAGCTCTGAACCCAGCACTACTGAGCACAGGTTTGGGTTTAAATGAAATGCAACAGGATTTTGGGTCAACATCAATACTGGATTCTGAGGCCCTTCAGAGTGCTCAAATATGAGGTTTTCAGCCTTGCCAGGGCTCCAGCCTTGGTAGCCAGGAAGCACTGAGCCAGCTCTGTGAACAGGCAGGGGAGAGTCACAGCCTGGGCTGGCAAGGGAGATACCTGATACAAAATCATGGAATCATTGCATCCCATGATAGCTTGAGTGGGAAGGGACAACATTAAAGCTCACCCAGTCTCAAGCCCCACCATGGCAGGGACACCTTCCACTGTCCCAGGAAGTGGGAGATTCCTCTCCCTCTTCCTGTCCAACTGGCCTTGGACACTGCCAGGGATCCAGGGGCAGCCACAGCTTCTCTGGGAATTCCATCCCAGCCTCTCTCCACCCTCACAGGGAACAATTCCTGCCCAATATCCCATCCAGCCCTGCCCTCTGGCACTGGGAAGCCATTCCCTATGTCCTGTCCCTCCATCCCTTGTCCCAAGTCCCTCTCCATCTCTCCTGGAGCCCCTTTAGGCACTGGAAGGAGCTCTAAGTTTTCTCTGGATCCTTCTCTTCTCCAGGCTGAACAATCCCAGTTGTCTCATCCAAGACACCCAGAAGCACCTGGAGACAGTGAGAGGCCTGGGCACAGCCTCCCCACCCCCTGGGAACACAGGGATGCTCCTTCTGCATGCCTGGAGGGCAACCACAGGATCGGGACACCCAAGGACATGGGGACATCCTCTCCCTTCCAAGCAGGCACACAGGGCACTGGGGACAGGCACATGTGTCAGGGCACGAGGACACTCTCTCCTTGTGGATAAATTCACGTGCAGGGACCATCCTGACTGGAGGGTGTGTCCCCTCTCCATGGCAGGTCACAGGGACCCCCAGAGCTGCACACGATTCCCACAGTATGTCCATGTGCAAGGACTGGCACAGAATGTCCCCCATGGGGACACACCCCTCCTCAAGACCTCAGGACATGGGGGAACAGACCCTGCTCTCGGGAAACCTTGCAGGGGTGTTGGGGATGTGCCAGGGATCCCCCAGGTGACTTACAGACCGTGGGGACCAAACCCCACGCGGGGCACGGACACACGTGGGGACATTTCCCACCTCACAGCTCCCCCAGAGAACCTCCAGTCCCAGTCCCGGTCCTAAAGAAACCCTTCCCTGGGAATATCCCATTTCTTACAGGCCCCACCGTGACACCATCTAGAGACCGTGACACCCTGACACTCCCCTCTCCAGCACCAAGAGACCCTCTCTGGGACACCTTGTTCCTCATCCCCTCAGTGCCACCCCAGTCCTCGCCCACTTGCTGCCCCGGCGGTGCTCCCCCATCTCTCAGTGCCCCCGTCCCGACCCCTCAGTGTCCCCCTGCCCCTCGCACCCTCAGGTCCCTCCCGCTCACCTCTCTGTACTTTCTCATTGTCCCCCAGAACCCACTATTCTGGGGTTCCGTCCCACCCCAGTCCTCAGCCCCTCAGTGCTCCCCCAACCCCTCACTGCCCCGTCGGTGACACCCTCCCCTCAGTGTCCCCCGCGCCCCCCAGTGCCCCCTCACTGTCCTCCAGCCCCTCAGCGCTCCCCTTCCCCCAGTGTCCCCTCACTGTCCCCCTGCCTGTCACCGCTCCCCTTCCCGCAGTGTCCCCTCAGCGCCCCTCCAGTATCTCCGTCCCTTACCCCTCGCTGCCCCCAGTGCCCCCATCCCTCAGTGCTCCCCTCACGCGGGGACACCGCCCGCCAGCCGCTCCCCGCCATCCCCCCGCTCACCGCGGGGCGGGGTGCGCCGCGTGGGGCCGGCCCTGGCGGCGGCCGGGAGGCGCCCGAGGCTCCCGATGGCTCGCACCGCCGCCGCCATCTTCGCCGAGGTCGAATGAGGGAGAGGCCGCCGGGGGCCTGACCGCTCCCGCCCCGCCCACGCCGCCCCGCCCGCGGCTGCCCGATGCACTGCCTGCACGCTTCACCGCCTCCACCACCTGGCTGCCTCTCTCCCTTCCACTCCCCGCGATGTCTCGGGTGTTTTCAACCCGTTCCGAGCGGCAGCGGATCGCGGGGGAGCGCGGGGAGGAGCTGCGGGGCGGGCGGTGTCGGTCAGGCGCGCCGCCGGCAGCCCTGAGGGTGGAGGGGCGCGGGGTCCTTGCTGGCGGCGGCGGCGGCAGAGCGGGGTGAGGGCTGAGGTGAGCGGCGGCAGAGCGGGGAAGCGGCGGGGATAGCGAGGTTAGGGGCTGTGTGCTGGGGGACCGGAGGGGACAGCGAGGTTAGGGGCTGTGTGCTGGGGGACCGGAGGGGACAGCGAGGTTAGGGGCTGTGTGCTGGGACGGGGAAGCGGCGGGGACAGGCAGGTCAGGGGCTGTGTGCTGGGGGAACCGGGAACCGGCGGGGACGGGGAGGTGAGGGGCTGTGTGCTGGCGGAACCGGGGACCGGCGGGGACGGGCAGGTGAGGGGCTGTGTGCTGGGGGGATGAGGGGTGAGAGCTGCTGGGCAGTCCGTCCCGGAGGAAGGGGTCGGGGCGAGGGGTAGGCGGCTCGGTCCGGGATGGGCGGGAGGATCGGGGGTTTGTCCCCAATGGGCGGGATAAGGGTGAGGGTGAGGGGAGTCCGGGGGTTTGTCTCAGATGGATGGGGAGAGCTGGGGGTTTGTTCCGGATGGACGGCGGGGAGGCTGGGGAAGGGTGAGGGAGGGCCGGGGTGTCAGTCCCGGGTGGATGAAGGGATTTGGGGTCGGTCCTGGATGGATGGAGGGATTTGGGGTCGGTCCTGTGTGGATGAAGGGATTTGGGGTCGGTCCTGTGTGGATGAAGGGATTTGGGGTCAGTCCCGGGTGGATGAAGGGATTTGGGGTCGGTCCTGGATGGATGGAGGGATTTGGGGTCGGTCCTGGATGGATGGAGGGATTTGGGGTCAGTCCTGTGTGGATGGAGGGATTTGGGGTCGGTCCTGGATGGATGAAGGGATTTGGGGTCGGCTGAGAGAAGCACATGTGTATTTTGGGGTGTTGCAGGTGGGCACTGGGAATCCCGGGGGTTAGGTGACAGTGCTGCGGTGTGTGAAAGTGTCAGGGTGTGTGAAGAGGGGCTGTGAATGGAATTATGGATTATCCCGAGTTGGAATCCATGAGGATCACGGGGCTCAGCTCAGCTGTGGAATCCAGGCAGATCCTGCAGGCTCTGGAAGGAGCTTTGCCCTGGAGATCTGTGCGGGCAGGGATGAGCCTTGGGGTGCCAGGGGAGCACTGGCTGCCAAAAATGAGGGGCTGGGGCGTTTTGGGGGGCAGGAAGAGGGGTGCATGGGGAGGAGATGGCTGTGAAGTGTGGGCAGGGAGGAGGAGGTTACACCTGGGGGGAACTTCTGTCAGCTGGGCAGGCAGAATTTAGGGGAAAGCCTCCATCAGGGGTGGGAAGGGAGAGCACAGATGGAGGAAGAGCAGGATTCCCTGAAAAAGTGTTTTCAGGACTTTTGTTGATGGGAGGAGCCTGGGTTAGGTTTGTGGGCTGGGAAGGGAGGAATGCTGCGTGGTGGCACATTCCAGCTGTGGAGCTGCAGCTGGGAGGTGTCCAAGTGGGGGACTGGCTGCTTGTGCTGCATTTTGGGGAGCTGCAGAGGGCTGGATTTGGGACTGTGGGTGTTCCTGTGCCTCTCCATGGCAAACCTTTGTGTTTGGGGGAGCAAGTGCTGGGATTTGAACCCCGGAAGTGTGACAGAGGGAGATGAATGTTGGCACAGATCAGCCAGAGATTTGGAGTGAGGACTATCCTGAGCCCTGGGCAATCAAATCTGCAATGAGCATTTGTTTATAAGGCAACCCGAATTTGGAGTGAGCTTTGGGAAAGCTGCAGAGGAATTTTTGGGGAAAGCTGCAGAGGAATTTTTGGGGAAAGCTGCAGAGCAGTTTTTGGGGGTGAGGACATGAACTTGCTCTGTTTGCCGTGGGGATGCAGAGCAGGAGTTCCTCAGGCTGGCACCAGGGGATAACGAGGGGCAGGGGAGTGAAGAAGTGCCAAGGACACTGTGTCAGGAGGTGCTGCTGGCACCAGGGCTGGCTGGGCACTGGGACAACTTTCCAGTGGGAAGTGGTGCAGCAGTTCCTTGGGAAGCTCACTGGGCAGTATTTATTCACAGACACATTTGCAGCCCCAGTCACAAGCCAGGCTCCTCCTGGTCTGATTCCACTCACGGGGTGTGGTGGGAAGTGATTCCCTGTGCTGCTGTCTGCCCTGGGAGTGTCTGCTCCTCACCTTTTTGGCTCTGTGGGAGGCAGGCAGGTCTCTTCCCTTGGGATTGCTCCGGATAGAGCAGGTTGGACTGACATCAGCCTTTCCCTAGATTCCAAAATGAGTTCCATGCTGTGCTCCGCCCTGCGGAACCTCTCCGTGTCCTCAGCCTGGGCTGCCGGGGGCTGTGAGTATCTTTAGCTTTCATAGACTTCTGGTTGAAGTGTTGGGTGTAGAGTGGATGCTGGGATCTGAACCTGGTCTGTTCTCACCTTTAAAAAGCTGTCAGTGTTTATTTTTTATTCCCTAATTACATTGTTGCCATGTTTGTCCCTTCCCACATCCCATGGGGAAGAGTCTTGAGTTCACAGTTAACAAAACCTGGTCAAGTTCCTGAACAGAGTAAACCACCCCATACCTCACAGATGTTTAGATATCTTACAGTGACATTATTTGCTTTTTTTAACCCTTCTTACAGAGACCAGAAATGTTTCTGACTTTTTTTTTTTGTTTTTTTCCCTCTTCCTTCTTTTCCAGTTGCTCGATCACTCAGCTGCTCCTCGCAGTTCCAAGCTGCAGGTAAACGGAAAACACCAGTAATTTCAGTGGGTCTGTGCTAGACAAGGCTGTTTTGGAAGTTGCCTCTCTTTGCCAGAGTCTTGTTGCACTTAAATCATGGAAATGGTGCAGGGTGCCTTAGTTAAGGTGTTCCTGAAAAGCTGCAAACAAGGATAACTTAAGCAAACCAGTGTTTGCAGCAGAGTCCTCTCATCCTCTAAGTGCCATGGCTCCCAACAGCCATTCCCAGTCTGCTCTTGTCCCCAAGCAGCCATTCCTGGCATGCCTCTCACTCCCAGCACCATTTCTTGTTTGTCCCTCACTCCCAGCACCATTCCCAGTTTGCCTCTGGCTCCCAGTGGCTGTTACTGGTTTGCAGTCATAGTCCACAGTGAGTGTTGGGGTGATCCATGCTCTGGGATTCATGGTGGGTGTTGCTCAGGTGATTCATGCTCTGGGATTTTGGGAACAGGCCTGGACAGCAGCTCCCCATCATCCCCTTGGCTTGGTGAAGAGCCTGAAGAAATCCCCAGCCAGTGCTGGAGTTTCATCCTGGCTCTGACCTGTCAAACAATGCTGGATCATCACATCCCTTGTCTTGACCCTGTCCCAGCAGGGAGAGAATTTCCTCCCATTAAGAAGAAATTCTTGGCAGTGAGTGGTGAGGCACAGGCCCCATCCCTGGGAGTGTCCAAGGCCAGGTTGGACAGGGCTTGGAGAAACATGGGACAATGGAAGGTGTCCCTGCCCATGGCAGGGGGTGGCACTGGATGAATTTTAAGGTCCCTTCCCACCCAAACCACTCCATGATTCCAAGATTCCAGCTCAGGTGTCCTGCCTTCCCTGTCTGTCACTTAAGCACCAAAAGAGGACAATTCCCCTTGTTTTCTAGAAGTTTTTGCAGGATCTGTATTAAAATTGCTGATCTTGTTGTCACCATCATTTCTCTCTTCACAGTCCAGCCCAAGACTAAGAAGACCTTGGGCAAAAGTGGGGTGAAGAATGTTGTGGTGGTGGAGGGTGTCCGCATCCCCTTTCTGCAGTCTGGCACCTCGTGAGTATCAGAGAGGAGTTAAAATCCAGAAAACACCCCTGAATTGGTTAATACTCAACTCTTCCTGTGAAAAATCTCACTTTTTCATTTCAGTGTAGTTATTCCTTTCAGTCTAGTTATTCCTAGGCCTAAAGACTCTGGAGGGGCAGTGAGTTGGGCTGCTGTAGTTTTTCCAGCTTATCTAATGCAAAAATGTGTTTGAGGAAGGTTGTCCATGTGTATGAATTTTGGGAAGAGTAAGGATTTGTGGAGCATGTCTAGAGGAAGCTGTTGGGGAATTTATAGCAGATGAAATGACAAGTTTCACAGAACTAGCAGGACAGGAGCCAAAATCTTCTGTAGGCTCTTCTTCCTGGATTGTTGTGCCACCAAATCCACAGCTGGACTAGGACCAGATCTGACTCTTAGTCAGGGTGGAGAAGGGATTTTTTTATCTGGTCACTGCTGCTTTTCTGTGGGTGTAGTGCAGTGATTGGAGCCAGGCTGGGAGAGCTGGGGATGTTCACCTGGACAAGAGAAGGATCCAGGGAGACATCAGAACCCCTTCCAGGGTCTAAAGAGGCTCCAGGAAAGCTGGAGAGGGGCAGGGGACAAGGGATGGAGGGACAGGACACAGGGAATGGCTTCCCACTGCCAGAGGGCAGGGAGAGATGGGATATTGGGAAGGAATTCTCCTTGTGAGGGTGGGCAGGCCCTGGCACAGGGTGCCCAGAGAAGCTGTGGCTGCCCCTGGATCCCTGGCAGTGTCCAAGGCCAGGCTGGATGGAGCTTGGAGCACCTTGGGATAGTGGAAGGTGTCCCTGCCCATGGCAGGGGGTGGACTGGATGAGATTTAGTGTCTTTTCCAACCCAAACTAATCTGTGATTCCTTGAAATGTTTGATCCAAGACACAGTGGAGCATTTCTGGTCCATCCCCAGTTCTTGCTGCTGCTCTGTGCTCACAGGAGAATTCTCTACTGATTTCTCACACCTCTAAGTTCCTGCCTCTCTTCACCTTCCAGGTATGCAGATCTGATGCCACATGACTTAGCCAGAGCAGCACTGCAGTAAGTAAATGGAACACTGGAAGGGCTCAGAATTCTTGTTAATCTGCTGAGGTTTCAGGGTTGCAAAGCCAAGGCTCTGGGCTTGGCTCTGAACAGCCCAGGTATTTATTTTCCTGGCCTCTCTCCACAGTAGTGGGTGGCTTGAGCAGTGGGGTCTGTGTTGATGTTGGGGTTTGCAGTAGGTTGGTGGAATTTGGTTGGGTTTTAGTGAATTTGCTTCCCAGCTCTAGTTTTCCAAACACAGAGATCAAAGCTGCTGTTGAGGTGAGTTTACGTCTGCTGGGAAAAACAACCTGGAAAACACAGAGGAAACTAAGTGGCAACAAGGATCTCAAGCTAATTCTGTCACCCTGCCTGTCCCTTCTGCTCTGAGGGTCATTAGCAGTGGGTTTGTTTTGTTGAGAGGCAGAGCAAATTGCTGTGGAGAAGAGGGAAGGCTTGGAAAAGCCTGGAGATGGCTGTCCCTGCATGCCTGGAAGAGTCCAAGGCCAGGCTGGACAAGGCTTGGAGCACCCTGTGACAGTGGAAAGTGTCTCTACCCATGGCAGGGGTGACACTGGATGATCTTTAAGGTCCCTTCCCACCCAAACCATTCTGGGATTTGATGATTCTATAAACCATTTAGTGGAAGGAGGGGTATGGGGGGTATAAAGTAGTTGCTTTAATGAAATTCTGTAATAATTTATAGTGAAATTATCCCCATGATGGTTTGCAGCCCATAATCAGCTCACAGACCCACATGCATATGGGGTTTCTCCTGAGCTGGGGGCAGAAGCTGTGGCTCTCTTGGTGCCTTTTTCTCCAGGCAAGCTGGCAGGAAGAGGATGTTGGAGAGGTTATTGCTGAATTCCCTTTGTTTTGATCCTCTCCTTAGGGGCCTGCTGACCAGGACCAGTGTCCCAAGGGATGTTGTTGATTACATTGTTTATGGCACAGTTATCCAGGAGGTGAAAACCAGTAATGTTGCCAGAGAGGTGGGTTCTGTTCAGTGTTTCCCTGGCAGTCTGATTTCTGCAACTGCTCTGAAGATGACAAATACTTGATAAAAATGAATTCCCAGTATTTTTGTTTACTTAAATATGATTTGAGAGTATGAAGTAGTCATGCAGCATTTTCTCTTAAATGAGTGCCTGGAACTATAAGGAAAATGATTTTGTGATTCTCTGCCTCCTGTTGAAATTTGCCACAGATTTCATTTAGCATAGTTTTTAATCAGATTTTCATATTTTAACTCTGCGAAGCCTCTGCTTGACTCTTCCCTGCAAAGGAAGGTTTTGTTAAGGATTGCTGATCCCTCAGCTCCTAAATACCAGTTGGACTCCAATGCTGCCTTACCCAATGTCCTGGGGAGGAGCAGAGTGTGCTGTGAGGGTTTGCTTTGTTGTGGTATTTATTTATTTGAGTTGGCTGGTCAAACACAGCGTTTGCAGGATTTGAAGCAGAGCAGCTTTGCTGCCCTTTGTTCCAACAGCCAGGAAACACAATTCCTGTATTATCCACAGAGCAGCTGAGCCTCTGGAGTCATGTGCCAGGCAGCCTGATCTTTGCTGACCTGCAGCCTCTGCTGTGCTCTGCACCTGGATAAATCCATGATGTAACCTGGGCTCCCTGGAGCTGGGGAGGTGCTGAGCAGCAGCCTCAGCCTCGTGAATGCAAGGTGGCTTTGGTCACCTGCCAGTCAGATGGGGCTGCAGGGTAATTTTAACTTGGGAACAACTGCTGAACTTTCAACTAGTTGGCCACATCCCAAGTAGGGAAGGTCTCTGGGCTGCTCAGATGAGTCACTGTTTGCTGCTCTCTGAAGCCACAGTGCTTAGTGCTGAGCTGTCTAAATCACCCCTTTCACATGTTGCCTTTGCCAAGAAGGTGAAGCAAAGATGATGTCAAGTAGTTGGAAGCTCTTTTGACGTGATTTTTAAAATGTGAGGGATGTGATTCGTTTGTCTCTTCATTAAAAAATGTGGAGAGGCAGTGAGTGTTCTCATGAGGTGGCTGAGAGCCTTGGCAGCAGCCTCAGCTCCTTCTCCAGAGTCTGGGGAGGGGAAGAGCTGCTGCCATAATTAACTGGAGGAAAACTCCATGTTGTTGTCTTAGGCTGCACCTGGCAAGGAGTGCTGGGCAGGGGCAGCTCTGGCCTGGGGAGCAGAAGCTTTGGGTTTAACAGCCACTGTCTGTTGTTGCAGGCTGCCTTGGGAGCAGGGTTCTCTGACAAAACTCCAGCCCACACCGTCACCATGGCCTGCATCTCCTCCAACCAGGCCATGACCACAGGTATGGGGGCTGGATGAACAAGCTGTGGGGTTGAGAAAGAGCTTGGGAATTCTTTTACAGCCCTCATGCAACTTGCACTGCTTGTGGATGTTAAAAAAACATCTGAAGAAGTGCTGGAATGGAAGGAAAAATGGGGTTGTTTAGTCTGGAGAAGAGGCTCTGGGGGGACCTTGTGGCTCTGCACAACTCCCTGACAGGAGGGGACAGCCAGGGGGGTCAGGCTGTGCTCCCAGGGAACAGGGACAGGATGAGAGGGAACAGCCTCAAGCTGTGCCAGGGCAGGGTCAGGTTGGACATCAGCAGGAATTTCCCCATGGAAAGGGTGGTCAGGCCTTGGCAGGAGCTGCCCAGGGAGGTTTGGAGTTTCCATCCCTGGAGGTGTCCTGGGAATTCCTGGCTGTGGCACTGAGTGCTCTGGGCTGGGGACAATGGCACAGCTTGGGCTCCATGATTTGGAAGCTCTTTTCCAACCTCAGTGACTCTGTGGAAGTTTTTTAACCAACAAAATGCAACATAAATTGAGTGTCTGCTGTAGCCCTGCAGCAGCATCTCTGCCCAGTCTCTGTGTTTATTTGGGAAGTAAAGACTAACCATGGTGAGGAAATTGCTCCTTTCAGGCTCCTTTTATCTCTAGCTTAGCCTAAAAAGGGCTAAAAAATGAAAACCCAGCTCAAACTGCTGGGGCTGTCCTTCCTTCCCTCCCTGCTCTGTGTGACAAGTGGGAGCCAAGTGACAAAAGCTCATGTGTTACTGGAAGGGCTGGAGGAGGAACTGAAATGCAGGAGTATCCAGGGCTCTGCTGGGGTGAGTGTCCCTGCTCTGGCAGCATTCCTGGGAATGGCTCTCTTTGCAGGAGTGGGGATGATTGCAGCTGGGCAGTGTGACGTGGTGGTGGCTGGAGGTGTGGAGCTCATGTCTGACGTCCCCATCCGCCACAGCAGGAAGATGAGGAAGACAATGCTGACTCTGAACCGAGCCAAGACCCTGGGCCAGAAGCTCTCCCTCATTTCCAAAATCCGCCCTGACTACTTTGCTCCTGAGGTATTTTTGTTTTTCAGGCATTTATGTGTTTAGCTAAACTGCTTTAGAAAGTGTGAACAGGTAACGTTTTTGGCCCCAATGGAGAGGATTTAAGGTGGGTGAGGTGGCTCCTGGGGTTCACCATGATCAATCTCTGTCCTCTGCTTTGGGTTAAAACCTTGATTAATACATCTCACACCATTTGGGACTCTGCTTTTTCTTACCTCATGTTCAGTAAACCCAACTCAGTGCAAAACCTTCTGCAACTCCTGGATAAACTGTGCTGCAGATGACAGAAGTAGAATTTTTTCCCCCCCATAAATATAAAGGTTATTCTGAAGTGTCAGAAGAATTCTAGGGTCAGAGGAATTTTACTGCATAATAGAAGTAACCCCCTTAGTAGTGGACAGGGATATTCTCAGTATATGAATATAATTGTTATTTGATTAATTAATCTTAAATATGCCTTATGATTCCCATTCCTGGCCAAATCCTGCCGGGGCAGGATGTGTTCAGCTCCCCTGAAGAGCATCCACAGGGCCAGGAGCAGAGTGAGCCACTGCTCTGTCCTGGGGGCCACAGGGAGGTGAATTGCAGTGTACTGAGGAGGGAAAGGGCAGCACTTCCTTACTTCCTTCCCACCCCGAGGTCTTTGCAAGGAAACTGCACCCATGCCAGGTAAAGTATGACAGAGCTGAGACCCCACATCCACATAAGCTGTGAAAATTTCAAACTTGAATGCACCCAGGGATTTCCTATGTACTGCTGGAAGAATTAAAACTAAGCCAAAATCGCCTCTGGGCTCCACTTTTGGATCAGGAGGTGTCTGACAAGGAGTTTTGAGGTCCCAGGATGTGTTGTTTGAGCTGAACACAAAAGGTCTGGTCACCCTTTGTTAAATGCACAGGCAGCTGCTCTCAACACAGTTCTGGAAACCCTGGAGGAAGCAGCAGCCTGGACCTCATTTTTTTCTAAAATCTTGGAAAGACACACTTCCTCTGACACATTTTACTGAGTCTGTTCTGCTCTGGTTGTTGTGTGTTAATTGGGTAGCTCCGAATTAACAAAGGACAGGGCATCCCTCTGACTGTGGGGCTGAGCTCTGTGTGCTCCTAGGAGGTTTTTTTCCCACCTGTGCTGACTTCCCCTCCCTGCTGGCAGCTCCCAGCTGTGGCAGAGTTCTCCACCAGCGAGACCATGGGACATTCTGCTGACCGCCTGGCCGCCGCCTTTGGCGTCTCCCGCCTGGAGCAGGACGAGTACGCCCTGCGCTCCCACACGCTGGCCAAGAAAGCCCAGGACTCAGGGCTGCTGGAGGATGTGGTGCCCTTCAAAGTGCCAGGTGACAGTGTGCCACAGCCAGCACTCACTGCTGGTGGCAGCTCTGGGATGTTCTGGGGGTCTGGGTGGGTTTTACTGTCTGTTTTTCCCCGGAGGATGGCTGGCGTAGGGATTTTGTGTTTCTGAACGCAGAATTTGGGGATATCTGGATGTGTAGACAGAATCATGGAATGGTTTGGGTGGGAAGGGACATTGGAGATCACCCAATTCCAGCCCCAGCACCTTCCAGGTTGCTCCAAGCCCTGTCCAGCCTGGCCTTGGACACTTCCAGGGATCCAGGGACAGCCACAGCTTCTCTGGGAATTCCATCTCAACCCCTCCTCACCCTCACAGAGAAGAATTCCTTCCCACTATCTCATCTAGCCTTGCCCTCTGTCATATCTTTACATATCTAATCTTCTCGTGCCCCACATCTCTGCTAATGTGCTGACAGAGCAAGGAAAATCAGGACAGTTGGACCTGGAATCGCCCTGCTCTTCCAGCCAGGCAAGAGAAACCACCTTTATACCCCAGAATATCAACAACAAACACAAGCCAAATAAAATCCCACTCTGGTAACTCAGGTGCTGGATAGGAAGAACTGCAATGTGGCAGATCCCAGTTCACCAGGCCTCATTGGGAGCTGGAACAGTTTATTTAGGCTTAAATAAACAGGCTTATTTAGCAGCTGGCATAGTTGTAGGTGGATATATTTGGGTTTTCCCAGTGCTCTTGATTCCTCAAAACTCGGCACATAAATGTAAACTGATTTAAGCCCAGTTCTCCATTTAGGCTTTTTAACCTAAATTTAAACTCTTTTCTCACTGGTAAATTTAAACTCTTTTTCTCACTCTTTTCCCATGTGGTAATTTTTTCTTACAGTAAACAGATGGCAGCACTTCGTTTTTCTGTCTTCAGAGAAGTGAGGTAGCTTCAATTTTTAAGTGCTGTTTTTAGCCATGTTAAATGTCCTGATGCCACAAACGGATTTTCCTTTTTTCTCTCCTCTCACTTATCCTGAACCCCACAATTTTCAGATTTTTTTTCCCCCTGGACTCCTGGTGATGAAATTCTCGTGTGTTGCTGGTTTTTTAGTTTTAATTTTCTTTTTCCTTCACCAGGCAAGGACACAGTTACCAAAGATAATGGGATCAGGCCTTCCTCCATGGAGCAGATGGGAAAACTGAAGCCAGCGTTTGTCAAGCCCTATGGAACTGTCACAGCAGCCAACTCCTCCTTCCTGGTAATTCCTGTTCCCAGCCAGAAGGGAGAACTGTCCTCTTGACCCTCTGCCTCCCTTAGCTGGTGTAATCTGGGAATGAGATTTTTAATATTGACTGTTTCCAGATTTTCCAAGTGTAACTTGGAACTGAGTTGTAATCTGGTGAATTTGGGTATTGTATTGTTTCATTTTAAGATCAGTAACAAAACCTCTGAAGGTTTGGGTTCTCTCAGCTGTTTCCTTCTCTGTAGCTGCTTCAGGAGGGTCAATCCTTCACAGGCCCATGTAGGAATTCTGTCCCAGGATGGGATTAATCATGTACAGCTAAAGTCAGTAGGTTTAGTCTGAATGTCATAGAATCATGTGGAAGGTGTCCCTGCCCATGGCAGGGGGGTGGAACTTGATGAGATTTAAGCTCCCTTCCAGCCCAAACCATTCCATGATTTGTTATGCCAAACCCACAGTGTTCATTTTTGTCGTGTGGTGAGCCTGTGGCTTCTGTCATCCCAGAATTATTCTCAGTTTTGGCACAGAGCTGGGAGGACAGGTGAGTGGTTGGGATAACCAGCTTGCCCCAGGCCTGGCAGGGCTTTCAGGCACCTCTGTCCTGTGTGAAACTGGGGGAGTTGTGCCTGTGGGCTGAAGGAAGTGCAGTGATGTCAGCAGTGTGTGTGCTGACATCATTAGTGATCCATCCATTTCCATCCATCCATCCACTCAATACCCTCAATCCATCCTTCCATCCCCTCAGTCCAGCAGGCTTTCCTTTGGCCCCTGTCATGGGGTGTCCTGGAGGCTCTGGTGGTGCTCAGCTCCTCTCTGTCTGAGGGCTCTGGGGCAGGCTGTCTGCAGGCTGTGCAGACCCTTCAGCCCTCACCTGGCTCCTCCCTGCTCATTCCAGACTGACGGAGCGTCAGCCATGCTGATCATGTCTGAGGAGAAGGCCCTGGCCATGGGATACAAACCAAAGGCCTACCTAAGGTGAGAGGGCTGCCCCAGTGACCTCTGCTCCTGCCTCCTTCTCCTCTCCCTGGCACTGACAGCCCTTCTCCTGCACAGGGATTTTGTGTATGTGTCCCAGGATCCGAAGGACCAGCTGCTCCTGGGGTAGGTGGAGATGGAGAGCATTCCCCACAGCCCCTGCTCTCACAGCAGCCTTCTCCTGCCACCCTGGGTTTGTGGGAAATGCCTCAGGAGATGCTGCATCTCTCCAGGCCTTCACGAGGTGTGAGCAGGAGGGGAGGTGGGAGAGCAGCAGGAGCACCCTGGGATTGCTGGGGCACCTCAGCAATAGCTCCTGGGGACTGTGGGATGGGCAGAGCTGGGCCATGAACCCAGAGAAGGATGTGACTCTAGAAAAAGGGGGATGATGCTGACAGGCAACACTGATGCAAGACTGGTGTGACTTGCCTCCCTCAGCCCCACCTACGCCACTCCCAAAGTGCTGGAGAAGGCTGGGCTCACCCTGAATGACATCGATGTGTTTGAGTTCCACGAGGCTTTTGCTGTAAGTGCTCCTTAGAGGCATCTGAGATGCCTCCCTGTAGGCAACTGCTGTGGGTTTTTATCAATGTCACCCTCCCTTCCCTTGCAGGGGCAAATCCTGGCTAACCTGAAAGCCATGGATTCGGATTGGTTTGCACAGAACTACATGGGCAGGAAGTCAAAGGTGAGGCACAGTCATGACATTTTCCTCCTTGTCCCCAGTCCCTCTCCAGCTCTCCCGGAGCCCCTTTAGGCACTGGAAGGGGCTCTGAGGTCTTTCTGGAGCCTTTTCCAGACTGAACACCCCCAGCTCTTCCAGCCTGGCTCCAGAGCAGAGGGGCTTCAGCCCTTCCAAAATCTCCATGGCCTCTTCCTCCTCCTCCATTTTCTCTCCAGTTCAGTTTAACTTTGGGATTCCTGGGATCTCTCATGCCAGCTGCCAGTGCTGGTGCTGCACAGCCAGGCTCTGACTCTGTCTGGTGAGAAGCAGTGATGCTTCTTGAGCTTGGGGTTAGCAAATCCCAATTTACACAGTTTCTTTGGGAAATGAAATTTCTTTGGGATGCTATTCCCGTTGTCAGCAGGAGGTGGAGATCCAGAGCCACAATCCTGGGAGAGGAGGGAATTAAGGACAGTGTGAGTGGCTCAGTCCTTGCACAGTAAGGCTGCAGGTAAAGCAGGAACACCTTTGGGATGGTTTTATCTCCTCATCAGCCACCTGGATGTGCCATCCTGAACTGCTGTAGGCTCGCTGTTGGGATTAGATGGGATAACTCCCTTCCAGCCAGGTGATCATGGGGTGTGACCCTCAGCATGTCCCTCTGTGTCCCTGCAGGTTGGAGCTCCTCCCCTGGACAAGTTCAACACCTGGGGAGGCTCCCTGTCCCTGGGCCACCCCTTTGGGGCCACTGGCTGCCGCCTGGTCATCACTGCTGCCCACAGGCTGAAGAAGGAGGGAGGACAGTATGGCCTGGTCGCTGCCTGTGCTGCAGGAGGGCAGGTAAGGGTGCTGTGCTGCTGCATGTCCCCTCACAAGAGGGCAGGAATGGCAGCTCTGATCCTGGTGGGACTCTGGAATTCTGTCTGGTTACACCAGCTGTGGGTGCTGAGTGTCCAGAGCTTCCTCAGGCACCTCTGGCTGTCCCACACCACCACTCAGTCCTGTCCCTGTTCCCTGGGAGCACAGCCTGACACCCCCTGGCTGACCCCTCCTGTCAGGAGTTGTGCAGAGCCAGAAGGTCCCCCTGAGCCTTCTCTTCTCCAGGCTGAGCTCCTTTCCCAGCTCCCTCAGCCACTCCTGGAGCTCCAGCCCCTTCCCAGCTCCATTCCCTTCCCTGGACACTCTCCAGCCCCTCCAGGTCTCTCTTGTCAGGAGGAGCCCAGAGCTGCCCCCAGCACTGGAGGTGCCCCAGCAGTGCCAGCACAGGGGACAGGCACTGCCCTGGCCCTGCTGCCACCCCAGAGCTGGCAC
Organism: Lichenostomus cassidix; assembly: GCF_008360975.1. NCBI lineage: Eukaryota > Metazoa > Chordata > Aves > Passeriformes > Meliphagidae > Lichenostomus > Lichenostomus cassidix. The sequence continues at coordinate 112,615,731 of NC_139483.1, read as the reverse complement.
AGCCCAGGGGCCATTGGCCTCTTGCCCACCTGGGCACACCTGGGCTCATGTTCAGCTGCTGTGGCTCATGTTCTTGATGCAGTGCCTGGGAGCTCTGGTCTGTGTCTGTAATAACTAGTCTCATCTCTATTAATGAATCACTTCAGTGATGTTTTCTCTCTCTCTGTTCCCAGGGACATGCGATGATCGTGGAGCTTTACCCCCAGTAATGGCACTGGGAGTGTTGTCTGCCCGTCCTGTGCCTGGCGATGCCATTTCAATGCACTAATAAATCCTACACCCAATCCTTCTTGGAGAGGGGATTTGTGGCCTTTATCAACCCCTTTTAGCTACTCAGCCAGTAATTTTTATCTAATGAGCATGCTCTATTCCACTTCCAGGAAAGGAACAGTTACTGTGGCTCTGAGTCTCTACAGGCTCCTTGTAACCCGTCTGATCCCTCTGGAAACTCCAGGATTTCTCCCACTGGGGAACAAAAATTATTCCAAAGCTCTCTATGGAGTTAAGTTTGGAGATCAGGAGAATGTGAGGCAGTGGGGTGGGTTGGCTGAGAAGGGAGGTAATGCTGTGGGGAGGAGCAGCTCTTTGGGGCAGCAGGTTCAGTCCCAGGGGCTGAGCTGGGCTCTGAGGGGGCAGATTGCTCCATGCTGTCCAAATGCTGTTGGAATGAGCAAATTGCATCTGTCAAATGAATGAATGTCGCTGATGGAACCACAATAAATCAGGACAAAACCCAGTTCTGGCTGTTTTCTTTCCCTTCCCTCTCCTGAAATGCTTTGGGGACCGTTCCTGGTGTGTGTGTGTTGGGGGCTGTGAGCTGAAACCAGGTGTTGGCTCTGAAATCATGGAATCACAGACTGGTGTGGGTGGGCAGAGGCTTTTAAAGGTCATATAATTTTCCCCCTGCCATGGCAGGGACACCTCCCACTGTCCCAGGCTGTTTCTGCCACCCACCAGCTGCCGCCCAGCCCAGCTGCAGAGGCTCGATGGGTGCAACACCTGGGCTGTCCTGTTTATTCTTTACTGAAAATCTTGTGCAAGAGCATTTCGGGGGGAGAGGGGAGCTGCCAGGGCCAGAGAGGCGGCGCCGGGCTGGGTTTAGAATCACAGAATTGTTTAGGGTGGAAAAGGAAACAGATCGTCATCCAGTCCAGCCACTCCCCCAGCGCTGCCACGGCCACCTCTGACCCATGTCCCCAAGTGCCACGTCCACGCTGCTGTTCAATCCCTCCGGGATGGGCACTCCAGCCCTGCCCTGGGCAGATGTTTTTGGGGGGGTTTAACCCCTTCCGGGCTGCGGGGGCAGAGCTGGGGAGCTGCAGGCGAGGGCTGAGGCAGGGCAGGGCTGCAGCCCGTCGGATGTGACTCACCCTGGAGGTTCATCTCGCTCCTCCCCCTGTGCCGCCGGTGCCTCTCGGGTGTCCCCACCGCCTGTGGGACCCTGGCTGCCATCGACACCACCCTGGCTGAAGCAGCTCCGGTGCGTCCCTTGCCCGTGCGGGTGCTCAGGGTAGCGGGGTGGGCTGGTGGCAGCACTCCGGGAGGGGCTGGAGGAGCCTCGGCAGAGCTCCTGCACGGCTCCCGCTATGGATGGAGCCCGCTGCAACCCAGCCCGGCCCTGTGCCTCGGCTCCTCGGGGTGCCCAGGGGTCCCTTGTGCCCGGGAGGGTCGTTCGTGGGGCAGCGCTGGGGGTTTTGGGGCGCGCCCGGGGCTGTGCCCATGAAGCCAGCGCCGGGGCAAAGGTTCCTGTCGCTCTCCTGCTGTTGGGCACGGAGCCGGAGCGAGGTAGGAGGCGGGGGGGATAAGAAGGAAGGGGTCAGGGGTCCCTGCCGGATGGTTCCGGTGTCCCCTTCGGGCTCAGGGCGCGGGCGAGCCCGGGCTGGTGTCGCCGGGAGCAGCTCCTTGTGCTGGGGGACCCGGGGAGGTGGCATCGAGCGGCACAACAACCCCCGATTGTGTCCCCCCGAGGAGGGACCCAGGGATGGGGGTTTGCCGGGGTGAGGGCTGGGGGGGTTGTGGGGCTGGCAGGACATGGGGGATGGTCCGGGGGACACCCCAGTGACGGAACTCTGTTTGCAGGGAGCCAGAGCTGCCCCCGTGCCCTGTCCCACATGGATCCCCCGGCGCACGATGGGGCTGAGGGACCCCTGGAGGGGTGCCCCGAGATTGAGGTGACAGTGGGCAGGGGCTGGGAACCCCCCGGATAACTGCAGTGGTGTCCCAGGGGAGTGGAGGACGGGGGAACATCCATGGGTGGGGGATGTGAGACTCCCCCAGGTGGATATTTGGGGACCCCCATGGGCAGAGGATGGAGGATCCACGCCAAAGAAGGATGTGGGATACCCACAAGTGGAGGGTGGGTGACCCCATGGGTAGATGTTTGGGGACCCACATGGGTGGACGATGAGATCCCACAGGAGGAGGTTTGGGGGTGTAAAAGATCCCCATGGGCAGGGGATGGGGGATTCCTACGGATAGTTGTGGTCCCCAGGGACGGAGGATGGGAGATCCACACAGGCAGGGGTTTGGGGACCCCCGTGGGCTGAGGATGGAGATGTGGGTGCAGCATCAGTGCGGGGATGTCACTGGCTGGGGAGGGGACACTGCAACAGAGCTGGCAGCTTCACCCAGTGGCTCCCATGGGCTGCGGGGCTCGACAGGACAGCCCAGCTCTCCCTCTGTTCCCGTTCAGGGGCCGCAGCGGCCGGCGGGGCGGTGGTCGGGGGCCGAGGTGGGCTCCTGGCTGGCGGCGCACGGCGGGGCCGAGGGGCTGGCGGAGCTGGCTGGGGAACACTCCCTGACGGGCCGAGTGCTGCTGCGCCTGACCGAGGGGTCCCTGCGGCGCATGGGGATCACCCCGCGGAGCAAGCGCCGGGAGCTGCTGCGGGAGCTGCTGCGGCTGCGGCTGCGGCAGGAGATCCAGGAGCTGCGGAGCATCGCTGGCGGTGAGCATCACCCCGCCGGGGGCAGGGCAGGGGCTGCACCCCTCGGGGGATGGTGTCACCTTCCCCCCTCTCCCCAGAGTGAAGATGGTGGCTCTGAGGATGTCCTGGAGGAGCCTGTGGGAGCAGAGGAGATGGAGTGCGAGGACAAAGCAGCTAGGACTGAGAAACATGTGCAGGAGTAGTGCTGGAGGAGCCCTGAGATCACCCTGACCCCTGAAAAATCCTGAGCCTTTCTGGCTGGTGCAGGAGTTGATAAGGACAGCAGAACCTTAGAAGCAAGATTTGATCCACCATGCTGGGCAGTTACCCCAACCAGGCCGACAGTATTCCCAGAACTGATCTTGCATGAAATAGAGGACCACAAACATAAAGCCACTCAGTGGAGTGCTGAAAAACTTTTGAAACATTTGCAAAAATATGTAACTGGGTCTGAAATGGCTCAGATTGTACAATCAAGAATCCAACAAAGTATAGGTTATTAAAGAAACAACCCTAACATGGCTAACAAAGTAATGCCAGGAGCCATAAAACCTGGAAATGTTCTGGATGAATATTGGCAGATGGATTTTACTGAATTGCGCAGAAAAGGGGTTTATAAATCCCTCCTAGTTCTGGTGGATACCTTTTCTGGGTGGCCAGAAGCTTTCCCTTGTCCCACCAACCAGGTTAGAGAACTGACTAAAGTACTGTTGAATCAAATAATACCTAGATTGGGGGTACCTTTGGGAATGTCATCAGACAGAGGTTCCCACTTGATTGCAGAAGTGGTACAACAGCTTAGGAAGGCCTTGGGAATAGCTTGGGATCTTCACAGTCCTTATAGGCACCAAGCTAGTGGCAAAGTGGAGTGAAGGAGTGAATGAATTATACAATCAAATTACAATTGGGTATAATATGTCAGGAAACCTCCTTGACCTGGGGCCAATCCTTACCTGCTGCTCTCCTTTGAATTACAATTCAGCTGTGGGGCACCAGCAAAATCCCTCTGAGCCGCTCTATGGTTGACCCCACCAAGTACCACACTCCAGGAAACACACCTGTAAAAGGAGGGGTTGATTTGAATAATCACTTCATTTCTCTCAGTAAAACCTTATGTAGTAGTCGTACCACTACTTTGTTGTCCTCCTGGGAGGTTGCCCTGCTCTCAGCTGAGCGTCAGCGCAATGGCTCAGAGGTGCAGCTGCTGGCGGTTGGCCTTGGCGCCACTGGCTGTCACCTCCTGCAGTCGCGGGTGGCTCGCGCAGAGGGGAGCTGCCCCTGGTGAGAAGCAGGGAGGAGGTGAAAGGCTGCGGGAAGGGATCCTCTCCCATGCCCTACGGGTTCCCCGGGATGGGGAGAGGGCTTCCCAGGCCCGGGGAGCGGAGCGACGGAGGAATGCAAGGCATGCAGTCTGTGGTCTTCCAGGGAATTTGTTGAGGGTCTTCGGGTGAGGGTCTGGGGACGGCGAAGAGGGACGGAGAACAGGGGATGGGTGTAGGGCTGGAAGTCCGGAGGCTGGGAGCCCCGAACAGACTGTTACAGGGGATTATAAGGGGAGGGAAAAGGGGAGTGGCTAGCCTCGAAGGACCAACCAGGGAAGTCCGAGGGAAGAAAGAAGGGGGTACAAACCAATAGGGTTCTGATATGGGAGGGTACAAAATTTAAAAGAACCAATGGTATACAAAACTCAGGGGAACAAAGGTGAAGTTTCTAGCACAAAATCCATATATGAAAAGGGGACGGGGGAGAGTGCAGGACCAATAGTCTTTAACTTTGCTGCATGTTTAACTCCTCAGCCACAGAGGCTCACTGTTGTTCTTCAAAAGTCTCCCTGACTTAAACAGTCTAGGCTGTCATTGCCTCCTACGGTTGGTCCTTCAGCCATTGACACTTGCAGTCACAGCCTGCCACAACCTTACAGGATTTGCAGTGAGCAGTGGAGATCTCCAGACTGATGGGATTTGACACACCATGGCCCAAGTTCCAACCAGGAGATTGAGTCTGCTTGGAAGACTTGGAAGACTGCTCCACTCCAGCCAAAGTGTGAAAAGACCTTCCCAAGTACTATTGACAACTTTTACTGCCCTGAAAGGGGACAGAGTAAATCTGTGGATATGTTGTTCCAGAATTAAAAGGGCTGAAGCCCCTTGGGAAGAAGTCAAGAGCTTGTCACGAGCTGTTTTACAAAACCGAATGGCACTCGACCTTGTTTTAGCATCCCAAGGAGGAATATGCACTGTCATTAACTCCAGTTGCTGGATATGCATTGATCAAAGTGGTAGAGTGTCTACAGATGTCCAGGAAATTTGGAAAAAAACCCCAAATTTTACAATGCAAAGCTCAAGATGATGCCTCCTGGGCATTTGAGGAACTCTGGACCAAACTTCCTTCATGATTACTCAGCTGGACTTGGTAAAAGATTTGTTTATCATCACCATAACAATTGTTGTATGGTTTTATCTTGCATCAAGATTCAGTGTTGCAGCTGTTGTAATGCTATACACACTAAAATAAAATATAAAGACTGGTTAATATAAATATTAAGAGACTGGTTCCTGTACTGAACTTAGTCTCCAGAAAAGGGGGGACTTGATAAGGACAGCAGAACAAAACAGCACAGCCCTGGAGAAATAGATAAAGGGTGTAACTTAGGCAAACAGAAGTCATGAAAAACACAAGCAGGATGCCAGCTCAGCTCTGCAAGGCTCACAAAGCGGAAGTTGAGCAAAACAACAATATTGCCCTTACTCAAGAGCAGGGGTCAAGGAACAGCCCCCTAGAAAGGACACTGGATGTTGAAGACAGACCCCAAAACCCATATAAGAACTTCTGAAAAGGCGTGTGACTGTGAAAAATAAAGTCAAGTAAGCAGGGGTAGCAAATGAATATGTAATCAGTGTGTATGATAAAATCTCTGTTCACTCTCAATCAGAGGAAGGATCCCCTGAGTGACCAGTGCTGCAATAAAGAAGGGCTGCTTTCTAGTACTCAAAACTGTGTTAGAAAGTTTCTGTCTGGCCGATGTCAGTATCAGTCTGGTGTGTTCTACAGTGCAGAACTGCAGCCTCAGCTTGTTTTTGTACTGCTTCCAGTAAGTGTGATACTCACATCCTGTGTTTGATTTGATGCCTTAAAAACTGGTAAAAATAAGAGGCAGACACAGCAGTATAGGGGAAAAAAGGGTATTATGTTGATTTTAATAGGATCCCAGGTGCACCCTTGTCTAAGGTGGAATCATGCTGAGGAGCACCCCTCGTGTACAAGGCGTGTACAATTTTACAGACCTTACAAATTAGCATATCTACCTAAAATCTCCTAATAAGAAACTTAACAAATGAAGTAATTGTCCCCCTATTCTAATTATCCCCCCCTAAATGAGGCTACAATCTAGTTTACAAAAACATGATCCAGAGAGGAGGCTCTGTCCAAGGTTGGAGCTTCTAGTTCTGAGATAGTAGGGATGTCTCATCTTCCCCAGAGAACCCCAAACTAAGCTAAATATCAGAGTACAAGAGTTATAGACATGTAGGGCTGAGGTACAGGGAGTGAAAGGTACAAGGAAAGGGAAAAGGGTATAAACAATGTATAAAAAGGGTATAAAGAGAAAAGACAAAAACCATCAGGCATCAGATTGATATATCTTGTGCTGATAACAAACCACTCTCTCCAGGGCAGGCACTACACCAGAAGAATCCATCCAGATGTTCACTTTCTTTTGCTCAGTTCCAATGTCCATGTTGGAGAAACCAGTTTGTCCTCCTGCACTGAAACACCTGATTCTGGAGCCTTGGATTCAGTTACCTCCCTCAGAGTCACCATGGAGTATCCTCATGTGTGTTTTCCATTGCAAACAGAGCTACTTGCATCCATGTATAATTCCCCATCTGGGCTCTCTATCGGCCTGTTCTTGAAATCTGGTCAGCTGGAAAAAATATCTTTGATTGTTTTGTAGGCAATCATGTCCTGGAGTACTTTCTACTTTGGTGACCAACAGAAACACAGCAGGATTAACACTAGATGTGGGTTTGAGGGTCCAAAGCATCACTTGGCCTCCCTTTTGTTCCAAGCTCATCTGTGGTACCATCTGTGGTACAGAGACTGTCCTGCTTTGTCCCAGAGTCAATTCCTGAGCTTCCTGAATCAGCAGCACATCCTCTCTGAATTCCTGCTGCTGCTCCCCAGTTTCTGTGCTCTGGGCTGGGGGGCAGCTGGGCAAAGACACCCCAATCAGGACTCTCCAGTGTCTGTTGCAGAGAGGGAGGAGGTGAGGAGGGTTCCCAGGGCTCTGTTGGTCCCAGGGTGTGGAGGAGCGTGTCCACCTCCCAGCACAGCTGGAACAGCAGCAGCTGCTCCCTGTCCATGGCACCTCAGGTTGCCAAGCTCCCTGCACTCCACAGCCATCCCAGTGTGGCTCTGATGCTCCTCCACACCTGTGTCTTCAGTTTGGACTGCATAGTGGAATCATGGAATCCCAGAGGTTGGGAAAACCCTCAGAGCCTATGGAGTCCAACAATTGCCCAGTACTGCCAAGGCCACCATTGCCCTATGTCCCCAGGTGCCACATCCACAGGGCTTTTAACCCCCCAGGGATGGGGATTTACTCCTGGGCAGCTGTGTCAATGCCTGAAGAGCTTCCAGCAGGTTGAGGCAGCTTGAGACAATGTCCAGGTATTCCAGCAGAGCAGCTCTGAGCTGCTATCAGCCCTCAGATTTCCCCCTGAGCCACAGCTCTTGGGTCCCTCAGGATCTCCCTTCCAGAGAACATTCCCTTCCACAGCTGCTTCCTGTGCCTGATCTCCATGGGGCTTCTCCCCCTTGTTGGAGGAAATCCCAGCAGGGCTGGATGGGCTGCAGGGATCCAGGACAGACCACGCACCTTGTCCCTGCCTTCTCCTGACTGACTGGGAGTTCCCCCAGCTCCCTGGAGCCAAGCCTGGGATGCTCTGGGGCAGGTGGGGCCTTGGGGACATGGGGCAGCCAGAGGAGCTGGAGCAGTGCAGCCAGGGAACAGGGTTTGCAAGGAAAAGCTCTCAGCCAGCAGAACCCACCCGGGAAGCAGCAGCTGGGGGTCACAGTGCCCTGATGCAGCTCCTGCCCCCTTTATTACTCTGCCAGAAATACCCCAAAATTCACTTCTAGAAAAAGTACCCAGGATTATTAAATCCAGAGGATCCCTGAATGGTTTGGGTGGGAAAGGGCCTTAAAACCCATCCCATTCCACCCCGTGCCATGGGCAGGGACACCTTCCACCATCCCTGGGTGCTATTAGTCAATAGCAAAAATAATTAAATTATTATAATAATTATTATTGCAGGAGTCAAGAACAATCAAAATTAATGCCAGAAATCAACAATAGTAGATATCAAATACACATTATATTATGGATCACTACAATTTCATCACTGCTGAAGCAAACTTATACATGATGCAACACTAAAGAAACTTTTGAAAGGTGACTTTATACAGAAATATATCTATAATATAGAAGCAGCTCCCTCTGCTGCTTTTCCCTGATGGAGCACCAGCCCTGGTAAGGGCTGAGGGCCTCACCTGCCCTCCAGGTACCAGCACAGCAGTTCAGGCACAGATGTCTGTGCAACAGCTGAGAGTTGACTGTGAGCCAACTCAGACATTAGCTGGCGTGGAAATTTGGCTCTGTTGTGTGTGGGGTGACTGAAACCACAGCTGGTGTGGAAATTTGTCTCTAATGCAAATCATCTGACTCCAAAATTGTTGTTCCACTTTGACACTTGCGCAGTAAACCACATGGTTTCCTGTAATTGCCCCTCTGCCTCGAGAAAGGGGAAGCCGCACCCAGATGAAAGTTAAGGGCTCAACGAGGGGCTGTGCTGAGCTTCTCTCAGCCCAGGAGCTGCAGAGCACAGAGGGAAACGGTAGGAGCTTGAGAGGAGCTGTGGGGCTGGGAGCAGCAGGGAGAGGGATCTTGTTGGGCTCCTGCTTCCTGTTCCAGGTGTTTTGCCATGGCAGGGGAGATGGCAGGGCAGGACAAGAGGGGTGTGAGGGCAGCGGGTGGGTAGTGTCTGCTCCGAGCCTGGGCTGCAGGAAGCCACCTTTGCTGGCAGCAGGTTTGGGGGAGCTCAGGGGAGCTGTGTGTGCTGTGGGGGCTGAGCTGGGAGGGGGCTGGGGGCAGAGGGGTGGGAGTGGCGGGGGAAGGAGGAGGGATATGGGGCGATGGAGGGGCAGAGTGAAGTCTGCAGAGGCTCAAAGCCTGGCACGAGAGCTGCCAGCGGGGCTGGGCGGGAGGGTGAGAGCCACTCTGCCCCTGGGACAGACAGGGCTGATGGCTGTGGAAAGGGAGGGAGTCTGGGAGGAGCCTCTGCTGTGCTGCCAGGTGGGAGGGAGAGCAATGCTGCCGTTCTGCCATGTTGGCACCCGTGGAAGTGTCGTGGGTAACCCCAGAGAGCCTAAAAACCCCAGCTGTGCCCAGGGCATTCAGGGAACCTTCAGAGCCCAGCCAAAGCCGAGGGACTGGAGAGGTGGTTTTGCTGAGGCTCATTACTCAGCTCTGAGCATGATTCTATGGAAATCAGTTGCTTCTCCTGGCCCCTTCCCTGTCCTGGGCATGGCCGTGGGAACAGTGGGACATGGGACAGTGGGGGGAGGTTGTAGTCAAAGGTCACCAAGACCAGCCGAGAGAGGGGCTGGAGGCCACAGCCGGCACTCCTGGGAACACTGGGAAAAGCCCCTCTGCCATGGGTGTGCACGTGTGTGAGCACATGGTGTGCATGTGTGTGTCTGTGTGTGTGTGTGTGTGTGCAGGGGGGAGGGTGTGTCCTGCCCCACTGCTGGCTCTGTGCTGGGTCCTCAGATTGCTCCAACACAGAGAACACCCCATTCCTGCTGTTCCTCCTCTTGTCTCCCCAAACCCAAGGCGTTTCCCTCCTGCCCTGTGGCTTCCTGCTCCAACAGCCTTGTGCTGCTGCTGATGGAGGAGGAACTCCTACACACCCCTAGAGCATCAGCCTCACTCTTCTCCACCAAAAGCAGAGGGACATTTTGGGAGAGCCTGGCCATGTGTCCTGGCACTCAGATCCTGGGTGCTGGCACCATCTGTGCCCTCTTTCCACATTGGAAAACACAGTGGGAGCTGCTGGTGGCAGCCCCTGAGCAGAGGGACTCGACCTCATTGTCCCCCAGGTGTTACTAATGGATCCTCTGTGGGTTTGCTGGGATGGCTCTGTCTGCAGGAGCTGTGCTGGGGGTCCCTGTTTCCCACCTTCCTTCTTTTGGCCTTGCTGCAGCCCAGGGAATTTCCCCCAGCCTTCAGGAGCTCAGAGAATGTTTCGTGATGAGTGTGGAGGTTGTCTCTGGTGTCCCTGGGTTGTCCAGAGCATGGAGCTGATGTGATTGCTCCAACAAGCGGCATCCCCCATCCCTCCCCTGCTCAAAGCTGGGGGTGCTCACCTGGAGAAGAGAAGGCTCCAGGGATACTTCAGAGCCCCTTCCAGTGCTTAAAGGGGTTCCAGGAGAGCTTGAGAGGGACTTTGGATAAGGGCCTGGAGGGACAGGACAAGGAGAAATGGCTTCCCACTGCCAGAGGGCAGGGATAGATCAGATATTGGGAAGGAATTCTTCTTTGGGAGGATGGTGAGGCCCTGGCACAGTTTGCCCAGTTCTGGCATTCCATGATCTTGGCTAAGCGGAGTTGGGTGATTGGTTTCTATCTACCAGGCCCAGTCTCTGGCCATCTCCTTCTGCCTTTCATGGAATCATAGAATCATTAGGGTTGGAGAAGACTTCCAAAGTCATCGCGTCCCCCTTCTCACCAAACAACTTCTCACCCCAAACCAGGCAGCAGCCGCACAGTTGCACTTTCAGAGTACTGCAGGAAAACATGTGATTTAGAAGAAAGCGCGGGTTCTTCCCACACTGCTTCTACAAAAGGGGAAGCAGGTCCCCCACAAAAGATCTGGGGACAGGATGGGCTGTGCTGGACTTCTCCCAGCCTGGGGGCTGTGGGGGATGGAGGGAAACAGTAGGAGCTTGGGATGAGCTGTGGGGCTGGGAGCTGGGAGTAGCAGGGAGCAAGATCTTGTTGGGCTCCTGCTTCCTGTTCCAGGTGTTTTGCCATGGCTGGGGAGATGGCAGGGCAGGACAAGAGGGGTGTGAGGGCAGCAGGCAGGTGGTGTGTGCTCTGAGTGTGGGCTGCAGGAAGCCACCTTTGCTGACAGCTGCTTTGGGGGAGCTCAGGGGAGCTGTGTGTGCTGTGGGGGCTGAGCTGGGAGGGGGGCTGGGGCAGAGGGGTGGGAGCGGGAGCAGCGGGGGAAGGAGGAAGGATGTGGGGGGATGGAGGGGCAGAGTGAAGTCTGCAGAGGCACAAAGCCTGGCATGAGAGCTGACAGTGGGGCTGGGCAGGCACAGATCCCTTGTGGAGCTCCTTCTCTGTGGCCAGCCTGTGCCCAGCCGGGAAATGCTCCCTGCAGGCAGGGCTGACCCTGCCCAGCCAGGCACCCCCAGCCCTGTGGTGGGGCTGGATGGATGTGCTGCCCTGAAGGCAGGAGCGATGGGGGCTGGGGGCTGTCCGGGGGCTGGGGGCTGTCCTGGGGCTGATGGTTAGGGTGGTTCTTGTAGCAGCAGCAGAGCAGCTCCGTGGTGATGAGGGGCAGGCATGGGACATCCTGCTGTCTCCAAGTCAATCATTCCTTTTCCTCCCCATACAAGGAGGGTGGGATTTTCCTCTCCTACAGACTAAATGTCAGCACTCAGAGCACTCTGGTCCCCGGGGCAGCCCCTCAAAGGCTGCAGCACTCCCAGAGCCCATTTCCCTGTTGCAGGTGTCAGAAAAACTAATCCACAAACTCCAGAGGTTTATGTCCAAAAAGGAGATAGAAGAGTCCTGTAACTTCATTCATGAATAAAGGGAGAGGTCATGGTCATTTCCCATGGGGTCTCTCAAATTGCTAGAGGACACGACCTCTTTTTATCCTAATTTCCTGGCCTCATTTCCCTCTCTCTTTCCCTATTGGCCGAGATACTTGAGAAGTACAGACTCTCCAAATTGTGTAATACAGATCCCCTTGTAATGAACATTTTCCCCCTTTTTGGTTTTTTTTTTTGTGTCCCTGTTCCTTTTCTCTAAGTCCAGGGATTTAGCACAGCCTTGGGTGAGTAACAGTCTGTGTCAATTAATGGAATTCCTATTCCATGCTGCAGGGCATCCTGCAGCCTCATGGAGGCTGGGGGGCCACTGCCACCCCTGCTCAGGGAGGTGGTGGGTTCAGGGACTTCCCAGCACGAAGCTCACAGCTGTCCCACAGCCCCAGGCTGGCCCCACACCTCCACATAGGACACCAGCCCGTGCTCCCAGTCTTGCATCTCTGTGCTCAGTCCTAACACTCCTTGCCTTAACCATATTTCTCTGCACTCCCCTGTTGCCAAGACTGCTTCCCGAGTCCCTTTATTGCCCACCCTGGGCATGGATTGTCAAGACCCCTTCTTGACTCCTCTTGTTGCCCCCCCATGGCATGATTGTCGAGACCCTTCTTGACTTTCCCTTTCTGCCCTCCTTGGGTGTCCATGTCCTTATATTTTGGGATTGTCATCTCTTTGCTGGGACCCCTTTTCTTGCTTTACCTGTGCTTCCCTCCATGTGTGCCCTGTCAGGTTTTCCTTCCCCAAAAGATTCTGGGGTATTTTGGGATAATCATCCCTTTTGCTGGGACCCCTTCCCAGCTTTACCTTTGCAATCTTCCATGAGTGACCTCCCAGGTTTACTCCCCAAAGTTCCCACTGTACTCATTGGTGAGATTTTCAGTTTAAGGCATCACTTCCCTGCAGACTCTTCACAGATGCCGCCGGTCCAGCACTCATCTGTCTCCTGGACAGTCATGGGAACCCAATCAGTCACCTGGTGCTGGCCACCACCAAGGGGAGCTGATCACTGAAACTGGGTGAGGTGTACCTTCAGCTCTGCTCTCTGCCTGCTCCCCCTAGATGGTGGAAGGATCCCGGCTGGGTCCCGATTTTGTCAGGAAAATTAATCCACAAACACCAGAAAATTATGTCCAAAAAATAAAAGACAGGAATCCTGTAACTTTATTCATGAATAAAGGGAAAGGTCCTGGGCATTTCCTGTGGGGTCTCTCAAATTGCTAGAGGACACAGCCTCTTTTTATCCTAATTTCCTAGTCTCACTTCCCTCTCTCTTTCCCTATTGGCTGAGGTACGTGAGAAGTACAGACTCTTTGAACAGCCTAATACAGATTGCCTTCTAATGTACATTCCCCTCCTTTTTGTTTTCTTTGTGTCTCTGTTTCTTTTCTCTGTATCCAGGGATTTAGCACAGCCTTGGGTGAGTAACAATCTGTGTCTCTTAATGGAATTCTTGTGGAATTTATGGTTCTTCCTCTTGCTTCTTTCCCCTGTCAGTATCGGGCTTTATCTACCAGCAGACCTCACAGTTTGTTTGTAAAGACATTGCCCACTTGTTCCATTCACAGGGCTGTGGAAAACACTCTTGGGGGGCTGTTCCTGTGAAACGGGGTGCAGGCATTCCCATGGCACATCCTGCTGCCAGCCTTGCTGCTTCCCTCATTTGCTTCCAAGGAGAAACTCAATCCCAAGTTATCCCATGAATGTGCTCAGTGCCCCTCTGCAGGCACTGACACAGGTGCATGGGGCTTTTTCACTTTTCCTGCAGCAATGGGAAGCTGGGCCAGGACTGCCAAGGGTGCCTGGGGCAAATTCAGGGTGTGGCTGGGCTGGAGTTAATGCTGTCCAGGGCAGCCCCCAGTTTCTGAGACTGAACCAGTGCTGGCAGAGCTCCAGTGGGAGAGAATCTGGGAGGGGACAGGGCTGGCACAAGTGGCCTGAGTGGACAAGATCCAGCAGTGACCCAGAGCCAGCAGTTCCCTTTCCAAGCAGCCATCGTGCACTGAGGCTCTGCTGCCCAGGGAGCAGCTGGACATGTGCCAGCTGAGGGTTCTTGGTGCCCGAAGTCCCTCCTCTGCTCTGCCAGCAGGCCCAGCTTTCCTCTGCTGCTGCACTGCCCTTTGCTCGAGCCTGTGCCTTTTGCTGCTTCTGCTTTCCCCCTCCTGTCCCCATCCTGCTGGCAGGATCGCACGAGCTGCTGCTGCTGGGGGCTCAGTGCCTGCTGGGATCCAAGCCCAGTGCTGCTTCTCCCCCTCTCCAGGGGTCTGAGCTTCCCCCCAGCAGCAGCTGTGTGCTGTGGGCAGTGGTGGGACAGGGCCTGTGCTGCCCCATTGTCAGGGCTGTTCCCTGGGCTCTGCCCCCTCCACACCTTGTCTCCTGTCCCGAGAGCACAGATGTTCCCTGGACATCCTCTCCCCCCATCAGCACCCCCAAGCCCTTCTCTGCAGATCTGTTCTCAATCCATTCTCTTTCCAGCTCGTGTCTCTGCCTGGCATTGCCCTGGCCCAGGGGCAGCACCTGCACTTGGCCTTGTTGACCTTCATGGGCTTTGCTCTCTCCCACCTCTCCAGCATGTCCAGCTTCCTTCTGGTGACATGGGGGGAATATGGCTTTAGGTCCCAGGGAAAACCTGCTCTGGTCATGCCAGAAGAGACCTGAGGAGTCTTTGCTGCCTGGGCTATCCACTGTGGAGGAGAAGGTTTGGCCTCCAGTGTTCCCTGGAATGAATCCTCTGTGCTCATGGGTTGTCTTCTGCTGACTGTCTGCTCTTCTCCTTTAGGATTTTGGGCCTTTCCTTCCCAGTAGTCATCCTCCTGAGTTCTCGAGGTGGTTCCCATCTTCTTCTTCTCCACACCCCACCGTTTGCCTCCGGTCTGCCACTGCTGCTGTGCTGTGTCCCCTGATGTGGGGACCTCAGCTGCCTGTGTCCACTGGGAAGCCAAAGCTGGGAGCAACAGGAGCATCTGCTGTGAGGTGGGTGAAGAGAATTAGAGCCAACAGCCTTTGCAGGGGATGCCCAAATCTGCACAGATTCCTGAAGGAAAGCTGCCCCTGAAGGCTCTGGAAGGGTGCAGGAGCCCAGTCCAAGCCCCTTGGATCAATATCTGTGCTGGTAAGAGTCTTGTGGCCTTAGTGGGGCCGAAGTTGAATGCATGGGAAGGTTTTGTGCATGGAATAAATCTCACCAGTATCCACCAAAATTGTGACTGGGACAATTCTCAGGGTTGTGTGACAGTGTCCAAAACTCCAAAGGAGTAAAGGCACGTGTACAGTGAGAGTACCATCTCCATTATGGTGAGAATCATGGAATCATGGAATGGTCTGAGGTGGAAGGTGTTTTTCCAGCAGGCAGGGCGTGCACAAAAGACACAGACACCAACTTAAGGAATGATTTTTGCAAAACTGCAAAGAATCACAAAAAGATAAGCTCAGGAATGCACCTGTCCCACTTTAAAAGAACAGGTGTCTGACGAGAAAGGTGGGAACCTTGGAATGGAAAAGATGACCTCCTCACTCCAAATTAATATAACTTTAAATTTATGGGGCTTTCAAGCACATATGTGGGAAAAGGAATAACAGTGCTTTACTAGAATACATATAACAAGAGGAACTGTTGCATATAACAAGAAGAACAAGAAGGCTGCTTATTCTAGTAAACAGTTCTTAAGCAGAATACATATAAGAAGACAAACAAACAGCAACAACAACAGTAACAACGAACAAAACAGAAACCCAATAGCAGCCTTCTCTCGCCCGTTAAGCCATTTTCCCCTTGGTGTTGTCATGACCGCAACCAGCAGGGGTGCTGGTGGGAACAGGGCAGCGGCAATGATTCCCCCAGGCTACAGGGGGCGCTGTGGCGCGAGCTCAGCAGCCTCTCCACCTGGCAATGGCGACTCGGGCAGGAGGTAGAAGGGGCATGGCTCCTTTTGCAAAACTCCCAGGGAAGATGGCTCACTCCTCTTGCAAAACTCTCAGGGAAGATGGCTCCTCTTGCAGAACTCACAGGGAAGATGGGTCACTCCTCTTGCAAAACTCACAGGGAGCAGCTGGTCTCAGTGCCATTCTGGGTGGCAAGCTGGACTTTAGCAGTAGCCTCGGAGTAGCAGGCTGGAAGAGCAGAGGTGAGCAGACCCAGGGTGGCAAATCAGAGTGTAGCAATAGCCCCAGAGCGGTGGCAGGAATAGTGGGCAGCCAGATGGACCCGGGAAGAGAGAGAAGGCAGAGCAGGGAGTGTTCCAAATTTCCCCTGGCTCTCAGGTGTTCCGTGTGATGTCCTGGTGACAGCAGCAGCAGGAGCAGCTGGGCTCCCCTAAGCAGCCAGGAGATGCTTCCTCCAGAGAGAGGGAGGAGGCAAAGGGCCTGGGTTTCCCCTGAGGCACCCAAAGAGATGGTGAGGCTCCTGCCAGCAAGGTTGGGTGTCAAAAGGTCCCAGTTGAACTGCTGCTTTTGTGAGCAGAGGCTCACCCACAGTAAGGAGAAGCAGTGAAAGAAAACTCCGCAATAGCAGCAAATCCTC
The DNA here is from genome assembly GCF_008360975.1 of Lichenostomus cassidix. Classification (NCBI taxonomy): domain Eukaryota; kingdom Metazoa; phylum Chordata; class Aves; order Passeriformes; family Meliphagidae; genus Lichenostomus; species Lichenostomus cassidix. Next base: position 112,599,396 of record NC_139483.1, on the reverse strand, counting down.
TGGGCAGCAGCAGTCCAGCACCAAAATCACAACTGTCTGCCCCCCAAGCCAGGCAAGGACAGCTAAGAGACTACTGCAACCGCACTGCTTGCCCCCTCCCTCCCTGTAGTAGTAGGAGTGTTTGGCCTCCTTCAGGCCCAGCGGGCCTTACCAAAGGCCTGGCTTCGGCCCGCTCCCTCTCTTACTCCGCTCTCCGGCAAGCTCAGTTGACTCAGGGTCTAGCTGTTGTGGTAGCACACAGGCAGTCCTGGTGGAGAAGGGCAGGAGGCAAGGAGGCGCGGGCGGCGAAAGGACGCACAGCAAGCAGTCTGCGGTTCTCCAGAGGTTTATTGTAAGGCATGTCGGGGAAGGTCTGGGAGCGGAGAATTGGGGTGGAAAGGCAGGGACAGGCACGGGGTCTGGAGCTCTGGAGGCTGCGAGCTGTCGGCAGCAGTTCTTCAGCCCCGAACAACCAGTGACGTAGGGTTTTAAGGGGAAGGAGAAGGGGAGTGGTTTGGCACGCAGGCCAACCGGGAAGACCGTAGGGAAGAGGGACAGGGGTATCAACCAATCATTACATACAGGGGGAGGATACAGAATTCAACCAATGCTGTGCAACTCAAGAGGGGAACAAAGGAGAACAGTCTAGAAGCAACCTATACATGGCGAGGGGGCGAGGGAGGACTCCAGGCCAATGGTCTTCTTTGCTGGTGCATACATTGCCGCAGGGGCTCATGGGCTGATCTTCCTGTCACCATGAGTGTGACAGCACAGGCTGTCCCTGCCCCCACGGCCGGCCCCTTAGCTGGCAACTTGGAGGCACAAACCTCTGCACCTCCCAACACCATTACTATGGAATTCTAAGATGCCCAGCTACGTCTTTTTTCTCTTAAGTACCATCCATTCATCATCTCTGGGAAAACAAATGGGTAGAAAATACCCTGAGTGTAAAAACAAAAGAGAAAAAGCCTAACCCCCAACAGCACCCAATTGTTACTACCAAAGGCTGCTTGTAGTAAAGACACATCACCAGGTAACCTAAGACATAACCATCATCCAGGTCCACACATCAGCTGGGGAGTCCCTGTCACAGCAAAAGAATGGACACCCAATCCCAGTAGCTGGGAATTCCTGTGGTGCTTCGACCCACAGAGAGCGAAGCTTCTAACTTTGCTGTGAGAGGGCTCAGCTTTTATAGTGTTGAATAAACAAACTGACAGCACTTCTAGTGTGGGAATATCTGGGTTTATTCTCCTCTTGGGTTCCTCTCAAAGCCCGGCCAGTGCTCAAGGAGGAGCCACGGGAGTTGTCTTTGATCCTACACTCCCAAACAAGGCCAGATTTCATGGCCTTGTTCCATTTCTAAATACAGAAAGGTAAATACATGTTTTGCCAAAAAATGGCTACACAGATCATATTGCTAATGACACTTCATTAATGAGTGGATACACATAACATTTAGTTTGAAAGCTGATCTACAGGTCAACTTTAGCTCAAGGCCTGTTGTTCAGTCCTTAGTACTTCAGAAGGGACACACAGGGATCCTGGGAGAGATGAGATTGAATTACTGAAATCCAAAAAACTCAGATCAACTGGATTTCCTTGATCAATTCCATGTGTTAAGGTGTCATAAAAGGAAATCCAGTGGGACGAGCAGGGGGTGTGGGGTGCCCATGGGGACAGTGTGTGAGTGCTGCCTGTTGGTGCTGGGAGCAGCAGGCTGGGCCAGCCAGCGAGCAGGGCAGCCGTGGGGCTGGGCAGAGGGTGCAGGATGCAGGCAGGGCTGTTGGATGGGCAGAGGCTGTGCCAGTGCTGAGAGAGCCAGGAATGCCCTCAGCTGACTGCACTTGAGGATGGAGGAGTCCTAGGGGGAGGGTGTGGGAGATGGTGAAGGCAGCACCTTGTCCAGGGCAGGGCGTATGGCTGAGTGAGTCAGTGTGTATGTGTGTGTGTGTATGTGTGTGTGTGTGTCTGTCTGTCTGTCTGTCTGTATGTGTTGTCTCTGGGATACACACTCAGCTTCAGGGCTGGTCCTGCAAACAGGAAAGCCCCAGGCCCATCCAGTGTGTTGGGAAGGAGGCCCTGGGCCCTGTGCTGTGCCAGGCTGGGCTCCAGCAGCCTGCTGGGAGCAATCCCCAGGGCCACAGCTGCTGCACAGCCTCTGCCAGGAGCCTGGGGCCTCTGACAACACAGCTTAGGGAAAGTCTCTTTTCTTCCTCCACAGCCATGGCTTCACAGGTGGACACACGAGAGGGGGATGCAAAGGCACAGCTCCTGGCAGAGGCATTTCAGGAGGAAGGACTGGATGCTGAATACTGGCTGTCCAAAATGTCAGAGATCCTGGGAATCGAGTGCAGAGAAGCCCTGCAACATCTGGAATACAAAGACTACCTCCGTCTGGAGTGTGAAGTACAGCAACCCTGGGAGAAAAATATGCTCCAGAAACTCCTGAAAATAACAGACAACAAAACAACTTCTAGAGAGCTGCAGAAGCATAACTTAGAGAAGACAAAGCAGAGACAAGAAGTGGCCAAACAAGCCCTGAACGATCTGACAGAAATGCTTAACAGCCACAACCACAGCCAAGATGCTCTGAGACAGAAAGCAGAGACTCTGTGGCAAGCCATGGAGATTCCCACCGGGTTCTACCCACTGCTAAGGAAACCCTTGGCGGATATGCTGGAGAGCATCCAGAAGCAGCTGGAGCAGCAGGAGTTGTCAGCAGGCAGCAGGGAGAACATCTCTGACACAGAGGTGCTGAGGCGGGCGTCAGGGGGACTGGCCCTGCAGGGCATCTACAGAACCAGCAGAACTGAAGATGTGCTGGCAAAGCGAGAGCAGCTCCTCAGGGTTCCCGAGGGATTCCAGCTTGCCGGTCCAGAGCAACGATCGCTGCTTGAGAAGAAGGAGTTCTCCACCTCTGTGGCAGAATCCACTTTTACCAAGTCCATGGAGCAGCTGGGCTTCAGCATAAGTGTTTCAGCCAAAGCTGTGTTCTGGGGGATTAATCTGGAAGGGAGTGTAGATCACAGCAGCTCCTCACAGTCACAGGACACCCACCAGTCCTGCTCTGAGCAGAGCTACTTTTGCACCACCAAGTACCAGTACATCCCTCTGGCCTCCTGCTACTTCCCAAGGCATCAGCTTCACCTCTCGGATGCAGCTCTGCGGGAGCTGCAAGACATGGAGCAGCTGTTGAGATACAATGGGGAAGAAAAGGCCCACCTGCTGAATAGGAGATGTGAAAGGTTCTTCAGCAGGTTTGGGTCCCATGTAAACCAGGGTCCCATCCACTTTGGGGGGATATTCTGGTGGAAGGCGTCTACAGAAGGATTCAGAGCTGAGCAGCGGGAAGAGATGAAGCGACAAATTTCTGAAGCACTGAACAGCTTTGTCAGTGGCAACTACGGTGACTTTGGGACGAGTTTTGCAGGGGCCCTTGGTGTTTCCAAATCCTGCTCTAAGTTGTATGTCCTGGGAAGAGCTGGAGAGATTTCCCACACAGCGATTCAGCTCTCCATGGCCAACACAGGGGGCCCATCAGACACAACTTCTCTTCCTCAGTGGAAAAAGGGGCTCATGTCTGATAACACAACGTGGTGCGTTATCGACCGTGGCTTTCAGCTGATCCCAGTGTGGGAGGTGATCCTGTGCAATCACAGCAAGGATTTTCAGTCTGTTGGTCAGATGAGCAGAGCCCTCAAGGCTGCGTACAAAGTGCTGACAAATCAGAGCGTTGAAACCACTTTTGGAGAGGAACTCGAAATTGCAGTGCAGAAGGCCAAAGCTTTCATGGAGATTGTGAAGACCTGGGAGGTGACGGGGGATGAAAGGAAGCTGCTCCGTCTGATGGAACTGAAAGAGGATCTGAATGCAAAAACCAAGAACTACAGTGTGTGGATCAATGAGTGCCTGTCAGACAAAGCCCTGCAGGACTTCCTGGTGAACACTGTGCGGAGTTGCCAGGAGTCACCTCCAGAAAACACCACCTCTATCAAGGTAATGTTGAGGAGCCTCCTGGATCCTCATATCTACTCTGTCAAGGACTTCCCTGAGGCTTCCTTCATTATGAAGTGGATCTTCCAGACTGAGCACAGGCTTCCCAAATCTCCCCAAGTCTCTGAGCTTGAAGAACTCATCAAAACACTGCAGCAAATGATGGAACACATCCATGCTGTGACCTATGCACCAGGGAGCTCTGGTTCTGCTGTTCATGAAGCAAAGATAGAAGCCACCCTGACCACCAGCCTCGCCATTTATTCCTTACTCCAGTCTCTCCAGGAAAGGGCTCAGAAGGACATGGAACTCCTGGTGCTCTTGATTGTGACCAGCATGGGGTACCAGGTGGAAAGCAGCACTTTTCCATACCTCCTTGGACACCCAGAAATTCAGTACATGGCCAAGGAAATGGCAGCGGCACATGAGGAGTATGTGAACCTGAAGGAGCAAGATGCTGACAGAGCTGAGGCCTCCCTTCTGCTGCTGGGTCTGACTGTGACACCTGAAAGTCGAGAGCTGTCCCCTGAGCAGAAGAGAGAGCGTTTAGTTTTCATGGAAGATCACATGAAAGGCTTGTGGTCCACACGGATCAAGAATCTCCTCCAAAAGCACAGTGCAGGCACAGACTGGGAGAGGCTGGAACAGGACTTGCATTCCTTGGTCAGTGGGTGCTTGGATGAGAAATTGGATGAACGGAGGATGCAGAACATTCTCAGAGACCTGGCAGACACTTTTCCAACACCTGAGCCCTGCAGTCAGTCCCAATCCAAGTCAGATGGTAGTGAATCCCAAGCAAATGAAACCATTGCAAACCAGGAGTTCCTCCAGCTGCTCCAGCGCCTTGGACTTGAAAGTCACTATCCAAGAAAAATGGGTATGGGATATTTCTATACCATCAGCAAGACATCTCTTCATGACAGCCAGCCCAGCCAGGACAAGGAACTGCCATTTCACTTCTTGCAAAAGCTGTTAACTGTGGATTACCGGGTGAGGTACGTGAGTTGCAGGGATGAGAGCAACCCAAGACTTGCACCCCTGCCACAAACCTCAGAGCATGAGCCTGAAACCTCAGATGTTTTTGAAAACTTTCTCCATCTTTTGAAGGAAGCAGCCCCTGAACCTGCAAGCAGGAACAGCCATGTGCACCCCATGGACCTGCAGATGGCCATTTTCCATTGCGCTGATGACTTCCTGAGACAGACCCTTGCAACCAAGCTGGCGTTCTGCCAACTGGCGCTTCCTCTGCTGGTGCCCAACCCGTGCACTTCACACATTGAGTTCCCACTCTTTGCCCTCAGCCAAATCCAAAGGAGCTGGAAAGAGGCAGAGAAATCAGGAGAGGAGGCTGGAACAAAGAGTTACAACAACAAACTCATGTCTCAGGCACAGACACCCATTGTGTCCTTCATCCGCATTGGCAGCTCAGCCTCCTCTTCCAAGTCTCAGCTCCTGAACGCTCTGCTGAACAAAGGAAAACATGACACTTTCTTCCACCGCCACTGCAGAGGCAGCACCAGAGAATGTTTGCTGATGGAAGGGGTGGTGGAGATCGCCTGGTACTGCCCCCGAGGAAGTCCTGATGACACCTTTGAGTGCTGTGTGGCTTTCTGTAACCTGCATGGAGATGCCAGGGATCATGGAGCACAGCTGCAGTTCCTGCAGGAGATATCTGCTGTCAACGTGGCTCTCATATCTGAGTTGGAGCACATGGACGACAGGGGGAAAAAGCTTCTGCAGGGCCTGTTGCAGTCACAAAGGCCTCTGGTTTGTCTTCTCACAGAAAAAGAGAATGTTGCAGCTGGACGACCCAGCAAAATCATAACAATAGGGATCAAGAACAAAAATGAAGCAGAGCTGGTGGTCCAGCTGACCAAAACAATCAGGGACCTCCTGGAAGGGTCTAATCCACGTTTCAGTCTGGATGCCTGCCTGGACAAAGCTCGCCAGCATGGATTCTTAGTGGATGCTGATCAACCCGCGAGTGTGACAGCCAAAGCAAGGGCAAAGCAGCTGGTTAACCTTCTGAAGAAAGAGAAACTGTCCAAGATCAAATCCCGGCTGCTGCCCCTTCAAGGACAACTGTGGTACCAGTGGTGCAAAAAGGACAAAGAACTCACTCACTTGCAGGAGAAGAGGAACAAAAGCATTGAGCATCATCGCAGCCAAATTGAAAATGAGAAGGCAGCAATAAGAAGAAAACAACTTGAGCTAGCTTTCCCTCTCAACCCACTGATGATATCATTCCTTGGTTTTCTCCAGGTAGATCCAGTAGACACCAAGAAATACTTCTTGCACTGGATGAAGGTCTTTATGGATGACCTGTCCTCTGGTCCCCTTGAAGAACTGAGGAGAGATTATCATGAGTTATGGTCTGAAATGCGAGAAAGAAAGAAAAGCAGTGAGAAAACCAATGTGAATGCTGAGTTTCTGAGTCAGTTGGAAGCCCTCTCTGATGAAATCAACAATTCCTCCATCGGCCTGGAGCACCTTATGAGAGAGGTAGGGCAGATTTATGAAGCTCTGGGAGTACTGAACTCCAGTAATGAGTATTTTGTCAAACTGCCAGAAATTGCAGCAGATCTGATGGTTTCAGGGTATCCTGTGGAGCTGATGGATGGGGATGCTTCTTACGTGCCCTTGCGCTGGGTGGGAGCAATCTTGGACAGCTTAATTGAGAGGCTGGGGGACAAACGAGTGTTTGTGCTCTCCGTGCTCGGCATCCAGAGCACAGGCAAGTCAACCCTGCTGAATGCCATGTTTGGTCTGCAGTTCAACGTCAGCGCGGGGAGATGCACCCGTGGAGCCTTTATGCAGCTCATCCCAGTGGGTGAGGAGCTGCAGCAAGAGGTGGGCTTTGATTTTGTGCTGGTGGTTGACACAGAGGGACTTCGTTCCATGGAGATGGCCAATAAACAATCCCTGAACCATGACAATGAGCTGACCACCTTTGTCATTGGAATCAGCAACATAACTATGATCAATGTCTTTGGAGAAAATCCATCAGAAATGCAAGATGTTCTCCTGATTGCTGTGCAGGCTTTCCTGAGGATGAAGAAAGTCAATCTTTCCCCAAGCTGCATCTTTGTCCACCAAAATGTGGGAGAAGCAACTGCCAAGGGGCAGAACATGGAAGGACAAAGGCGTTTGCAGGAAAAGCTGGATGAAATGACGGTGGCAGCTGCCCAGCAGGAGTTCTGTGACATCTCCTCCTTCAATGATGTCATCGGCTTTGATGTGAACACCCACATTCACTACTTTGCTCACCTGTGGGAAGGAAATCCCCCAATGGCACCACCAAACCCCACCTACAGCCAGAACGTCCAGGAACTAAAGAGCAAAATCCTCCAGGCTGCCCAGAAGGAGTCGCAGCGCAGTATTTTGAGGTTCTCAAGCCTGAGAGTTCGTATTGGTGATCTCTGGAATGCTTTGGTCAATGAAAACTTTGTTTTCAGCTTCAAGAATTCCCTGGAGATTGCTGCACAGAGGAAACTGGAAACTGCCTTTAGTCAGTGGACCTGGAGGCTGAGGAGTCACGTCTTAGATTTACAGATGAGACTGGACAACAAAATTCGGAATGGGAACTTGCAGAATGTCACCAGAGAAGACCTTGAAAGGCTGGTGCAAGAGACAAGTGATGCCATTGAGAAAGAAGTGGAAAAGTATTTCATGGAAGAGAAAGACTGTGAGACACTGGTGCAGTGGAAATCAGGCACAGAGCTGAAGCTGAAAGAACTAAAAGAGACTCTTCTTCTTGAAATGAAAAAGAAATGTGAGAATCTTATTGAGCTACAGAAGGAGCAGAGGAAACTGAATCAGAGGAAGTTGGAATACGAAAGTGAGCTCCTGAGAAGGAGTAGGGAGTTGGCTCTGACTGTGGAAGGAAAGAGCCTCAGTGAGAGAGAACTGAGAGAGAACTTTTCCCTTGTCTGGAATAAGTGGATTGCCGAAGTCTCCTGTGCTGCTCCTCCTCTGGAGCAGGTGGATATCGATGCAGAAATTGAAGATGTCCTTCTAGAGCACTTTAAGGAGCCAGGTTTCCATAAACTGATCATGTCATTTCCCAAAGGCAGAGGATTTTCTTTTGATCCAGAGAAACATGTCATGAAGAAAAAATATTTCAATATCATTCCTGTAAACATTACCAGTTTTAATGTGAACATTTTGCAGCACATCACAGACAACATCATAGCGTGTGTGATGGCAAACATTGATAAGAAGGAAAAGGAGAAACGGGATTTCAGTCGAAATTTTATTCATGAAATACTCAATGAAGTACAGAAGGGTGTGAACTCTGTCCCCAGCAGTGCACACTGTGCTTTTAACAAAGATTTCAGCATAGATTTGTCTCTGTATCTGTGCCGAGCATCAGCAGAAAGGTTTAAAGCCATGCATGAAGCGTTCCGAAAGGCAAATGACTCAGTCGTGTACCTGAACAGCAAGAGAGAAGATTTCTTCAAATCCTTCCAGATTTCCTGCCAAGGAGCCACTTCAATTACAACTTTTGCTCTTTTCCTCTGTGAAAAGATTGCCCCAGCACTTCGCAGGGCAGTCTATGAGAGGACAGCTAAAGCCATTGCTGAGGACATGCAGGGCAAATTCCCAGATTTCCAGGGCAGCAGAGCCAATCTGGAAGTTTCCATCCTGAGATACCTGGCAGAACAAGAAAATTTTGAGTATTTCAAGCAATACCTTTATTTTCCAAAACACTTTTTTCAGAATTACATTGAGACACGAGTTAAGAGTTACTGTTTAGATGGGTGTGGGAGGCTGGGCAAGTTTTTAAATATCTCTCTTAATCTTCTCTATGAAAACATCCAGTCAGCTGTTTCTTTATCGAACCAAATTGTCAAAGACAGAAAAGACAGAAAGGACAAAGTCTCTCTGTGGCTGGATGAGTTTTGCAGGGAAGTGACTGAAGTGATCAACTTGCCCAGAAGTGATCTGAAGGTCATTGAGCACCAGGAGGTCACAGACATCGAGTTCCTGAGCAGTGCCATGGCAGAAATTCTGGATGACATGAGGAACAGGCTCAGGATGGAATTGGCTGATGCTGATATGAGCAAGTTTTCAAGGCAGCCTCACACCATCCTGGCAGAGAAGTTTTCGGGATGCTGGGAGCAATGTCCCTTTTGTGGAGCTGTCTGCACAAACACCATGCAGGAACATGATGGAGACCATCAGGTGGTCTTCCATCGCCCAGAAACTTTGAAGGGAACCATGTGGGATGGGACTGACCAGCTGGGCATTGATATTTGTTCCAGCCTTGTGTCAAGTGATTGCAGATTCAGAGTATGTGAAGGCAAATGGATCCCCTACAAGAGATACCGTGATGCAGGACATCCTTATTCCACTTGGAAAATTCTTCCTGATTCATCCATGCAGGTCTACTGGAAATGGTTTGTGTGTCATTTTAGGACAGAGCTGGAAGCTTTGTTCAAGGGGAAATTTCAGGGTAAAGGAGAAATCCCTGATGCATGGCAGAGAGTTACCAAGCAGCAAGCACTGTCTGAGCTGGACAAGCGTTAGGCCATGTCCATGGGAAGGAAGAACCACAAGAGCTTTGCAATTTAGAAGAACTTTGTACCAGGCTCTCCACAAAATGCAGTTTCAACACTGGCACTCTCAAGCCACCACATGCATGCAATGGTATCTAATTTCTCCCAAATTTGGTGAAATAAGGCGCATTACTGCCGCCAGTGCTCAGCGACTCCCTCACTTCATGATAAAACCAGAATCCTCTTGCCTTTTTACCATAAACATTACCTAAATATGTCCTAGAGCCAAACCAAACCCCCTCCTTGGGGTGACTGGCCATGTGGCCAAGCCTGAGCCCAAGGGCCAGGGGAAGAGCCAAGGCAGCACTCAAAGCACTCCTTGGATCAGCTGCTCTGAGACGAGAAGGGACAGTGCCCCAAAGGCAGTTTTCCTGCAGCAAGGAGGTGTCTTGCTCAGACAAAAGTCAGCAGGGCTTGACGGCAGCTCCCCGCTGGCTGCAAGTGGGCTGCTTGACTTATGGGCATCATCCTTCCCTCCCTCACTGCAGCCTGCTGGATCAGCTGAGGCTGTTTTCCCAGCAGGAGCTGTTGTGTCTCTGGGCTCAGAAAGGCAATGACACAACAGCCCCAGGGCTCAGGCAGTGCTTTGCTGTAATGCGGGTTCCCTCCCCTAATCCCGCCCCCCTGACCCTTCCTGACTGGCTGATGTGAGTCAGGACTGCCTCCCAGACCCACGGATAAAAGCCCAGCGGGAGCCGGGTCCAAGTCTCTTCGATTCCGGCCTCAATGGAACTCACATCCTTCCCCATCTCCCCTCCCCCCTCCACAGTTCCCCAATCCCTCCCCTTATTATCCTAGTAAATCACCATGGAAACCTGGAATGGAACAGCTGCCTCTCTCGACCTGTCACCATCTACAAAGACCCCGTCTGGACTGCCTCCCAGCTTGTGGCTGCTGAGAGCTCTCCCTGCGTGTTCAGGCTCGGGAGCAGTCCCCCCCCATGCAGCGGGGGGGTGGGGCCTGCTCGTGAGTCCACGCCACTGCAGTGCTTTCACTGCCTGTCCCGGGCTTTCACTGCCTCTCTCAGAGGTGCTCTGCACGTGTCCAGGGCAGCCACTCCTGCTCAGCTGCCCTTCCCTGCAGCCCTCGGCCCTGGCAGGAGCTGCTCCTGCCCTTGGCCTCGCTGCTGAGCAACAGCCTTTGGAATGGCCCATGTGGAGAATCCCATCTCCCAGCACCTTCCAGACCAACCCTCGGGGCAGTGCTGGTGCTGTCCAGGCAGGCTGGTGGCAGCAGAGCTGTGCTCTGGAGAAGGTGGCAGCAGCTGGCACTGCCCCAGGGAGGTGTGGGGGGTTTTGCTGTGCAGGTGCTGCAACGCCGCTTGCCATACGAGGGCCAAGGCCTCCTGGAGAGCTGGCTGGAGGGCTGCTTCAGCCTCATCCCCTGCACGCTCTGCTAATAAAGGAGTTGATTTGGACCATGCTGCTCTGTGTCTCCTTTATGTTGAGGGGAGCCACAGCTGGGGGTGACTTGAGCTCTGTGTGGTGCAGACAGGAAGGGGACAGGTGGTTGGCACTGGGGGAAGGGGTGTGACAGCAGAGGCTCTGCTCCATTCAGGGTCTCTTCTCCAGCAGCAGCATCACCATCTGCAGGGACAGCAGAGAGGGCAGGAAGTCCCAAACCACAACATCCAGGGAAACCAATGTGAGTGGCAGGTGCCAAGGGAGGCAGTGGTGGGAACCAAGCCTGGCCTGTCACATGCACAGAGGGGTGAGAAGGTTGATCCCAGTGAGGTTCTCTGCTCTGGAGCTGCTCAGCTGGGAACCTGCTGGATATAAGTGTTAGTAACAATATAACTTTTAAATACTAAGGGCTATTCAACTTTATATCAATGAATATTTTACCCATATATCTCTATGGACTTTACCTGTTTAAAGTTTGGAGCAAAGCCTGTAAAAACCATGTGTGTTTGGAATATTTTCCTTGGCACATTCTGGCCAGAAAATAATGTCTGAAGTCACTTTAAATATAGTGTAAGAGTGTTTTATAATTTTCTTCCCAATTTTTATTAACAATTTTGGCGACCACGAAGGGACGGGATGCTGTTGCTTGCTCCATAGATTCTAGGACCATGAGGGGCTCCCCCAGCATGCCTGTAGGTTTTATCCAGAGAGACCTCTTGGTCCCTAGAATCCAATGAGTTCAATGTAAGATCCCATTGGTTTTTATTTAAGGTTTTACTTTTGGGTAAAATATAAGGTTGGTGGTATAATTAGATAATGAGAAAAAAATCACTAGTGAGGAATATGTGCCTAAGTCTGAGTTTGAGTCTTGGTGCCCTGTTGCCGCGCATTTCTGACTTTGAGTCTTGTTGTGTATTGGAATTGGACTTTCCTGCTGGCTTGTTGCATATTTCTGACATGCCTGTTGCATGTTTTCGAGTTTGAGTTTCGGTGTCCAGTTGACACATGTTTTCGAGTTTGAGTCTCGATGCCTAGCTATAATGCAATTGCAGCTTGCATTGGAGTTAGAGGCATAACTATAAGTGCTCTGAATTTTTAAAGAGTTATTGTGTGCATGAGAATCACATGTGTGTTTTGTTGGTATGTAAATCCATGCAGGAACACCCGTGAGATAAAAGTAACTTCCTGAGTGTTGAAATGTGTTCTGAATGCCTGTTGAATTTTTTGTGTGTGCTCCTTCTCTGCATATTCTAATAAGTATACATTTGGGACTCCTGTGTGAGTGTAACTGGCATTTTTGAGCATAAAGCCCTCTTTTTGTGCCAAATTTTAGTGATTACAAAATTCCATATGGGTTTAAAATTATCTTCACATACTTGAGAAGGAGGAATACCTGGAATTTTGCCTTTGGGCTGTATTGTGCAAAATTGGAAAAAGTTTAAAGATGACCCTTTAACCTATAAACAGTTGATAGAATATTGTAACCACTAGTGGCCAAGTGTCATGGGTTGATGGTAAATAATGGTGTAGTCCCCTGTCGTCTGCTTTATGCCCAGAAGAAAAAAAAACCCTCTTGTAACTGGAGCCGAGGCTGCTCTGGCAAGAGTTTTTGGTTTTTTTTCTCCTCCATTCATGGACTCTTTTCAGGGGAGTAATGGGTTACACACATTCCTCTGGCTTGTTAGCTGCAGCAGCTGTGAAAAGCTATTTTCCTGGGACTGCTTCTTCTTTGTCTTCTTCCTAAACATTTTTCAATTTGCTTTCTTGTCTGAGAATCAGAAGATCCCTGGGAGAACGGTAGGTGAGAATCCTCCAGGGAGCCACTGGAGTGACTCCCCCTGGCATCCTGGTGAAGCACGGAATTGACTCCACAACTCAGATAGTTATGAAGTAGGTATGTGTTTATTGCAGCTGGGGTGCAATGGGGGGTAGCCCCTCCAAAGGCATGCACACCCTCAGCAGCACTTCACTAAGTTTATATTAGGTTACAGATTACATATGCATTAAGTTAGACAAAGCCCCTATACATATTCATTATCTATCCCCACTTTGTATTATAATGAGTTCAAAGTTCATTTAAATATGCCCGCGCAAGCGCAGTGTCTCAGATTAATTGTGGGCGAGGGTCCTGATGATTAATTATGACAGGATCCATCCTCTTCATCACGATGGACTGTTCACCCTGTTCCCTTGCGTATGCTCCCTTGGTTCTTGGTCCAAGTCCAAGCCTGAGAACCAACTCGTACCAGTCCTGGGGTCCAAGGGTGGGATGGTCGGTTACACTTGGTGGTTTCTCTCAATTATTTGGCTCTCCTCTCTCCATCCTCCCCGATACCAGGTATTTATTATTTTTTTATTATATATATAAATAAATATATAACTTATTATTCATTAAGTGAATAATAAATGGATTGCAGCTGGCATATCTTAGTAAATTGTTATCCAATCTCTGGCTCTCTAAATCAGTTCAAAAATATTATTATTACTATTATCCAGCTTCTAGCTCTTTTACATTAGTAATTTCTATTTTACCCTAAATCACTGGGCTCCCCCAGCGGGGGAAGCTATACCAAAGGAAAAAAGACACCAAAATCTATCAGCTGTTTACTCAGGTTTAATAAGTCCTTTTCCCGTTTCCTGTGCCTTGTGGGCATTTTGTTATGTTTTGTTAAATAAACAGGTTTTTTCACTTTCCTCCGAGAAATTCTTTTAGTGGTTGGGGCAGGAAGTGCCTAAACCCTTTTCCTTTGGTGGGGGGTGTTCATTCAGAGTGCTATCTCCTAAACTTGTCTCTAACCCAAGACACGGAGTTATCCATTAGATAATAAGGAGAAATGGCCATGTAATGTGTGTTTGGATTCTGATACAATCTTGCAGCTAATGCTATACTGTTGAAAAAAAGAGAAGTGGAATTGTCCCTGAAACTATGGTGTCCTAGGTTGCAATATTGATGTAGTTAAGTATTCTATTACCACCAGCTGTGGGCCATTAGCTGCTATCACCCACTCCGGATGACAGGCAATGGGCCATCCGTTAGCTATTATCACTTGCTAATGACCCACCTCGCATGACAGGCAATGGGCCATCAGGGACCCACCGTGTGACTCATGGACTTATCCCATTGTGGGATGCTCTGCCTAGGAGGGAGGAACCAGGTGTTCCCACCTGGATATAACCTGGCCCTGGAACTGCCTGAGCTAGCCCTGTCTACTGGGTTCCCAGAGGACCAGAGCTACTACTGGATCTTCAGCTGGAGACTAGACCTTCACAGGATCACCGCTTCAACTGGACTACTTCAGTTGGACTGCTACTACCACCCTAACAGGGTGTTAGGTTGTATCTGACTTTGTCAGTGCTTTTTCCTTGTATTATTTCACTTATTTTTAATTTCAATCTTGACTTGTGATCTCCCACTGGTTTGTTTTCAAACCAAGACATATGGGAAAACCAAAAACCCTCCAACAACATTTTTGGTGTTAGAGAGTCAAGGCATTACTTTATTTTCTGGCCAGGATGTTGTTCTGACTAGGATGTGCCACAGAAATCAACTCATCCACACATAGCCCAGGTGTGCAGAGAGAATAATTCCATGACACATGAGCTTTATTAGATTTCCCCCCAAACTTTATGCAGTCCAAAATCTATATAGGTTCATTGGTTCAATGTTCATTGGTTCCAAGTGATGTAGTTCTCAGCATTTGGTTTCTTCTTTGTTACAGATTTCTTTGCCGCTTCTGCTAATTAAGTCCTCATTCTTACCTCTCTTTTCCCAGACCAGGTATCTCAGACCATGGCAGGATGTTGTTTGGAGTCGATGGTCTGTTAATGATGGTTGATGGCTGTTATCTCTTTTGTATCTTCTGTGCTACTCCCAGTCTGTTGAGATGTTAAACTCATCAGGCCTTACCTAGAGGAACAATGCCTTGGGAAGAAACTTTAGTTGCCTTCCTCTAGGGCAAAGGTGAACAAACCTAAATAAAGTTATATAAAAAAATTTAAAGTGGTATGTTTTCTAACAGAATGAAATACCTGACATAGATTTATTCTGTGAATTGAAAAATAATCTGGATTTACAAAAGAAATGTGGTTTGTTACCAAGAGAGCCAAAGCAGTGGATGTAATGGCTTTAAAGAAAGATACTACAAGTAAATCTCTGGAATATGGTTGTGTAGAATGTTGCAGTGGGAAGAGGTGTCTGAGGCATGATCCTGTGGAAGAAGAGGTTGAATTTTTAGTATCTCCTGGAAGAAGGGAAAGGGGGGCCGTCGCTGTTGAGCAGCTAGCAGAGTAAGGAAGTCAGTTCTCAGTGGCAAGAAGGAAAAGGCCTTTATTGTTTTGATTTCATCATATATATAGAGTTTTCAAAAGTCACCCAGATTGGTCAGTCAAAAACCTCCCCCTAGGCCTGATTGGCCAGGTCTGCACCGTCCAAGTCTTGGGACACTGTTTTTAATAACATCCAAACCTTATCTTTATTTATAAAACACAAAAGGATTTCTCATGGGAAAGACCTGTGGTAGCCACAGGGGGCAGCTGCTGGGGAGCTTCCTGCAGCACGGGATGAAGAGGGAACAAATGGGCATGTTGAAGGTGAAGGGACGTTGAGTCTGGTGGCAGGTAGAACCTGAAATGGAGTAAAAGACAGGAACAGGGGAAGGGGGGTAATTCAAGCCCCAATTCAGCAAGCCGCCAAGATGGAAGGACCAGTTACTGTTAAGGTGCTGTTTTCAGTAGCAGATTTAAGATCTGTCCTGGATTAATGATAAAACTTTCTCTCCTCTGAGAGCGAAGGGCCCTGACACCCCCTCCCCCACCCACAACAGAACCTCTTAGATGTGTGATAAATACATGTCATAATGTTGGTTTTTCGCAAATATTACAATGGATACTATGTGTATTGTTTTAATTCTTTTCTTATAGAGGTAGCCTGGTTGTGAAAAATTGCTGTGTAATGATGACTAAGGTCTTTCTTTCTAGTACTAGCTGAGTTTAATAGTAGTAAAAGGGCTGTTATAGTTTTATTAGAATGCTTGAACTGTCTGCTTGAACTGGATAACATCCCTCGAATGGACACTGCCTCTGACATTCCAACTATCAGCACCTGTTGCCTGCAAGAACCACAATCTGGGAGTGATAACAGGATCAATGACAGACGACTGCGCATGCTCCCAGGAGACGGATCAGTTCCCAGAACATGCAAAATAGTTTGGAGAAAAATATGAATATGTATAACTGTTTATGAATATGCATTAGGCTGAAGAGTATGTAAAGGGTGTCTCTGTCCATACCAGGGGTCCTTTTTTCGGCTGAATGCCAGAGCGCCCAGCGCTGACCTTTTGCTTTTATCTGTCCCCTATTGTCTTTTATTAAACCTTTTTAATCCTAACAGGAGAGTGAACCTTGTTTATCACAGATGGAAGTGAAGAAAAAACTATTTATTTAACAAAACCACGCAGAGTGCCCTGCAAGGCACAGGGGAAGGGGAAACCAAGGTGAAAAGGAGTTATTCAACCTGATTAAAAAGTCCTTTCCCTCAGACGCAGCCCCTCTCCTCATCGCCCCCCCCCTCCCCCGGGGCCGGCTGGAGCTCCCTGAGAGCTCTGCTGTCCTCTGGCTCTCTAGGGTCTCCAGGTGACAAAGCAGATTGAAGAAAAGGGGTCCAAACGGAGGAAAAAAAAAAAAAAAGAAAAGAAGGAACAAAAGAATTGGAACAGAGCTCACTGCTCACTCTGACCGCCATCCAGAGCACAGTCTCTGCCGAGCGAAGAATCCTCCCCCGAAGCAAGGCTTGGGAAAAAGTCTTTCAAAACAACCCGCGTTTCTCTCTGCAGCTAAATGTAGTTAAAACGACAGGACCACATTTTTTCCTTGAGCATATAAGCCAACGGTAGGGGAATAAAGGATTATCATAACATCACTCCATGACAAGATCCTAGAAAGAGCTCACAGGATCATACAGGGAAGATCCTGAGAAAGTGGCTAAGATTTTTGAAACTATTATTAGAATGCAGGATCCAGACTGGTTAGACATTCAAGTAGTATTGGATTCTCTGCTAACCCAGGGGGAGAGAGTTATGGTGTTGGCAAAAGCAAGGGAAGAGGCTGAGAGACTCCAAGCTCAGAGTGCTGAGCTGGGAGCCATGGACCAGCATTTCCCTCTAGCAGATCCGTGGTGGGACCCAAATAACCCAGGGCACAGGGAACTATTGATTTGGTATCAGAGGTTGGTTGTGTTTGGGGTAAAGCACGCCATCCCAAAAGCTATAAATATATCTAGGCTATATCAAGTAATTCCAGGAAGGGATGAAACCCCTTCTGATTTTTATCAGCGACTCTTGGATGTGGCCAGGAAATATACTAATCTGGACCCTGAGAGAGAGGAGGATGCATTACTGTTAACAACATTATTTGTGGGGCAATCTGCTCCAGACAGAAGAGGAAAACTTCAAAAACTGGAAAGGGAGGATTCTAGAAATATGAACAAATTTCTGGATATAACCAGGAAAGTTCATAGCAACAGAGAGGACAATGGGGATATAAAACTCATAGCAGCTATGAGAGGCCAGAGAGAATAAAAAGGAGACATTACAGACTATCATCATGAAGCCTCAGGGGGAGGCAGTCATCCTGAAACCTCAGGGAGGGGTGGTTATTATGGAAACCCAAGGAGGGGTGGTTCCTGAGGAGCTCCAAGGAGAAGCAGTTACTGTGAAATTCCAGGGAGGGGAAGTCCTCACAGCCAGTACCTGGGTAAAAAGCAATGCACAAGCTGTAAACAAGAATGCCACTGGCAACAGGACTCTCCACAAAGAAATGAGCATACCCTTAATGAAACTGTAAAACCTTTAGAATTAGATGAAGCACGAAGGGGACCAGGGAAGTCATCCCCAGCTGACCTACTGGTTACCCTGATGTTGGGGAACGAACAAGTTGATTTTCTGGTGGTTATGGATGCAACTTACTCTGTTCTAAACACTTGCAAGGGGACTCTTAGCCAAAACACTGTAATTGTCACAGGTGCCACCGGGAAAAGCAAAAACTTGTCATTCTTTCAACCTCTAAAATTCAAAATAGGTAAAACATGGCTAACTCATCAATTTTTATATATGCCTTAATGCCAAATGCCTTTGCTTGGAAGAGATATTTTAAGTAGGTTGGATGCAAAAATAATTAAAAATGGACGCATGCAAGTGTGTATTCCTGAAAGTAAAGCCCTGGAAGCCCAGGTTTTTATGTTGTTACAGGAACCAGACACATCAGAAATAATCCCAGAGGAAGTAAAAAAGGCTATCACTCTATTGGTGTGTGTCCTGGATTAAAGACAAATTTCTCTAGGTGGAGAGCGCTCTGAACAAATGCCTCCCCCCACTCACAACAGAATTTCTTCAATGAACTGAAAAAAACCCCTATTTATTTAACAGAACACTCAGAGTGCCCTGCAAAGCATAGGGAAAGGGAAGAACAGGAGAAAAGGAGTTATTAAACCTGAGTAAACATGTTGCTGGTGAACTTTAGTGTCCTTTTCTCAGACGTAGTTTCCCCTCTCTGGGGGCCCCCAGGTGCTGGGCGGAGTTGCTCCAGTAGCTCCCTGGAGGATCCTCATCTGCTGTCCTCCGGGGCTCCTTGGGTTTTCCAGGTGAGAAAGCAAATCAGAGAAAAGGGTCCAAAAAGGAAGATGATGAAGAGGCAACACCAGGGAGAAACTTGCAGCATCGACAGCAGTTGCAGCAGCCAGTCCCAGGAGTGTCTTTTCCTCCACCTCGCTTCCCCCGCAGAGAGGCTTGGGGAAGAGTTTTAAACAACCCGCTCTCCTCCCATTGGCTGAATGCAGTTAAAGCTGCAGGACCACATTTTCTGAGCATACGAACAACGATAGGGGAATACACAGGATTACCATCACTCCAGGACAGTGTGGGCCACCATAATTCCAGGGAAATCAAAAGCAGGAGAACCAGTAAGAAAACAGTTGAAACCTGACACAAAACCGGTAAGACAGAAACAATATCATTTAAAGTTAGAAATTAGAAAAGGATTAGAAAAACTAATTGCAAAATTTTTACATCATGGACAATTAAGAGAATGTGAGTCAGTATATAACAATCCTTTCCCACCTGTAAAAAAGTCACATACTAATGAATACAGATTAGTACAAGATCTCAGAGTTGTTAACAAAATAATGCAAGACATTCACCTGGTGGTAACAAACCCCTGTACACTTTTAACCACAATTAAAGAGTCTGATGAATGGTTCACTGTTTTAGATCTTAAAGATGCTTTCTTCTGCATACTTCTCTACAATGAAAGTCAACCCCTGTTTGCTTTTGAGTGGGAGAACACCTCAATGGGTCGCAAGACCCAATTAACCTGGACTGTCCTTCCACAAGTCTTCAAAAATAGTCCCACTTTGTTTGGTAACCAACTGGCAAAAGAATTGGAAGTGTGGAAAATAAAAAATGAAGGAATCACTTTGCTACAATATTTTGATGGTATCCTGATTGCTACAAGGACTAAAGCAGACTGTGTTGAAATGACTGTAAGTTTCTGGGACAAGCTAGTTACAGGGTATCAAGGAAGAATGCGGCAGCGCAGTCTCGCAACTCTCAGGCGACCACCCTGCACCATATAAAGAGGGGGTCGCCCAGGGCCAAAACACTCCAGGTGGGCACGTGGCTGCAGCAAGCGGTGGAGCTGCTGGGGACGTGAGCTGCTGTGGAGGCGTGACAATAAAAGAAGTGCAGAATGGTGGTCTGAGATTTCCAGGGAATTTATTAAGGTCCAAAGGTGAGGGTCCGGGGATGTTGAAGAGGGACAGAGAGGCAAGGGAGGGTGAAGGGGCTGGAAATCCAAGATGGCGAACCCCGAGCGAGGTTCTTACAGAGGGTTAAGAGGAGAGGGAAGAGGGGTGTAGTTAGCTCCGAAGAGCCAGTCAGGGAAAGCCAAAGGGGAGGAGCTAAGGAGGGGAGAGGGGTACACCAATAAGCTTACAGTATGGGAAGGTACAGGCTCCTGCTAGGGAGAAATTTCTGGAACATAAACCATATACAGAAATCCTATTAGCACACTGCAATAGAAGAAGGCCCAAGTTGCCAAAGAACATGTAACCTATCTGGGATTCACCATTTGCTGGGATAAGTGAAGTCTTGGGACCGAGAGAAAGGAAGCAATCTGTAAGACTCCGGAGCCAAGTTCTGTACGTGAGTTAAGAACTTTCCTAGGAATGGTGGGTTGGTGTGGCTTATGGATTTCTAATGATGGACTTCTGGTAAGATCCTTTTCTAATGCCCTGAAAAATCCAGAAGAAATATTAAAATGGACTCCAGAATGCCAGATGGCTTTCAGAGACTCAAAAAGAGCCCTAATGTCTGTGCTTGCATTAGGATTGCCTGACCTGACCAAATCCTTTGAACTGTTTGTGCATGTGTCTTGGTTTGAAAGACAGGTGTCTTCTAAGAGAGGTGGAACCCTCCCTTAGAACAGAGAATGTGATCTCCCTTCCCTCCAAATTATTTTAATTTTGAAATCAAGGGCTTTCAGGCAGATGTATGGGAAAAGGAATAACAGTTCTTTACTAGTATCTACAGCAGAGTAAACAAGCAATAGCAAGAATAACAACAAATAGAACCAGAAAACCAATAGCAGATGTCTTTTTGAGCTGCCGAGCACTTTCCCGTTTGGTGCAATTACCGTTGCAAGCAGCAGGGGTGCTGTTGAGCTCCTGGCTGGGCAGGGCAGGTGCCATGACTGCCGAGCGGCTGCAGGTGGCGCTGTGGCGCAGGGTCAGGTCAGCCTCACACAGCTGGTAATGGGGGAGGGCTGAGAAGCAGCGAGGCAGCTCAGAGTCGTGAGTGGGGCGGCAGGGGCTGGCTCTCTCTCCCGGGCTAGACAGCAAGGTAGCACGCACTCTGCAGTTACAGCAGATGTCGTGGTCTCATGTGGCGAAAACAGGGCGGGCAGCAGGGACAGCTGGACTCCCCCGCAGCTGCAGCAAAAGGCAGCCGGGAAGGGTGGGCGTTCCCAGCGGGGAAAAGGGGTTGGATCCCACACTTTTCCACGGCCAAAAGCTCACCCAGCCAGAAGGAGAGGGCAGAGCACAGTTGGATCTGCAGCGGTTGCAGCCAGAAGCAAAAGCAGTTGCTTTCCTCCTGGTGTCTGACGGACGAGTGCTGGTCCCAAGGGCCAGCGTGCCTCTTCCCCTTGCCCCTCCTCGCCACAGGCTTTGGTCTCTTACAAAAGAATTGATGGCTCTAATCACCCAGATACTTGTTGCCTAGTAACAGGGATGGAGAAAAAATTCCAATGCCCCCAACCTCCGACAGCATGAATGTTTGCACCTTGCTTTAGGAATGTTGGTTCAGAGGTTGGGCACATGTAAAAGAGCTGTGGGATATTTTTCCAAACAGCTGGACAACATAAGGTGGGTGGCCCAGCTGCCTTTGAACTGTGGCAGCAACAGTCCTTCTGATACAAGAAGTCCAGAAGCTAACTATGGGCCAGAAAATGACTGTCTATATTCCACACATGGTTTTCTCTGTCTTGGAAAAAAAGGGGGGCCACTGGTTATCCCCAAGTCGAATGCTTAAGTATCAAGTTGTCCTATTGGAACAACATGACGTGGAATTAAAAACTACAACTGCCTTGAACACGGCTATGTTTCTTGAAGGTGTACCAGAGTTCCAAGGAGCCATACAACATGACTGTCTTCTAACTATTGAACAAGTTTATTCCAGCAGAGAAGATTTAAAGGACAGTCCAGTGGAAAGTCTGGACAGGGAACTCTTCACAGATGGTAGTAGCTTTGTGTGGGAAGGAAAGTGAAGATCTGGGCATGCTGTTGTAACCCAAACTGAGGTAATTGAAGCCAACACGTTACCTATTAATGCTTCCACACAAAAAGCTGAGCTCATTGTTCTACAGTGAGCTTTAGAATTATCTAAAGGTAAGAAGGTCAACATATGGACTGATTCTAAATAGATATTTGGAGTGCTACATGCTCATGGAGCTATCTGGAAAGAACGAGGGCTCCTCTCAACACAAGGATCTCCTATCAAATATGGAGATACCGTTAAACAGCTTCTAGATAGCATTTGGTTAACAATCTAAGTGGCTGTTATACACTGTAAAGCTCATCAATTTGGAAATTCACCAACTAATGTTGGAAAGAGATTGGCATATAAAACTGCTAAGATGTGGCAGAGAAAAGCGTCCTTACAGCCATTCCATCAAAATGCATGAACCTTCCATAAGTAACCCTGGAATACAAACCCATTATAAAGTGTTAGCTGCAGAGTTAAAAGCTCCCCTAAATTGTCAAGGATGGTGGGACACATCACAGAGACAAGTGATAGTACCTCAAGCAGTATTGAGACAAATAGCTGAAGATAAACATAGAGAAACACATTGGGAGTCAGAAGTTATTATAGATAGCTTAAAGCCACAAGTAGTTAGTGTAAGAATGACTGGAATAACTAAAAGTATAGTTGGGAAGTGTAAAATATGTTTGCAGAACAATCCTCAGTCTTACAAAATACCTTCTCATGGGACTACAAAAAGAGGAAATTGTCCTGGTGACTACTGGCAAATTGATTTCCCTGAATTACCTCAGCAAGAGGGATATCTATACTTGTTAGTTTTGGTTGATACATTTTCTGGATGGCCTGGATCTTTGCCCTGTTGCACCAACAAATCAAGGGAAGTTACTAAAATATTACTGAAAGAAATAATACCTCAATTTGGAATTCCATTAGGAATGTCCTCAGATAGGGGACTCCATTTCATAGCAGATATTGTGCAAAAGTAGTCCAAAATGTTAGGAATCAAGGGATTTACATACTCCTTGGAGACCACAATCCAGTGGAATGGTCAAAAGAATGAACCAAAGTCTAAAATGGCAAATGAGTAAAATCTGTTGTCGGGGGTTGAGTACCTTTGGAATTTCTTCCCATTCCTGTTACTAAGCAACAAATAGTTGGGTGTTTTAGAGCCATCAAGTCTTTTGTAAAAGACAAAAGGTGTGCTTGGGAGGGCACGGTAAGGGAAGAGCCAGCCCTGGGAACGCTCTCTCGTGGTTCGGACGCTGAGAGGAGAGGCTGCTCTTTTTCTGCTCTTCGCCGGGGACTAGAGCAAATCCAACTGTGCCCTGTTTTTTCTCTTCTCCTGGCTGGGTGAGCTTTGATTCAACCTTTCTCCCCACGGGGAAGGGCACGTTTTCCCCCCCCGGGCTGCGTTCCCTCGCGGCTGCTGCCGGGAGAGTCCCGCGGCCTCTGCTGCCTGTCCCCGCCCTCTGCCGCACGAGACTGCGGCGTCTGCCGTGACTGCAGAAATCCTCGCTGCCTCGCTGGCCGGGGAGAGAGAGCCGGCGCCCACCCCTGCTGCCCTGCTTTCTCGCTGCTCCGAGCTGTTTTCGCTGCCCTGCGTGTTTCTCAGCCTGTCCGCCATTGCAGCTGCCGGACGCCTACCTGACCCTGTGCCGCAGCACCACCTGCAGTCGCTCAGGAGTCATCGCACCTGCCCTGCCCGGCCGGGAGCTCATCAGCGCCCCTGCTGCTTGCAACTGTGATTACACCACACGGGAAAGTGCTCAGCAGCTCACAAGTTATCTGCTATTGGTTTTCTGGTTCTAGTTGTGGTTGCTATTATTGTTATTGTTTGTTTATAGATACTAGTAAAGAACTGATATTCCTTTTTTCCCATACCTTTGCCTGAAAGCCCTTGATTTACAAAATTAAATAATTCGGAGGGAGGGAAAAAAATCACATTCTCTGTTCTAAGGGAGGGTTCAACCTCTCTTGGCAGACACCTGTCTTTCAAACCAAGACATCTGTGAAGAAACCTCACTTAAGTGGCGGCAGGCCCTTCCTCTGGCCTTACGTAGAATTAGAATTCAGCCAAGCTCCAAGGAAGAGGTAAGCCCATATGAGATCCTGTATGGAAGACCCTACCAAACTGTAACTATTCCTGGAGAAAACCATGTAATGGGTGATCATAATTTAAAAGAGTATGTAATTTCCTTAGGAAAAATGGCTTTTATCACTGCATAAATTTGTTGTTCTAGCCTCACCAATAACACTGGATTTTCAAGTTCACCCACATCAGCCAAGAGACTATGTCTGGTGGTGGAGTGAAGGACACCTCCAGCCCAAGTAGAAAGGACCATTTAAAGTTCTGTTGACTACTCATACAGCAGAAAAAAGGACTGGTGGAGACTCCTGGATCCATTACTCATGAATCAAGCCAGCCCTAGACCCAGAAGAACCACTCTGGGCAGTACAAATCCATTGCAAATAAAGCTGCAACAGAGTCAGAGACACTAAGATGGGAAATACTGAACGGTTTCTTTTACATTTGCAGAATATTTCAGTATGATTATTTTTGTTTGGAATAGTCAACCATCCTAGCAAGGCCTTGAGACTGGCAAACCTAGGTTCAAATCCCAGATGGGTAAGTGGGCAAAAAGAAGGAGACACATATTGAACAAATATTACCTGACGCCTGGAAAAGAAACTCACACCTAAAACTCATGCACTGCTAACAAACAGCAGTTGGATTTGTTTTCAGTTTCCCACTCATTCAGATGAAGGTATACAAATGATGGGACTTCCAACATTGAACGCATTCTCCGATAGTTTTCCTCCAGCTGATAAGGCACCTTTCCAAAGAAAAGGCAATATGCAGCAACATAGATACACAAATCTTATCAGTAAAAGTAATAGCTATAAATGCTCCCTGTGTTCAGAGATGTCCAGAAAAACCAGACAACCCCACTGCAACAAACAAACACACTGAATTGTATACCAGGAATGGTATACAGGAATAATGGTGGCAAATTATGCCAAATGTAATTTGTATTTAGATGTAACAAATAAAAGTATCCTAAATACACACTGGTGGCCTATTCCAGATAACATGAGATATTACTGGCTCTGTGGACATTTAGCTAGAAAAGCTCTGCCACTTAAATGGCAAGGAATATGCACTATTGGAACAGTAGTACCAGAAATAAATATCATTAATAAGTCAGAATTCCCCAAAGGACTTCTGCGATCCTTTATCACATGACATAAACAAGATCTCAATCCATTAGTTGTGAAGTTGTCCTAGGTTGCAATATAGATGTAGTTAAGTATTCTATTACCACCAGCTGTGGGCCGTTAGCTGCTATCAGCTGCTAATGACCCACTCCGGATGACAGGCAATGGGCCATCCGTTAGCTATTATCAGCTGCTAATGACCCACCCCGGATGACAGGCAATGGGCCATCAGGGACCCACCGTGTGACTCATGGACTTATCCCATTGTGGGATGCTCTGCCCAGGAGGGAGGAACCAGGTGTTCCCACCTGGATATAACCTGGCCTTGGAACTGCCTGAGCTAGCCCTGTCTACTGGGTTCTCAGAGGACAAGAGCTACCACTGGATCTTCAGCTGGAGACTAGACCTTCACAGGATCACCGCTTCAACTGGACTACTTCAGTTGGACTGCTACCACCACCCTAACAGGGTGTTAGGTTGTATCTGACTTTGTCAGTGCTTTTCCTTGTATTATTTCACTTATTTTTAATTTCAATCTTGACTTGTGATCTCCCACTGGTTTGTTTTCAAACCAAGACAGAAGTCCTCTGGGTTTGACAAATTTATGAGAGGATTCGTACCATGGTTAGAGGTACCTACATTGGAAAAACCTGTTGTAAACATCTCAGGAGTTATTGAACAAATAGAAAACCGAACCAGTGATGCAATTGGTGTTTTACAACAGGAAGTCATCAGCCTTTCTAATATAGTCAAAGAAAATCTGATGGCTCTGGATCTGATTCTGGCTTCCAAAGGTGGGGCATGCACAGTCATTAACACCAGCTGCTGTGTGTATATAGATCAGACCCAGAGAATACAAACTGGTCTGGAAGAAATAAGAAAGAATTTTGAAATCTTTCAAGAAATATAGAAGAAGCAAGGGGTAGATTATAAAAGAACCAAGGGGTAGATATATTCGACTGGATTACAACATGGATTCAAAATCTGAATACAATCATAAGAAAGCTAGTTGGCATTATTATCATAGTTCTGACCGTAATGATTAGTTTATGGGTCTTAATCCAAATTTGCAAGTTAGGATTGAAAGGGAGTGTCCTTACAAGCAAACTGCAGGTAGATAAAGTCAGATTCTGAGAGATCAAAGAAACAATGGGAAGGAATTAGATAGGAATTCCACTAATTGACTTATCCAAGACTGTGCTAAACCCCTGAATTGAGCTAAAAGAAAAGAGACCAAAGGAAAAGAAGAAGGGAGGGGTTGCACGTTAGAAGGGGGTCTGTATTACGCAATTGGGGAAGTCTGTACCTCTCGAGCACCTCAGCCAATAGAGAAAGAGAGGGGGAAATGCAGCCAGGAAATTAGGATAAAAAGAGGCTGCATCCTCTATTAATTTGAGAGACCCCATGGAAAATGCCCGTGATCTCTCCCTTTATTCATGAATAAAGTTACAGGACTCCTCTGTCTCCTTTTTGGGTATAAACCTCTGGTATTTGTGGATTAATTTTCCAGACAAACTGGGGACCCGTCCGGGATCCTTCCACCATCTGTGGGCAGTGGGCAGTGAGAGAAGCTGAAGGCGCATCTCACCCAGTTTCAGTGATCAGTTCTTTTTGGTGGTGGCTGGCACTAGATTGATTGGGTTCCTGAGACTGTCTAGGAGACAGATGAGTGGCAGACCAGGGGGATCCATGAAGAGTCCACAGAGAAGAACTACTGAAAATCTGACTGGTGAGTACCAATGGGATCTTTGGGGAGTAAACCTGAGAGGGCACCCATGGAGGACAGCCCAGGAAAACCTGAGAGGGCACTGATGGAGGGTAGCACAGGTAAAGCTGGGAAGGGGTTCCAGCGAAAGGGATAACGATCCCAAAATATAAGGACATGGATTCCCAAAGGGGAGCAGTAAAGGAAAGTCGAGAAGGGTCTCAACAATCATGCCCAGGGTGGGGCAACAAGGGGAGTTGAGAAGGGGTCTCGACAACACATGCCCAGGGTGAAGCAACAAGGGGAGTGCAGAGAAATATAGTGAAGGCAAGGAGTGGCAGGACCGGGACCATGGCCTGCAGTCTTGTGGGGAAGTGCAGGGCTGAGCTGGGGCTCTGGGACAGCTGCAGGCTGGTCCATGATTTCTGGTGATTTCTTGAAGGCAGTGTTTTCTTTCTGTGGGGTTTAACATTCTCAAATGTTAGACAAACAAATATACATGTCTGAAGCTACTATTTTTATCTCTCCCGCCAACCAGGTTACAGGGGGATTCCTAGAACTCATTCAAATCTCCTCAGCATATTATTTTCAGGGTCCTGATTTCAGACTAAAACTTTTTCAATTTTACCAAAACTTTCTGTGATTATCTAATCCAAAATCTTTCTTTTACTCACCTTTTTTTTCTGCATGATAACACATCTCTTAGCATTACTGTGTGTGCTGCCCTTGGTATTTTTATGCTTTTACTCTGAGGAGATAGGAAGGGGCACAGAAATTAGTCTCTCATCACCACCTGAGAGGGGCTTGAATTGCTCCCCTTCTCCTCATTCTTTTTCTCTCCTCCTCAGCATATTCTCCCTGCCACTGGACTAAATTCTTCTACACTTTGTGGGAAAGAGGTTTTGCAAGGAAAAGCTGTCAGCCACCATAACCTGTTTGTGAAACAGCAGCTGGGGGGTTAAAGGGCCCTGATGCAGCCCCCCCTTCCCCCTTTATTATACACTGCCAAAAATTGACTTCTAGAGAGTGTCCCCAGGATTAATGAAGTGAGCCAGAGAATCCTGGAATGGTCTGGGTGGGAAAAGGCCTTAAAGCCTGATTTAGGGTAAAATAGAAATTATTATTTTAACAGAACTAGAAGCTGGATAATAATAATAATAATAATAATAAAAATAAAAATAATAATAATAATAATAATAACTTTTGAACTGATTTAGAAGGCCAGAGGTTGGATAATGATTTACTAAGATTTGCTTGCTGAAAACAATTTATTATTCGCTTAATGATTTTGTGTCTACCTAGTATTGGGGAGGATAGAAAGAAGACAGCCAAATAATTGAGAAAAACCACTGAGTGTGACCAAGCATCCCGCCCTTGGACCCCAGGACCGGTACAAGTTGGTTCTCAGGCTTGGACTTGGACCAAGAACCAAGGGAGCATACGCAAGGGAACAGGGTGAACAGTTCATCATGAGGAAGACTATCGATCATGCTGGCATCAATCATTTGGGACCCCTGCCCACAATTAATCTGAGACACTGTGCTTGCGCAAGCATATTTAAATGAACTTTGAACTCATTGTAATATGAAACAGGGATAGGTAATGAATATGTATAAGGGCTTTGTTTAACTTTATGCATATGTAATCTGTAACCTAATACAAACCTAGTGAAGAGCTGCTGACAGTGTGCATGCCTTTGGAGGGGCTACCCCCCTTGCACCCCAGCTGGAATAAACACATACTTCATAACTGTCTGAGTTGTGGAGTCAATTCCGTGCCTCAAGCCGAACCCATTCCACTGCCTACCATGGACAGGAACACCTTCCACTATACCAGATTGCTCCAAGCCCTATCCAGCCTGGTCTTGGATACTTCCAGAAATGGAACAGCCACAGCTTCTCTGGGAATTCCATCCCAGCCCCTACCCACCCTCACAGGGAAGGATTTCTTCCCAATATCCCATCTATCCCTGCCCTCTGGCAGTGGGAAGCCATTCCCCTTGTCGTGTCCTCTCAGGCCCCTGTCCAAAGTCCCTCTCCAGTTTATTTTACCTCTACATACATCCAGCTATCACTGTTTACAATATTATTATCAGCAATCAGTTGTATCCCAGTACTCATGTGATACTAATTAATTACAGCAGTAGTCAAATAATTGTAGCAGCAATTATAAATATTTAAATTAATAGCAGCAGTCAATAGCAATAATAATAACTACATTAATATTACACTGATTCTAGCAGCAGTCAATAGCAATCAAAATGAATGCCAGCAGTCATCAACAGCAGCAACCAAATACACATTGTATTATGGATCACTACAATTTTATCATTGCTGAATCAAACTTATACATGATATAACACTAAGGAAACTTATGAAAGATGACTTTATACAGAAATATATCTATAATAGTGATGCTGTGCTCCCTCTGCTGCTTTCCCTGATGGAGCACCAGCCCTGGTAATGGTTGAGTGCCTCACCTGCCCTCCAGGTACCAGCACAGCAGTTCAGGGTCACAGGTCTGTGCAATAGCTGAGAGTTCAGTGTGGGACAACTCAAACCAAGTCTGGTGCAGAAATGAGGCTCTATCTCAAATCATCTGACTCCAAAACTGTGGTTCCACATTCACACTCTGTTGCAATGAAAAGCGTGACTTCCTGTAATTGCCCCTCTGCCTCTAGAAAGGGGAAGCCGCACCCAGGTAAGAGCCAGGGCAGTATAAAGAGGGGCTGTGCTGAGCTTCTTACAGCCTGGGAGCTGCGGGTCATGGAGGGAGACGGTAGGAGCTTGGGATGAGCTGTGGGGCTGGGAGCAGCAGGGAGAGGGATCTTGTTGGGCTCCTGCTTCCTGTTCCAGGTGTTTTGCCATGGCTGGGGAGATGGCAGGGCAGAAGAAGAGGGGTGTGAGGGCAGCGGGCGTGTGGTGTCTGCTCTGAGCATGAGCTGCAGGAAGCCACCTTTGCTGGCAGCCGCTTTGGGGGAGCTCAGGGGAGCTGTGTGTGCTGTGGGGGCTGAGCTGGGAGGGAGGGTCGGGGGCAGAGGGGTGGGAGTGGGAGCGGCAGGGAAAGGAGGAGGGATGCGAGGAGATGGAGGGGCAGAGTGAAATCTGCAGAGGTGCAAAGCCTGGCACGAGAGCTGCTAGAGGGGCTGGCTGGGATGGAGGGAGCTGCTCTGCCCAAGTGCTACATGTGGGTGGCGGCTGGTGACAGTGAAAAGGGAGGGGTCCAGGAGGAGCCCCAGAGGTGCCACTAAATCAGAGGGAGAGCAGTGCTGCTGCCCGAGCGTGGTGGCACCGGCATTGGCCACATGGATCACACCTGTGGCCCCAGAGAGCTCAGACTCCTGCCTGTGCCATGGCCCAGGGCATTCAAGGAATATCTAGACACCAATGAAAGCCCCAGAACTGGAGAGGGGATTTGACTCAGGCACATTCCTTGGCTCCAAGCAAGATTCCATGAAATTCATTCAAATTTCCTGGCCCCTTGCCGGGCTCCAAGCACGGCCCAGAGAGCAATGGGAACAGTGAGACAGTGAAGAGAGGTGACACCCACAGGACACCAAGAGCAGCTCAGAGACACAGTGAGGGGCTGGAAGCCAAGGCCTTCGCTCCTGAGAACACTGGGAAATGTTCCTGTGCTATGGATGTGCACATATGTGTATGCACAGGATGTGCATGTGTGTGTCTGTGTGTGCTTTCACATGTGCATGTGTGTGTGTGTATGTGCGCAGGGGGGAGGGTGTGCCCTGCCCCACTGCTGGCTCTGTGCTGGGTCCTCAGACTGCTCCAACATTTGGGAACACCCCATTCCTGCTGTTCCTCCTCTCATCCCTCCCACCCAAACCCAAGGTGCTCCCCTCCTGCCCTGTGGCTTCCTGCTCCAGGGGATTCCACGGCCTTGTGCTGCTGCTGAGGGAGGAGGAACTCCTACACACCCCCAGAGCATCAGCCTCACTCTTCTCCACCAAAAGCAGAGAGACATTTTGGGAGCAGCCTGGCCATGTGTCGTGGCACTCAGATCCTGGGTGCTGGCACCATCTGCGCCCTCTTTCCACATTGGAAAACACAGTGGGAGCTGCTGGTGGCAGCCCCTGAGCAGAGGGACTCGACCTCATTGTCCCCCAGGTGTTACTAATGGATCCTCTGTGGGTTTGCTGGGATGGCTCTGTCTGCAGGAGCTGTGCTGGGGGTCCCTGTTTCCCATCTTCCTTCCTTTGGCCTTGCTGCAGCCCAGGGAATTTCCCCAGCCTGCAGGAGCTCAGGGGATGTTTCCTGATGGGTGTGGAGGTTGTCTCTGGTGTCCCTGGGTTGTCCAGATCATGGAGCTGATGTGATTGTTTCAACAAGCGGCATCCCCCATCCCTCCCTTGCTCAAAGCTGGGGGTGCTCACCTGGAGAAGAGAAGGCTCCAGGGAAAACTCAGAGCCCCTTCCAGTGCCTAAAGGGGTTCCAGGAGAGCTGGAGAGGGACTTTGGACAAAGGCCTGGAGGGATAGGACAAGGAGAAATGGCTTCCCACTGCCAGAGGGCAGGGATAGATGAGATATTGGGAAGGAATTCTTCCGTGGGAGGATGGTGAGGCCTTGGCACAGGTTGCCCAGTTCTGGCATTCCATGATCTTGGCTAAGGGGTGCAGGGCTGCAGCCAGGAGCCCCAGGTCTGGCCATCTCCTTCTGCCTTTCATGGAATCATAGAATCATTTGGGTTGAAAAAGACCTAAAACATCGATTCCCTCTTCTCACCAAACAACTTTTCACCCCAAACCAGGCAGCAGCCAGCCAGTTTCACTTTCAGAGTACTGCAGGAAAACACATGATTTAGAGATAACAAGGAGTTGCTCCCTGACTGGACCTATAAAAGGGGAATCAGGTCCCCCACAAAATATCCAGGGACAGGATGGGCCTGTGCTGGACTTCTCCCAGCCTGGGGTCTGTGGGGAACAGAGGGAGACGGTAGGAGCTTGGGATGAGCTGTTGGGCTAGGAGCTGGGAGCAGCAGGGAGAGGAATCTTGTTGGGCTCCTGCTTCCTGTTCCAGGTGTTTTGCCATGGCTGGGGAGATGGCAGGTCAGGAGAAGAGGGGTGTGAGGGCAGTGGGTGGGTGGTGTCTGCTCCAAGCCTGGGCTGCAGGAAGCCACCTTTGCTTGCAGCTGCTTTTGGGGAGCTCAGGGGAGCTGTGTGTGCTGTGGGCGCTGAGCTGGGAGGGAGGGCTGGGGCAGAGGGTTGAGAGCAGGATTGGCACGGGAAGGAGGAGGGGTGTGAGGGAATGGAGGGGCACAGTGAAATCTGCAGAGGTGCAAAGCCTGGCACGAGAGCTGACTGCAGGGCTGGCTGGGAGGGAGGGAGCTGCTCTTCCTGTGTGACATATGTGGGTGGTGGCGATGAAAAGGGAGGGGTCCAGGAGGAGCCCCCGAGGTGCCACTGAGTCAGAGGGAGAGCAGTGCTGCTGTCCGAGCGTGGTGGCACCAGCATTGGCCACATGGATCACACCTGTGGCTCCACAGAGCTCAGACTCCTGCCTGTGCCATGGCCCAGGGCATTCAAGGAATATCTAGACACCAATGAAAGCCCGAGGGACTGGAGAGGGGATTTCACTCAGGCCCATCCCTTGGCTCCAAGGCATGATTCCATGAAATTCATTCAAATTTCCTGGCCCCTTGCTGGGCTCCCAGCATGGCCCTGAGGCCAGCGGTAACGGTGGGACTGTGCAGAGAGGTGACACCCACAGGACACCAAGAGCAGTTCAGAGACACAGTGAGGAGCTGGAAGCCATGGCCTTCACTCCTGAGAACACTGGGAAATGTTTCTGTGCTATGGGTGAGCACACGTGTGTGTGCACAGGATGTGCATTTGTGTGTGTGTGTGTGTGCAGAGGGGAGGGTGTACCCTGCCCCACTGCTGGCTCTGTGCTGGGTCCTCAGACTGCTCCAACACCTCGGAACACCCCATTCCTGTTGCTCCTCCTCTCATCCCTCCCACCCAAACCCAGGGCGTTTCCCTCCTGCCCTGTGGCTTCCTGCTCCAGGGGGTTCCACAGCCTTGTGCTGGTGCTGAGGGAGGAGGAACTCCTACACACCCCCAGAGCATCAGCCTCACTCCACCAAAAGCAGAGAGACATTTTGGTAGCAGCCTGGCCATGTGTCCTGGCACTCAGATCCTGAGTGCTGGCACCATCTGCACCCTCTTTCCATGATGGAAAACACAGTGGGAGCTGCTGGTGGCAGCCCCTGAGCAGAGGGACTCGACCTCATTGTCCCCCAGGTGTTACTAATGGATCCTCTGTGGGTTTGCTGGGATGGCTCTGTCTGCAGGAGCTGTGCTGGGGGTCACCTTCCTTCTTTTGACCTTGCTGCAGCCCATGGAATTGCCCCAGCCTGCAGGAGCTCAGGGGATATTTCCTGATGAGGTTGGAGGTTGTCTCTGGTGTCCCTGGGTTGTCCAGATCATGGAGCTGATGTGATTGCTCCAACAAGCAGCATCCCCCATCCCTCCCCTGCTCAAAGCTGGGGGTGCTCACCTGCAGAAGAGAAGGCTCCAGGGATAACTCAGAGCCCCTTCCAGTGCCTAAAGGAGTTCCAGGAGAGCTTGAGAGGGACTTTGGACAAGGGCCTGTAGGGATAGGACAAGGAGAAATGGCTTCCCACTGCCAGAGGGCAGGGATAGATCAGATATTGGGAAGGAATTCTTCTTTGGGAGGATGGTGAGGCCTTGGCACAGTTTGCCCAGTTCTGGCATTCCATGATCTTGGCTAAGGGGTGCAGGGCTGCAGCCAGGAGCCACAGGTCTGGCCATCTCCTTCTGCCTTTCATGGGATTGTAGAATCATTTGGGTTGGAAAAGACCTAAAACATAACTGAGTCCCCCTTCTCACCAAACAACTTTTCACCCCAAACCAGGCAGCAGCCACCCAGTTTCACTTCAACACTGGTGCAGGAAAACACGTGATTTAGAGGAAAGCAAGGGCTCTTCCCACACTGCCCCTATAAAAAGGGGAAGCAGGTCCCCCACAAAAGATCCGGGGACAGGATGGGCTGTGCTGGACTTCTCTCAGCCTGGGAGCTGTGGGGGATGGAGGGAGATGGTAGGAGCTTGGGATGAGCTGTTGGGCTAGGAGCTGGGAGCAGCAGGGAGAGGGATCTTGTTGGGCTCCTGCTTCCTGTTCCAGGTATTTTGCCATGGCTGGGGAGATGGCAGGGCAGAAGAAGAGGGGTGTGAGGACAGCGGGTGGGTGGTGTCTGCTCCAAGCATGGGCTGCAGGAAGCCACCTTTGCTGGCAGCAGCTTTGGGGGAGCTCAGGGGAGCTGTGTGTGCTGTGGGGGCTGAGCTGGGAGGGGGGGCTGGGGGCAGAGGGGTGGGAGTGGGAGCGGCAGGGAAAGGAGGAGGGATGTGGGGGGATGAAGGGGCAGAGTGAAATCTGCAGAGGTGCAAAGCCTGGCACGAGAGCTTCCAGTGGAGCTGGGCAGGCACAGATCCGTTGCAGAGCTCCTTCCCTGCCACTAGCCCGTGCCTGGCTGAAAAATGCTCGCTGTAGGCAGAGCTGACCCTGCCCAGTCCGGGTGCCCACAGCCCTGTAGTGGGGCTGGATGGCTGTGCTGCCCTGAAGGCAGGAGCGATGGGGGCCAGGGGCAGACCTGGGGCTGATGCTGGGGGTGTTCCTGGCAGCAGCAGAGCAGCTTCATGGTGATGAGGGGCAGGCATGGGACATCCTGCTCTGTCCCCAAGGCTGGGGGTCAATCCTTCCTTTTCTTCCCCATGCAGGGAGGGTGGGATTCTCCTCTCTTACAGTCAAACTGTCAGCACCCAGAGCACTGTGGTCCCTGGGGCAGCCCCTCAAAGGCAGCAGCACTCCCAGAGCCGATTTCTCTGTTGCTGGGCTGGGGAAAACACTCTCCGGGGGCTGTTCCCTTGAAACAGGGAGCAGGCATTCCCATGGCTACCCCATTGTCAGTGCTGTTCCCTGGGCTCTGCCCCCTCCACACCTTGTCTCCTGCCCCAAGAGCACAGATGTTCCCTGGAAAGCCTCTCCCCCATCAGTACCCCCAAGTCCTTCTCCTCAGATCTGCTCTCAATCCATTCTGTTCCCAGCTTGTGTCTGTGCCTGGCATTGCCCTGGCCCAGGGGCAGCACCTGCACTTGGCCTTGTTGACCTTCATGAGCTTTGCTCTGTCCCACCTCTCCAGCATGTCCAGCTTCCTCCTGGTGTCAAGAGATGCATGGCTTTAGGTCTCAGGTAAACCCTGCTCTGGTCACCATCCCAGAATGGTCCTGAGGAGTCTTTGCTGCCTGGGCAGTCAGTAGTGGAACAGAAGGTTTGGCCTCCAGTGCTTCCTGGAATGAATTCTCTGTGCTCATGTGTTGTCTTCTGCTGACTGTCTGCTCTTCTTCTTTAGGATTTTGGGCATTTCCTTCCCAGTACTCTTCCTCCTGAGTTCTCGAGGTGGTTCCCATCTTCTTCTTCTCCACACCTCATCGTGTGCCTCAGGCCTGCCACTGCTCCTGTGCTGTGTCCCCTGAGCTGGGGCCCTCAGCTGCCTGTGTCCACTGGGAAGCCAAGGCTGGGAGCAACAAGAGCATCTGCTGTGAGGTGGGTGAGTGGAATCAGAGCCAACAGCCCTTGCACAGATTGCTCAGATCTGCACGGATTCCCAAGGGAAAGCTGCCCCTGAAGGCTCTGGAAGGGTGGAGGAGCCCAGTCCAAGCCCGTCGGATCAATACCTGTGCTGGTAAGAGTCTTGTGGCCTTGGTGGGGCCGAAGTTGAATGCATGGGAAGGTTTTGTGCATGGAATAAATCTCACTAGTATCCACCAAAATTGTGACTGGGACAATTCTCAGGGTGTTGTGACAGTGTCAAAAACTCCCAAGTTGTAAAGGCAGATGTCCAGTGAAAGGTTCGGCTCCATTACGGTGAGAATCATGGAATGCCCTGAGGTGGAAGGTCATTTTCCTGTGTTCAGGGTCAGCACAAAAGACACAGACACGAACTTAAGGAATTGGTATAGTTTACTGATACCACTCCAAATGCAAATTCCCCTCCACACTATGGAGATTTTCCTGAAATGGCTGACAATTACTGAAATGACACAGATGCACAATATGGAATA
Organism: Lichenostomus cassidix; assembly: GCF_008360975.1. Lineage (NCBI taxonomy): Eukaryota > Metazoa > Chordata > Aves > Passeriformes > Meliphagidae > Lichenostomus > Lichenostomus cassidix. The sequence goes on along the minus strand of NC_139483.1, from coordinate 112,563,634 downwards.
CTCGACACAAAATACCACACAATGAAAAGACCTGCCTTTTTGTTACCTCCTGTGGTGTTCTGGAATCATGGCTTCCTTACCCCTCAGGGGTATTCCTTTTAAAATTTGCTGGTAGGAAAAAATTCTTTGTAAGATGTAGCCAATCTAGTCCGGAAGGAGGCTACCAGGTCCCCACCCACTTCTGGGTGTGCCAGGAGAACTGATGCCTGAAGAACCTGGAAACGAAACAACACACTTTTGAGATAATATTAGTATAGGAGGTAATATAAAGGTTGGTCTTTATTGGAGGCCTGCAGGGGCTGGTATGGAAAATGTCCACAAAATGCCTGCCTCCCCCCCCACCCCCGCCTCAGGTGAATACAGTTTTGTAAGTTTGGCAAATTAGTACTTTTGACAAAAGTCACCAATTAGAGACATAAGAGGTGAGGTAATTTCTCTTGGTTCAACCTTCTCTAATTCCTCCCTCCTCAGATGGAAATGAAACTTTTTTTAATGAAAATGTGTGTTGAAAGGCTGTTTTCGGCCTTGGTTCCCAAGAAGAACCAAGATAGGATAGAGGCCTTGGAATGTGTTTTTTCTTTCTGCCTAGGGAAAGGTAGGGAAAAGTACTAGCACTACAAATACAATAATATGCCACAGAACTACAAATATATGTGCAAAGAGTACAGAGAATATAAAAAAGAAAAAGGCAAAAATCATTTGGCATAATTTTGTAATGTGAAACTGTAAAGAATCACAAAAACATAAGCTCAACAAATCACCTGTTCCTGTTTAAAAGGACAGGTGACTGCCAAGGAAGGTGGGAACCTTCCTGGGATGGAACAGATGAACCCCTTCCCTCCAAATTATTATACGTTTGAAATTACGGGGCTTTCAGGCAATGATGTGAGGAAAGGAATAATAGTTCTTTACTAGAATATATATAACAAGACAAACAAGCAACAACAATAGCAACAACAACAAAAATAACCCAGAAAACCCACTAACAGCCTTCTCTCACCTGTCAAGCAATTTCCCCTTTGGTGTAGTTATGACCACAACCAGCAAGGGCGCTGGTGAACCTCAGCAAGGCAGTGGCTGCAGTGATGCCCTTGCAGCCAGCAGAGGGCGCTGGTGGGAGCAGGGCAGGCGCAATGATTCCCCCATGGCTGCAGGGGGCGCTGTGGTGCGAGCTCAGCAGCCTCTCCACCTGGCAATGGCGACTCGGGCAGGAGGTAAAGGGGAGATGGCTCCTCTTGCAAAACTCCCAGGGAGCAGCCGGTCTCAGCTACTGGCGAGCCACTCCCAATAACTGGGAATTCCTGTGGTGCTTCCACCCACAGACAACGAAGCTTCTGACTGCTGTGAGAGGGTTCAGCTTTTATAGCACTGAATAAACAAATTGATGTCACTTCTAGTGCAGGAATATTGTTTGGGTTCCTCCCAAAGCCCAGCCAGAGATCAGTGAGGAACCAAAGGAGTTATCTTTGATCCTACATCCCCAAACAAGGTCAGATTTCTGATTTCATGGCCTTGTCCAATTTCTAAATACGGACAGGTAAATAAACGTTTTACCAATGAATGGATACATAGATCATATTGCTAATAGCACTTAGGTAATGTCTAGATACATATAATGTTACATTGGAAGGTTCATCTAGAGGTCAACTTTGGCTCAGGGCTGGAGCAATGAGACACAAACTCTCAATGGTTTCAGCAAAGAGAATTGTTTACTGTCAGCCACACATATACACTGTACTAATAAGCAAAAGTTTTATACTGTGCTAAAATTATCCTGACTAAAAATATTCTTGTTAGCATTCTTGTTAACTAAACAAACACACTCTGGCTGCCTGCCACAATCCTTACCATCTCTACATCACTGTCTACATGCCCTCTCGACCAATCAGCATTCTGGTCAGGTGCTGGTTATGCTGTACTTTTCTCAAAGTACTTTTCAGTGAGCGAAAGTGAGCAGAAGTAAGGAAAGGTGAGGAAAAGTGAGGAAAGGTGAGCAAAGGCCCCTTAGACTTTTCTTGTCTCTCACACAGGGTCTGGTGTTCAGACCTTGGTACTTAAGAAGTGTTGCATAGGGATTCTGGGGGAGACAGGATTGAAGGCTTTACTGAAATCCAAAAAAGTTTGGATCAACTGGATTTCCTTGATCAATTCCATGGGCTAATGTGTCATAAAAGTAAATTCAGTGTGATGGGCAGGACTTTCTCCACTTGAGCCTGTACTGGCTGTGACCCACAAATGCCTTGTCCTTCAGGGGATTTTCAATCCAAAGTGACCAGCACTGATGGGCCCCAGCACCTTCCAGAGCCTTTTCCCAGGAACCCTCCCTAACTTGCTCCATGAGCACCCTGAAGTCTGCTCTCCTCATGGCCAAGGGTGAAGGTTTGCTGGCACTTTGCCTCCTGTCACCAGAGATTTTAAACTCGGTGGCTCCGTGGTGACTGTGGCCAAGCTGGCCAACAATGGCCACTTGCCTGATGAGACCCTCAGTGCTAACGAGCAGCAGATCACAGAGGACACCTCTCCCAGTCAGCAAACAGCATCTTCAGTTGCTCTTGATGGGCCAAGGGGATGTCCCAGGCACAGCTGTGGGCAGGGACAAGGTGGATTTTGTCCCTGCACTGGGGTGGACCCCCTGAGTGTGCCAGGAAGTAGCTCCTGGGAACAGGCATGAGTGGGAAGAGGGAGGGGCTGTGTGCTGGCAGGTGGAGCAGCAGCACAGGTCAGAGCCTGTGTGGCCATGCTGGATGTGGGGGGAGAGTGTCTGGGGAGTGTGGGGTGCCCGTGGGGGAGTGTGTGAGCGCTGCCTGTTGGTGCTGGGAGCAGCAGGCTGGGCCAGCCAGCGAGCAGGGCAGCCGTGGGGCTGGGCAGAGGGTGCAGGATGCAGGCAGGGCTGTTGGATGGGCAGAGGCTGTGCCAGTGCTGAGAGAGCCAGGAATGCCCTCAGCTGACTGCACTTGTGGATGGAGGAGTCCTGGGGGGAGGGTGTGATGGTGAAGGCAGCACCTTGTCCAGGGTAGGGTGTGTGTGTGTGTCTCTGTGTGTGTCTGTATGTGTTGTCTTTGGGATACACACTCAGCTTCAGGGCTGGTCCTGCAAACAGGAAAGCCCCAGACCCATCCAGTGTGCTGGGAAGGAGGCCCTGGGTCCTGTGTCATACCAAGCTGGGCTCCAGCAGCTGGCTGGGAGCAATCCCCAGGGCCACAGCTGCTGCACAGCCTCTGCCAGGAGCCTGGGGCCTCTGACAACACAGCTAAGGGAAAGTCTCTTTTCTTCCTCCACAGCCATGGCTTCGCAGGAGGACACGCAAGAGGAGGATGCAAAGGCACAGGTCCTGGCAGAGGCATTTCAGGAGGAAGGACTGGATGCTAAATACTGGCTGCCCAAAATATCAGAGATCCTGGGAGTCAAGTGCAGAGAAGCCCTGCAACATCTGGAATACAAAGACTACCTAAAGCTGGAGTGTGAAGTACAGCACCCCTGGGAGAAAAAGGCACTCCAGAAACTCCTGAAAATAACAGATGAGGATTCAGACTCTAAGGAACTGCAGAAGCAGCGATTGGAGAAGACAAAGCAGAGACAAGAAGTGGCCAAACAAGCACTGAATGATCGGAGAGAAATGCTCAAAAGCTGCAACCACAGCCAGGATGCCCTGAGACAGAAAGAAGAGACTCTGTGGCAAGCCACGGAAATTCCCAGCAGGTTCTGCCCACTGCAAAGGAAACCCTTGGCATACACGCAGGAGAGCATCCAGAAGCAGCTGGAGCAGCAGGAGTTGTCAGCAGGCAGCAGGGAGAACATCTCTGACACAGAGCTGCTGAGGCATGCGTCAGGGGGACTGGCCCTGCAGGGCATCTACAGAACCAGCAGAACTGAAGATGTGCTGGCAAAGCGAGAGCAGCTCCTCAGGGTTCCTGAGGGATTCCAGCTCGCTGGTCCAGAGCAACGATCGCTGCTTGAGAAGAAGGAGTTCTCCTCTTCTGTGGCAGAATCTACTTTTACCAAGTCCATGGACCAGCTGGGCTTCAGCATCAGCACTTCAGCCAAAGCTGTGTTCTGGGGGATTAATCTGGGAGGGGGCGTAGATCACAGCAGCTCCTCACAGTCACAGGACACCCACCAGTCCCGCTCTGAGCAGAGCTACTTTTGCACCACCAAGTACCAATACATCCCTCTGGCCTCCTGCTACTTCCCAAGGCATCAGCTTCACCTCTCGAATGCAGCTCTGCGGGAGCTGCAAGACATGGAGAAGATTTTGAGCTGCACTGGGGAAGAAGACAAGGCATTCCTGCTGAATGGCAGATGTGAGAGTTTCTTCAGCAGGTTTGGGTCCCATGTAAACCAGGGTCCCATCCACTTTGGAGGGATATTCTGGTGGAAGGCGTCTACAGAAGGATTCAGAGCTGAGCAGCGGGAAGAGATGAAGCAACAAACCTCTAAAGCACTGAACAGCTTTTTCAGGGCCAGCTGTGGTATCACTGGGGCCACTGTTGCACAGGCTCTGGATGTTTCCAAATCCAGCTCACAGGTAAGAGCTGGAGAAAGTTCCTCCTCATCGATTCAGCTCTACGTGGTCAACACAGGGGGCCCATCAGAGACAACTTCTCTTCCTCAGTGGAAAAAGGGGCTCATGTCTGATAACACAACATGGTGTGTTATCGACCGTGGCTTTGAGCTGATCCCAGTGTGGGAGGTGATCCTGTGCAATCACATCAGGGATTTTCAGTCTGTTCTTCAGATGAGGAGAGCCCTCAGCGCTGCGTATAAAGCGCTGGCCAATCAGAGCATCAACACCACTTTTGGAGAGGAACTGGAAATTGCAGTGCAAAAGGCCAAAGATTTCATGGAGATTGTGAAGACCTGGGAGATGACGGTGGATGAAAGGAAGCTGCTCAGTCTGATGGAGCTGAAAGATGATCTGAATGCAAAAACCAAGAACTATAATGTGTGGATCAACATGTGCCTGTCGGATAAAGCCCTGCAGGACTTCCTGGTGAACACTGTGTGGAGTTGCCAGGAGTCACCTCCAGAAAACACCACCTCTATCAAGGTAAAGTTGAGGAGCCTCCTGGATCCTCATATCTACTCTGTCAAGGACTTCCCTGAGGCTTCCTTCATTATGCAATGGATCTTCCAGACTGAGCACAGGCTTCCCAGATCTCCCCAAGTCTTTGAGCTTGAAGAGCTCATCAAAACACTGCAGCAAATGATGGAACACATCCATGCTGTGACCTATGCACCAGGAAGCTCTGCTTCTGCCATTCATGAAGCAAAGATAGAAGCCACCATGACCACCAGCCTCGCCATTTATTCCTTACTCCAGTCTCTCCAGGAAAGGGCTCAGAAGGACATGGAACTCCTGGTGCTCTTGATTGTGACCAGCACGGGGTACCAGGTGGAAAGCAGCACTTTTCCATACCTCCTTGGACACCCAGAAATTCAGTACATGGCCAAGGAAATGGAAGCGGCACATGAGGAGTACGTGAACCTGAAGGAGCAAGATGCCAACAGAGCTGAGGCCTCCCTTCTGCTGCTGGGTCTGACTGTGACACCTGAAAGTCGAGAGCTGTCCCCTGAGCAGAAGAGGGAGCGTTTAGTTTTCATGGAAGATCACATGAAAGGCTTGTGGTCCACACGGATCAAGAATCTCCTCCAAAAGCACAGTGCAGGCACAGACTGGGAGAGGCTGGAACAGGACTTGCATTCCTTGGTCAGTGGGTGCTTGGATGAGAAATTGGATGAACGGAGGATGCAGAACATTCTCAGAGACCTGGCAGACACTTTTCCAACACCTGAGCCCTGCAGTCAGTCCCAATCCAAGTCAGATGGCAGTGAATCCCAAGCAAATGAAGCCACTGCAAACCAGGAGTTCCTCCAGTTGCTCCAGCACCTTGGACTCGAAAGTCACTATCCAAGAAAAATGGGTATGGGATATTTCTATACCATCAGCAAGACATCTCTGCAGGACAGCCAGCCCAGCCAGGACAAGGAACTGCCATTTCACTTCTTGCAAAAGCTGTTAACTGTGGATTACCAGGTGAGGTACCTGACTTGCAGGGATGAGAGCAACCCAAGACTTGCACCCCTGCCACAAACCGCAGAGCAAGAGCCTGAAACCTCAGACGTTTTTGAAAACTTTCTCCATCGTTTGATGGAAGCAGTCCCTGAACCTGCAAGCAGGGACAGCCATGTGCACCCCATGGACCTGCAGATGGCCATTTTCCATTGCGCTGATGACTTCCTGAGACAGACCCTTGCAACCAAGCTGGCGTTCTGCCAACTGGCGCTGCCTCTGCTGGTGCCCAACCCGTGCACTTCACACATCGAGTTCCCACTCTTTGCCCTCAGCCAAATCCAAAGGAGCTGGAAAGAGGTGGAGAAGTCAGGAAAACAGGCTGGAATGAACAGTTACAACAACAAACTCATGTCTCAGGCACAGACACCCATTGTGTCCTTCATCCGCATTGGCAGCTCAGCCTCCTCTTCCAAGTCTCAGCTCCTGAACGCTCTGCTGAGCAAACGCAAACATGACACTTTCTTCCACCGCCACTGCAGAGGCAGCACCAGAGAGTGTTTGCTGATGGAAGGGGTGGTGGAGATCGCCTGGTACTGCCCCCGAGGAAGCCCTGATGACACCTTTGAGTGCTGTGTGGCTTTCTGTAACCTGCATGGAGATGCCAGGTTACAAGAAGAACAGCTGCAGTTCCTGCAGAAGATATCTGCTGTCAATGTGGCTCTCATATCTGAGTTGGAGCACATGGACGAGAGTGGGAAAAAGCTTCTGCAGGGCCTGGTGAAGTCACAAATGCCTTTGGTTTGTCTTCTCACGGAAAAAGAGAACGTTGCAGCTGGACGACCTAGCAAAAACATAACAATAGGGATCAAGAACAAAAATGAAGCAGAGCTGGTGGTCCAGCTAACCAAAATAATCAGGGACCTCCTGGAAGGGTCTAATCCACATTTCAGCCTGGAAACCTGCCTGGATAAGGCTCGCCAGCAAGGATTCTTAGTGGATGCAGATCAAGACACGTGTGTGACAGCCAAAGCAAAGGCAAAGCAGCTGGTGGACCTTCTGAAGAAAGAGAAACTGTCCAAGATCAAATCCCAGCTGCTGCCCCTTCAAGGACAACTGTGGTACCAGTGGTGCAAAAAGGACAAAGAACTCTCTCACTTGCAGGAGAGGAGGAACAAAAGCATCGAGCATCATCGCAGCCAAATTGAAAATGAGAAGAAAGCAATAAGAAGAAAACAACTTGAGCTAGCTTTCCCTCTCAACCCACTGATGAAATCATTCCTTGGCTTTCTCCAGGCAGAGCCAGCAGATACCAAGAAATACTTTCTGCACTGGATGAAGGTCTTTATGGATGACTTGTCCTCTGGTCCCCTTGAAGAACTGAGGAGAGACTGCCATGAGTTATGGTCTGAAATTAGGGAAAGAAAGAAAATCAATGAAAAATCCAGTTTGAACACCGAGTTTCTGAGTCAGTTGGAAGCCCTCTCTGATGAAATCAACAATTCCTCCATCGGCCTGGAGCACCTTATGAGAGAGGTAGGGCAGATTTATGAAGCTCTGGGAGTACTGAACTCCAGTAATGAGTATTTTGTCAAACTGCCAGAAATTGCAGCAGATCTGATGGTTTCAGGGTATCCTGTGGAGCTGATGGATGGGGATGCTTCTTACGTGCCCTTGCGCTGGGTGGGAGCAATCTTGGACAGCTTAATTGAGAGGCTGGGGGACAAACGAGTGTTTGTGCTCTCCGTGCTCGGCATCCAGAGCACAGGCAAGTCAACCCTGCTGAATGCCATGTTTGGTCTGCAGTTCAACGTCAGCGCGGGGAGATGCACCCGTGGAGCCTTTATGCAGCTCATCCCAGTGGACGAGGAGCTGCAGCAAGAGGCGGGCTTTGATTTTGTGCTGGTGGTAGACACAGAGGGACTTCGTGCCATCGAGATGGCCAATAAACAGTCCCTGAACCATGACAATGAGCTGGCCACCTTTGTCATTGGCATTGGCAACATGACTGTGATCAATGTCTTTGGAGAAAATCCATCAGAAATGCAAGATGTTCTCCAGATCGCTGTGCAGGCTTTCCTGAGGATGAAGAAAGTCAATCTTTCCCCAAGCTGCATCTTTGTCCACCAAAATGTGGGAGAAGCAACTGCCAAGGGGCAGAACAGGGCAGGGCAAAGGCGTTTGCAGGAAAAGCTGGATGAAATGACGGTGGCAGCTGCCCAGCAGGAGTTCTGTGACATCTCATCCTTCAGTGACGTCATCGGCTTTGATGTGAACACCCACATTCACTACTTTGCTCACCTGTGGGAAGGAACTCCCCCAATGGCACCACCCAACCCCACCTACAGCCAGAATGTCCAGCAACTAAAGAGCAAAATCCTCCAGGCTGCCCAGAAGGAGTCACAGCACAGCATTTTGAGGCTCTCGAGCCTGAAAGTTCGTATTGGTGACCTCTGGAATGCTTTGGTCAATGAAAACTTTGTTTTCAGCTTCAAGAATTCCCTGGAGATTGCTGCATACAGGAGACTGGAAACTGCCTTTAGTCAGTGGACCTGGAGGCTGAGGAGTCACGTCTTAGATGTACAAATGAGACTGGACAACAAAATTCAGAATGGGAACTTGCAGAATGTCACCAGGGAACACCTTGAAGGGCAGATGCAAGAGACAAGTGATGCCATTGAGAAAGAAGTGGAAAAGTATTTCAGGGAAGACAAAGACCGTGTGACACTGGTCCAGTGGAAATCAAGCATAGAGAAGAAACTGAAAGAACTAAAAGAGACTCTTCTTTGTGAGACAAAAAAGAAATGTGAGAATCTTATTGAGCTACAGAAGGAGCAGAGGAAACTGGATCAGAGGAAGTTGGAATATGAAGATGAGCTCCTGAGTAGGAGTAAGGAGTTGGCTGTGACCCTGAAAGGGGAGAGCCTGAGTGACAGGGAACTGAAAGAGAACTTTACTTCTGTCTGGAGCAAGTGGATTGCTGAAGTCTCCTGTGCTGCTCCTCCTCTGGAACAGGTGGATATCGATGCGGAAATTGAAGACGTCCTTCTAGAGCACTTTAATGAGCCAGGTTTCCATGCACGGATCACGTCATTTCTCAAAGGCAGAGGATTTTCTTTGTCCTTGGAAAAATATGTCATGAAGAAAAAGTATTTGCCCTTCATCCCTAGGAGTGTTTTTGATGATGAAGTGATCAATCTTCAGTGCATCCCTGACAACATCATAGCGTGTGTGAAGGCAAACATTGATAAGAAGGAACAGGAAAAACAGGATTACAGTCGAAATTTTATTCATGAAATACTCAATGAAGTACGGAAGGGTGTGAACTCTGTCCCCAGCAGTGCATGCTGTACTTTTAACAAAGATTTCAGCATAGATTTGTCTCTGTATCTGTGCAAAATGGCAGCAGAAAGGTTTAAAGCCATGCATGAAGCATTCCGAAAGGCAAATGACCCAGTCGTGTACCTGAACAGCAAGAGAGAAGATTTCTTCAAATCATTCCAGATTTTCTGCCAAGGAGCCACTTCAGTCACAATTTTTGCTGGTTTCCTTTGTGACAAGATTGCCCCAGCTCTTCGCAGGGCAGTCTATGATAGAACAGCTAAAGCCATTGCTGAGGACATGCAGGGCAAATTCCCAGATTTCCAGGGCAGCAGAGCCAATCTGGAAATTTACATCCTGAGATACTTGGCAGAACAAGAAAAGTTTGAATATTTCAAGCAATACCTTAAGTTCCCAAAACAGTTTTTTCAGAATTACATTGAGACACGAGTTAAGAGTTACTGTTTAGATGGGAGCAGGCGGCTCGAAAAGTTTCTTGATTCCTCCCTTAATCTTCTCTATGGAAACATACAGTCAGCTGTTTCTTCATCAACCCAAATTGTCAAAGACAGGAAAGACAGGGAGGAGAAAATATCTCTCTGGCTGGACAAGTTTTGCAGTAAACTGACAGAGGTGATCAACTTGCCCAGAAGTGACCTGAAGGGCATTGAGCACCAGGAGGTTACAGACATTGAGTTCCTGAGGGGTGTCATGGCAGAAGCTCTTGATGACTTGAAGAACAGGCTCAGGAAAGAATTGGCTGCTGCTGATATGAGCAAGTTTTCAAGGCAGCCTCACACCATCCTGGCAGAACAGTTTTCGGGGTGCTGGGAACAATGTCCCTTTTGTGGAGCTGTCTGCACAAACACCATGCAGGAACACGATGGAGACCATCAGGTGGTCTTCCATCGCCCAGAAACTTTGAAGGGAACCAAGTGGTATAGGACAGACCAGCTGGGCATTGATATTTGTTCCAGCCTTGTGTCAAGTGATTGCAGATTCAGAGTATGTGGAGGCAAATGGATCCCCTACAAGAGATACCGTGATGCAGGACCTCCTTATTCCACTTGGAAAATTCTTCCTGATTCATCCATGCAGGTCTACTGGAAATGGTTTGTGTGTCATTTCAGGACAGAGCTGGAAGCTTTGTTCAAGGGAAAATTTCAGGGTAAAGGAGAAATCCCTGAGGCATGGCAGAGAGTTACCAAGCAGCAAGCACTGTCTCAGCTGGACAAGCATTAGGCCTTGTCCATGGGAAGGAAGAACCACAAGAGCTTTGCAGTTTAGAAGAACTTCTTAGCAGGCTCTCCACAAAATGCAGTTATAACAACACTCAAACCATATGCAGACAATGGTATCTAATTGCTCCCAAATTTGGTGAAATAAGGCACATCACTGCGGGCAGTGCTCTGCAAGTCCCTCGCTTATGATAAAGCCAGAATGCTCTTGCCATATTGCCATAAACATTTTCCTCTGCTTTGTCCTTGGACCAAACCAAACCCCCTCCCTGGGACGATTGGCCATGTGGCCAAGCCTGAGCCTAAGGGCCAGGGGAAGAGCAAAGGCAGCACTTAATGCACCCCGTGGATCAGCTGCTCTGAGACAAGAAGGGACAGTGCCCCTAAGGCAGTTTTCCTGCAGCAAGGAGGTGTCCTGTTCGGACAAAAGCTGCAGGGCTTGAGGGCAGGTCTCTGCTGGCTGCAAGCTGAGCTTGTTGACTTTTTACAGAATCACAGAATAAACTAGGTTGGAAAATACCTTTAAGACCATCAAATTCAACCGATGACTTACCACCTCCTCATCAACTAAACCATGGCACTGATTGCCACTTCCAGTCTTTTTTTAAACATATCCAGGGACAGTGACTCCACCACCTGCCTGGGCAGACGATTCCACTGCGCAATCACTCTTTCAGTGAAGTAATTTTTTTCAACATCTAACCTAAACTTCTCTTGGTGCAGCTTCAGACTGTGTCTTCCCATTCTTTTAGCAGTTGCCTGGGAGAAGAGATCAATCCCCATCTGGCCACAAACACCTTTCAGGTGGTTGTAGAGAGTGGCAAGGTCACCCCTGAGTCTCTTTTTCTCCAGGCTAAACAACCCCAGCTCCCTGAGCCTTTCTTCATAAAGCTTGTGTTCCACGCCCTTTACTAGCCTTGCTGCCCTCCTGTGGACACGTTCAAGCATCTCAGCATCCCTCCTAAATGGAGGGGCCCAAAATTGGACACAGTACTCAAGGTGCAGCCTCACCAGTGCCGAGTACAGGGGAAGAATGACTTCCCTGGTCCTGCTGGCAGCATTATTCCTGATACAGGCCAGGATGTCATTGGCATTTTTGGCCACTCAGGCACACTGCTGACTCATGTTCAGTTGGTTATTGACCAGTACCCCTAGGTCCCTTTCTGCCTGGCCATTGTCCAGCCACTCTGTCCCCAGCCTGTCACGCTGCAGTGGTTGTTGTGGCCAAAGTGCAGGACTTGGCTCTTGGACTTGTTAAACTTCATGCTGTTGGGCTCAACCCAGCTATCCAGCCTGTCCAGGTCCCTTTGCAGAGCCCTCCTACTGTCCAACAGATTGGCACACGCTCCCAGCTTGGTGTCATCTGCAAATTTACTGATGGTGGACTCAATCCCCTCATCCAGATCATCAATGAAGATGTTGAAGAGGACTGTCCCCAGCACTGACCCCTGGGGGACCCCACTAGTGACTGGCCGCCAACTGGATGCAGCACTGTTCACCACCACTCTCTGGGCTTGGCCATCCAGCCCGTTCTTACAGCAAAGAGTGCACCTGTCCAAGCAGTGAGCTGCCAGCTTTTCCAGGAAGATGCTGTGGGAAATGGTGTCAAAGGCCTTGCTGAAGTCCAGATAGACAACTTCCACAGCCTTTACTGCATTTACTAGGCAGGTCACCTGGTCATAAAAGGAGATCACATTGGTCAAACATGACCTACCCCTCCTAAACCCATGCTGGCTGGCTCTGATACCGTGGCCATCCTGTAGGTGCTGTGTGATGGCACTCAAGATTATCTGTTCCATAATCTTGCTGGGCACTGAGGTCAGGCTGACAGGCCTGTAGCTTCCTGGATCCTCCTTCCGGCCCTTCTTGTGGATGGGCGTCACATTGGCCAGCTTCCAGTCATCTGGGACCTCACCAGTGAGCCAGGACTGATGGTAAATAGTGGAGAGTGGCTTTGCAAGCTCTTCCGCCAGCTCCCTCATCACCCTAGGATGGATTCCATCTGGTCCCACAGATTTATGGGATCTATTTTAGACCTGCTGAGCCATCTCAGTGGGTCAGCAGATCTCTCACTGCTTCCTCCTGGATAACAGTGGGGGAATATTCTGCTCCCTGACACCATCTACCAGCCCAGGAGGACAGTGGTCCTGAGGACAACCTGTCTTTCTATTGAAAACTGAAGCCAAGAAGGTGTTCAGTACCTCTGCCTTTTCCTCATTTTTAGTTACTAAATTCCTTCCTTTCTGTATCTAATAGAGAATGGAGGTTGTCCTTATCCTTCCTTTTGGCATTAATGTATTTATAAAAGATTTTTTATTGTCCTTCACAGAAGTTGCCAGTTTGAGTTCTAAATGGGCTTTTGCATCTCTAAATTTTTTTTTTCTACATGCCCTGGTGTTGGAGGTTGGGGAAGTTGGAATGTCTAAGTGCTCAGAGCTATTAAGCCTTTTGTAAGAGACAAAGACTCTGGCTGGGCGTGGTGAGGAGAGGAAACTCTCTGCCCAAAGACTCCTTTGGGGGACACCAGGAGGAATGCGACTGCTTTTGGCTTCAGGCTGCGACCACGACCACGGCAGATCCAACTGTGCTCTGCTTATCTCCTCCTGGCTGTGTGTCTTGGATTGATGATATGATAATCCTTTATCCCCTATCGTTGGCTTATATGCCCAAGAAAGAAAAAAATGTGTAAAAATATGTGGTCCTGTCTCTTTAACTGCACCCAGCCGAAGAGAGAAACGCGGGTTGTTTTGAAAACATTTTCCCCAAGCCTCGCTCCGGGGGAGGATTCGTCGCCCGGCAGAGACTGCGTGCTGGACGGGGGTCGGAGTGAGCTCTGTTCCCGTTTTTTCCATTCTTCTTCTTTTTCCTCGTTTGGACCCCTTCTCTTCGATCTGCTTTGCCACCCGGAGACCCAGGAGGGCCAGAGGACAGCAGAGCTCTCCAGGGAGCTCCACCCGGCCCCGGGTGGGGGGCGAGGAGGAGAGGGACTGCATCTGAGAAAAGGACTTTTTAATCAGGTTGAATAACTGCCTCTCACCTTGTTTTGTCCCCTTCCCCTGTGCCTTGTAGGGCACTCTGCGTGGTTTTGTTAAATAAATAGTTTTTTCTTCACTTCCATCTAAGCGGTTCTGTTGGGGGTGGGGGAGGGGGTGTCGGGGCCCTCCGCTCTCGGAGGAGAGAGAGTCTTATCATTAACCCGGGACACTGTGTGAGCTTTTGCTGGGGAAAAGGCATGGGATTCAATTTCTTTCCCCACCGGGAGAGCACGCTTTTCTGGGCTGCATTTTCTACAGCAGCTGCGGAGGAGCCCGGCTGTCACTGCGGCCTGCCCTGTTTTCACCAGAACGCACCGTGGCATCTGCTGTGACTCCACAGTCCCTGCCACCTTGCTGGCTAGCCCGGGAGAACCAGCCCCTGCCGCCCCGCTTTGCCGCTCCGAGCTGCCTGCATGCTTCTCAGCTCGTCCGCCATTACCAGCTGCATGAGGCTGACCTGACCCTGCACCACAGTGCCACCTGCAGCTGCTCGGGAGTCATCACACCTGCCCTGCCTGGCTGGGAACTCAACAGCATCCCTGCTGCTTGTGACCGTGATTACACCACGCGGGAAAGTGCTCGGCAGCCCAAAAAGACATCTGCCACTGTTTTTCTGGTTTTGTTTGTTGTTGTTATTCTTGTTATTGCTTGTTTACCCTGCTTTAGAAACTAGTAAAGAACTGTTATTCCTTTTCCCCAGACCTTTGCCTTAAAGCCCTTGATTTCAAAGTTAAAATAATTCGGAGGGAAGGAGGGTCACATTCTCTGTTCTAAGGGAGGATTCCACCTCAGCAGATACCTGTCTTTCAAACCAAGATACTTAACAACCCCCTTAAAGATTTCCTGAGATACCTGACCCTCTTTCCAAAGGTCTCTTCTGTATCTCAAAGATATACCCTCTTTTTTTCCTTAGTTCCTTCATAAGCTCCTTGCCCATCCAGGCTGGTCATTTTCCTCGGTGACTCATCTTTCGGCACATAGGGACAGTCTGTTCCTGTGCCTTCTAGATTTCTGTTTTGAAGCACACCCACCCTTCCCGAGCTCCTTTGTTTTTAAGGGCTGCTTCCCACAGAACTCTCCAGATAAGTCTCTTTAGTAGGCCAAAATCTGCCCTCTGGAAGTTTAGTGTGAAATGTTTATTGATGCACTTCCTTGTTTCACAAAATATTGAAAGCACTATAATTTAGTGATCACTGTGCCCCAGCTGGCCTCCAACTACCACATCTCCCACCAGCCCACTTCTATTAGCAAACAGCAGATCTAATGTAATCCCTTCCCGGGTCAGCTTTCTCACCAGTTCTGACAAGAAGTTGTCTTCCACAGAGTAGAAGTGTGGAGGCACTCCCAGACTGCCTCTTTTCTGCTGTGTTGAGTTCCCAGAAGATGTCTGGTAGGTTAAAGTCACCTACAAGAACAAGGGCTGGTGATCTTGAAACATCCTCCAGCTGCTTGTAGAATAAACTACCTACCTCTTCTTCCTGATTGGGTGGTCCATAACAGACTCCCAGCAGGATGTCAGCCTTATTGGCCTTCACCTTAATCCTTACCCATAGGCATTCCACTTCATAATCATTGGTTTCAATTTCCACAGCATAAAAAGCCTCCCTAACATAAAGGGCCACCCCTCCACCTCTTCTCCATCTCCTGTCTCTTCTGAAGAACTTGTAGCCATCCATTGCAGCGCTCCAGTTATGGGAGTCATCTCACCATAGTTTCCAAGATGGCAACTATGGCATAGCTTTCTTGCTGTACCATGGCTTCCAGCTCCTCTTGTTTGTTGCCTATGCTGCGTACATTATTGTACATACACTTCAGCAGGGCTGCTGACTTCACCCCTGACTCTGGCTTACCACCCTTGGGCTTGTTTCTGGAGAGCCCAGTTGCATCCTCTTCCCCATTCAAACGTAGTTTGAAGCCCTCTAAATGAGTTCTGCCAGTTCATGGGCTAAAATCCTTTTGCCCTTAACAGATAGATGGAGCCCATTAGGCTCCAGGAGGCCAGGTGCTGTAAAAATTGACCTGTGATCAAAGAACTCAAAATTATGCCAATGACACCAACCCTTGAGCCACTTGTTGATAATGTGGGCTCTCCTGTCCTTTCATCATTTGTCTCTGCCACCAAAGGGACCGAGCAAAACACCATTTATGCTCCTACCCCATCAACCACTTGACCCAGAGCCCTGAAGTCCCTTTTAACTGCCCTGGTGCTCTTCTTTTCAATCTCATCACTGCCAGCCTGGAGTATCAGTAGTGGGTAATAATCAGAGGGCTGAATCAGCCCAGAGAGTCTCCTGGTGACATCCTGTACCCAGGCCCCAGGTAGGCAACAGACTTCCCTGTAGGATGGGTCTGGGTGACATACGGGGCCCTCTGTTCCCCTCAGAACGGAGCCGCCTACTACGACTACCCTTCTTTTCTTAATAATGCGTGAGGTAATGATCCATTTGACAGACCAAGTGTAATTGGGAGGCTCTCCAGGCAGATTATTTTCTTCAGTGTAATCTGGGTGACCCTCTGGATCCAGAGCCTCATACCTATTCTGAAGCAGCATCTCGGTGAGGTGATGGGCGTCGCAAGGGATTTTTATTACCTCCCCAAGGAGGGACTTATTTGCTCTCCCCTTCATCAACTAAGTCTCCTCCTTCTGCCTGATGGTAGGAGGCATGGGAGTCCTCTGACTCCTGGGGGGCTTCTCTCAGGGATGGAAGCGTGAAACTCCACCAGTCTATTTCCATTTCACTTTCCCTAATACTCCGTGGTCTTTCTACTTCCTCCTTAAGTTCAGCCACTAGACAGAAGAGATCATTCACCTGTTTGCGCCGTAGGCAGGTGTCTTTTGCACCATCCTGTGGTACTACTAATAGGCTCAAACACTCCTCACAGGAAGGGGTTTGGAGAGATGTGTCCTTCTTGGAGGGTTCTGTTTCTCCTGGTACACTTTTACAAGCAATAGCTTTTGATGATTTAGAGACCATTGCTGAAAGAAAAAAACCAAAAAAACCACCAACCAAAATCAAGCTAAATGAAATAAATATGCTAGTAGCAGAAGGAGCCTGCAACCCTGCCTGCTTGCCTTGCTTGCGTGAACTGCCACGCAAACTGCTGTGCCACACCCCCAGAGATGTGCCACACCCATTTGCCTGCTCCAGGTCCCAGCGCTCCCTTGAGCTTCTTTTAATCAAAGCTCCAATAGCTGGAGGAAGGCCCGCCCTGTGCCTGAATGGTTAGCAAGAACTCTAGCCATTTGGGCATCATCCTTCCCTCCCTCACTGCAGCCTCCTGGATCAACTGAGGCCGTTCTCCCAGCAGGAGCTGTTGTGTCTCTGGGCTCAGGAAAGCAGTGACACGACAGCCCCAGGGCTCAGGCAGTGCTTTCACTGCCTGTCTCAGAGGTGCTCTGCATGTGTCCAGGGCAGCCACTCCTGCTCAGCTGCCTGGGGCTGCTGCCCTTCCCTGCAGCCCTCAGCCCTGGCAGGAGCTGCTCCTGTCCTTGGCCTGGCTGCTGAGCAACAGCCTTTGGAATGGCCCATGTGGAGAATCCCATCTCCCAGCACCTTCTGCAGCAGCTCTCGGGGCAGTGCTGGTGCTGTTCAGGCAGGCTGGTGGCAGCGGAGCTGTGCTCTGGAGAAGGTGGCACCAGCTGGCACTGCCCCAGGGAGGTGTGAGGGGTTTTGCTGTGCAGGTGCTGCAACGCCACTGGCCATGCGAGGGCCAAGGCCTCCTGGAGAGCTGGCTGGAGGGTTGCTTCAGCCTCATCCCCTGCAGGCTCTGCTAATAAAGGAGTTGATTTGGACCATGCTGCTCTGTGTCTCCTTTATGTTGAGGGGAGCCACAGCTGGGGGTGACTCGAGCTCTGTGCGGTGCAGACAGGAAGGGGACACGGGGCTGGCACTAAGGGAGGGGGTGTGGCAGCAGAGGCTCTGCTCCATTCGGGGTCTCTTCTCCAGGAACAGCTTCACCATCTGCAGGGACAGCAGAGAGGGCAGGAAGCCCCAAACCACAACATCCAGGGAAACCAATGTGAGTGGCAGGTGCCAAGGGAGGCAGCAGTGGGAATCAAGCCTTGCCTGTCACATGCACAGAGGGCTGAGAAAGTTGATCCCAGTGAGGTTCTCTGCTCTGGAGCTAGAGCTGCTCAGCTGGGAACCTGCAGGACAAAAGGGGAAGGGGCCCAAACTCTGCCAAGCCCAGCCCTGGCCAAGCAGACCTGGAGGAAGTGAGAGGAGGCAGAGCTGGGCCGTGTGAGTGTGTGCTGCAAGGGCTGAGTGCCAGGGCCTGGGGACACATGGGCTGGCATGGGTTTCTGGCTGGGTCCTGGAGCCAGACTAGGAGTCGTGGTGCCCCAGGTCATGGTGTCACCTCCTGCTCTGAGTGGGGAATGTCCCAGTGCAGCTCCTGGAGTGAGTGGAGGGGACTCAGTGCCACAACTGGGCACAATGGAGAGGACCCAGTGCAGCAAGGGAGGGTGGCCTCAGGCCTAGGCTGGGCTATCAGGATCCCCTACATGGTACCCTCACCTGTGCCAGCTGTCCCAGCTCCTTCTCCAGTACAGCCATATTGTTCTCCGCACCTCTGTCCGTCTCTGCCAGGACTCTTTGGCCAAAGTCTCCCTCAGTGGGATCATCTGGCACCTCCTTCCTTGCAGGCCTTGTTGTGGCGAGGAGCTCAAGCAGTTTAAGGGCCTGTTCCAACCTCAAGGGTTCTTGGATGTGGTCCTTCCCAGTGACACTGGGATGCAGCAGCTCTCCCATTCTGCACCAGTTGGGACTAGGGGTGTGGTGACCCTGTGTAACATCACAGAACATTTACATGTAAGTGTCGCTGTTGAGCAGCTAGCAGAGTAAAGAAAGCACCAGTTCTCAGTGGCAAGAAGGAATGACCTCTATTGTTTTGATTTCATCATATATAAAGAGTTTTCAAAAGTCACCCAGATTGGTCGGTCAGAAACCTTCCCCTAGGCCTGATTGGCCAGGCCTGCACCGTCCAGATCTTGGGACACTGTTTTTAATAACATCCAAACTTTGTCTTTATTTATAAAACACAAAAAGGATTCTCATGGGAAAAGCCTGTGCTAGCCACAGGTAAGGGTCTAAACTGAGCCCTGGGTTGGCACACAGGAGAAGTACGGACCAGATAGTCTCCAGAGATCAAAATTACACAGAACTTTGGTGGCAAAAGATAGAAAATCAAGGAATTTTCGCAAAGGATTGAATCCAGCATCAAATTTAACATAAAACACTTATCATAGCATTAATTTAGCCCATTTGACCTAGTAACCTTTAAAGCTGTCCAATGCTACTGTACCGAAAATGTTCCATGACAAGAGAATTAGAAGGGGAATGACAGAAAGGCAGAAAAGATATATGAAAACACACATATAGCTACCAGCTGCTGGATTCCAACATAGACTCAACAAGCAAGCAGGGTCAGACACGTGGTCACCTCATGGTTAACATTTTAAACTCCAGGGCCTCTGTGGACATTCCCCCCATGAAGGAATTCCGGTCACTGGGTGACTCAGGAGCTGGGTTAGGGAAGACTGGGGCAGCCCCCGTTGTGCCAGTGATGGACAGCTCTGCCAGGCTGGGACGTTCTGGGGCTGGGCTGGGGGTGTGGTGGGAGCAGCAGGGCACTGCCTGGCCAAAGCAAGGCCCGAGCTGCCCCACCTGCCCCACACACCTGCATCCCAAAATGTCTCCAGAGATCAACCTTTTCCAGTCTCTGACACCCTGCCTGCCTCCCAAGGAGAGCTCATGGTGTTGGGGTGTGACTGTAAAGCGGAGCAGGAACTGTCCATTGGGTCTGTCTGCTGCACACACTGGGAAAGACGGGCTGGGGAAGGAGGGGGACAGGGCTGGGGTGCCAGGCTGGGAGGAGCCAGGATGGGGCTGGAAGGGCAGCTGGGGGGGTCTGAAAGCATCAGCTTGGCTCTTACTTTCCCTTCCCCCCTTCGCTCTCTTCTTCCTTCCCTTCTCCTTCTCCCTCCCTCTGCTCTGGAGCCAGGCTGGGAGAGCTGGGAATGTTCACCTGGAGAAGAGAATGATCCAGGGAGAACTTAGAGCCCCTGCCAGGACCTAAAGGGACTGCAGAAGAGCTGCAGAGGGACTGGGGACAAGGGATGGAGGGACAGGACACAGGGAATGGCTTCCCACTGCCAGAGGGCAGGGAGAGATGGGATATTGGGAAGGGATTGTTCCCTGTGAGGGTGGGGAGGCCCTGGCACAGGTTGTCAGAGAAGCTGTGGCTGCCCCTGGATTCCTGGAAGTGTCCAAGGCCAGGCTGGACAGGGCTCAGAGCAAACTGGGATAGTGGAAGGTGTCCATGCTACTGGCAGGGGGTTGGAATTAAATGAGCTTTAAGTCACTTCCCATCCAAACCACTTTGGGGTTCTTTGATAATGCACAAGTCAGTGCAAGAAGACAGAATTTCTTACAATCCCTAGAGAAAGAAATCAGGTTGAACTTTTCCATTCAAGGAAGCCACAAGCCCACACACATCAGGAGATTATTCCAGGTAAAGCGAGGCATCGCAGGGATGGATGTGGCCTTTCAGCTGGTCTTAGAATTATGAGGCAGATACAGTTAAAGGGATCAAAGGGTTTTACCTCGGTATTTTAATAGCATCCTAGGTACACAGCTCTTCAAGGTGGAACACACCAAGATGCACACCACGTGTAATGCGTACACAATTTTTATAGATTTTGTAATCTACTATATCTGTCTAGGATTCTCCAGTAAGAATCCTTGAATGAATGATGTAATGAATCCATAAATGAAGTAATGTCCTTCTGTTCTAAAGAATCTCCCCCTAGAGTAGGCTAGAGCCCAGTTTACAAAATATGTCTAGAGCCCAGTTTACAAAATATGTGCCAGAGAGAAGGCTTCAACCAACGTTGAAATGATGCCTGATTGTTTTTTGTCCTTTCTTTTTATGCATTTTTTTATACCTTTTCCGCTTCCTTGTACCCTTCACAAACACTGCTTGTACCTTAGCCCTACATGTTTATAACCTATGTAGTCTGATATTTAGCTTGGTTTGGGAGTTCTCCAGGGGCGAAGACAAAACATCCCTACTATCTCAAAACTAAAGGCTTCAACCTGGGACAGACCCTCCTCTCTGAAACGTATTTTTGTAAACTAGACTGTAGTCTCACTTGAGGGGGAGAGTTATTTGAATAGGGGGACAATTACTTTGTTTGCTAAGTTTCTTATTGGGGGATTTTAGGTAGATATGCTAATTTGTGAGGTCCGTAAATCGGTATACATGTTGCACACGTGTGTGCTGTTTCAACCTTTGATGAGCGTGCACTTGCGATCCTATTAAAACCAAGGTAATACCCTTTTTCCCTATACTGCCATGTCTGCCTCATATTTTACCAGCTTTTAAGGCATTGCCTTACAGGAGGAGCACAAAGAGAAATTTGCTTTTCCCTGGGAAAGCGTACTGGGTATCTTCAACAGGCTCCCTCGGGGGTATAAACATTCACCCACAATTGCTCCTGCCACACTCTCTGAATTATCACAGACAGTCCCACTCCCCATGATGTGAAGCTGTATCCATATAGAGATGACATCTGTCCTGGGGTGATGGTAATCCTGTGTATTCCCCTATCATTGTTCGTATGCTCAGAAAATGTGGTCCTGTCGCTTTAACTGCCTTCAACCAGTGGGAGGAGAGCGGGTTGTTTAAAACCCTTCCCCAAGCCTCTCTGCAGGGGAAGTGAGGCGGAGGGAAAGACGCTCCTGGGACTGACTGACTGACTGACTGACTGACTGACTGACTGACTGACTGACTGACGGCTGCTGTTGACACTGCGAGTTTCTCCCTGGGGTTGCCTCTTCGTCATCTTCCTTTGTGGACCCTTTTCTCCGATTTGCTTTCTTGCCTAGAAAGCCCAAGGAGCCCCGGAGCACGGCAGACAAGAATCCTCCAGAGAGCTACTGGAGCAACTCCGCCCAGCCCCTGGGGGCCCCCAGAGAGGGGAAACTACGTCTGAGAAAAAAGGGCACTAAAGTTCACCGGCAACATGTTTACTCAGGTTTAATAACTCCTTTTCCCCTGTTTTCCCCTTCCCCTGTGCTTTGCAGGGCACTCTGCGTGTTTTGTTAAATAAATAGGTTGTTTTTTTCACTTTCATTTAAGAAATTCTGTTGTGAGTGGGGGGAGGGGGTACCAAAGCCCTTGGCTTTCGGGGGGGGCATTTATTCGGAGCGCTCTCCACCTAGAGAAGTTTGTCTCCAATCCGGGACAGAATCGCTCCACGCTGACCCAGGGCAGAGCTCGATGTATTTTTCGGGATCTCTTCTCCCGGCTTTCCCGCTCTCCTCATGCGCGAGGCCCTCCCGGCCGCCAGGCGGCGCCATGGCGGCGGGGCGGGGTGCGGTGATGTCACGGCCACGCCGGGTGGGCCGATGCGGCGGCGGCAGCGGCACTGGGAACAGCGGGAGCGGCGGGAGCGATAGGGGAAGCGGCGCCGGGAGCGGCACCGGGAACAGCGGGAGCGGCACCGGGAGCACCGGTAGCTTTGGGAACGGCGGCACCGGGAACAGCGGGAGCGGCAGCATGGAGTACGTGAGCCCCGAGCAGCTGGCCGGCTTCAGCAAGTACAAGGTAGCGGCGCTGACCGGGCCGGGCTCGGGGCCTGGCGCTGTGAGGGGAGCGCTGAGGGGCCGCCGGGCTGGGAGGGGCGGCTGGGGGAGCTTAGGCTGCTTGGAGGAGAGGGAGCTCCAGTGGGGCCTGGGGGCCGGGGTGGGATCTTGGGAGGAGCTGTAGGGAGACCCGCGGTGTGGGGAGGGGAGCTGCAGGGAGTCCCGGGGTTTGGGGCTGAGGGAGAGACCGCAGTGAAACCCGAGAGTTGAAGGGAGCGAGGGGGAACTGTAGGGGACTCGGGTTTTGGGAGGGTCTGCAGGGAGACCTGGGGTTTTGGGGAAGCGATGTCCGGGGTTTTGAGGGGGCTGCAGTGGGACCTGAAACCCGCGTTTGGAGGGGCTGGGAGGTGCAGTGAGCCCCAGGGTTTGGTGGGTTTGCAGTGACACACGGGGATTTGGGGACGGGAGGGTTGGTGCTGCAGTGAAACCTGGGGTGGGGGCTGCAGAGAAACGTGGAGTTTGGGGAGGGGAGGCTGCAGGGAAACCTGGGCTTTGGGATGAGGCTCCAGTGAGGCATTGGGGTTTCAGAGTGGGGGGAGCTCTGCAGTGAGACCCGGGTTTGGGGGGATGGCTACAGTGAGACCCGAGGTTTGGGGGCTGCAGTGAGATCCGGGGCTTTGTGGCAGAGGGAATGCAGTGAGACCTGGGATTTGGGGGCTGTGGGTGCGACGAGGACTAGTGTGGTTAAGGTGCAACTGTGTTCGACAAGGGACTGCCCCTTAGTGGAGTGGTCAGGGTGTGACTGGGAGCTTCTCGTCCTCCTGGGCTGGGGTCCAGGGAGGCAGTGGTGACCTGTCCCTGCACACAGTGAGCTTTAGGGCTGCTCCCCCATGAAGGGACTGTGGAGGGGGCACTGGGTGCCCTGGGGCAGGGGCAGCCCAGGAACTGCCCCCATTGAGCTCAGGACCTCGGTGTTCCTGCCCTGTGGCTGCTCTGTGCAGTCACACCCATGGAACCCACGTTCTTCCCATCTCCTTGTGCCAAGCTGTGTCTCGTTCAAAGCACTGGAAACCTTGGAAGGAAGTGCTGGAAGTGCCAGCAGGCTCTGCTGTGGCATTTAAATCCCTGGGGGCTGATTTTGGGCCAAAGGAGTTGAACATCCTTGACAGGAGAATGCTGTGTTTATGTGGAGGGGAGGGTGTTTTCCATATTTATTTCTTCCACACCAGCAGTGAAGTAAAAAGGCTTCACCTCACCTTTGCTTTGCTTTTATTGTGGGAGCCATAATGTGGGCCCACGTTCCAGTCATCCTTTCCAGGTGGCTCCTGGGGTGTCATTTAAGAGTGTAAGACAATCAGGACAAGTCTGAGGCCTTTGGGGAGCAAATCTCTTCCTGGAGCCATCCATGGGGGCTGGAGTGAGCAGGGCTTGCTCACACTCCTCTTGCATGTTGGTGAGGTGGAGAGAAATGGCCCTGGGAGAGCGACTTGGAGCAATGTGTCAGGGTGCACGAGATTCCCTGTGGAAGGCTGGTTGTGTGGGGATTCATCAGGAAAATTTCCATGTGTTTAGAAAGGCAGCAAAGGACCGTGGGTTTGAGTGGGTGCTGGAGAAAGGTAATCAAAACACTCAGCTGTGAGCCAGGCCTCCCAAAGTGACTGGTTTGGATCCTGCAAAAACAATTCTTTTGCTCCAAGAGGTAGACTATTGGATGTTGAACTTTTTTCCTGTTGTGCTGGAGGGATTGGTGGGGTGTCTGCCATCCCTCTCAGCACCTGTGTGGGGAGAAGGGGTCTCCAACTTCAGTACCCTTCTGGAGCATGTGTCAGGGACTAAAACTGCTCCCAGGTTATTTCCTGAAGACACCTCCGACAGAAACGCTTCTGCTGTTAAATCTGGGAGCAGAGCCCTGAAAGGCGCCCGGGGTGAGAAGGAAAGTCCCACGCAGCACAGAAAGCATTGGCTGCTCACTTGTCCCGTTAGGCACCGGTGGGATGTTCCCTGGCCTTGGTTTGGGTGGCACAGGGCTGGAATGTGGGAGCAGGGCTTTGCTGGAACTGTGTCCCAAGGACAGGAGGAGCTTTGGCCCAGAGCCTGTGGTTTTACTGAGTCAATACTTTGACAGGAGTGGGTGGGCTCACTTAGTGCTCCAAGAGCAGCATCTCTGCCCCACTCATGTCTCTGCCCTGCTGCCTTCCCTGCTTCCACCGTGTCTTGTTTCCTTGGGGAGCTTTGTTCTTGGCTATTTTAGCCTTGGGAAAGTGGCTGATCCAGCACAAATCTCTGGTACTGGGTCATGTATTCCAGCCTTCAATTTGGCATTGAGGCTTAGCGTGCTCTGCCCTTTGCAGCTTCCAAAGCTGGGTTACCTTGTCAGACTCCCAAATGGGGTTGGAAGGGATGTTAAAGCTCATCCAGTACCACCCTTTACCATGGGCAGGAACACCTTGCACTATCCCAGCTTGGTCCAAGCCCTGTCCAGCCTGGTCTGGAAGATTGCCAGGGATCCAGGGGCAGCTTCTCTGGGCAGCCTGTGTCAGGGCCTGGCTGTGTGCCTCAGCCTTTGAGCTGTGCCTGGCAAAAGGTCTCCAGCCACACACCATCGATTTGGAGGAGAACAAGTGGATTTGGTGGGATTTAGAGGAGGAAGTGTTTCCCAGGGAAGGAGCCTGTCCTTGGAGAGGAGGTGGAGTCCCTGGAGCTGATAGAGCAGGAAAGGAGCTTCATGCAGGATGATCCACAGCTTTCTCCAGTCTGGGCTAGGTCACTCCTGCCATGGAGTCAGGAGCGTGCATGGTTTCAGTTTGCAGTGTGCACGTTCCTGCTGGCTGGGGGTGAGGCAGGAGTGTGTTCCTGCTGTCCCAGGCTGGCAGGGGTGGAGAGGGAACCATCCTCTGGCTGCTCTTGAAGGGATACTGAGGAGCTCCTGAGTCTGAGGAAGCCGAGCAGCACAAGGTGCAGCGCTGGCAGAGAGGGTTTCATGGTTTAATGGTCCCGGAGAGATTTTCCTGGGGGTGCTGGTGCCGGTGGCTAGATATGAGCCCAGGTGTTCCCAGGTGGGCAAGAGGCCAATGGCCCCTGGACTGTGCCAGCTCTGGGGTGGCAGCAGGGCCAGGGCAGTGCCTGTCCCCTGTGCTGGCACTGCTGGGGCACTTCCAGTGCTGGGGGCAGCTCTGGGCTCCTCCTGACAAGAGAGACCTGGAGGGGCTGGAGCCCCAGGAGCGGCTCAGGGAGCTGGGAGAGGGCTCAGCCTGGAGAAGAGAAGGTTCTGGGGGACTGTGGCTAGCACAGGTCTTTCCCATGAGAATTTTCTTCTGTGTTTTATAAACAAAGATAAAGTTTGGATGTTAGTAAAAACAGTGTCTTGAGATTTGGACAGTTCAGGCCTGGCCAATCAGGCCTAGGGGGAGGTTTCTGTCTGACCAATCTGGGTGACCTCTGAGAAGTCTATATAAGTTGGAATTAAAATAATAAAGCTCTCTTTTTTTTCTTGCCACGCTGAGAATCAGGGTCTTTTTCTCTGCTAGTGGCTTAACAGCGACAGGGGACCTTCTGGCTCTGCACAACTCCTGACAGGAGGGGACAGCCAGGGGGTGTCAGGCTGTGCTCCAGGGAACAGGGACATGACAAGAGGAAATGGCCTCAAGCTGTGCCAGGGCAGGGTCAGGTTGGACATCAGCAGGAATTTCTCCATGGAAAGGGTGGTCAGGCCTTGGCAGGGGCTGCCCAGGGAGGTGGTGAAGTCTCATCCCCAGAGATGTCCAGGGAAAGACTGGACGTGGCACTGAGTGCTCTGGGCTGGGGACAAGGTGGGGATCAGGCACAGGTTGGACTCAATGGTCTAGAAGGTCTTTTCCAACTTCAGTGATCTTGGTATTCTGTACCTGTAACACCTCTGCAGCAGGGAATTCTTTGGGTGTAGGAAATATCCTTCTGGAGACATGCTAAGCTTCCCTCCTGGGAAGGGAGGGACCAAATCCATGCTCTGTAGGTGATGTGTCCCAGCCCTGCCTGGCAGATGCTGAGACTTCCCCCAAGGCTGGACAAATCCTAGGTGTTCCAGCACTGGTGACTTGTTAGCCTGGGGTATGTGATGGCCGGGCCTGGCAGGCTGGAGGTCTCAATATCCAAACTCCAGTGCTTGTTTTGAGGCTGTGGAGTAGGATTTGTGTGTCCATATCCCAAGAGATAGCAATCCAGGCACCCTGCTCTGGTCAGGTGTTGAATGTCCTGTGCCAAACCCCACCACTGTTACTGTCAGGTGTTGGATGTTCCCTGCCAAGGAAGCTGCAGCCAGGCACTGTTATTTGTGAGTGGAAACTTGCAGTTGGATGCCAGAGGTCAGGTTCTTAACAACTGTCTGCAGATGGCCATGTGGCCAGCTTCTGGGCAACATTCTTCTGCAAATGTATGGGTGAGGGGGAAGTGGGACCCTTGGGAGTGTTCACAAAGGTGTCTGTTCCTGCTCTGCTTCCTGTGCTGGAGAGGGGCTTTGGAGATGGGTCTGGAGGGACAGGACTAGGGGAAATGGCTTCCCAGTGCCAGAGGGCAGGGTTAGATGGGATATTGGGATGGAATTCTTCCCTGGGAGGGTGGGGAGGGCCTGGCATAGGGGAAGAGTCCAAGGAAGTGTCCGAGGCCAGGTTGGATGGGGCTTGGAGCATCCTGGGATAGTGGAAGGTGTCCCTGCCCATGGCAGAAGTACAACAAGATGAGCTTTAAGGTCCATGAATCCCTTTTCCATGGTGACAGATTAATGATGCGTGTTTGTTTCCCCTGCAGCATCCTGTACACATCGTTCATATGGTTCCTTTTGTCCTCTGCTCTGCCCCACTGCTTCCTGGGCTCATCCTCTTGGAATTTCTGCTGCTGCTCCCCAGTTTCTGTGCTCTGGGCTGGGGGGCAGCTGGGCAGAGACACCCCAGTCAGGGCTCTCTGGTGTCTGTTGCAGAGAGGGAGAAGGTAAGGAGGGTTCCCAGGGCTCTGTTGGTCCCAGGGTGTGGAGGAGCGTGTCCACCTCCCAGCACAGCTGGAACAGCAGCAGCTGCTCCCTGTCCATGGCACCTCAGGGTGCCAAGCTCCCTGCTCTCCACAGCCATCCCAGTGTGGCTCTGATGCTCTTCCACACCAGTGTCTTCAGTTTGGACTGCATAGTGGAATCATGGAATCCCAGAGGTTGGGAAAGCCCTCAGAGCTTATGGAGTCCAACAATTGCCCAATACTGCCAAGGCCACCATTGCCCTATGTCCCCAGGTGCCACATCCACAGGGCTTTTAACCCCCCAGGGATGGGGATTTCCCCCTGGGCAGCTGTGCCAATGCCTGAAGAGCTTCCAGCAGGTTGAGGCAGCTTGAGACAATGTCCAGGTATTCCAGCAGAGCAGCTCTGAGCTGCTGTCAGCCCTCAGATTTCTCCTTGAACCACGGCTCCTGGCGCCCATAGGATCTTCCATGCAGTCTTGGGTCACAATGTAAGAATTGTGTATTCTGCCACCTTCTACATTACTGTCTTGGTTTAAAAGACAGGTGTCTGCCAAAGAAGGCAGGAACCTTCCTGGAATGAAAAATATGACCTTTCCCTCCAAATTACTATAACTTGGAAATTCTGGGGCTTTCAAGCAAAGATATAGGAAAAGGAATACCAATTCTTTACTAATATATATGGCAGCAACAGCAAACTAAAGCAGAGAAATGCAATAAACAGTGTCTTCCTGCCCTCAAGCAATTTTGCCTTTGGTGTAGTTACAACCACAGCCAGCAGGGGCGCTGGCAGGCTCCTGATGGGCAGGCCAGGTGCGATGATTGCCCCGCGGCTGCAGGGGGCGCTCCTGTGCCAGCTCCCAGACCTTGCCAGGTGGTTAATGGCGGCTTGGCCAAGACAGAAGGTCACAGCCAGTGGCTGGTCACAATTGCTGGGCTGCCAAACAAGAGGTGGCCCATACAGGGACACCCCGCATGTCCGCTGCAGATGCCCCCCACCAAATGGCTGGGAAACAAAAAAAAATTTAAGCAGACTTGCAGTGCAGGAAAACCGCAGCAGGCCGGGATCTCAGAGTCCAACACACAGGAGTAGCTGTGGCAACACACTGCGGGCAGAGACTAAATTAGTTGAAACATTGATACAAAGTTTTGCTCATTATAACAGAAACTGCATAAAGGAGCTACAACCAAAGAAGCCTCCCTGAAGATACCTGACTGGGACTTTGGACTGAAAGTCAAACTGCTAAGATTAGATAAAGGGAAACCTATTGTTCAGTCAGGCCTAGGGAGAAACAAAGCTGTGGAAAGGAATGCATGCACAAGAGAGCCAAACACAGCAGAGGTTCTTCCCTGGCTAGATTTGGGATGGGGGTGTCCCCAGTCCACAGAAGCCAGGTTTACACAGGCCCTCCCCTGAAATGAGGGCTGTGGGGAGGAGGTTTCAGGTGTGACCTCTGGTCGGAGGCAGTGAACACCCCTCCTCCTTTACACAAACTGGCCCAGCTGTGGAACACCCAACCCTACAGGTCATATCCACAGGACATTCACAAGAGAGGCAGCTGAGGGGGTGTCATAATCCATCAAAGACCCCCCTGAGTGCTGTGCCTTGCACCACAGGACTGCACGTGATGCAACAGATTCAGAATCTGCTGCTAGAGACTGTTGCTGTTGAACCGCTAGCAGAGAGAAGAAATCCAGGTCTTCAGTGTGGCATAAAAATGCATATTTTATTAATTAATTCCAACTTATGTAGACTTTCAAAGGTCACCCAGATTGGTCAGTTTGAAACCTCCCTCTAGGCCAATTGGCCAGGCCTGAATTGTCCGCATCTCGAGAAACTGTTTTAATAACATTCAAACTTTATCTTTGTTTATAAAACACAGGAAGAAGAGAGAAAGAATTCTCATGGGAAAGGTGTGTGCTCGCCACAAGAGACTACCCCCTCCCCTGGGGACTTGCCTGGACATTACCACCTGGCCTGAGTGGATATTAACCCATGGGATTCTATGCTTTCTGGGGGGACCATCACCACCAAGAAGACCAGCTGGATAGGAACAACGGAACATCATTGGGACCCACAAAGGGTGATATTTTCCTTACTCTGTCTCTGTTGCTCTCTTTCTGTCCCTTCCACCCATTTCCTATTTCTTTCTCTTCTCTTTCTCTCTTTCTCTCACTCCCACATTTGCTATCACATAAAACACATACTATTGACTAGCATATGGTCTCATTTGCACATTAATTTGGGCAGAGGTATTTCTAAGAACCTTAATAATTGAATCATGACAGCCATTTGCAGAGGGTCTGGCAAGAACTGGTCCCAGTTGTCAGGAAAATTAATCCACAAACACCAGAGATTTATGTCCAAAAAGGAGACAGAGGAGTCCCATAGTTTTATTCAAATCAAGGGAGTGGTCATGGCACAATTTTCCATGGGGTCTCAAGTTGCTAGAGGACGCAGCCTGTTTCTCCCGGCTGCGTTTCCCTCTCTCTTTCCCATTGGTTGAAGTACTTGAGAGGTACAGACTCCCCAAGTGGCCTAATAAAGATCCCCTCTATTATATATAATGTGCAACCCCCCACCATTCTTTCTGTTTTTTTCTCTAAGTCTGGGAATTTAGCACGGCCTTGGGTGAGTAACAGTCTGTGTCAATTAGTGGAATTCCTGTGGAATTGATGGTTCCTCCCATTGCTCCTTCACCTGTCAGTATCTGGCCTTACTGGAGAGCATCTCTGCCCAGCCCGGGTCAGCCCCTCAGTGCCCCAACCCTTCCCTCTGAAGGCTGGACACTGCACTTCCACTGGCCAAGGTGCCAATGGCTAGCTCTGGTTTTGTCTGCTCTTTGCAACACGGTGGCTGTAAAGGAGGTGAGAAAGATCTCAGCATGGTGACCACAGAAGATGTTTATTCACATGATCAACAGAGGCCAAAAACCTCCCAGAGGCAAAGACACCTCATGGGCAAAGACTCATAATGGAGTGGGGTCTGGGGTTTTCTAAAGAAACCAGGGGGATGGGGACAGCACATCGGCCAGTGGTCTCAGGGAAATGACCACTGAGGCCAGTGGTCTCAGCAGGAAAATGTGGGAAGGGCAGACATAAAAGGAAGAAAAAAGGTGGGGAAATACACCTTGTATTGCAACAACCAGCAGACCCCACAGTTCATTTGTAAAGACATCTTCCTCTCATTCCTTTCACAATGTTTCAGCATCACACATGCTAGTTCTGAGCTCCAAGTGCCCAGGCAACAGGGAAACAGGCAAAACAGCTCCTTCATCCCCCAAACCTGGAAACAGGACCAACCAAAATCCAGACACGCCTCCAAGTTCCCCTTCACTTTTTTTTCTCACAACCAGCCCCCAGCCAGAGCTATTTCAGTGGAATGTTGTGACACCCAGCTACATCTTTTTCCTAATTGCCCCATTTGTCTCTAAGGCCATGCCCTCCCCTCATATTGTCCTTCTTCCAGGGGGCAGATGGGAGAAAAATTCACTGAAGAAACCAAACCCATAACAATTACCTTGTGATGAGCTGTTAAAATGGGGGAAACAGAGTTTCCTTATCTTCCCCATGACTCAACCTTGATAACTCCCTCTGGGGAAGCAGCAGCCACCCTGAGGGAGCCATCTCAGCTCATGGGTCATCAAGGACTCCCCAGAATGACTCCTAGAATTCCATCATGAATTTCCCTGCCCTGGAGGAGGTACCAAGCATTCCTGCCTGTATATAATCTGGGGCTCGGGACAGCTACACCACCACTGCATTCCCAGGGAAGAAGAGCTCAAGAACCACCACTGAACATCCAGAGAAGGACTGTGCCTTTCTACAGGATCACAGCCATGACAAGACCATCCATCTCTCCAACAGAACTGCAACCACCATTTAATCTGGTTGCTACCAGCACCCCGACCAACAGGGTGTCAGGTTCTATTCTGACTTCGTCAGTTTAAGCCCATGTTCCTTTACTATTCCCTTTATTGTAATTTTCCTATTAAACTGTAGTTCTGACTTAAAATCTCTCACAGGATATTTCTGTGGAGTTAATGCCTCCTGCTGGTTTACCTTCAAACCAGTACCCATGCAGAGGCCATTTACTCTCACAGCTGTTACCCAGAGCCTGATCTCCACAAGGCTTCCTCCCCTTGTTGGAGGAAATCCCAGCAGGACTGGAGGGGCTGCAGGGATCCAGGTAAGACCCCACACCTTGTCCCTGCCTTTTCCTGACTGACTGGGAGCTACCCCAGCTCCCTGGAGCCAAGCCTGGGATGCTCTGGGGCAGTTGGGGTTTTGGGTATGTGGGGTGAGCCAGAGGAGCTGGAGCAGTGCAGCCAGGGAACAGGGTTTGCAAGGAAAAGCTCTCAGCCAGCAGAACCCACCCGTGAAGCAGCAGCTGGGGGTCAGAGAGCCCTAAAGCAGCTCCTGCCGCCCTTACTACTTTCTGCCAGAAATACCCCAAAATGCAGTTCTAGAAAATGTACCCAGGATAAATGAAGTGACCCAGAGGATCCCTGAAAGGTTTTGGTGGGAAAGGGCCTTAAAGCCCATCCCATTGCACCCCCTTCCATGGGCAGGTACACCTCCCAGTATCCCAGGGTGCTCCAAGCCCTGTCCAGCATGGCCTTGGACACTGCCAGGGATCCAGAGGCAGCCACAGCTTCTCTGGGAATTCCATCCCACCCCGTCCCCACCTTTCCTGGGAAGAATTCCTTCCCAATATCCCATCTAACCCTGCCCTTTGGCAGTGGGAAGCCATTCCCCATTGTCTTGTCCCTCCAAGCCCTTTTCCAAAGTCCCTCTACAGCTTTTTTTACCTGCATATGCCTCCAACTAGCAGAGTTTATTTTATTATTACCATCAAACAGTTGTTTCCCAACTTGTGATACTACTTAGTACCACAAGTACTCTTGTGATACTAATTCATTATTGCAGGAGTCAAATATTTATTAGCAGTTAATTATAAAGAATTGAATTAATAGCAACAGTCAATTACAATAATAATGACATTGTTATATTAATTCCAGTAGAAGTCAATAGCTGTCAAAATTAATACCAGCAATCAACAATAGCAGCAATAAAATCCATATTATTTTATGGATTGCTATGATTTTGTCTGGAAACCAAAACTGTTGAAGCAAATTTATACATGATGTAATACTAAAGATGAAATGCAATATGACTTTGTACAGAAATGTATCTATAATAATAATGCTGTGCTTCCCCTGCTGCTTTTCCTGATGGAGCACCAGCCCCAGGAAGGGCTGAGTGCCTCACCTGCCCTCCAGGTACCAGCACAGCAGTTCAGGGACAGAGGTCTGTGCAACAGCTGAGAGTTCAGTGTGGGACAACTCAAACCACAGCTGGTGTGGTAACTGGGCTCTAATTCAAATCATCTGACTCCAAAATTGTGGTTCCACTTTCACCCTCTTTTGCAGTAAATAGCCTGATTTCTGGGAATTGCCCTGCTGCCTCTGCAGCAGGAAAAGCTCTACCCAGGTGTCACCGAATCTGTGGGAAAATAAGAAAAACCCTCTAACACTGTATTTGAAGTGATAGAGAATCAGGCATTACTTTATTTGCTGGCCAGGATGTGCCTAGAAAAGCATTCCAAGAACACATAACCTCAGATAATTTTCTCCCGAATTTTATAAAGTCAAAACCCTTGCTGCAGATGGTATCTGGCGAATGTCTGTGATAACCCCATGACCTGTGGATGTTCAGTTGGTGCCACAATGTCTCGAGGATGTTTTGTTAATGGTCTTTATCTTTCTGGTTATCTTCGGGGTTTACTCCCAGTCTGTGGTATGTTGATCCCATCTCCTTAGGGTGATACTATATCTCTTAAAAAAAACTAAAGAAAAGCTCCTTTCCCTAGGTAAAGTCAATTAAAGCTAGCTAGAGAGATACAATAAAATTTCTTAAGTTATATTTTTTTCTGAAACAGGTAAGAGCCAGGGCAGTATAAAGAGGGGCTGTGCTGAGCTTCTCCCAGCCTGTGAGCTGCAGAGCACGGAGGGAGATGGTAGGAGCTTGGGATGAGCTGTGAGGCTGGGAGCAGCAGGGAGAGGGATCTTGTTGGGCTCCTGCTTCCTGTTCCAGGTGTTTTGCCATGGCTGGGGAGATGGCAGGGCAGGACAAGAGGGGTGTGAGGGCAGCGGGCAGGTGGTGTCTGCTCTGAGCGTGGGCTGCAGGAAGCCACCTTTGCTGGCAGCTGCTTTGGGGGAGCTCAGGGGAGCTGTGTGTGCTGTGGGGGCTGAGCTGGGAGGGGGGCTGGGGCAGAGGGGTGGGAGCAGGAGCGGCGGGGGGGAAGGAGGAGGGATGCAGAGGGATGGAGGGGCAGAGTGAAGTCTGCAGAGGTGCAAAACCTGGCAGGAGAGCTGCCAGCGAGGCTGGCTGGAAGGGAGCAAACCACTCTGCCCCAGGGACAGACAGGGCTGATGGCTGTGGAAAGGTGGGGGTGGGTGGAGCTTGGAGGAGCCTCCACGCAGGGAGAGCAGCACTGCCGTACTGCCACGTTGGCACCTATGGAAGTGTTGTGGGTGACCCCAGAGAGCCTTAATCCCCAGCTGTGCCCAGGGCATCCAAGGAATATTCAGAGCCCAACCAGAGCCCAAGAGACTGGAGAGGTGGTTTTGCTGAGGCTCATTACTCAGCTCTGAGCATGATTCCATGGAAATCAGTTGCTTCTCCTGGCCCTTCCCTGTCCTGGGCATGGCCGTGGAAACAGTGGGACATGGGACAGCACAGGGAGGTGACAGCCACAGGTCACCAAGAGCAGCCAAGAGAGGGGCTGGAGGCCATGGCCTGCACTCCAGGGAACACTGGGAAATGTTCCTGTGCCATGGGTGTGCACACGTGTGTGAGCACAGGATGTGCATGTGTGTGTCTGGTGTGTGCTTTCACATGTGCATGTGTGTGCAGGGGGGAGGGTGTGCCCTGCCCCACTGCTGGCTCTGTGCTGGGTCCTCAGACTGCTCCAACACCTGGGAACACCCTAGTCCTGCTGTTCCTCCTCTCATCTTTCTCACCCCAAACCCAAGGAGTTTCTCTCCTGCCCTGTGGCTTCCTGCTCCAGGGGGTCCCACAGCCTTGTGCTGGTGCTGAGGGAGGAGGAAACCCCTCAACCCCTCTAGAGCATCAGCCTCGCTCTTCTACCTCAAACGCAGAGGGAGATTTTGGAAGCAGCCTGGCCATGTGTCCTGGCACTCAGATCCTGGGTGCAGGCACCATCTGCACCCCCTTTCCATGTTGGAAAACACAGTGGGAGGTGCTGGTGGCAGCCCCTGAGCAGAGGGACTTGACCTCATTGTCCCCCAGGTGTTACTAATGGATCCTCTGTGGGTTTGCTGGGATGGCTCTGTCCGCAGGAGCTGTGCTGGGGGTCCCTGTTTCCCACCTTCCTTCTTTTGGCCTGCATGAGCTCAGGGACTGATGGGTGTGGAGGTTGTCTCTGGTGTCCCTGGGTTGTTCAGAGCACAGAGCTTATGTGATCGCACTAATGAGCAGCTCCCCCCAGCCCTGTCCTCCTCAACTCCATCCCTGTTCCTGAGCTAATGGTCTGGCTGCTGTCAGCCCTTCCTGTGGAGGCAGGAGGAGCACTGAGTCCACCTCTGCAGTTCCTGGCATGAGAGGGACATGGAGCTGCTGGAGAGAGTCCAGAGGATGCCAAGGAGATGTTCCAGGGCTGCAGTCCCTCTGCTCTGGAGCCAGGCTGGGAGAGCTGGGGTGCTCACCTGGAGAAGCAAAGATCCAGGGAGTCATCAGAGCCTCTTCCAGGGCCTAAAGGAGCTCCAGGAGAGTTGGATAAGGACTGGGGACAAGTGATGGAGGGACAGGACAAGGAGAAATGGCTTCCCACTGTCAGAGGGCAGGAATAGATGAAATATTGAGCAGGAATTGTTCTTTGTGAGTGTGGGGAGGCCCTGGCACAGGGTGCCCAGAGAAGCTGTGGCTGCCCCTGGATCCCTGGAAGTGTCCAAGGCCAGGCTGGATGGGGCTTGGAGCAGCCTGGGATAGTGGAAGGTGTCCCTGCCCATGGCAAGAGGTAGAATGAGATGAGATTTTATGTCTCTTCCTGACCAAACAAGTCTGGGATTTGATAATCCAGGATAAGAGGAGGAAATCAGGAGATTTTTCAGCCAGGAGTCCCAGCTAATGCCAGCTCTTCTTGCCTTTCACCCCAAACCAGGCAGCAGCTCCCAGTTTCCCTTTCATGTTTTGCTGCAGTAAACAGCCTGATTTCCAGGAATTCGGCACCCAGTCTTGCCAAATCTAATAGCAAAAGCAACACCCACTGGGGAGCCGGGAGCTGGATAAAAAGCGAGACAGGGCTGGGCAGTCCCCAGTCCGGGAGCTGACGGTCCCAGAAGAGGACGGTAAGAGCTTGGGATGAGCTGTGGGGCTGGGAGCAGCAGGGAGAAGGATCTTGTTGGGCTCCTGCTTCCTGTTCCAGGTGTTTTGCCATGGCTGGGGAGATGGCAGGTCAGGAGAAGAGGGGTGTGAGGGCAGCGGACAGGTGGTGTCTTCTCTGAGCGTGGGCTGCAGGAAGCCACCTTTGCTGGCAGCAGGTTTGGGGGAGCTCAGGTGAGCTGTGTGTGCTGTGGGGGTTGAGCTGAGAGGGCGGCTGGGGGCAGAGGGGTGGGAGCGGGAGCGTCGGGGGAAGGAGGAGGGATGCAGGGGGATGGAGGGGCAGAGTGAAGTCTGCAGAGGCACAAAGCCTGGCATGAGAGCTGCCAGCAGGGCTGGGCAGGCAGGGATCCCTTGTGGAGCTCCTTTCCTGCCACCAGCCCATTCCCAGCCCGGAAATGCTCCCTGCAGGCAGGGCTGACTCTGCCTGCTCCGGGTAACCCCAGCCCCGATGGCTACACTGACCTGAAGGCAGGAGCGATGTGGGATCGTTCCTCTTCCTCCGTAGGCAAGGAGGGTGGGATTTTCCGCTCTCACAGGCTAAACGTCAGCACTCAGAGCACTCTGATCCCTGGGTGTCGGGGTTTGATCCTGACTAAATGCCAGCCACCCCGGCTCTCTCCTGGCACAAATGTGCAGGAGAGGGGAAAGAAAAAAATTGTCAAACACACACCAATTTCATGAGTTAAGTGAGATAGGACACTGATGGCAGGATGCATGGAAGAAGGGCAGACAGGCTCCAAACTTAAAATTGCAAAGTGATTTAATTACCTAACAGAGTAGGAGGATAAATGAGAGGTAAAAATAAGCTTTTCAGACACTATTTGTTCACTCAAACCCCTCTCTCTTAAGAAGCCATTTTATGTTCACTCTTCTCCCTCTTTTCAACCAACAGCTTGGGTAGGGGGCAGGGTGTGGGGTATTGTTTTAGTTCATAGAGCAAGTCCATAAATTTATTCATCACCACAATTTTTTTTGCTACAAATATTGTTTATTTCTGCTCATTTTCTCTTTCTTAAAGAGTTTCTCTGCTCTCATCCCCTCCCTCTTAAGAAGCAGTTCCCTGCTCACCCCCCCTCCTTCTTTTTAACCAGCAACAGCACAGGCAGGGAGCAGGGTAAGGGTTTTTTTCTGAGGTCAGTCCATCAGGGAGAGGGGTCATCTACTTAGCTAGGGGTCCCTCCCACGAGAGACAGTCCTTTGCAAACTTCTTTGGCATGGGTCCAAACTCACAAGCAACCTCCCGCCCGAATTCTGCTGCAACATGAGTCCTCTTGTCCATAGGGTGCTGTCAGACTCTCCTGAGCTGAGGCCAGGCTGCTTCCATGCCAGGAGCAAGGCCTTTCTCTCCCTTGCAAGGCCTTTGCAGCTTTAACTCTTTCTATGATACTCCCACCGGATCACAGCTTCCTCCAGGCATCCACCTGCTCCTCTGGTGTGGGCTGTGGGTAGATTTCTGCATCCTTGTGGACTCCATGGGCTGCAGGGGGACCACCTGCTCCCCCCATGGTCTTCACCACAGCTAGCAGAGGGTTTTCAGCTCTGGCACCTGGAGCACCTCCTCCCCCACCTTCTCCACTGACCTTGGTGTGTCCATGCTGTTCTCCCTTCACATATTTTTACCTCCTCCTCCTCTTCTAACTACAAAGAAGTGTGTGACTACTTTTGTTTTGATTTTTTTTCTTAAATATGTTTTCACAGAGGCGTAACTAGCACCTCTAATTGGCCCAAACTTGGCTAGTAGCATGTCCATCACCTTCAGAGCCATCAGAGATTGGCTCTGCTGGACTTGATGAAAAACTTCCAGAACTTTCACTCAGGACACACAGGAGCCATCTTTGTGCTACTCCCCACCCCTCAGACACCTCCTCAGGTCTACTACAACAGCTTTTGAGGAGTTTAAGTATCTATTAGATGTTAAAGATACCTTGCTGATGTTCTGAGCTAAGCTAAACCACCACACTG
Source organism: Lichenostomus cassidix (assembly GCF_008360975.1). Classification (NCBI taxonomy): domain Eukaryota; kingdom Metazoa; phylum Chordata; class Aves; order Passeriformes; family Meliphagidae; genus Lichenostomus; species Lichenostomus cassidix. The sequence continues at coordinate 112,526,095 of NC_139483.1, read as the reverse complement.
GGGCAGCCCCTCAAAGGCAGCAGTGTTCCCAGAGCCCCTTTCCCTGTTGCAGGGCTGGGGAAAGCACTGTCGGGGGGCTGTTCCTGTGAAACAGGGTGCAGGCATTCTCATGGCACATCCTGCTGCCAGCCTTGCTGCTTCCACCGTTTGCTTCCAAGGAGGAACTCAATCCTGAGTTATCCCATGAATGTGCTCAGTGCCTCTCTGCAGGCACTGACACAGGTGCATGGGGCTTTTTCACTTTTCCTGCAGCAATGGGAAGCTGGGCCAGGACTGCCAGGGGTGTCTGGGGCAAATTCAGGGTGTGGCTAGGCTGGAGTTAATGTTGTCCAGGGCAGGCCCTGGTTTCTGAGACTGAACCAGTGCTGGCAGAGCTCCAGTGGGAGAGAATATGGGAAGAGATAAGGCCTGGACAAATGACCTGAGTGGACAAGATCCAGCAGTGACCCTGAGCCAGCAGTTTCCTTTCCAAGCAGCCATCCTGCACTGAGGCTCTGCTGCCCAGGGAGCAGCTGGACATGTGCCAGCTGAGGGTTCTTGGTGCCCAAAGTCCCTCCTATGCTCTGCCAGCAGGCCCAGCCTTCTTCTGCTGCTGCACTGTCCTTTTCTTGAGCCAGTGCCTTTTCCTGCTTCTGTTTTCCCCCTCCTGTCCCCATCCTGCTGGCAGGATCGCACGAGCTGCTGCTGCTGGGGGCTCAGTGCCTGCTGGGATCCAAGCCCAGTGCTGCTTCTTCCCCTCTCCGGGGACTGAGCTTCCCCCCAGCAGCAGCTGTGTGCTGTGGGCAGTGGTGGGACAGGGCCTGTGCTGCCCCATTGTCAGTGCTGTTCCCCAAGCTCTGCCCCCTCCACACCTTGTCTCCTGTCCCAAGAGCACAGATGTTCCCTGGACATCCTCTCCCCCATCAGCACCCCCAAGCCCTTCTCTGCAGATCTGCTCTCAATCCATTCTCTTTCCAGCTCGTGTCTGTGCCTGGCATTGCCCTGGCCCAGGGGCAGCACCTCCACTTGGCCTTGTTGACCTTCATGGGCTTTGCTCTGACGCACCTCTCCAGCATGTCCAGCTTCCTTCTGGTGACAAGAGGTACATGGCTTTAGGTCCCAGGGGAAACCCTGCTCTGGTCACCACCCCAGAAGGGCTCTGAAGAGTCTTTGCTGCCTGGGCAGTCAAGAGTGGAAGAGAAGGTGTTGCCGCCAGTGCTGCCTGGAATGAATCCTCCGTGTTCATGTGTTGCCTTCTGCTGACTGTCTGATCTTCTCCTTTAGGATTTTGGGCCTTTCTTTCCTGCTGCTCTTCCTCCTGAGTTCTTGAGGTGGTTCCCATCTTCTTCTCCACACCCCACCGTTTGCCTCAGGCCTGCCACTGCTCCTGTGCTGTCTCCCCTGAGTTGGGGCCCTCAGCGGCCTGTGTCCACTGGGAAGCCAAGGCTGGGAGCAACAGGAGCATCTGCTGTGAGGTGAGTGAGTGGAATCAGAGCCAACAGCCCTTGCAAGGATTGCCCAAATCTGTATGGACTCTCAGAGGAAAGCTGACCCTGAAGGTTCTGTGTTGTGGTTTCATGCTGGCCAAGTGCCAGGCATCCACAACAGCCACTCACTCACTCTCCCCTGCCACCGCTGGGCATAGGAGGGAAAAAAATTAACAAAGCATTTGTGGGTTGAATAAAGAACTGGGGCGAAACGCTCCAAGGGCACAACAGGCTCAGTTTAGGAATATAAAGTTTGTTTATTACCAGCAGAGTCAGAGGAGGATAATGAGAAGAGAAATAAGCCTGTAAGACACCATTCTTCCGCCCAACCCCTCCCTCCTTCCCACCAATAGCACATAGAACAGGGTGTGGGGGTTTTGGTCAGTTCATCACTGAGATTTTCTTCTGCCGCTCAGGGAGAGGACTCCTTCCCCTGCTTTGCACCATGGGGTCTCTCCCACAGGAGACAGTTCTCTGTGAACTTCTCCAGCGTGGGTCCAATCTCATGAGAAGCAGTCCTCCCAAAACTGCTGCAATGTGAGTCCCTCCCACGGTCACACTGTCCTCCCAAAACTGCTGTGGCATGGGTCACTCGTCCATGGGGTGCAGACTGCCAAGGCCAGGCTGTTCCATCTCGGGAACAAGACCTCTTTCTCCATGGGGATTCCCACTGGATCATAGCCTCCTCCAGGCATCCACCTGCTCCAGCATGGGCACCTCCCCACAGGCTGTGAGTGGATCTCTGCATCCTCTGTGGACTCCATGGGCTGCAGGGGCACAGCTGCTCCACCAGGGTCATCACCACAGCCTACAGAGGAATCTCTGCTCCAGCACCTGGAGCACCTTCTTCCCCTCCTTCTCCACTGACCTTGCTGTCTCCGAGTTGTTTGCCTCACGTGTTCTCACCTCCTCCACTTCTCTGGCTAAAAAAATAATTTGTTTTAATTTACAAATTTTAGAAGAATCTTTGTTTTAATTTTCTTCTCAAATATGTTATCACAGAGGCGTCACGACCATCTCTAATTGGCACAATCTTAGCCAGCGGCATGTCCATCTTCAGAGCCATCAGGGATTGGCTCTGTTGGATATGGTGGAAGCTTCTAGCACCTTTTCACAGAAACCACCTCTGTGGTGCCCCCACTACCACAAATCTGGAAATGAAAAACCAACAATCTCTGGAAGGCTGTAGGGGCCCAGTCCAAGCCCCTCGGATCGATACCTGTGCTGGTAAGAATCTTGTGGCCTTGGTGGGACAGAAGCTGAATGCTTGGGAAGGTTTGGTGCATGGAATAAATCTCTCCAGTATCCAAGCGAATTGAGACTGCGACAGTTCTCAGGGTAGGGTGACAGTGTCAAAAACCACAAAGGTATAAAGGTAGGGGTCCAAGGAGAACACCAGATCTGTTAGGGTGAGAATCATGGAATGATGGAATGGCCTAAGTTGGAAGGGACACACAAGGATCCTGGGAGAGACAGGATCGAAATCCAAAAAGCTCGGATTTAGTGAATTTCTTTGATCAACTCCATGGGATATTTGGTCGTAAAAGAAAATTCAGTGTGATTAGAAGGACTTTACCCTCCTGAGCCCAATGCTGGCTTGTAACCCATGACAGCCTTTTCCTTCAGGGGATTTTCAATCCAAAGTGACCAGCACTGATGGAGCCCAGCACCTTCCAGGGTGTTTTCCCAAGAACTCTCCCTAACTTGCTCCATGAGCAGCCTGAAGTCTGCTCTCCTCATGGCCAGGGGTGAAGGTTTGCTGGCACTTTGCCTCCTGTCGCCAGAGATTTTAAACTCGGTGGCTCCGTGGTGACTGTTACCAAGCTGGCCAACAATGAACACTTGCCTGATGAGACCCTCAGTGGTAATGAGCAGCACATCACAGAGGACACTTCTCCCAGTCAGCAAACAGCATCTCCAGTCACTCCTGATGGGCCAAAGGATGTCCCAGGCACAGCTGTGGGCAGGGACAAGGTGAATTTTGCCCCTGCACTGGGGTGGACCCCCTGAGTGTGCCAGGAAGCAGCTCCTGGAAACAGGCATGAGTGGGGAGAGGGAGGGGCTGTGTGCTGGCAGGTGGAGCAGCAGCACAGGTCAGAGCCTGTGTGGCCATGCTGGATGTGGGGGGAGAGTGTCTGGGGAGTGTGGGGTGCCCGTGGGGGAGTGTATGAGCACTGCCTGTTGGTGCTGGAAGCAGCAGGGTGGGGCAGCCAGTGAGCAGGGCAGCCGTGGGGCTGGGCAGAGGGTGCAGGATGCAGGCAGGGCTGTTGGATGGGCAGAGGGGCTGTGCCAGTGCTGGAGAGAGCTAGGAATGCCCTCAGCTGACTGCAGCTGGGGATTGAGGAGTCCTGTGGGGAGGGCGTGGGAGATGGTGAAGGCAGGACCTTGTCCAGGGTAGGATGTTGTATTGGTTTGAAAACAAACCAGTGGGAGATCACAAGTCAAGATTGAAATTAAAAATAAGTGAAATAATACAAGGAAAAAGCACTGACAAAGTCAGATACAACCTAACACCCTGTTAGGGTGGTGGTAGCAGTCCGACTGAAGTAGTCCAGTTGAAGCGGTGATCCTGTGAAGGTCTAGTCTCCAGCTGAAGATCCAGTGTAGCTCTTGTCCTCTGGGAACCCAGTAGACAGGGCTAGCTCAGGCAGTTCCAAGGCCAGGTTATATCCACTTGGGAACACCTGGCTCCTCCCTCCTGGGCAGAGCATCCCACAATGGGATGAGATAAGTCCATGAGTCACACGGTGGGTCCCTGATGGCCCATTGCCTGTCATGCAGGGTGGGTCGTTAGCAGCTGATAATAGCTAACGGATGGCCCATTGCCTGTCATCCGGAGTGGGTGATAGCAGCTAACGGCCCACAGCTGGTGGTAATAGAATACTTAACTACATCAATATTGCAACCTAGGACATTATCCACCCCTTATTCTATTACCATCTACACAGTTCTCACTTAAGATAAGGTCTCCTTGTGGGACACAACGGGTTTCTCCATCTGCCTGCATCACCCACCAAGTATAACCAGGTCCTTGGGCAAAAACCACTCCACGGATGGGTTTGCCTTTCCCTGACGTGGGACTAATCCAAACAGTCTTTCCTAAAAAACCTCTTACGTGTACCACAGGGACTTTATCTCCATCCACTGTGTGCAAAGGTTTGGACTCGGCAGGACCGGCTCGATTGATAGAACCCCTTGTGTTAACCATCCAGGTGGCCTTTGCTAAGTTCAGTTCCCAATTTTTGAAGGTTCCCCCGCCAAGTGCCTTCAAAGTTGTCTTAAGTAGTCCGTTGCACCGTTCAACTTTCCCGGCAGCTGGTGCATGATAGGGGATATGGTATATCCATTCAATTCCATGTTCTCTAGCCCAGGTGCTTATGAGGCCATTCTTGAAATGGATTCCATTGTCAGACTCGATTCTCTCAGGGGTACCATGTCTCCACAGGACTTGCTTTTCCAGACCCAAGATGGTGTTCCGGGCAGTAGCATGAGGCACAGGGTAGGTCTCTAACCATCCCGTGGTTGCTTCCACCATGGTCAACACGTAGAGCTTTCCTTGGCGGGTTTGGGGAAGTGTGATGTAGTCAACTTGCCATACTTCCCCATACCTGTACTTTGACCATCGTCCACCATACCACAGAGGCTTCACCCGCTTGGCCTGTTTGATTGCAGCACAAGTCTCACAGCTGTGGATGACCTGTGAGATGTTGTCCATGGTCAAGTCCACCCCTCGGTCACGAGCCCACCTGTATGTTGCATCTCTCCCTTGATGACCAGAGGCATCATGGGCCCAACGAGCTAGAAATAATTCTCCTTTGTGCTGCCAGTCCAGATCCACCTGTGACACTTCCACCTTGGCAGCTCGGTCCACCTGCTCGTTGTTACGATGCTCTTCATTAGCCCAACTCTTAGGTATATGTGCATCCACGTGTCGAACTTTCACAGTCAGCTTTTCTGCCCGGGCAGCGATGTCCTGCCAAATCTCAGCGGCCCAGATGGGTTTTCCTCTGCGCTGCCAGTTAGCCTTTCTCCAGCGATCTAACCATCCCCATAGCGCGTTGGCTACCATCCAGGAGTCAGTGTACAGATAGAGCCTTGGCCATTTCTTTCGTTCGGCAATATCCAAAGCCAGTTGGATGGCTTTAAGCTCTGCGACCTGACTCGATCCACCTTGTCCCTTGGTAGCCTGTACAGCTTGTCGTGTGGGGCTCCATACTGCAGCTTTCCATTTTCGATCTGTGCCTACAATTCGGCAGGACCCATCGGTGAAGAGGGCATAGCGTCTTTCACTCTCCGGCAGCTCGTTATACGGGGGTGCTTCCTCGGCACGTGCTACTTGCTCCTCTACTTCTTCTGAAGATAATTTAAAAGTCTCACCTTCAGGCCAGTTTGTTATGATTTCCAGAATCCCAGGGCGATTCGGGTTTCCAATATGGGCGCGCTGTGTGATGAGGGCAATCCATTTGCTCCACGTGGCATCAGTGGCATGGTGAGTAGAGGGAACCCTTCCCTTGAACATCCACCCCAGCACTGGCAGTCGGGGTGCAAGGAGAAGTTGTGTTTCTGTGCCGATCACCTCTGAGGCGGCTTGGACTCCTTCGTAAGCTGCCAAGATTTCTTTCTTGGTGGGAGTTTAGTTGACTTCAGACCCTCTGTAACTTCGACTCCAGAATCCTAGGGGTCGACCTCGGGTCTCACCAGGCACCTTCTGCCAAAGGCTCCAGGACAGACCATGGCTCCCGGCTGCAGAGTAAAGCACATTCTTTACCTCTGGTCCTGTCCTGGCTGGTCCAAGGGCTACCGCATGAGCGATCTCCTGTTTGATCTGGGTGAAGGCTTGCTGCTGTTCAGGGCCCCAGTGGAAATCATTCTTCTTGTGGGTTATGAGGTAGAGAGGACTCACGATCTGGCTGTACTCAGGGATGTGCATTCTCCAAAAGCCTATGGCGCCTAGGAAAGCTTGCGTCTCCTTCTTGTTGGTTGGTGGAGACATCGCGATGATCTTATTGATGACCTCAGAAGGAATCTGATGCCGTCCGTCTTGCCACTTTACTCCCAGGAACTGGATCTCTTTGGCAGGTCCCTTGACTTTGCTCTTCTTGATGGCGAAACCAGCTTCCAGGAGAATTTTGATGATTTTCTCTCCTTTCCCAAATACTTCCGTTGCTGTGTCCCCCCACACAATGATGTCATCAATATACTGCAGATGTTCTGGAGCCTCACCCTTTTCCAGTGCAGCCTGGATCAGTCCATGGCAGATGGTGGGACTGTGCTTCCAGCCCTGGGGCAGTCGGTTCCATGTGTACTGCACACCTCTCCAGGTGAAAGCAAACTGAGGCCTGCACTCTGCTGCCAGAGGAATGGAGAAAAAGGCATTGGCAATGTCGATGGTCGCATACCACTTTGCTGCCTTGGATTCCAGCTCATACTGAAGTTCCAACATGTCCGGTACAGCAGCACTCAGTGGTGGTGTGACTTCATTCAGGCCACGGTACTCCACCGTCAGTCTCCATTCTTCACTGGACTTACGCACCGGCCATATAGGGCTGTTAAAGGGTGAGTGAGCCTTGCTGACCACCCCTTGGCTCTCCAGATCCCGAATCATCTTATGGATGGGGGCCACAGAGTCTCTGTCAGTGCGGTATTGCCGGTGATGCACTGTTGCTGTAGCAATTGGTACCCGCTGTTCTTCAATTCTCAGTAGTCCTACAGCAGACGGGTTATCTGAGAGACCAGGCAGGCTATTCAGTTGTCTTATGTCTTCTGTCTCTACGGCTGCTATCCCAAAAGCCCAGCGATGTCCCTTTGGGTCTTTGAAATATCCACTCCTGAGATAATCTATGCCGAGGATGCATGGGGCATCTGGACCAGTCACGATGGGGTGTTTCTGCCACTCGTTCCCAGTTAAACTCACTTCAGCTTCCAGTACAGTCAGCTGCTGGGATCCTCCTGTCACCCCAGAAATAGAAATGGATTCGGTCCCCACATACCTGGATGGCATCAGGGTGCACTGAGCGCCAGTGTCAACCAAAGCCGTGTATCTTTGTGGGTCAGACGTGCCAGGCCATCGGATCCACACAGTCCAATAGATCCGATTATCCCTTTCCTCTACCTGGCTAGAGGCAGGGCTCCTCTAATCCTGTTTTTGGTGCACGATGTTCTTCTGTAGATGTGTTCCTGAGGTTCCTTCAAGAGGATCAGTCATATTATCATTTCCATTCTGTCTGGGGTTCTGTCCACAAGAGACTGGGGCAGTGTTGTACCTAGATGAGCTTCTTGAGGTGGATGTTTCTGTTTTCAATTCACGTACCTGGGCTGCTAAGGTGGAGGTGGGTTTCCTATCCCACTTCCTCATGTCTTCCCCATGCTCTTGAAGGAAAAACCAGAGGTCACGTCGTGGAGTTTGTTTTCTTTCCCTGACTGGAGTACGTCTGCTCCTGATGGCAGAGACTCGGGTTGGTTTTGGTGTGGCATGGAAAAATCTTTCTGTGAGCTCTTTCCTTAGTTTCTGATGGCTCTCTTCAATCAATCTCCGGACTTGCTCGGCCAGGTTTGTTTCTACCAATGAGACCTGGGTGCGTAGTGGGGCGGTGACAGTGTCCTCATAAATTCTCAGTTTGTTTGCTAACACGCCCACCTGGTCTTCGCCTTCCCTCCACTGCAATGTTGCCCGGTAACGAGAGTATATCTCTGGTCCGAGCCGCGCGAATCTTAGCCACATTTGTGAAGTGCACCGGACATTATCTGGGCTCTTGGGGAATCTCTCGTTGTCTGAAAAAATGATCTCTAGCACGGCCAATTCCCTCAGGCATCGGATACCTTGTTCTATTGTGTTCCATTTCCTTTGGTGCATCTGGAGGTCTTCTTTGCACAGGTATCTGTCCCGTACACTCAGCAGCAATCGCCGCCAGAGGCTGAGAGTTTACTGGGTTTTCCCAATCCCCTGGTCAATGACCACATCCTGAGACAGGGATCCCAGTTGTCTGGCCTCACTTCCATCCAGAATAGTGTCGTTAGCTGCAGCGTCCCAGATACGGAGCAGCCAGGTCAAGATGGACTCATTCGCCTGCCGGGTGAATTCCCTCCGTAGGTCACGCAGCTCCCCCAGGGATAGAGAGCGAGTGATGATCTCTGGCTCTGTCTCTTCTGCTTGGTGAGATGGTCCTGCCGCATCCTCATCAGTCGCTGTGCGGACTGACTTGCTCTTGGATTTCTTTTTCTGGACGGGGGCAACCGCTACTGGCTTTGGCTGTTCTGATTCGGCAATGGTCTGTGTTGAGACATTGACTGCTCCTTTGGTTCTTTTCCTCTTGCCTGCTGACTTGCTTCATTTCTCCTCCTCAAGAAGACAAAGTATTGTTCTGTTCTTCAGCATGAGGTAAACGGTGCTGGTCAAAGAAAACAGAACTAACAAAAAGATTATGCCATCCCTAGCATCCAGAGAGAACTCAATGTTGTCAAAAATGGCTGTGCCTGACCTGAAAGGCTGGAAGAAACCGCTCTCTCCTCCTAGCCCCAGAGGGTGGGTGCGATTGCTGATGAGATCCCAGACGAAGCAGCTCAGGTTAGGCCAGGCAGACAAAGTCGAGTATATATAACGAATGGTGTTCATCGCCTCACAGGTAACAATGCCATAGGCATAATAAACCAATAGAGCAATTCTCATGCCATTCCCTGGTCGCAACAGGAGCAATACGACGGGCAGATAGTATCCCATTTGAGGAAAAATATAGAGAGCGAGATACAGTACCCATATAGATAAGCTGAGCATCATGGTGATAGGATTTCTGAGTTTCCCCAGGTCGTGCCCCACGTTGGGTGCCAAAATATGTATTGGTTTGAAAACAAACCAGTGGGAGATCACAAGTCAAGATTGAAATTAAAAATAAGTGAAATAATACAAGGAAAAAGCACTGACAAAGTCAGATACAACCTAACACCCTGTTAGGGTGGTAGTAGCAGTCCGACTGAAGTAGTCCAGTTGAAGCGGTGATCCTGTGAAGGTCTAGTCTCCAGCTGAAGATCCAGTGTAGCTCTCGTCCTCTGGGAACCCAGTAGACAGGACTAGCTCAGGCAGTTCCAAGGCCAGGTTATATCCAGGTGGGAACACCTGGCTCCTCCCTCCTGGGCAGAGCATCTCACAATGGGATGAGATAAGTCCATGAGTCACACGGTGGGTCCCTGATGGCCCATTGCCTGTCATGCAGGGTGGGTCATTAGCAAGTGATAATAGCTAACGGATGGCCCATTGCCTGTCATCCGAGTGGGTGATAGCAGCTAATGGCCCACAGCTGGTGGTAATAGAATACTTAACTACATCAATATTGCAACCTAGGACAGATGTGTAAATGAGAAAGCCCCAGGCCCATCCAGTGTGCTGGGAAGGAGGCCCTGGGTCCTGTGCTGTGCCAGGCTGGGCTCCAGCAGCCTGCTGGGAGCAATCCCCAGGGCCACAGCTGCTGCAGAGCCTCTGCCAGGAGCCTGGGGCCTCTGACAACACAGCTTAGGGAAAGTCTCTTTTCTTCCTCCACAGCCATGGCTTCACAGGAGGACACACGAGAGGAGGATGCAAAGGCACAGCTCCTGGCAGAGGCATTTCAGAAGGAAGGACTGGATGCTGAATACTGGCTGCCCAAAATGTCAGAGATCCTGGGAATCGAGTGCAGAGAATCCCTGCAACATCTGGAATACGAAGACTACCTCAAGGTGGAGTGTGAAGTACAGCAACCCTGGGAGAAAAAGGAGCTCCAGAAACTCCTGAAAATAGCATTTGAAAAAAAACCAGGTGGGGAGTTGCATAAGAGTAACTTGGAGAAGACAAAGCAGAGACAAGAAGTGGCCAAACAAGCCCTGAACGATCTGACAGAAATGCTCAAAAGCCACAGCCACAGCCAGGATGCTCTGAGGGAGAAGGCAGAAACTATGTGGAAAGCCATGGAGATTCCTAAAGAGTTCTGGCCACCGCCAGAGCAAGCCTTGGTGGATATGCTGGAGAGCATCCAGAAGCAGCTGGAGCAGCAGGAGTTGTCAGCAGGCAGCAGGGAGAACATCTCTGACACAGAGGTGCTGAGGCGGGCGTCAGGGGGACTGGCCCTGCAGGGCATCTACAGAACCAGCAGAACTGAAGATGTGCTGGCAAAGCGAGAGCAGCTCCTCAGGGTTCCTGAGGGATTCCAGCTGGCTGCTCCAGAGCAAGGATCGCTGCTTCAGAGGAAGGAATTCTCCTCTTCTGTGGCAGAATGCACTTTCATCAAGTCCATGGAGCAGCTGGGCTTCAGCATCAGTGTTTCAGCCAAAGCTGTGTCCTGGGGGATTAATCTGGGAGAGGGTGTAGGTCACAGCAGCTCCTCACAGTCACAGGACACCCACCAGTCCTGCTCTGATCAGAGCTACTTTTGCGCCACCATGTACCACTACATCCCTGTGGCCTCCTGCTACTTCCCAAGGCATCAGCTTCGCCTCTCGGATGCAGCTCTGCAGGAGCTGCAAGATATGGAGCAGCTTTTGAGCTGCACTGGGGAAGAAGACAAACTCACACTGCTGAAGATGTGTGAGAGATTCTTCAGCAGGTTTGGGTCCCATGTAAACCAGGGTCCCATCCACTTTGGGGGGATATTCTGGTGGAAGGCATCTACAGAAGGATTCAGAGCCGACCAGTGGGAAGAGATGAAGAAACAAACCTCTGAAGCACTGAACAGCTATGTCAGGGCCAGCTACGGGGACTTCGGGGACACTGTAGGCAGGGACATGGATATTTCCAAATCCAGCTCACAGGCCTCTGTCCTGGGAAGAGCCAGAAAGAGTTCCCACACAGACATTCAGCTCTATGTGGTCAACACAGGGGGCCCATCAGACAAAACTTCTCTTCCTCAGTGGAAAAAGGGGCTCATGTCTGATAACACAACATGGAGTGTTATTGACCGTGGCTTTCAGCTGATCCCAGTGTGGGAGGTGATCCTGTGCAATCACAGCAGGGATTTTCAGTCTGTTGGTCAGATGAGCAGAGCCCTCAGGGCTGTGTACAAAGTGCTGACCAATCAGAGCGTCGACACCACTTTTGGAGAGGAACTGGAAATTGCAGTGCAAGAGGCCAAGGCTTTCATGGAGACTGTGAAGACCTGGGAGGTGACGGTGGATGAAGAGAAGCTGCTCAGTCTGATGGAACTAAAAGATGATCTGAATGCAAAAACCAAGAACTATAGTGTGTGGATCAATGAGTGCCTGTCAAACAAAGCCCTGCAGGACTACCTGGTCAACACTGTGCGGAGTTGCCAGGAGTCACCTCCACAAAACACCCCCTCTATCAAGGAAATGTTGAGTAGCCTCCTGGATCCTTATATCTACTCTGTCAAGGACTTCCCTGAGGCTTCCTTCATTATGCAATGGATCTTCCAGACTGAGCACAGGCTTCCCAAATCTCCCAAAGTCTCTGAGCTTGAAGAGCTCATCAAAACACTGCAGCAAATGATGGAACACATCCATGCTGTCACCTATGCGCCAGGAAGCTCTGCTTCTGCTGTTCATGAAGCAAAGAAAGAAGCCACCGTGACCACCAGCCTCGCCATTTCCTCCCTACTCCAGTCTCTCCAGGAAAGGGCTCAAAATGACATGGAACTCTTGGTGCTCTTGATTGTGACCAGCACACGGTACCAGGTGGGAAGCAGCACTTTTCTGTACCTCCTCGGATACCCAGAAATTCAGTACATGGCCAAGGAAATGGAAGCGGCACATAAGGAGTATGTGAACCTGAAGGAGCACGATGCCGACAGAGCTGAGGCCTCCCTTCTGCTGCTGGGTCTGACTGTGACACCCAAAAGTCAAGAGCTGTCCCCTGAGCAGAAGAGGGAGCGTTTAGTTTTCATGGAAGATCACATGAAAGGCTTGTGGTCCACACGGATCAAGAATCTCCTCCAAAAGCACAGTGCAGGCACCGACTGGGAGAGGCTGGAACAGGACTTGCGTTCCTTGGTCAGTGGGTGCTTGAATGAGAAATTAGATGACGCTTTTCCAACACCTGAGCCCCCCAGTCAGTCCCAATGCAAGTCAGATGGCAGCGATTCCCAAGCAAATGAAGCCACTGCAAACCAGGAGTTCCTCCAGTTGCTTAAGCGCCTTGGACTTGAAAGTCACTATCCAAGAAAAATGGGGATGGGATATTTCCACACCCTCAGCAAGACATCTCTGCAGGACAGCCAGCCCAGCCAGGACAAGGAACTGCCATTTCACTTCTTGCAAAAGCTGTTAACCGTGGATTACCGGGTGAGGTACCTGACTTGCTGGGACCAAAGCAACCCAGGACTAACTCAACTGCCAGAAACCACAGAACAAGAGGAGGAACTCTCAGATTCATCTGAATACGTACTTGGATTTTTGAAGGATGTAGCCCCTGAACCCACAAGCAGGGACAGCCATGTGCACCCCATGGACCTGCAGATGGCAATTTTCCATTGTGCTGATGACTTCCTGAGACAGACCCTTGCAACCAAGCTGGCATTCTGTCAACTGGCGCTGCCTCTGCTGGTGCCCAACCCATGCACTTCACACATCGAGTTCCCACTCTTTGCCCTCAGCCAAATCCAAAGGAGCTGGAAAGAGGTGGAGAAGTCAGGACAGGTGGCTAGAACAAAGAGTTACAACAACAAACTCATCTCTCAGGCACAGACACCCATTGTGTCCTTCATCCGCATTGGCAGCTCAGCCTCCTCTTCCAAGTCTCAGCTCCTGAACGCTCTGCTGAACAAAGGAAAACATGACACTTTCTTCCACCGCCACTGCAGAGGCAGCACCAGAGAGTGTTTGCTGATGAAAGGGGTGGTGGAGATCGCCTGGTACTGCCCCCGAGGAAGCCCTGATGACACCTTTAAGTGCTGCGTGGCTTTCTGTAACCTGCATGGAGATGCCAGGGATCATGGAGCACAGCTGCAGTTCCTGCAGGAGATATCTGCTGTCAACGTGGCTCTCATATCTGAGTCGGAGCACATGGACAACAGGGGGAAACAGCTTCTGCAGAGTCTGTTGCAGTCACAAAGGCCTTTGGTTTGTCTTCTCACAGAAAAAGAGAATGTTGCAGCTGGACGAACCCGCAAAATCATAACAATAGGGATGAAGAACAGAAGTGAAGCAGAACTGGTGGACCAGCTTACCAAAACAATTGGAAATCTCCTGGAAGGGTCTAATCCATATTTCAGCCTGGACGACTGCCTGAATAAAGCTTGCCAGCATGGATTCTTAGTGGATGCAGATCAAGACACGTGTGTGACAGCCAAAGCAAAGGCAAAGCAGCTGGTGGACCTTCTGAAGAAAGAGAAGCTGTCTGAGATAAAATCTCAGCTGCTGCCCCTTCAAGGACAACTGTGGTACCAGTGGTGCAAAAAGGACAAAGAACTCTCTCGCTTGCAGGAAAAGGGGAACAAGAGCATCGAGCATCATCGCAGCCAAATTGAAAGTGAGAAGGCAGCAATAAGAAGCAGACAATATGAGAAAGCTTTCCCTCTCAAGTCACTGATAAATTCATTCCTTGGCCTTCTCCAGGCACAACCAGCAGATACCAAGAAATACTTCTTGCACTGGATGAAGGTCTTTATGGATGACCTGTCCTCTGGTCCTATTGAAGAACTGAGAAGACAATATCACAAGTTATGGTCTGAAATCCTGGCAAACAAAAAAAGCAAGGAAAAAACCACAGTGAATGCTGAGATGCAGAGACGGTTGGATGCTCTCTATGATGAAATCAATGATTCCTCCATTGGTCTGGAGCATGTTTTGAGAGAGGTAGGGCAGATTTATGAATCTCTGGAACTAATAAACTCCAGGAGTGAGTATTTTGTCATTCTGCCTGAGATTGCAGCAGATCTGATGGTTTCAGGGTATCCTGTGGAACTGATGGATGGGGATGCTTCTTACGTGCCCTTGTGCTGGGTGGGAGCAATCTTGGACAGCTTAATTGAGAGGCTGGGGGACAAACGAGTGTTTGTGCTCTCCGTGCTCGGCATCCAGAGCACAGGCAAGTCAACCCTGCTGAATGCCATGTTTGGTCTGCAGTTCAAAGTCAGCACGGGGAGATGCACCCGTGGAGCCTTTATGCAGCTCATCCCAGTGGGCAAGGAGCTGCAGCAAGAGGTGGGCTTTGATTTTGTGCTGGTGGTTGACACAGAGGGACTTCGTGCCACCGAGATGGCCAATAAACAATCCCAGAACCATGACAATGAGCTGGCCACCTTTGTCATTGGCATTGGCAATTTGACTCTGATCAATATCTTAGGAGAAAATCCGTCAGAAATGCAAGATTTTCTCCAGATTGCAGTGCAGGCTTTCCTGAGGATGAAGAAAGTCAATCTTTCCCCAAGCTGCATCTTTGTCCACCAAAATGTGGGAGAAGCAACTGCCAAGGAGCAGAACATGGAAGGACAAAGGCGTTTGCAGGAAAAGCTGGATGAAATGACTGTGGTAGCTGCCCAGCAGGAATTCTGTGACATCTCCTCCTTCAGCGACATTATTGGCTTTGATGTGAACACCCACGTTCACTACTTTGCTCACTTGTGGGAAGGAACTCCCCCAATGGCACCACCCAACCCCAGCTACAGCCAGAATGTCCAGCAACTAAAGAGCAAAATCCTCCAGGCTGCCCAGAAGGAGTCGCAGGGCAGCATTTTGAGGCTCTCGAGCCTGAAAGTTCGTATTGGTGACCTCTGGAATGCTTTGGTCAATGAAAACTTTGTTTTCAGCTTCAAGAATTCCCTGGAGATTGCTGCATACAGGAGACTAGAAACTGCTTTTAGTCAGTGGACCTGGAGGCTGAGGAGTCACATCTTAGATGTGCAAATGAGACTGGGCAATAAAATTCGGAATGAGGACTTGCAGAATGTCACCAGAGAACACCTTGAAAGGCAGGTGCAAGAGATAAGTGATGACATTGAGAAAGAAGTGGAAAAGTTCTTTGGGGAAGACAAAGACTGTGAGACAC
This sequence comes from Lichenostomus cassidix, assembly GCF_008360975.1. NCBI lineage: Eukaryota > Metazoa > Chordata > Aves > Passeriformes > Meliphagidae > Lichenostomus > Lichenostomus cassidix. The sequence goes on along the minus strand of NC_139483.1, from coordinate 112,510,666 downwards.
TGGTCCAGTGGAAAGCAAACACAGAGCTGAAGCTGAAAGGACTAAAAGAGGCTCTTCTTCTTGAAACAAAAAAGAAATGTGAGAATCTTATTGAGCTACAGAAGGAGCAGAGGAAACTGGAAGGAAAGATGTTGGAATATGAAGATGAGCTCCTGAAAAGGAGCAGGGAGTTGGCTCTGACTCTGAAAGGGAAGAGCCTCAGTGAAGGAGAGCTGAGAAACAGTTTTACCTCTCTCTGGGACAAGTGGATTGCCAAAGTCTCTCGTACTGCTCCTCCTCTGGAACAGGTGGATATCGATGCGGAAATCGAAGATGTGCTTCTAGAGCACTTTAAGGACCCGGGTTTCCATGAACGGATCACATCATTTCCCAAAGGCAGAGGATTTTCTTTGGACCTCAAGAAACACATCATGAGGAAGAAGATTTTTCACAAGCTGCCAACTCCCATGAGCATTTTCAAACCTGATGTGAGTAACTTTCAGCACATCACAGACAACATCATAGCATGTGTTAGGGCAAACATTGGTAAGAAGGAACAGGAGAAACAGGATTACAGTAGAAATTTTATTCATGAAATACTCAATGAAGTACAGGAAGGTGTGAACTCCATCCCCAGCAGTGCAGGCTGGACCTTTACCAAAGATTACAGCATAGATTTGTCTCTGTATCTGTGCAAAATGGCCACGGAAAGGTTTAAAGCCATGCATGAAGCATTCCGAAAGGCAAATGACCCAGTCGTGTACCTGAACAGCAAGAGAGAAGATTTCTTCCAGTGTTTCCAGTTTTCCTGCCAAGGGGCCACTTCAATCACAACTTTTGCTCTTTTCTTTTGTGAAAAGATTTCCTCAGCTCTTCACCAGGCAGTCTATGAGAGGACAGCTAAAGCCATTGCTGATGACATGCAGGACAAACTCCCAGATTTCCAGGGCAGCAGAGCCAATCTGGAAGTTTCCATCCTGAGATACTTGGCAGAACAAGAAAATTTTGAGTATTTCAAGGAGTACCTTAAGTTTCCAAAACAGTTTTTTCAGAATTACATTGAGACACGAGTTAAGAGTTACTGTTTAGATGGGAGCAAGAAGCTGGAGAACTTTTTAAATATCTCCCTTGATGCTCTCTATGAAAAAATCATTTCAGCTGTTTCTTTATCAACCCAAATGATCAAAGTCCAAAAAGCCAGCGAGGATAAAATCTCTCTGTGGCTGGATGAGTTTTGCAGTAAGCTGACAGAGGTGATCAACTTGCCCCGAAGTGACCTGAAGGGCATTGAGCATCAGGAGGTCACAGACATTAAGTTCTTGAACAAGGCCATGGCAGAAGCTCTGGATGACATGAGGAACAGGCTCAGGAAAGAATTGGCTGATGCTGATATGAGCTCATTTTCAAGGCAGCCTCACACAATCCTGGCAGAGCATTTTTCAGGGTGCTGGGAACAATGTCCCTTTTGTGGGGCAGTCTGCACAAACACCATGCAGGAACACGATGGAGACCATCAGGTGGTCTTCCATCGCCCAGAAGCTTTGAAGGGATGGCACTGGGAGGGAAAAGCCCAGCTGGTCATTGATATTTGTTCCAGCTCTGTTACAAGTGATAACACATTCAGAGTTGCTGATGACAAATATATCCCCTGCAAGAGATACCGTGATGCAGGACCTCCTTATTCCAACTGGAAAATTCTTCCTGATCCATCCATGCAGGCCTACTGGAAATGGTTTGTGTGTCGTTTCAAGACAGAGCTGGAAGCTTTGTACAATCGGAAATTTCAGGGTAAGGGAGAAATCCCTGAGGCGTGGCAGAGAGTTACCAAGGAGCAAGCACTGTCCGAGCTGGACAAGCGTTAGGCCATGACCATGGGAACAGAGAACCACAAGAGCTTTGCAGTTTAGAAGAACTTTGTACCAGCCTCTCCACAAAATGCAGTTTCAACAATGACACTCTCAAGCCACCACTTGCTGACAATGGTATCTAATTACTCCCAAATTTGGTGAAATAAGGCATGTTACTACAACCATTGCTCTGCAGCTCCCTCGCTTCATGATAGAGCCAGAATCCTCTTGCCTTCTTGCCATAAACATTTCCCTCTACTTTGTCCCAGAGCCAAACCAAATCCCCTCCTGGGGTGATTGGCCACATGGCCAAGCCTGAGCCCAAGGGCCACAGGAAGAGCAAAGGCAACACTCAAAGCACCCCTTGGATCAGCTGCTCTGAGACAGGAAGGGACAGTGCCCCAAAGGCAGTTTTCCTGCAGCAAGGAGGTGTCCTGCTCAGAGAAAGGGCTGTGGGGCTTGAGGGCAGCTCCCTGCTGGCTGCAAGCTGGGCTGCTTGGCTTTTGGGCATCATCCTTCCCTCCCTCACTGCAGCCTCCTGGATCAACTGAGGCCATTCTCCCAGCAGGAGCTGTTGTGTCTCTGGGCTCAGGAAAGCAGTGACATGGCAGCCCCAGGGCTCAGGCAGTGCTTTCACTGCCTGGCTCAGAGGTGCTCTGCATGTGTCCAGGGCAGCCACTCCTGCTCAGCTGCCTGGGGCTGCTGTCCTTCCCTGCAGCCCTCAGCCCTGGCAGGAGCTGCTCCTGTCCTTGGCCTGGCTGCTGAGCAACAGCCTTTGGAATGGCCCATGTGGAGAATCCCATTTCCCAGCACCTTCTGCAGCAGCTCTCGGGGCAGTGCTGGTGCTGTCCAGGCAGGCTGGTGGCAGCGGAGCTGTGCTCTGGAGAAGGTGGCAGCAGCTGGCACTGCCCCAGGGAGGTGTGGGGGGTTTTGCTGTGCAGGTGCTGCAACGCCGCTGGTCATGCGAGGGCCAAGGCCTCCTGGAGAGCTGGCTGGAGGCCTGCTTCAGCCTCATCCCCTGCGCGCTCTGCTAATAAAGGAGTTGATTTGGACTGCGCTGCTCTGTGTCTCCTTTATGTTCAGGGGAGCAACAGCTGGGGGTGACTTGAGCTCTGTGCGGTGCAGACAGGCAGGGGACATGGGGGTGGCACTGGGGGAGGGGGTGTGGCAGCAGAGGCTCTGCTCCATTCAGGGTCTCTGCTCCAGGAGCAGCTTCACCATCTGCAGAGACAGCAGAGAGGGCAGGAAGCCCCCAACCACAACATCCAGGGAAACCAGTGTGAGTGGCAGGTGCCAAGGGAGGCAGTAGTGGGAACCAAGCCTGGCCTGTCACATGCACAGAGGGGTGAGAAGGTTGATTCCAGCAAGGTTCTGTGCTCTGGAGCTGCTTAGCTGGGAACCTGCGGGACAAAAGGGGAACAGGCCCAAACTCTGCCAAGCCCAGCCCTGGCCAAGCAGACCTGGAGCCAGTGAGAGGAGCCAGAGCTGGGCCATGTGAGTGTGTGCTGCAAGGGCTGAGTGCCAGGGCCTGGGGACACCTGGGCTGGCAGGGGATTTGGGCTGGTTCTTAGGGCCAGACTGGGAGTCGAGGTGGCCCTGGCTATGGTGTCACCTCCTGGGCTGAGTGGGATCGCTGTGCTGCTATTGGAGTGGAGGTGTCCCAGTTGTTATGGTTTTAGGCTTCTCTGTGTATTTTTTCCCATTATCATAATGAAGATCTTGCAGAAGGGAATAATGGATAGCGAGCAATTAATTGACACAAAGAAGTAGCTAATAGCCCTCACATACCAACTGAATCTCTTGAAGAGAGGAGGGGAATAAGGGGTTTAGCAGTTTTGACTTGCGGTGTTCTTTTGCTCTGGGACGGAAGGCTGCCCGGCGCTGCCACACGGCGTCTCCTGGAGTCACACTGCCTTGCCCTGGACTTTCTGTGCCCCAGCTCAGCACTTCTGTCGCATTCTGCCTGCCCCCGTTTGTGTCTGCTCCTCACGATGGATTCCCAGCACCCCTACACTGACTCAGACCTCTGCCTCTGCCAGCCCTGGCACCTGCTGCCACCCACATGAGTGTGCAGGAACCTCCTGAAAGGAGGAGCACCTTGCTCTTCCCCTCTCATGCTGATACCAGCCCAGACCACCCAGGGAAATTCCAAGCTCACATCAGACCCTGCTGGCACTGTGACAGTCACTGCAGCCTTTGCCCTGCTGTGGTCATAACTATAAGACATAGCACTTAGAGGGTTATAAGCTTCTGTTGTTGTGGTGTTGTTTGTTCTGTGTTGTTCTATGTATTTTCTAGTAAAGAATTGTTATTCCTTCTACATTTTTTTTTCTGAAAGCCTCATCATTTCAAAGTTATAAGAATTTGGGGGGGGGCATCTTCTTTCTATTCCAGGAAGGTTCCTGCCTTCCTTTGCAAGCATTTTTCTTTTAAACCAAGACAAGCTATAAAATAGAATATAAATATTAAGAGACTGGTTCCCATAAGGAACTTAACCTCAAGAAAAGGCTAATAGATCCCAAAAGAATGACCCCCCCCTTGTCAGAGGACTTCCAGAGTCCCCAAAACCCATGGGTGTTCAGCTCCAAGGTCAAATAGTAAGCCTCACAAATGGGGAAAGAGCTGTTGCCACCCCAGAAGGGCCTATAACCCCTGATCATAGTCACAGAGAACATAAAATCTGGGCCTGGGGAGAAGTGACAGAAGAATTGATTAATTATAGCAGAAAATACGGTCCAGAGCCTCCCAGTAAAACTGATTCCAAAGGACTCCAACATGTGAATGGAAAAGATCATTTCCCCCAATACCCAAAAAGGTGGTATTTTCCCCTGGACAGGGAGGACAAGTTAACATGAGGGATGAACACAAAAGAAAATAAATTATCTTTGGATCATGGGTTTGCAAAGGGGGAACCCAAAACCTGTTATGGATGATCAGCCTAGTGATAAAGTGGAGTTATTATTGAAAGGGTGGCTAACAAAGGAGGGATTATCTGAAGTTGCTGTCCCTGCTATAGCTCCTCCCTTGGAAGATCCACAAAAAGAAAAGGAGGCAGGAAATCCTTTCCTTCATCCCCAGTAGGTGTGCCAGGGCACAAAGGCTGGCTTTTTATCAGAATGCTCACTAAAAACTCAAAAGGAGATTTACTAATAACTTGTGCTATTGGTCCCCATAAAGTCCCCATAATTTTTTTCACAGATACTGGGGTGAAAGTCAAAGTCAAAGACACTTCCTCATGGAGTGTTTTGCCCTCATGCAAGTGTATATTTGTAGGGGATGCTTTTGGGTACCCACAACCCCAAATGACAGCTAAAGTGAAATGTTGGTTAGTGGGGAAGGAAATGCAATTTAAATCCTAATGGTTTTGGGAGAATTTCCAGTGAATCTATTGGGCACTGATCAAGAGGTTCATGAAATAAGGAACCACATTGACCATGGTGTATGCACTGCCTTACTTGAGTCTGCTGAGCAGAGTTTACAGTCTTATGATACCAGTGAACTTATCCTTTATTTTTTACATGACCAATGTAACCTCTCCAATGTACTGAGGTACACACTGGGCCAAAAAGAAGAGAGGGGTTTGGCTAGACTGGGAAGCCACTCCCGTGGTGCATGGAGCTCACCAAATCTGGAGCCATCCCTCTAATGCACTCCATAGTTTATCATTATAACAAAAGTCCTGTAACTTCACATGCTCAAAGAAAATTTAATAAACACACACCCAATTTTATTTTAACAAAAACATGCCCAATGAGTAATTTTGTCATGCATCAAACCCCCAAATCCGGTCACTGAAGATAGTGAAGGTGAACTCGGGCCAGAAAAAAAAATTCTTTGAGGAACACAGCAGGACCAAGCCATGTTACTTTGATCTGCAGTGGGATCCACTACTGTCATGGTTCTGACTCTGCCAAACGCCAGGCACTCAGGGCAGCTGCTCACTCCTTCTCTCCCCTGCCACAGCTGGGCAGAAGAGAGGAAAAAAATTAACAAGTGATCATGAGCTGAGGTAGAGGAGAAAACACTTCAAGGGTAAAACAGGCTCAACTTAGCTGCAAAGTGAATTTATTACTAACAGAGTCCGAGGAGTATAATGACGAGTAAAATAAGGCCGTAAAGACATCGTTCTTGCCCCCAGCCCCTCTCTCCTTCCCACCCACAGCACAGCAGGACAGGGTATGGGGGTTTGGGTCAATGCATCAGTGAGATCTCCCGCTGTTCAGGGAGAGGAGTTCTTCCCCTGCTTTACCGTGGGGTTCCTCCCACAAGAGACAGTTCTCTGTGAACTTCTCCAGCGTAGAACCACTCCAGGGTGGGTCCATCTCACAAAGCAGCAGCACACACGCTCTGCTGCAACCTGAACTCCTCCCACGGGCAGACAGTCCTCTCAAAACTGCTGTGGTGTGGGGTTCCTTGTTCACGGGGTGCAGACCTCCAAGGGCTGTTCCATCTTGGGAGCAAAGCCTCTCTCTCCATGAGGTCTCCCACCGGAATGCAGCCTCCTCCAGGCATCCACCCACTCCAGTGTGGGCACCTGCCCATGGGCTGTGAGTAGATCTCTGCATGCCCTGTGGACCCCATGGGCTGCAGGGGCACAAATTCTCCACCATAGTCTTCACCACAGCCTGCAGAGGCATTTCGTCTCCAGTGCCTGGAGCACCTCTTCCCCCTTATTCTCCAGTCACTTTGGGGTTTCCATGTTGTCCCCTCGCATATTCTCACCTCCTCCTCCTTCTCTGGCTAGAAAAAACTGTATGTGCACTTTGTTTTGATTTCTTCTTAAATATGTCATCACAGAGGTGTAACCAACCTTTCCAATTGGGCCAGGCTTGGCCAGCGGTATGTCTATCATCTTCAGAGCCATCAGAGATTGGCTCTGGTGGACATGGTGAGGCTTCCAGAAGCTTCTCACAGAAGCTATCTTTGTAGCTCCCCCACTACTAAAAACTGGGCCAAACAAAACCAACACGACTGTTTAATCCATTAGACACATCAGAGCAATGTGAAGCCAATGATGCTATTGCTCTCAACACCCACTGGTGCGTGCAGCTCCCCGGTATAACAAATGTAGTGCCTATGACTGAAGTAATTTAATGTGGGCATGGTCCGGAAAAACATCATTCGTCTTTGTATGCAGAACCTAAATTTGTAGAGCCTAAATTTACAGTATCCCAACCAGAGAGCAGCCCTTTATTCCATTGCTCAAAGATTATAAGATGCAAAGAAGGACCAGGAGATCCTCCAGAAATGTGTTTTTTGTCCCAAGTCCAAACATTAATATGGGACATCCCTCAAAAGGCTGGAAAAATCAAGATGAGCACTAGAGCTCACATCTGATTAACCAATGTTGAAACCTGATCATCCATTACCCAATCCAAGGTGCCTTATTAAATAATGAGGCATAAATCACCATTCTTGATTTTAAAGATAAAACCCATTGTAAAGAAGCCAAGTACTCAGTTCCCTTAGGAATGGCTTGGGGTGCTCCAGTGGAAAATTTTATTCACACCTGTCTCTGTGTTGGAAGTCAGGATTTTTTCCTTTTGTTTTTCTTTCTCTCTGGGAATTTTGTCCCATATCTTGCCTAACAGACAGTAACAACTGATATTTAGGAGACAAAAGAAATGGCTGAGGTTGGGGGAAAGGTGCAGCTGGCTACTCTCTTAGCTGAGGGATTTTCTCTTGGGCAGGGCAGACATACCACGAGATTTTGGCTGGGAGGTGAGGGGCTGGGCTCAGCTTGTTGCTCTCTCTTGCTCTTGGGATCGAAAGGAATGGTCAAACTGCTGCTTAGTGCAGGAAGAATTCACTGCCACTGCGGAGTCCAGCCTGTTACTGCTCTCTTCCTTACTGTGAGTGAGCTTTGCTCGTAAGAGCAGCCATTGAACTGGGATCTTATTAACACCTGATGTGACTGGAAAAGACTCTCACCATCTACTCAGGTGCCTCAGCAGAAAACCCAGGACCCCCACCCCCTCCTCCTTCCTGAAGGGCGTGTCTCCCCAGCTGCGTGGGGCAGCTGCTATGGAGAAGCCCAGCTGCTGCTGCCAAGCCCCGCTGCTTTGAGCTTTTTTGGTACATTTTAACACAACACACCAGGTCCGCCCAACCCTCTGCAGCTCCTGCTAGGCTGCACAGCTCCTGCTACATGTGGTTTGTCAACCCAGGTGTGCCCACCTCTGCCATTTCCAGCTTGCTGCTCCCAAGGTCTCCTGCTGCAGCCCATTCAGTTTCCCAAGTGGCACTGAGACTGGCTGCTTCCCATGAGTTTGCAAAAGAAAACCCCTTTTCTCTGTCTCTTTCTCTGGCTAAGTCACCATTAACCACGTGAAGAGGTGGTTGAGCTCTCACCACAGCGCCCCCTGCAGCCGCGGGGGAATCATTGCACCTGCCCTGCTCAACTGGGAGCACAGCGCCCCTGCTGGCTGTGACTGTAACAACACCAAAGGGGAAAGTGTTGACAGCCAAGAGAAGGCTGTGGTTGGGTTACTGGTTTTTGTGTGTAGTTGCTGCCATTGTAGTTTGTTTGCCTTGTTATCCATATATATATTAGTAAAGAACTGTTATTCCTTTTCTCATATCTTTGAATGAAAGCTCCTTAATTTCAAAGTTATTATACTTTGGAAAGAAGAGGGTCATATTCACTATTCCAAGGGAAGTTCCTGCCTTCCTTGGCAGAAACCTGTCTTTCAAACTGAGACACTCTGAAATCAGAGAATGCTTGACTGAGGTGCAGAGTCAGAATCTCCTATGTCTGTTGCAAGTGCATCTTCAATTTTGCTAAAGTATCCAAAAGACACAATTATAGTAGCATCCCTTCCTCAGAAGCAACACGAAGATCAAAATGGTAAATTCTGAATTATTATACCACTTGATAAACAACAGCACTAATGCTTGAAAACATTTTCACCCCCTCAGCTACTCTAAAAAGGCATCAGTTTGTATCAGAAAACATTACTTGGAAATTACATTTGCCAAGCAACTGGACACAACATGTGTTTGGAGAGCTAAACACCCATGTCCAGCATACCTCCAAACTGGCGTTACAAAATAGATTAGCTCTAGATATGTTGTTGTTGAAAGAACAAGGTGTATGTGGAATGTTACAATTGTCTGAAACAGAATGTTGTAAAATTATTGACAATGACTCATCCTCCATCAAGGAGGCAGGAATTAAAATGAGAGAAATAAGTGATCGTACAGGAGAATTGTCTCAATCTATGCAACCACAAGTCTGGTTTGATGAATTAGATCGTGGATCATGGATTGCTACCATCCTGAAGTCTTTAGGACTTACCTGATGGAGAAAAGGGTTGGTACAAATTTGAACAGCAAGGGCAACCAGATTTGTATATGTAATTATTGGCATTGGGCTGGTTAAATGTATGATAATGGGCTTGCGAAACTCGCTTTCCCCCTCTGTTCCTGTGTCTACCAAAAATCTATTTCTTTGTTCCGCAGCTTTAGTGCAACCAGGGGTTCAGCTGGGATCATTCCCAGGTCCTCTTCATGCCTCATCCAAAATCATCTATTTGACTGCCTGCGGAGTGGGCTCTAACATGGAAGGATTCATTCTCTCTGCCTGCAGGCATTCCTGATTCCCTGTTTCCTTGCAAATAGCACATTGATCTTTTCCTAATGGTTGTAATTGAAAACCTCCTCAACCTGCTCTGCCTCTTCCCCAATAACTTCTCTCTCTCCTCTGGAACCCATCAGAGCAGCCATGAGTTTTCCATCTTTACCTTCCCAAGCCAACTCTCTGTCTCTGTTATTATATAATTTCCTTGCAGTTTCTACCAATTTATTTATGTTTCTGGAGTCTTCTGCCCTCAGTCTCTATAACTTCCTTATTGTGTCTGGAGCCAATTGTCCCATAATTATGGCTGCCATTTGTAACACATCTCCTCTGTCAGGATCCACACTAGCAAATTTCCCATCTGTATCCATTAATCATTGATTAATCATTAATCAAATTGGAAGGAGACTCATGCTTTCCTTGGATTACTTGATACAATTCTGACATAATTATAGGCTTTGGAATTGCATGTTTCATACAAAAAATGATTAATCTCTGATATTTGCTCAAAAGATCCCTGTGTTGGTAGGGATCCATTCTTGGATCACTTCTGGAAAACATTGATCTGATGTTCCTGGTTGTGCATTTTGGGCATGATCTTGTTCTGCCTCTTCCTTTCCTTTGCTACCACTGTTGTCTTCTCATCTATATTCAGCTGCTTATCTGAAGCAACTGGAGTATCATTCCAGTTGGGATCCTGGGTACTTACAATGGTCTCAAAGACCTTACCTGCCTTGTTGGGATTTGCCTTGTAAAGGTCAAGTCCCAAAGAGGTGAAGTCCCTGCCATGTATTTCCAGGACTTCAACTCGGTTACTGAAAGAGGCACTGTTGCCATGACCGGTCCATCTGCACCTAGTGCCCACCTGAGAGGGGCTTGAATTGCTCCCCTTCTCCTCATTCTTTTTCTCTCCTCCTCAGCATATTCTCCCTGCCACTGGACTAAATTCTTCTACACTTTGTGGGGAAGACGTTTTGCAAGGAAAAGCTGTCAGCCACAACAACCTGTTTGTGAAACAGCAGCTGGGGGTGTCACAGAGCCCTGATGCAGCTTCCCCTTCCCCTTTATTGTACACTTCCAAAATTGACTTCTAGAGAGTGTCCCCGGGATTAATGAAGTGAGCCAGAGAATCCTGGAATGGTGCCATTCCACTGCCTACCATGGGCAGGGACACCTTCCACTATTCCAGATTGCTCCAAGCCCTGTCCAACCTGGTCTTGGATACTTCCAGAAATGGAACAGCCACAGCTGCTCTGGGAATTCCATCCCAGCCCCTACCCACCCTCACAGGGAAGGATTTCTTGCCAATATCCCATCTATCCCTGCCCTCTGGCAGTGGGAAGCCATTCCCATTGTCATGTCCTCCCAGGCCCCTGTCTATAGTGCCTCTCCAGTTTATTTTACCTCTACATATATCCAACTATCACAGTTTGCAATATTATTATCAGCAATCAGTTGTATCCCAGTGCTCATGTGATACTAATTAATTACAGCAGTAGTCAAATAATTGTAGCAGCAATTATAAATACTTGAATAAATAGCTGCAGTCAATAGCAATAAAAATTACATTAATATTATACCGATTCTAGCAGCAGTCAATAGCAATCAAAATTAATACCATCAGTCATCAATAGCAGCAACCAAATGAACATTATATTATGCATAACCAAAATTTTATCACTGCTGAAAGAAATTTATACATGATGTAACACTAAGGAAACTTATGAAAGATGACTTTATACAGAAATATATCTATAATAGTGATGCTGTGCTCCCTCTGCTGCTTTCCCTGATGGAGCACCAGCCTCGGTAATGGCTGAGTGCCTCACCTGCCCTCCAGGTACCAGCACAGCAGTTCAGGGTCACAGGTCTGTGCAATAGCTGAGGGTTGAGTGTGGGGCAACTCAAACCACGTCTGGGGTGGAAATTGGGCTCTATCTCAAATCATCTGACTACAAAATTGTGGTTCCGCATTTACACTCTGTTGCACTAAAAAGCGTGACTTCCTGTAATTGCCCGTCTGCCTCTAGAAAGGGGAAGCCGCACCCAGGTAAGAGCCAGGGCAGTATAAAGAGGGGCTGTGCTGAGCTTCTTACAGCCTGGGAGCTGTGTGGCGCGGAGGGAGACGGTAGGAGATTGGGATGAGCTGTGGGGCTGGGAGCAGCTGGGAGAGGCATCTTGTTGGGCTCCTGCTTCCTGTTCCAGGTGTTTTGCCATGGCTGGGGAGATGGCAGGGCAGGAGAAGAGGGGTGTGAGGGCAGCGGGTGGGTGGTGTCTGCTCCGAGCCTGGGCTGCAGGAAGCCACCTTTGCTGGCAGCTGCTTTGGGGGAGCTCAGGGGAGCTGTGTGTGCTGTGGGGGCTGAGCTGGGAGGGGGGCTGGGGGCAGAGGGGTGGGAGCAGGAGTGGCGTAGGAAGGAGGAGGGATGTGGGGGGATGGAGGGGCAGAGTGAAGTTTGCAGATGTGCAAAGCCTGGCACAAGAGCAGCCAGTGGAGCTGATGGGAATGGAGGGAGCTGCTGTTCCTTTGTGGCACATGTGGTTGGTGGCGGTGAAAAGGGAGGGTATCCAGGAGAAGCCCCCGAGGTGCCACTAAGTCAGAGGGAGAGTAGCCCTGCTGTCTGACCATGGTGACACCAGCATTGGCCTCGTGGATCACACCTGTGGTTCCAGAGAGCTTGGAACCCCAGCTGTGCCAGGGCCCAGGGCATTCAAGGAACATCCAGAGCCTAACGAAAGCCCAAGGGACTGGAGAGGGGATTTCACTCAGGCCCATCCCTTGGCTCCAGGCATGATTCCATGAAAATCAGTTGCTTCTCCTGGCGCCTTGTCACGCTCCGAGCATGGCCCTGAGAACAGTGGGAACAGTGGGACGGTGCAGGGAGGTGATGGTCACAGGACACCAAGAGCAGATCAGAGACACAGTGAGGGACTGGAAGCCAAGGCCTGCACTCCTGGGAACACTGAGAAATGTTCCTGTGCCATGGGTGTGCACACACAGGATGTGCATCTGTGTGTGTCTGTGTGTGCTTCCACATGTGAATGTGTGTGTCTCTGTGTGCTTTCACATGTGCGTGTGCGTGTGTGTGTGTGTGTGTGTGTGTGTGTGTGTGTACAGGGGGGAGGGTGTGCTCTGCCCCACTGCTGGCTCTGTGCTGGGTCCTCAGATTGCTCCAACACCTGGGAACATCCCATTCCTGCTGTTCTTCCTCTCATCCCTCCCACCAATACCAAAGGCATTTCTCTCCTGCCCTGGGGTTTCCTGCTCCAGGGGGTCCAACAGCCTTGTGCTGGTGGTGACAGAAGAGGAACTCTTGCACACCCCCAGAGCATCAGCCTCACTCTTCTCCACCAAAAGCAGAGAGACATTTTGGGAGCAGCCTGGCCATGTGTCGTGGCACTCAGATCCTGGGTGCTGGCACCATCTGTGCCCTCTTTCCACGTTGGAAATCACAGTGGGAGCTGCTGGTGGCAGTCCCCGAGCAGAAGGACTCGACCTCATTGTCCCCCAGGTGTTACTAATGGATCCTCTGTGGGTTTGCTGGGATGGCTCTGTCTGCAGGAGCTGTGCTGGGGGTCCCTGTTTCCCATCTTCCTTCTTTTGACCTTGCTGCAGCCCAGGGAATTTCCCCCAGCCTGCAGGAGCTCAGGGGATGTTTCCTGATGGGTGTGGAGGTTGTCTCTGGTGTCCCTGGGTTGTTCAGATCATGGAGCTGATGTGATTGCTCCAACAAGCAGCATCCCCCATCCCTCCCTTGCTCAAAGCTGGGGGTGCTCACCTGCAGAAGAGAAGGCTCCAGGGATATCTCAGAGCCCCTCCAGTGCCTAAAGGGATTCCAGGTGAGCTGCAGAGGGACTTCAGACAAGGGCCTGGAGGGACAGGATAAGGAGGAATGGCTTCCCACTGCCAGAGGGCAGGGATAGATGGGATATTGGGAAGGAGTTCTTTCTTGGGAGGATAGTGAGGCCCTGGTACATTTTGCTCAGTTCTGGCATTCCATGATCTTGGCTAAGGGGTGCAGGGCTGCAGCCAGGTGCCCCAGTCTCTGCCCATCTCCTTTTGCCTTTCATGGAATCGTAGAATCATTAGGGTTTGAAAAGACCTCCAATGTCATTGAGTCCCTATTCTCACCAAACAACTTTTCACCCCAAACCAGACAGCAGCCATACAGTTGCACTTTCAGAGTACTGCAGGAAAACACGTGATTTAGAGGAAAGCAGGAGCTGCACCCCGACTGGACCTATAAAACAGGAAGCAGGTCTCCTACAAAAGATCTGGGGACAGGATGGGCTGTGCTGGACTTCTCCCAGCCCGGGAACTGCAGGGCACGGAGGGAGACGGTAGGAGCTTGGGATGAGCTTCTTCCCAAGAGGGGAAGGGAGCAATATCTTGTTGGGCTCCTGCTTCCTGTTCCAGGTGTTTTGCCATGGCTGGGGAGATGGCAGGGCAGGAGAAGAGGGGTGTGAGGGCAGTGGGTGGGTGGTGTCTGCTGTGAGCATGGGCTGCAGGAAGCCACCTTTGCTGGCAGCTGCTTTGGGAGAGCTCAGGGGAGCTGTGTGTGCTGTGGGGGCTGAGCTGGGAGGGGGGCTGGGGGCAGAGGGGTGGGAGCAGGATTGGCACGGGAAGGAGGAGGGGTGTGAGGGAATGGAGGGGCAGAGTGAAGTCTGCAGAGGCGCAAAACTGGCACGAGAGCTGACTGCGGGATGGCTGGGATGGAGAGAGCTGCTTTTCCTGTGTGACATATGTGGGTGGTGGCAGTGAAAAGGGAGGGGTCCAGGAGGAGCCCCAGAGGTGCCACTGAGTCAGAGGGAGAGCAGCACTGCTGTCCAACTGTGGTGGCACTGGCATTGGCCTCGTGGATCACACCTGTGGCTCCAGAGAGCTCAGACTCCCACCTGTGCCATGGCCCAGGGCATTCAAAGAACATCTAGACACCATTGAAAGCCCAAGGGACTGGAGAGGGGATTTCACTCAGGCCCATCCCTTGGCTCCAGGCATGATTCCATGAAAATCACTCACTTCTCCTGGACCCTTGCCAGGCTGCTAGCATGGCCCTGAGAGCAGGGGTAACAGTGGGATGGTGCAGATAGGTGACGGCCACAGGACACCAAGAGCAGTTCAGAGGCACAGTGAGGGGCTGGAAGCCAAGGCCTGCACTCCTGAGAACACTGAGAAATGTTCCTGTGCCATGGGTGTGCACATGTGTGTGCACACAGGATGTGCATGTGTGTGTCTGTGTGTGCTTTCACATGTGCATGTGTGTATGTGTGCAGGGGGGAGGGTGTGCTCTGCCCCACTGCTGGCTCTGTGCTGGGTCCTCAGTTTGCTCCAACACCTGGGAACATCCCATTCCTGCTGTTCTTCCTCTCATCCCTCCCACCAATACCAAAGGCATTTCTCTCCTGCCCTGAGGCTTCCTGCTCCAGGGGGTCCAACAGCCTTGTGCTGGTGGTGACAGAAGAGGAACTCCTACACACCCCTAGAGCATCAGCCTCACTCTTCTACCCCAAAAGCAGAGAGACATTTTGGGAGCAGCCTGGCCACAGGCCCTGGCACTCAGATCGTGGGTGCTGGCACCATCTGTGCCCTCTTTCCATGTTGGAAAACACAGTGGGAGCTGCTGGTGGCAGTCCCCGAGCAGAGGGACTCGACCTCATTGTCCCCCAGGTGTTACTAATGGATCCTCTGTGGGTTTGCTGGGATGGCTCTGTCTGCAGGAGCTGTGCTGGGGGTCCCTGTTTCCCACCTTCCTTCTTTTGACCTTGCTGCAGCCCAGGGAATTTCCCCCAGCCTGCAGGAGCTCAGGGGATGTTTCCTGATGGGTGTGGATGTTGTCTCTGGTGTCCCTGGGTTGTCCAGAGCATGGAGCTGATGTGATTGTTTCAACAAGCAGCATCCCCCATCCCTCCCCTGCTCAAAGCTGGGGGTGCTCACCTGGAGAAGAGAAGGCTGCAGGGATACCTCAGAGCCCCTACCAGTGCTTAAAGGTGTTCCAGAAGAGCTGCAGAGGGACTTTGGAGAAGGGCCTGGAGGGACAGGATAAGGAGGAATGGCTTCCCACTGCCAGAGGGCAGGGATAGATGGGATCTTGGGAAGGAATTCTTCTTTGGGAGGACCGTGATGCAGTCCTTGGGAGGACCGAGGTACAGTTTGCCCACTTCTGGCATTCCATGATCTTGGCTAAGGGGTGCAGGGCTGCAGCCAGGTGCCCCAGTCTCTGCCCATCTCCTTTTGCCTTTCATGGAATGGTAGAATCATTAGGGTTTGAAAAGACCTCCAATGTCATTGAGTCCCCATTCTCACCAAACAACTTTTCACCCCAAACCGGGCAGCAGCCACACAGTTGCACTTTCAGAGTACTGCAGGAAAACACGTGATTTAGAGGAAAGCAGGAGCTGCACCCTGACTGGACCTATAAAACGGGAAGCAGGTCTCCCACAAAAGATCTGGGGACAGGATGGGCTGTGCTGGACTTCTCCCAGCCCAGGAACTGCAGAGCACGGAGGGAGACGGTAGGAGATTGGGATGAGATTCTTCCCAAGAGGGGAAGGGAGCAATATCTTGTTGGGCTCCTGCTTCCTGTTCCAGGTGTTTTGCCATGGCTGGGGAGATGGCAGGGCAGGAGAAGAGGGGTGTGAGGGCAGCGTGCGGGTGGTGTCTGCTGTGAGCATGGGCTGCAGGAAGCCACCTTTGCTGGCAGCTGCTTTGGGGGAGCTCAGGGGAGCTGTGTGTGCTGTGGGGGCTGAGCTGGGAGGGGGGCTGGGGGCAGAGGGGTGGGAGCAGGAGTTGGGGGGAAGGAGGAGGGATACAGGGGAATGGAGGGGCAGAGTGAAGTCTGCAGAGGCGCAAAACCTGGCACGAGAGCTGACTGCGGGGTGGCTGGGATGGAGGGGGCTGTTTTTCCTGTGTGACACATGTGGGTGGTGGCAGTGAAAAGGGAGGGGTCCAGGAGGAGCCCCCGAGGTGCCACTGAGTCAGAGGGAGAGCAGCACTGTTGTCCAACTGTGGTGGCACTGGCATTGGCCTCGTGGATCACACCTGTGGCTCCAGAGAGCTCAGACTCCCACCTGTGCCATGGCCCAGGGCATTCAAGGAACATCTAAACACCAATGAAAGCCCAAGGGACTGGAGAGGGGATTTGATTCAGGCACATCCCTTGGCTTTATGGCATGATTCCATGAAAATCACTCACTTCTCCTGGACCCTTGCCAGGCTGCTAGCATGGCCCTGAGAGCAGGGGTAACAGTGGGATGGTGCAGATAGGTGACAGCCAAAGGACACCAAGAGCAGTTCAGAGGCACAGTGAGGGGCTGGAAGCCAAGGCCTTCACTCCTGAGAACACTGGGAAATGTTCCTGTGCCATGGGTGTGCACATGTGTGTGCACTCAGGATGTGCATGTGTGTGTCTGTGTGTGCTTTCACATGTGCATGTGTGTATGTGTGCAGGGGGGAGGGTGTGCCCTGCCCCACTGCTGGCTCTGTGCTGGGTCCTTAGACTGCTCCAACACCTGGGAACATGCCATTCCTGCTGTTCTTCCTCACATCCCTCCCACCCAAACCCAGGGCATTTCTCTCCTGCCCTGTGGCTTCCTGCTCCAGTGGGTCCAACAGCCTTGTGCTGGTGCTGAGGGAGGAGGAACTCCTACACACCCCTAGAGCATCAGCCTCACTCTTCTCCACCAAAAGCAGAGGGAGATTTTGGGAGCAGCCTGGCCATGTGTCCTGGCACTCAGATCCTGGGTGCTGGCACCATCTGTGCCCTCTTTCCATGTTGGAAAACACAGTGGGAGCTGCTGGTGGCAGTCCCCGAGCAGAGGGACTCGACCTCATTGTCCCCCAGGTGTTACTAATGGATCCTCTGTGGGTTTGCTGGGATGGCTCTGTCTGCAGGAGCTGTGCTGGGGGTCCCTGTTTCCCACCTTCCTTCTTTTGACCTTGCTGCAGCCCAGGGAATTTCCCCCAGCCTGCAGGAGCTCAGGGGATGTTTCCTGCTGGGTGTGAAGGTTGTCTCTGGTGTCCCTGGGTTGTTCAGAGCATGGAGCTGATGTGATTGCTCCAACAAGCAGCATCCCCCATCCCTCCCCTGCTCAAAGCTGGGGGTGCTCACCTGGAGAAGAGAAGGCTGCAGGGATAACTCAGAGCCCCTTCCAGTGCCTAAAGGGGTTCCAGATGAGCTGCAGAGGGACTTTGGAGAAGGGCCTGGAGGGACAGGATAAGGAGGAATGGCTTCCCACTGCCAGAGGGCAGGGATAGATTGGGAAGGAATTCTTCTTTGGGAAGATGGTGAGGCCCTGGCACAATTTGCCCACTTCTGGCGTTCCATGATCTTGGCTAATGGATGCAGGGCTGCAGCCAGGAGCCCCAGGCTCTGGCCATCTCCTTGTGCCTTCCATGGAATCATAGAATCATTAGGGCTGGAGAAGACCTACAATGTCATTGAGTCCCCATTCTCACCAAACAACTTTTAACCCCAAACCGGGCAGCAGCCACACAGTTGCACTTTCAGAGTACTGCAGGAAAACACATGATTTGGAGGAAAGCAAGAGTTGCTCCCGCACTGCCTCTATAAAAGGGGAAGCAGGTCCCCCACAAAAGATCTGGGGACAGGATGGGCTGTGCTGGACTTCTTCCAGCCCAGGAGCTGTGGGGCATGGAGGGAGATGGTAGGAGCTTGGCATGAGCTGAGGGGCTGGGAGCTGGGAGCAGCAGGGAGAGGGATGTTGTTGGGCTCCTGCTTCCTGTTCCAGGTGTTTTGCCATGGCTGGGGAGATGGCAGGGCAGGAGAAGAGAGGTGTGAGGGCAGCAGGCAGGTGGTGTCTGCTCCGAGTGTGGGCTGCAGGAAGCCACCTTTGCCGGCAGCTGCTTTGGGGGAGCTCAGGGGAGCTGTGTGTGCTGTGGGGGCTGAGCTGGGAGGGGGGCTGGGGGCAGAGGGGTGGGAGCAGGGGTGGGGGGGAAGGAAGAGGGATGTGGGGAGATGGAGGGGCAGAGTGAAGTCTGCAGAGATGCAAAGCCTGGCATGAGAGCTGCCAGCAGGGCTGGGCAGGCAGAGTTCCCTTGCAGAGCACCTTCCCTGCCACCAGCCTGTGCCCAGCTGTGAAATGCTCCCCGCAGGCCTGGGCACCCCCAGCCCCGCAGTGGGGCCAGATGGCTGCGCTGCCCTGAAGGCAGGAAAGATGTGGGATCGTTCCTCTTCCTCTCCATGCAGGTAGGGTGGGATTCTCCTCTCTTACAATCCAAACATCAGCACCCAGAGCACTCTGGTCCCTGGGGCAGCCCCTCAAAGGCAGCAGCACTCCCAGAGCCCCTTTCCCTGTTGCACTCTCGGGGAGCTGTTCCTGTGAAACGGGGTGCAGGCATTCCCATGGCAGGTCCTGCTGCCAGCCTTTCTGCTTCCCTCGTTTGCTTCTAACGGAGAACTCAATCCTGAGTTATCCCATGAATGTGCTCAGTGCCTCTTTGCAGGCACTGACACAGGTGCATGGGGCTTTTTCACTTTTCCTGCAGCAATGGGAAGCCGTGCTGGGACTGCCAAGGGTGCCTGGGGCAAATTGAGGGTGTGGCTGGGCTGGAGTTAATGCTGTCCAGGGCAGCCCCCAGTTTCTGAGACTGAACCAGCGCTGGCAGAGCTCCAGTGGGAGAGAATATGGCAGGAGACAAGGCTGGGATAAGAGTCGTGAGTGGACAAGATCCAGTAGTGACCCAGAGCCAGCAGTTCCCTTCCTGAACAGCCATCCTGCACTGAGGCTCTGCTGTCCAGGGAGCAGCTGGACATGTGCCAGCTGAGGGTTCTTGGTGCCCAAAGTCCCTCCTCTGCTCTGCCAGCAGGCCCAGCTTTCCTCTGCTGCTGCACTGTCCTTTTCTCGAGCCAGTGCCTTTTCCTGCTTCTGCTTTGCCCCTCCTGTCCCCATCCTGCTGGCAGGATTGCACGAGCTGCTGCTGCTGCTGGGGGCTCAGTGCCTGCTGGGATCCAGAAGCAGTGCTGCTTCTCCCCCTCTCCAGGGGTCTGAGCTTCCCCCCAGCAGCAGCTGTGTGCTGTGGGCAGTGGTGGGACAGGGCCTGTGCTGCCCCATTGTCAGGGCTGTTCCCCAAGCTTTGCCCCCTCCACACCTTGTCTCCTGTCCCGAGAGCACAGATGTTCCCTGGACATCCTCTCCCCCATCAGCACCCCCAAGCCCTTCTCTGCAGATCTGCTCTCAATCCATTCTGTTCCCAGCTTGTGTCTGTGCCTGGCATTGCCCTGGCCCAGGGGCAGCACCTGCACTTGGCTTTGTTGACCTTCATGGGCTTTGCTCTCTCCCACCTCTCCAGCATGTCTAGCTTCCTCCTGGTGGCAGGGGGTGCATAGCTTTAGGTCCTAGATGAAGCCCTGCTCTCATCACCACCTCAGAAGGGCCCTGAGGAGTCTTTGCTGCCTGGGCAGTCAGGAGTGGAAGAGAAGGTGTTGCCTCCAGTGTTGCCTGGAATGAATCCTCCGTGTTCATGTGTTGCCTTCTGCCGACTGTCTGCTCTTCTTCTTTAGGATTTTGGGCATTTTCTTCCCAGTACTCTTTCTCCTGAGTTCTTGAGGTGGTTCCCATCTTCTTCTCCACACCCCACTGTGTGCCTCAGGTCTGCCACTGCTGCTGTGCTGTGTCCCCTGACGTGGGGACCTCAGCGACCTGTGTCCACTGGGAAGCCAAGGCTGGGAGCAACAGGAGCACCTGCTGTGAGGTGGGTGAGAGGAATCAGAGCCCACAGATTGCCCAAATCTGTCTGGACTCCTGAAGGAAAGCTGACCCTGAAGATTCTGTGTTGTGGTTTCATGCTGGCCAAATGCCAGGCACCGACAACGGCCACTCACTCACTCTCCCCTGCCACCGCTGGGCAGAGGACGGGAAAAAATAACAAAGCATTTGTGGGTTGAGTAAAGAACTGGGGGGAAACACTACAAGGACACAACAGGCTCAGTTTAGGAATATAAAGTTTGTTTATTACCAACAGAGTCAGAGGAGGATAATGAGAAGAGAAATAAGCCTGTAAGACACCATTCTTTCGCCCAACCCCTCCCTCCTCCCCACCAATAGCACATGGAACAGGGTGTGGGGGTTTTGGTCAGTTCATCACTGAGATTTTCTTCTGCCGCTCAGGGAGAGGACTCCTTCCCCTGCTTTGCACCATGGGGTCTCTCCCACAGGAGACAGTTCTCTGTGAACTTCTCCAGTGTAGATCCAATCTCACGAGAAGCAGTCCTCCCAAAACCACTGCAATGTGAGTCTCTCTCACAGGCAGACAGTCCTCCCAAAACTGCTGTGGAGTGGGTCACTTGTACACGGGGTACAGACTGCCAAGGCCAGGCTGTTCCATCTTGGGAACAAGACCTCTTTCTTCATGGGGATTCCCACTGGATCACAGCCTCCTCCAGGCATCCACCCGCTCTGGCGTGGGCACCTCCCCACAGGCTGTGAGTGGATCTCTGCATCCCCTGTGGACCCCATGGGCTGCAGGGGCACGGCTGCTCCACCATGGTCATCCCCACAGCCTACAGAAGAGTCTCAGCTCCAGCACCTGGAGCACCTTCTTCCCCTCCTTCTCCACTGACCTTGCTGTCTCCGAGTTGTTTGCCTCACATGTTGTCACCTCTTCCACTTCTCTGGCTAGAAAAATAATGTTTTAATTTAGAAATTTTAGAAGAATCTTTGTTTTAATTTTCTTCTCAAATATGTTATCACAGAAGTTTCGCGACCATCTCTAATTGGCACAATCTTAGCCAGCGGCATGTCCATCTTCAGAGCCATCAGGGATTGGCTCTGTTGGATATGGTGGAAGCTTCTAGCACCTTTTCACAGAAACCACCTCTGTGGTGTCCCCACTACCACAAACCTGGAAATGAAAAACCAACAATCTCTGGAAGGCTGTAGGGGCCCAGTCCAAGCCCCTCGGATCAATACCTGTGCAGGTAAGAGTCTTGTTGCCTTGGTGGGACAGAAGCTGAATGCTTGGGAAGGTTTTGTGCATGGAATAAATCTTTCCAGTATCCAAGTCAGTTGAGACTGTGACAGATCTTGGGGTTGTGTGACAGTGTCAAAAACCACAAAGGTGTAAATGTAGGGGTCCAGTGAGAGCACCAGATCTGTTAGGATGAGAATCATGGAATGATGGAATGGTTTGAGTTGGAAGGGACACACAAGGATCCTGGGAGAGACGGGATCTAAACCTTTACTGAAATCCAAAAAGCCCAGTTTCAGAGGATTTCCTTGATCAAACCTGTGGGATATTTGGCCATAAAGGAAAATTCAGTGTGATGGAAGGACTTTGCCCTCCTGAGGCCAATGCTGGCTGTGACCCATGACAGCCTTGTCCTTCAGGGGATTTTCAATCCACAGTGACCAGCACTGATGGAGCCCAGCACCCTTCAGAGCCTTTTCCCAGGAACCCTCCCTAACTTGCTCCATGAGCACCCTGAAGTCTGCTCTCCTCATGGCCAAGGGTGAAGGTTTGCTGGCACTTTGCCTCCTGTCACCAGAGATTTTAAACTCAGTGGCTCCATGGTGACTGTGGCCAAGCTGGCCAACAATGGCCACTCGCCTGATGAGACCCTCAGTGGTAACGAGCAGCACATCACAGAGGGCACCTCTCCCAATCAGCTAGCAGCATCTTCAGTTACTCTTGATGGGCCAAGAGGATGCCCCAGACACAGCTGTGGGCAGAGACAAGGTGGATTTTGTCCCTGCACTGGGGTGGGCCCCCTGAGTGTGCCAGGAAGCAGCTCCTGGGAACAGGCATGAGTGGGGAGAGGGAGGGGCTGAGTGCTGGCAGGTGGAGCAGCAGCACAGGTCAGAGCCTGTGTGTCCAGGCTGGACATAGGGGGAGAGTGTCTGGGGAGTGTGGGATGCCCATGGGAGGACTGTCCGAGCGCTGCCTGTTGGTGCTGGGAGCAGCAGGCTGGGCCAGCCAGTGAGCAGGGCAGCCATGGGGCTGGGCAGAGGGTGCAGGATGCAGGCAGGGCTGTTGGATGGGCAGAGGGGCTGTGCCAGTACTGGAGAGAGCCAGGAATGCCCTCAGCTGACGGCACTTAAGGACTGAGGAGCCCTGTGGGGAGGATGTAGGTGATGGTGAAGGCAGCACCTTGTCCAGGGCAGGGTGTGCAAATGAGAATGCCCCAGGCCCATCCAGTGTGCTGGGAAGGAGGCCCTGGGTCCTGTGCCGTGCCAGGCTGGGCTCCAGCAGCTGGCTGGGAGCAATCCCCAGGGCCACAGCTGCTGCACAGCCTCTGCCAGGAGCCTGGGACCTCTGACAACACAGCTAAGGGAAAGTCTCTTTTCTTCCTCCACAGCCATGGCTTTGCAGGAGGACACACGAGAGGAGGATGCAAAGGCACAGCTCCTGGCAGAGGCATTTCAGGAGGAAGGACTGGATGCTGAATACTGGCTGCCCAAAATGTCAGAGATCCTGGGAGTCAAGTGCAGAGAAGCCCTGCAATATCTGAGATATGTGGAGTATCTCAAGCTGGAGTGCGAAGTACAGCACCCCTGGGAGAAAAAGGCACTACAGAAACTCCTGAAAATAAGAGACAACAAAACAACTTCTAAAGAGCTGCAGAAGCATCACTTGGAGAAGACAAGGGAGAGACATGAAGTGGCCAAACAAGCCCTGCGTGATCTGACAGAAATGCTTAACAGCCACAGCCACAGCCAGGATGCTCTGAAGGAGAAAGAAGAATCTCTGTGGCAAGCCATGGAGATTCCCAAAGAGTTCTGGCCACAGCCAAAGCAACCCTTGGCAGAAATGCTGGAGAGCATCCAGAAGCAGCTGGAGCAGCAGGAGTTGTCAGCTGGCAGCAGGGAGAACATCTCTGACACAGAGGTGCTGAGGCATGCGTCGGGGGGACTGGCCCTGCAGGGCATCTACAGAACCAGCAGAACTGAAGATGTGCTGGCAAAGCGAGAGCAGCTCCTCAGGGTTCCTGAGGGATTCCAGCTGGCTGCTCCAGAGCAAGGATCTCTGCTTGAGAGGAAGGAGTTCTCCTCTTCTGTGGCAGAATGCACTTTCATCAAGTCCATGGAGCAGCTGGGCTTCAGCATCAGTGTTTCAGCCAAAGCCGTGTCCTGGGGAATTAATCTGGGAGAGGGTGTAGGTCACAGCAGCTCCTCGCAGTCACAGGACACCCACCAGTCCCACTCTGAGCAGAGCTACTTTTGCGCCACCAAGTACCAGTACATCCCTCTGGCCTCCTGCTACTTCCCAAGGCATCAGCTTCGCCTCTCGGATGCAGCTCTGCGGGAGCTGCAAGATATGGAGCAGCTTTTGAGCTGCAGTGGGGAAAAAGACAAACTCACCCTGTTGAAGATGTGTGAGAGTTTCTTCAGCAGGTTTGGGTCCCATGTAAACCAGGGTCCCATCCACTTTGGGGGGATATTCTGGTGGAAGGCATCTACAGAAGGATTCAGAGCTGAGCAGCAGGAAGAGATGAAGCAACATACCTCTGAAGCATTGAACACCTTTGTCAGGGCCAGCTATGGTGACTTTGGGGACACTATAGGCGGGGCCATGGATATTTCCAAATGCAGCTCACAGGCATCTGTCCGGGGAAGAGCCAGAGAAAGTTCCCACACAGACATTCAGCTCTACGTGGTCAACACAGGGGGCCCATCAGACACAACTTCTTTTCCTCAGTGGAAAAAGGGGCTCACGTCTGATAAAACAACGTGGTGCGTTATCGACCGTGGCTTTGAGCTGATCCCAGTGTGGGAGGTGATCCTGTGCAATCACAGCAGGGATTTTCAGTCTGTTGGTCAGATGAGCAGAGCCCTCAGGGCTGCGTATAAAGCGCTGACCAATCAGAGCGTCGACATCGCTTTTGGACAGGAACTGGACAGTGCAGTTCAACAGGCGAGAGATTTCATGGAGATTGTGAAGACCTGGGAGGTGATGGTGGATGAAGAGAAGCTGCTCATGCTGATGGAACTAAAAGAGGATCTGAATGCAAAAACCAAGAACTATAGTGTGTGGATCAGTGAGTGCCTGTCAAAAAAAGCCCTGCAGGACTTCCTGGTGAACACTGTGCGGAGTTGCCAGGAGTCACCTCCAGAAAAAAACACCTCTAGCAAGGTAATGTTGAGCAGCCTCCTGGATCCTCATATCTACTCTGTCAAGGACTTCCCTGAGGCTTCCTTCATTATGCAATGGATCTTCCAGACTGAACACAGGCTTCCCAAATCTCCCAAAGTCTCTGAGCTTGAAGATCTCATCAAAACACTGCAGCAAATGATGGAACACATCCGTGCTGTGACCTATGCCCCAGAAAGCTCTGCTTCTGCTGTTCATGAAGCAAAGATAGAAGCCACCCTGACCACCAGCCTCTCCATTTATTCCTTACTCCAGTCACTCCAGGAAAGGGCTCAGAAGGACATGGAAGTCCTGGTGCTCTTGATTGTGACCAGCATGGGGTACCAGGTGGAAAGCAGCACTTTTCCATACCTCCTTGGACACCCAGAAATTCAGTACATGGCCAAGGAAATGGAAGCGGCACATGAGGAGTATGTGAACCTGAAGGAGCAAGATGCCAACAGAGCTGAGGCGTCCCTTCTGCTGCTGGGTCTGACTGTGACACCTGAAAGTCAAGAGCTGTCTCCTGAGCAGAAGAGGGAGCGTTTAGTTTTCATGGAAGATCACATGAAAGGCTTGTGGTCCACACGGATCAAGAATCTCCTCCAAAACCACAGTGCAGGCACAGACTGGGAGAGGCTGGAACAGGACTTGCGTTCCTTGGTCAGAGGGTGCTTGGATGAGAAATTAGATGAGCAGAGGATGCAGAACATTCCAAGAGACCTGGAAGACACTTTTCCAACACCTGAGTCCCCCAGTCAATCCCAATCCAAGTCAGATGGCAGCGAATCCGAAGCAAATGAAGCCACTGCAAACCAGGAGTTCCTCCAGTTGCTCCAGCGCCTTGGACTTGAAAGTCACTATCCAAGAAAAATGGGGATGGGATATTTCCACACCATCAGCAAGACATCTCTGCAGGACAGCCAGCCCAGCCAGGACAAGGAACTGCTGTTTCACTTCTTGCAAAAGCTGTTAACCATGGATTACCACGTGAGGTACCTGACTTGCTGGGATGAGAGCAACCCAAGACTTACTCAACTGCCAGAAACCACAGAACAAGAGCAGGAACTCTCAGATTCATTTGAATACCTTCTTGGTGTTTTGAAGGAAGTAGCCCCTGAACCCACAGGCAGGAACAGCCATGTGCACCCCATGGACGTGCAGATGGCCATTTTCCATTGCGCTGATGACTTCCTGAGACAGACCCTTGCAACCAAGCTGGCGTTCTGCCAACTGGCGCTGCCTCTGCTGGTGCCCAACCCATGCACTTCACACATCGAGTTCCCACTCTTTGCCCTCAGCCAAATCCAAAGGAGCTGGAAAGAGTTGGAGCAGTCAGGAAAGCAGGCTGCAATCAACAGTTACAACAACAAACTCATGTCTCAGGCACAGACACCCATTGTGTCCTTCATCCGCATTGGCAGCTCAGCCTCCTCTTCCAAGTCTCAGCTCCTGAACGCTCTGCTGAGCAAACGCAAACATGACACTTTCTTCCACCGCCACTGCAGAGGCAGCACCAGAGAGTGTTTGCTGATGAAAGGGGTGGTGGAGATCGCCTGGTACTGCCCCCGAGGAAGCCCTGATGACACCTTTGAGTGCTGCGTGGCTTTCTGTAACCTGCATGGAGACGCCAGGGATCATGGAGCACAGCTGCAGTTCCTGCAGGAGATATCTGCTGTCAATGTGGCTCTTGTCTCTGAGTTGGAGCACATGGACGACAGGGGGAAAAAGCTTCTGCAGGGCCTGCTGCAGTCACAAAGGCCTTTGGTTTGTCTTCTCACAGAAAAGGAGAATGTTGCAGCTGGACGACCCAGCAAAATGATAACAATAGGAATGAAGAACAGAAATGAAGCAGAACTGGTGGACCAGCTGACCAAAACTATCAAGGATCTCCTGGAAAAGTCTAATCCACATTTTAGCCTGGAAACCTGCCTGGATAAAGCTCGCCAGCATGGATTCTTAGTGGATGCAGATGAACCTGCATGTGTGACAGCCAAAGCAAAGGCAAAGGAGCTGGTGGACCTTCTGAAGAAAGAGAAACTGTCCAAGATCAAATCCCAGCTGCTGCCCCTTCAAGGTAAACTGTGGTACCAGTGGTGCAAGAAGGACAAAGAACTCACTCGCTTGCAGGAAAAGGGGAAAAAGAGCATCGAGCACCATCGCAGCGAAATTGAAAATGAGAAGAAAGCAATAAGAAGAAAACAACTTGAGCAAGCTTTCCCACTAAACCCACTGATTAAATCACTCCTTGGCTTTCTCAAGGCACAACCAGCAGACACCAAGAAATACTTCCTGCACTGGATGAAGGTCTTTATGGATGACCTGTCCTGTGGCCACCTTGAAGAACTGAGGAGAGATTATCACAAGTTGTGGTTGGAAATCCTGGCAAGAAAGAAAAGCAGTGAGAAAACCAATCTGAACACTGAGTTGCTGGGTTTCTTGGATGCTCTCTCTGATGAAATCAATGATTCCTCCATCGGCCTGGAGCACCTTATGCGAGAGGTAGGGCAGATTTATGAAGCTCTGGAAGTAATGAACTCAGAGAATGAGTATTTTGTCATTCTGCCTGAGATTGCAGCAGATCTGATGGTTTCAGGGTATCCTGTGGAGCTGATGGATGGGGATGCTTCTTATCTGCCCTTGCGCTGGGTGGGAGCAATCTTGGACAGCTTAATTGAGAGGCTGGGGGACAAACGAGTGTTTGTGCTCTCCGTGCTCGGCATCCAGAGCACAGGCAAGTCAACCCTGCTGAATGCCATGTTTGGTCTGCAGTTCAACGTCAGCGCGGGGAGATGCACCCGCGGAGCCTTTATGCAGCTCATCCCAGTGGGGGAGGAGCTGCAGCAAGAGGTGGGCTTTGATTTTGTGCTGGTGGTTGACACAGAGGGACTTCGTGCCATGGAGATGGCCAATAAACAATCCCTGAACCATGACAATGAGCTGGCCACCTTTGTCATTGGCATTGGCAACATGACTGTGATCAATATCTTTGGAGAAAATCCATCAGAAATGCAAGATGTTCTCCAGATCGCTGTGCAGGCTTTCCTGAGGATGAAGAAAGTCAATCTTTCCCCAAGCTGCCTCTTTGTCCACCAAAATGTGGGAGAAGCAACTGCCAAGGAGCAGAACATGGAAGGACAACGGCGTTTGCAGGAAAAGCTGAATGAAATGACGGTGGCAGCTGCCCAGCAGGAATTCTGTGACATCTCCTCCTTCAGTGATGTCATTGGCTTTGATGTGAACACCCACATTCACTACTTTGCTCACCTGTGGGAAGGAAACCCCCCAATGGCACCACCGAACCCCACCTACAGCCAGAACGTCCAGCAACTAAAGAGCAAAATCCTCCAGGCTGCCCAGAAGGAGTCACAGGGCAGCATTTTGAGGCTCTCGAGCCTGAAAGTTCGTATTGGTGACCTCTGGAATGCTTTGGTCAATGAAAACTTTGTTTTCAGCTTCAAGAATTCCCTGGAGATTGCTGCATACAGGAGACTGGAAACTGCCTTTAGTCAGTGGACCTGGAGGCTGAGGAGTCACATCTTAGATGTGCAAATGAGACTGGAGAACAAAATTCGGAATGAGGACTTACAGAATGTCACCAGAGAACACCTTGAAAGGCAGGTGCAAGAGATAAGTGATGCCATTGAGAAAGAAGTGGAAAAGTTCTTTGGGGAAGACAAAGACCGTGAGACACTGGTCCAGTGGAAATCAGGCACAGAGCTGAAGCTGAAAGAACTAAAAGAGACTCTTCTTCTTGAAACGAAAAAGAAATGTGAGAATCTTATTGAGCTACAGAAGGAGCAGAGTAAACTGGATGCAAGGAAGTTGGAATATGAAGATGAGCTCCTGAGAAGGAGTAGGGAGTTGGCTCTGACTGTGGAAGGAAAGAGCCTCAGTGAGAGAGAACTGAGAGACAACTTTACCTCTGTCTGGAACAAGTGGATTGCCGAAGTCTCCTGTGCTGCTCGTCCTCTGGAAAAGGTGGATATTGATGTGGAAATTGAAGATGTCCTTTTAGAGAGCTTTAAGGAGCCGGATTTCTATGCACGGATCACATCATTTCCCAAAGGCAGAGGATTTTCTTTTGATCCAGAGAAACATGTGATGAAGAAAAAAAGTTATCGCATCTTCTCTCGGAGCGTTTCCAATGCTGATGTGATCAAGTTTCAGCACATCACAGAGAACATCATAGCATCTGTGAAGGAAAACATTGATAAGAAGGAAATGGAGAAAAGGGATTACAGTAGAAATTTTATTCATGAAATACTCAATGAAGTACAGGAAGGTGTCAACTCTGTCCCCAGGAATGCAACCTGGACTTTTAATAAAGACTACAGCATAGATTTATCTCTGTATCTGTGCAAAATGGCAGCAGGAAGGTTTAAAGCCATGCACGAAGCGTTCCGAAAGGCAAATGACCCAGTCATGTACCTGAAGAGCAAGAGAGAAGATTTCTTCCAGTGTTTCCAGATTTCCTGCCAAGGGGCCACTTCAATCACAACTTTTGTTGTTTTTCTTTGTGACAAGATTGCCCCAGCTCTTCGCAGGGCAGTCTATGAGAGAACAGCTAAAGTCATTGCTGATGACATGCAGGGCAAATTCCCAGATTTCAGTGGCAACAGAGCTAATCTAGATGTTTGCATCCTGAGATACTTGGCAGAACATGAAAAATTTGAGTATTTCATTGATTACCTTAATTTTCCAAAACAGTTTTTTCAAACATACATTAAAAAACAAGTTCAGAGCTACTGTTTAGATGGGAGTGGGAGGCTGGGGATGTTTTTCGATTCCTCCCTTAATCTTCTCTATGGAAACATTCTGTCTGCTGTTTCTTTATCAACCCAAATTGTCAAAGACAGAAAAGACAGAGAGGATAAAATCTCTCTGTGGCTGGATAATTTTTGCAGTAAACTGACAGAGGTGATCAACTTGCCCAGAAGTGACCTGAAGGGCATTGAGCACCAGGAGGTCACAGACATTGAGTTCCTGAACAATGTCATGGCAGAAGCTCTGGATGACCTGAAGGACAAGCTCAGGAAAGAATTGGCTGATGCTGATTTGAGCTCATTTCCAAGGCAGCCTCACACTATCCTAGCAGAACAGTTTTCAGGGTGCTGGGAACAATGTCCCTTTTGCGGGGCAGTCTGCACAAATACCATGCAGGAACACGATGGAGACCATCAGGTGGTCTTCCATCGCCCAGAAGCTTTGAGTGGATGGATGTGGGAGGAAACAGACAGCCTGGTCATTGATATTTGTTCCAACTCTGTTATAAGTGATTGCACATTCAGAGTTGCTAGCGGCAAATATATCCCCTGCAAGAAATACCGTGATGCAGGACCTCCTTATTCCACTTGGAAAATTCTTCCTGATCCATCCATGCAGGTCTACTGGAAATGGTTTGTGTGTCATTTCAGGACAGAGCTGGAAGCTTTGTACAATCGGAAATTTCAGGGTAAAGGAGAAATCCCTGAGGCATGGCAGAGAGTTACCAAGCAGCAAGCACTGTCCGAGCTGGACAAGCATTAGGCCATGTCCATGGGAAGGAAGAACCACAAGAGCTTTGCAGTTTAGAAGAACTTTGTAGCAGGCTCTACACAAAATGTGGTTTCAACGATGACACAACAAGCGACATGCAGACAATGGTATCTAATTGCTCCCAAATTTGGTGAAATAAGGCGAATTACTGTGGCCAGTGCTCTGCACATACCTCGCTTCATGATAAAGCCAGAATGCTCTTGCCTTCTTGCCATAAACATTTCCCTCTGCTTTGTCCCAGAGCCAAACCAAAACCCCTTCCCTGGGGCGATTGGCCATGTGGCCAAGCCTGAGCCCAAGGGCCAGGGGAAGAGCAAAGGCAGCAATCTAAGCACCCAGTGGATCAGCTGCTCTGAGACAACAAGGGACAGTGCCCCAAAGGCAGTTTTCCTGCAGCAAGGAAGTGTCCTGCTCAGAGAAAGGGCTGCAGGACCTGAGGGCAGCTCCGTGTTGGATACAAGCTGGGCTGCTTGGCTTTTGGGCATCATCCTTCCCTCCCTCACTGCAGCCTCCTCGATCAACTGAGGCTGTTCTCCCAGCAGGAGCTGTTGTGTCTCTGGGCTCAGGAAAGCAGTGACACGACAGCCCCAGGGCCCAGGCAGTGCTTTCACTGCCTGTCTCAGAGGTGCTCTGCATGTGTCCAGGGCAGCCATTCCTGCTCAGCTGCCTGGGGCTGCTGCCCTTCCCTGCAGCCCTCAGCCCTGGCAGGAGCTGCTCCTGCCCTTGGCCTGGCTGCTGAGCAACAGCCTTTGGAATAGCCCATGTGGAGAATCCCATCTCCCAGCACCTTCTGCAGCAGCTCTCGGGGCAGTGCTGGTGCTGTCCAGGCAGGCTGGTGGCATTGGAGCTGTGCTCTGGAGAAGGTGGCAGCAGCTGGCACTGCCCCAGGGAGGTGTGAGGGTTTTGCTGTGCAGGTGCTGCAATGCCACTGGCCATGCGAGGGCCAAGGCCTCCTGGAGAGCTGGCTGGAGGGCTGCTTCAGCCTCATCCCCTGCACGCTCTGCTAATAAAGGAGTTGATTTGGACCATGCTGCTCTGTGTCTCCTTTATATTCAGGGAAGCCACAGCTGGGGGTGACTCGAGCTCTGTGCAGTGCAGACAGGCAGGGGACACGGGGGTGGCACTAAGGGGAGGGGTGTGGCAACAGAGGCTCTGCTCCATTCACAGTCTCTGCTCCAGGAGCAGCTTCACCATCTGCAGAGACAGCAGAGAGGGCAGGACGCCCCAAACCACAACATCCAGGGAAACCAATGTGAGTGGCAGGTGCCAAGGGAGGCAGCAGTGGGAACCAAGCCTGGCCTGTCACACACACGGAGGGGTGAGAAGGTTGATCCCAGTGAAATTCTTTGCTCTGGAGCTGCTCAGCTGGGAACCTGCAGGACAAAAGGGGAACAGGCCCAAACTCTGCCAAGCTGAGCCCTGGCCTGGCAGACCTGGAGCCAGTGAGAGGAGCCCGAGCTGGACCGTGTGAGTGTGTGCTGCAAGGGCTGAGTGCCAGGGCCTGGGGACACCTGGGCTGGCAGGGGATTTGGGCTAGTTCTTGGGGCCAGACTGGGAGTGGAATTGGCCCTGGCTAAGGTGTCACCTCCTGGCCTGAGCGGCATGGCTGTGCTGCTATTGGAGTGGAGGTGTCCCAGTTATGGTTTTAGGCTTCTCTGTGTATTTTTCCCATTATCATAATGAAGATCTTGCAGAGGGGAATAATGGATAGCCAGCAATTAACTGACAGAAAGAAGTAGCTAATAGCCCTCACATGCCAACTGAATCTCTTGGAGAGAGGAGGGGAATAAAGGGTTTAGCAGTTTTGGCTCGTGGTGTTCTTTTGCTCTGGGACTGAAGGCTGCCCGGCGCTGCCACACGGCGTCTCCTGGAGTCACACTGCCTTGCCCTGGACTTTCTGTGCCCCAGCTCAGCACTTCTGAGTTCTGAGTCGCATTCTGCCTGCCCCTGCTTGTGTCTGCTGCTCACGATGGATTCCCAGCACCCCTACACTGACTCAGACCTCTGCCTCTGCCAGCCCTGGCACCTGCTGCCACCCACATGAGTGTGCAGGAACCTCCTGAAAGGAGGAGCACCCTCCTCTTCCCCTCTCATGCTGATACCAGCCCAGACCACCCAGGGAAATTCCAAGCTCACATCAGACCCCGCTGGCAGTGTGACAGTCACTGCAGCCTTTGCCCTGCTGTGGTCATAACTATAAGACATAGCACTTAGAGGGTTATAAGCTTCTGTTGTTGTGGTGTTGTTTGTTCTGTTTTGTTCTATGTATTTTCTAGTAAAGAATTGTTATTCCTTCTACATTTTTTTTCTGAAAGCCTCACCATTTCAAAGTTATAAGAATTTGGGGGGGGGCATCTTCTTTCTATTCCAGGAAGGTTCCTGCCTTCCTTTGCAAGCATTTGTCTTTTAAACCAAGACAAGCTATAAAATAGAATATAAATATTAAGAGACTGGTTCCCATAAGGAACTTAACCTCAAGAAAAGGCTAATAGATCCCAAAAGAATGACCCCCCCCTTGTCAGAGGACTTCCAGAGTCCCCAAAACCCATGGGTGTTCAGCTCCAAGGTCAAATAGTAAGCCTCACAAATGGGGAAAGAGCTGTTGCCACCCCAGAAGGGCCTATAACCCCTGATCATAGTCACAGAGAACATAAAATCTGGGCCTGGGGAGAAGTGACAGAAGAATTGATTAATTATAGCAGAAAATACGGTCCAGAGCCTCCCAGTAAAACTGATTCCAAAGGACTCCAACATGTGAATGGAAAAGATCATTTCCCCCAATACCCAAAAAGGTGGTATTTTCCCCTGGACAGGGAGGACGAGTTAACATGAGGGATGAACACAGAAGAAAATAAATTATTTTTGGATTATGGGTTTGCAAAAGGGGAACCCAAAACCTGTTATGGATGATCAGCCTAGTGATAAAGTGGAGTTATTATTGAAAGGGTGGCTAACAAAGGAGGGATTATCTGAAGTTGCTGTCCCTGCTATAGCGCCTCCCTTGGAAGATCCACAAAAAGAAAAGGAGGCAGGAAATCCTTTCCTTCATCCCCAGTAGGTGTGCCAGGGCACAAAGGCTGGCTTTTTATCAGAATGCTCACTAAAAACTCAAAAGGAGATTTACTAATAACTTGTGCTATTGGTCCCTATAAAGTCCCCATAATTTTTTTCACAGATACTGGGGTGAAAGTCAAAGTCAAAGACACTTCGTCATGGATTGTTTTGCCCTCATGCAAGTGTATATTTGTAGGGGATGCTTTTGGGTACCCACAACCCCAAATGACAGCTAAAGTGAAATGTTGGTTAGTGGGGAAGGAAATGCAATTGAAATCCTAATGGTTTTGGGAGAATTTCCAGTGAATCTATTGGGAACTGATCAAGGGGTTCATGAAATAAGGAACCACATTGACCACGGTGTATGCACTGCCTTACTTGAGTCTGCTGAGCAGAGTTTACAGCCTTATGATACCAGTAAACTTATCCTTTATTTTTTACATGACCAATGTAATTTCTCCAATGTACTGAGGTACACATTGGGCCAAAAAGAAGAGAGGGGTTTGGATAGACTGGAAAGCCACTCCCATGGTGCATGGAGCTCACCAAATCTGGAGCCATCCCTCTAATGCACTCCATAGTTTATCATTATAACAAAAGTCCTGTAACTTCACATGCTCAAAGAAAATTTAATAAACACACACCCAATTTTATTTTAACAAAAACATGCCCAATGAGTAATTTTGTCATGCATCAAACCCCCAAATCCGGTCACTGAAGATAGTGAAGGTGAACTCGGGCCAGAAAAAAAAATTCTTTGAGGAACACAGCAGGACCAAGCCATGTTACTTTGATCCGCAGTGGGATCCACTACTGTCATGGTTCTGACTCTGCCAAACCCCAGGCACTCAGGGCAGCTGCTCACTCCTTCTCTCCCCTGCCACAGCTGGGCAGAGGAGAGGAAAAAAATTAACAAGTGATCATGAGTCGAGGTAGAGGAGAAAACACTTCAAGGCTAAAACAGGCTCAACTTAGCTGCAAAGTGATTTTATTACTAACAGAGTCCGAGGAGTATAATGACGAGTAAAATAAGGCCGTAAAGACATCATTCTTGCCCCAACCCCTCCCTCCTTCCCACCCACAGCACAGCAGGACAGGGTATGGGGGTTTGGGTCAATGCATCACTGAGATCTCCCGCTGCTCAGGGAGAGGAGTTCTTCCCCTGCTTTGCTGTGGCGTTCCTCCCACAGGAGACGGTTCTCCGTGAACCACTCCAGGGTGGGTCCATCTCACAAAGCAGCAGCACACACCGTCTGCTGCAACCTGAACTCCTCCCACGGGCAGACAGTCCTCAAAACTGCTGTGGTGTGGGGTCCGTTGTTCACGGGGTGCAGACCTCCAAGGGCTGTTCCATCTTGGGAGCAAAGCCTCTCTCTCCATGAGGTCTCCCACCGGACTGCAGCCTCCTCCAGGCATCCACCCACTCCAGTGTGGACACCCCTCCATGGGCTGTGAGTAGATCTCTGCATGCCCTGTGGACCCCATGGGCTGCAGGGGCACTTTCATCGCGGCGAGAGGGAACTCACGGCAGTCTCAATATGAGATATAAAGTAAGCTCCATTTTATTTCACCAAACGAGAAACTTATATACTGTTACAGAAGTTACTATTCATAGATACACACACACCTGCAGTCTGTTCTCACACATTCAGGGATCCTCCTGTTAACTCCCTTATTCTTTTCTCATAACACTTCTGACTCCCTAATCTTTCTCATGACGTTCTTCCCACAGAACATTCTCAGGCAAACAAACCACTGTAGCTTGTTGGAATTTTACTGAGGCCTGACCATGCTGAAGCCTTGCTTAGGCCTGCTCAGTTAGCATGAGTTTTGCTGGAAAACTGCGTTTTCCAACAGGGCACAAATTCTCCACCATAGTCTTCATCACAGCCTGCAGAGGCATTTCGTCTCCAGTGCCTGGAGCACCTCCTCCCCCTTCTTCTCCAGTCACTTTGGGGTTTCTATGTTGTCCCCTCACATATTCTCACCTCCTCCTCCTTCTCTGGCTAGAAAAAACTGTGTGTGCACTTCGTTTTGATTTCTTCTTAAATATGTCATCACAGAGGTGTAACCAACCTTTCCAATTGGGCCAGGCTTGGCCAGCGGCATGTCCATCATCTTCAGAGCCATCAGAGATTGGCTCTGGTGGACATAGTGAAGCTTCCAGAAGCTTCTCACAGAAGCTATCTTTGTAGCTCCCCCACTACTAAAAACTGGGCCAAACAAAACCAACACGACTGTTTAATCCATTATACACATCAGAGCAATGTGAAGCCAATGATGCTATAGCTCTCAACACCCACTCGTGTGTGCAGCTCCCCAGTATAACAAATACAGTGCCTATGACTGAAGTAATTTAATGTGGGCATGGTCCGGAAAAACATCATTCGTCTTGTATGCAGAACCTAAATTTGTAGAGCCTAAATTTACAGTATCCCAACCAGAGAGCAGCCCTTTATTCAATTGCTCAAAGATTATAAGATGTAAAGAAGGACCAGGAGATCCTCCAGAAATGTGTTTTTTGTCCCAGGTCCAAACATTAATATGGGACATCCCTCAAAAGGCTGGAAAAATCAAGATGAGCACTAGAGCTCACATCTGATTAACCAATGTTGAAACCTGATCATCCATTACCCAATCCAAGGTGCCTTATTAAATAATGAGGCATAAATCACCATTCTTGATTTTAAAGATAAAACCCATTGTAAAGAAGCCAAGTACTCAGTTCCCTTAGGAATGGCCTGGGAGTGCTCCAATGGAAAATTTTATTCACACCTATCTCTGTGTTGGAAGTCAGGATTTTTTCCTTTTGTTTTTCTTTCTCTCTGGGAATTTTGTCCCATATCTTGCCTAACAGACAGTAACAACTGATATTTAAGAGACAAAAGAAATGGCTGAGGTTGGGGGAAAGGTGCTGCTGGCTACTCTCTTAGCTGAGGGATTTTCTCTTGGGCAGGGCAGACATACCACGAGATTTTGGCTGGGAGGTGAGGGGCTGGGCTCAGCTTGTTGCTCTCTCTTGCTCTTGGGATAGAAAGGAATGGTCAAACTGCTGCTTAGTGCAGGAAGAATTCACTGCCACTGCAGAGTCCAGCCTGTTACCGCTCTCTTCCTTACTGTGGGTGAGCTTTGCTCGTAAGAGCAGCCATTGAACTGGGATCTTATTAACACCTGATGTGACTGGAAAAGACTCTCACCATCTACTCAGGTGCTTCAGCAGAAAACCCAGGACCCCCACCCCCTCCTCCTTCCTGAAGGGCATGTCTCCCCAGCTGCATGGGGCAGCTGCTATGGAGAAGCCCAGCTGCTGCTGCCAAGCCCCGCTGCTTTGAGCTTTTTTGGTACATTTTAACACAACACACCAGGTCGGCCCAGCCCCCTGCAGCTCCTACTAGGGCTGTGGAGCTCCTGCTGCATGTGGTTTGTCAACCCGGGTGTGCCCACCTCTGCCATTTCCAGCATGCAGCTTCCGAGGTCTCCTGCTGCAGCCCATTCAGTTTCCCAAGTGGCACTGAGACTGGCTGCTTCCCATGAGTTTGCAAAAGAAAACCCCTTTTCTCTGTCTCTTCCTCTGGCTGAGTCACCATTAACCACGTGAAGATGTGGTTGAGCTCTCACCACAGCGCCCCCTGCAGCCGCGGGGGAATCATTGCACCTGCCCTGCTCAACTGGGAGCACAGCGCCCCTGCTGGCTGTGACTGTAACAACACCAAAGGGGAAAGTGTTGACAGCCAAGAGAAGGCTGTGGTTGGGTTACTGGTTTTTGTGTGTAGTTGCTGCCATTGTAGTTTGTTTGCCTTGTTATCCATATATATATTAGTAAAGAACTGTTATTCCTTTTCTCATATCTTTGAATGAAAGCTCCTTAATTTCAAAGTTATTATACTTTGGAAAGAAGAGGGTCATATTCACTATTCCAAGGGAAGTTCCTGCCTTCCTTGGCAGAAACCTGTCTTTCAAACTGAGACACTCTGAAATCAGAGAATGCTTGACTGAGGTGCAGAGTCAGAATCTCCTATGTCTGTTGCAAGTGCATCTTCAATTTTGCTAAAGTATCCAAAAGACACAATTATAGTAGCATCCCTTCCTCAGAAGCAACACGAAGATCAAAATGGTAAATTCTGAATTATTATACCACTTGATAAACAACAGCACTAATGCTTGAAAACATTTTCACCCCCTCAGCTACTCTAAAAAGGCATCAGTTTGTATCAGAAAACATTACTTGGAAATTACATTTGCCAAGCAACTGGACACAACATGTGTTTGGAGAGCTAAACACCCATGTCCAGCATACCTCCAAACTGGCGTTACAAAATAGATTAGCTCTAGATATGTTGTTGTTGAAAGAACAAGGTGTATGTGGAATGTTACAATTGTCTGAAACAGAATGTTGTAAAATTATTGACAATGACTCATCCTCCATCAAGGAGGCAGGAATTAAAATGAGAGAAATAAGTGATCGTACAGGAGAATTGTCTCAATCTATGCAACCACAAGTCTGGTTTGATGAATTAGATCGTGGATCATGGATTGCTACCATCCTGAAGTCTTTAGGACTTACCTGATGGAGAAAAGGGTTGGTACAAATTTGAACAGCAAGGGCAACCAGATTTGTATATGTAATTATTGGCATTGGGCTGGTTAAATGTATGATAATGGGCTTGCGAAACTCGCTTTCCCCCTCTGTTCCTGTGTCTACCAAAAATCTATTTCTTTGTTCCTCAGCTTTAGTGCAACCAGGGGTTCAGCTGGGATCATTCCCAGGTCCTCTTCATGCCTCATCCAAAATCATCTATTTGACTGCCTGCGGAGTGGGCTCTAACATGGAAGGATTCATTCTCTCTGCCTGCAGGCATTCCTGATTCCCTGTTTCCTTGCAAATAGCACATTGATCTTTTCCTAATGGTTGTAATTGAAAACCTCCTCAACCTGCTCTGCCTCTTCCCCAATAACTCCTCTCTCTCCTTTGGGACCCATCAGAGCAGCCATGAGTTTTCCATCTTTACCTTCCCAAGCTAACTCTCTGTCTCTGTTATTATATAATTTCCATGCAGTTTCTACCAATTTATTTATGTTTCTGGAGTCTTCTGCCCTCAGTCTCTATAACTTCCTTATTGTGTCTGGAGCCAATTGTCCCATAATTATGGCTGCCATTTGTAACACATCTCCTCTGTCAGGATCCACGCTAGCAAATTTCCCATCTGTATCCATTAATCATTGATTAATCATTAATCAAATTGGAAGGAGACTCATGCTTTCCTTGGATTACTTGATACAATTCTGACATAATTATAGGCTTTGGAATTGCATGTTTCATACAAAAAATGATTAATCTCTGATACATGCTCAAAAGATCCCTGTGTTGGTAGGGATCCAGTCTTGGATCAGCAGCTGGAAAACATTGATCTGATGTTCCTGGTTGTGCATTTTGGGCATGATCTTGTTCTGCCTCTTCCTTACCTTTGCTACCACTGTTGTCTTCTCATCTATATTCAGCTGCTTATCTGAAGCAACTGGAGTATCATTCCAGTTGGGATCCTGGGTACTTACAATGGTCTCAAAGACCTTACCTGCCTTGTTGGGATTTGCCTTGTAAAGGTCAAGTCCCAAAGAGGTGAAGTCCCTGCCATGTATTTCCAGGACTTCAACTTGGTTACTGAAAGAGGCCATGACTGGTCCATCTGCACCTAGTGCCCACCTGAGAGGGGCTTGAATTGCTCCCCTTCTCCTCATTCTTTTTCTCTCCTCCTCAGCATATTCTTCCTGCCACTGGACTAAATTCTTCTACGCTTTGTGGGGAAGATGTTTTGCAAGGAAAAGCTGTCAGCCACAACAACCTGTTTGTGAAACAGCAGCTGGGGGTGTCACAGAGCCCTGATGCAGCTCCCCCTTCCCCTTTATTGTACACTGCCAAAAACTGACTTCTAGAGAGTGTCCCCAGGATTAATGAAGTGAGCCAGAGAATCCTGGAATGGTCCCATTCCACTGCCTACCATGGGCAGGGACACCTTCCACTATTCCATATTGCTCCAAGCCCTGTCCAACCTGGTCTTGGACACTTCCAGAAATGGAACAGCCACAGCTTCTCTGGGAATTCCATCCCAGGCCCTCCCCACCCTCACAGGGAAGGATTTCTTGCCAATATCCCATCTATCCCTGCCCTCTGGCAGTGGGAAGCCATTCCCATTGTCATGTCCTCCCAGGCCCCTGTCCATAGTGCCTCTCCAGCTTATTTTACCTCTACATACATCCAACTATCACAGTTTGCAATATTATTATCAGCAATCAGTTGTATCCCAGTGCTCATGTGATACTAATTAATTACAGCAGTAGTCAAATAATTATAGCAGCAATTATAAATACTTAAATTAATAGCTGCAGTCAATAGCAATAAAAATTACATTAATATTATACTGATTCTAGCAGCAGTCAATAGCAATCAAAATTAATACCAGCAGTCATCAATAGCAGCAACCAAATGAACATTATATTATGCATAACCAAAATTTTATCACTGCTGAAACAAATTTATACATGATGTAACACTAAGGAAACTTATGAAAGATGACTTTATACAGAAAAATATATCTATAATAGTGATGCTGTGCTCCCTCTGCTGCTTTCCCTGATGGAGCACCAGCCCCGGTAATGGCTGAGTGCCTCACCTGCCCTCCAGGTACCAGCACAGCAGTTCAGGGTCACAGGTCTGTGCAATAGCTGAGGGTTGAGTGTGGGTCAACTCAAACCACGTCTGGGGCGGAAATTGGGCTCTATCTCAAATCATCTGACTACAAAACTGTGGTTCCACATTCACACTCTGTTGCAATGAAAAGCGTGACTTCCTGTAATTGCCCCTCTGCCTCTAGAAAGGGGAAGCCGCACCCAGGTAAGAGCCAGGGCAGTATAAAGAGGGGCTGTGCTGAGCTTCTTACAGCCTGGGAGCTGCGTGGCACGGAGGGAGACGGTAGGAGCTTGGGATGAGCTGTGGGGCTGGGAGCAGCAGGGAGAGGGATCTTGTTGGGCTCCTGCTTCCTGTTCCAGGTGTTTTGCCATGGCTGGGGAGATGGCAGGGCAGGACAAGAGGGGTGTGAGGGCAGTGGGCGGGTGGTGTCTGCTGTGAGCATGGGCTGCAGGAAGCCACCTTTGCTGGCAGCTGCTTCGGGGGAGCTCAGGGGAGCTGTGTGTGCTGTGGGGGCTGAGCTGGGAGGGGGGCTGGGGGTAGAGGGGTGGGAGCAGGAGTGGCGTAGGAAGGAGGAGGGATGTGGGGGGATGGAGGGGCAGAGTGAAGTTTGCAGATGTGCAAAGCCTGGCACAAGAGCAGCCAGTGGAGCTGATGGGAATGGAGGGAGCTGCTCTTCCTTTGTGGCACATGTGGTTGGTGGCAGTGAAAAGGGAGGGTATCCAGGAGGAGCCTCTGAGGTGCCACTAAGTCAGAGGGAGAGTAGCCCTGCTGTCTGACCATGGTGACATCAGCATTGGCCTCATGGATCACACCTGTGGTTCCAGAGAGCTCGGAACCCCAGCTGTGCCAGGGCCCAGGGCATTCAAGGAACATCCAGAGCCTAACGAAAGCCCACGGGACTGGAGAGGGGATTTCACTCAGGCCCATCCCTTGGCTCCAGGCATGATTCCATGAAAATCAGTTGCTTCTCCTGGCGCCTTGTCACGCTCCGAGCATGGCCCTGAGAACAGTGGGAACAGTGGGATGGTGCAGGGAGGTGATGGTCACAGGACACCAAGAGCAGATCAGAGACACAGTGAGGGACTGGAAGCCAAGGCCTGCACTCCTGGGAACACTGGGAAATGTTCCTGTGCCATGGGTGTGCACACACAGGATGTGCATCTGTGTGTGTCTGTGTGTGCTTCCACATGTGAATGTGTGTGTCTCTGTGTGCTTTCACATGTGCGCGTGCGTGCGTGCGTGCGTGCGTGTGTGTGTGTGTGTGTGTGTGTGTGTGTACAGGGGGAGGGTGTGCTCTGCCCCACTGCTGGCTCTGTGCTGGGTCCTCAGATTGCTCCAACACCTGGGAACATCCCATTCCTGCTGTTCTTCCTCTCATCCCTCCCACCAATACCAAAGGCATTTCTCTCCTGCCCTGGGGCTTCCTGCTCCAGGGGGTCCAACAGCCTTGTGCTGGTGGTGACAGAAGAGGAAGTCTTGCACACCCCCAGAGCATCAGCCTCACTCTTCTACCCCAAAAGCAGAGAGACATTTTGGGAGCAGCCTGGCCATGTGTCGTGGCACTCAGATCCTGGGTGCAGGCACCATCTGTGCCCTCTTTCCACGTTGGAAAACACAGTGGGAGCTGCTGGTGGCAGTCCCCGGGCAGAGGGACTCGACCTCATTGTCCCCCAGGTGTTACTAATGGATCCTCTGTGGGTTTGCTGGGATGGCTCTGTCTGCAGGAGCTGTGCTGGGGGTCCCTGTTTCCCATCTTCCTTCTTTTGACCTTGCTGCAGCCCAGGGAATTTCCCCCAGCCTGCAGGAGTTCAGGGGATGTTTCCTGATGGGTGTGAAGGTTGTCTCTGGTGTCCCTGGGTTGTTCAGAGCATGGAGCTGATGTGATTGCTCCAACAAGCAGCATCCCCCATCCCTCCCCTGCTCAAAGCTGGGGGTGCTCACCTGCAGAAGAGAAGGCTCCAGGGATACCTCAGAGCCCCTTCTAGTGCCTAAAGGGATTCCAGGTGAGCTGCAGAGGGGCTTCAGACAAGGGCCTGGAGGGACAGGATAAGGAGGAATGGCTTCCCACTGCCAGAGGGCAGGGATAGATGGGATATTGGGAAGGAGTTCTTTCTTGGGAGGATAGTGAGGCCCTGGTAAATTTTGCTCAGTTCTGGCATTCCATGATCTTGGCTAAGGGGTGCAGGGCTGCAGCCAGGTGCCCCAGGCTCTGCCCATCTCCTTTTGCCTTTCATGGAATCATAGAATCATTAGGGTTTGAAAAGACCTCCAATGTCATTGAGTCCCTATTCTCACCAAACAACTTTTCACCCCAAACCAGACAGCAGCCATACAGTTGCACTTTCAGAGTACTGCAGGAAAACACGTGATTTAGAGGAAAGCAGGAGCTGCACCCCGACTGGACCTATAAAACGGGAAGCAGGTCTCCCACAAAAGATCTGGGGACAGGATGGGCTGTGCTGGACTTCTCCCAGCCTGGGAACTGTGGGGCACGGAGGGAGACGGTAGGAGATTGGGATGAGCTTCTTCCCAAGAGGGGAAGGGAGCAATATCTTGTTGGGCTCCTGCTTCCTGTTCCAGGTGTTTTGCCATGGCTGGGGAGATGGCAGGGCAGGAGAAGAGGGGTGTGAGGGCAGCGGGTGGGTGGTGTCTGCTCTGAGCATGGGCTGCAGGAAGCCACCTTTGCTGGCAGCTGCTTTGGGAGAGCTCAGGGGAGCTGTGTGTGCTGTGGGGGCTGAGCTGGGAGGGGGGCTGGGGGCAGAGGGGTGGGAGTAGGAGTGGGGGGGAAGGAGGAGGGATGCAGGGGAATGGAGGGGCAGAGTGAAGTCTGCAGAGGCGCAAAACTGGCACGAGAGCTGACTGCGGGGTGGCTGGGATGGAGAGAGCTGCTTTTCCTGTGTGACACATGTGGGTGGTGGCAGTGAAAAGGGAGGGTATCCAGGAGGAGCCCCCGAGGTGCCACTGAGTCAGAGGGAGAGCAGCACTGCTGTCCAACTGTGGTGGCACTGGCATTGGCCACATGGATCACACCTGTGGCTCCAGAGAGCTCAGACTCCCACCTGTGCCATGGCCCAGGGCATTCAAAGAACATCTAGACACCATTGAAAGCCCAAGGGACTGGAGAGGGTTTTTCACTCAGGCCCATCCCTTGGCTCCAGGCATGATTCCATGAAAATCACTCACTTCTCCTGGACCCTTGCCAGGCTGCTAGCATGGCCCTGAGAGCAGGGGTAACAGTGGGATGGTGCAGATAGGTGACGGCCACAGGACACCAAGAGCAGTTCAGAGGCACAGTGAGGGGCTGGAATCCCAGGCCTGCACTCCTGAGAACACTGGGAAATGTTCCTGTGCCAGTGGTGTGCACATGTGTATGCACACAGGATGTGCATGTGTGCGCCTGTGTGTGCTTTCACATGTGCATGTGTGTATGTGTGCAGGGGGGAGGGTGTGCCCTGCCCCACTGCTGGCTCTGTGCTGGGTCCTCAGATTGCTCCAACACCTGGGAACATCCCATTCCTGCTGTTCTTCCTCTCATCCCTCCCACCCAAACCCAGGGCATTTCTCTCCTGCCCTGGGGCTTCCTGCTCCAGGGGGTCCAACAGCCTTGTGCTGGTGCTGAGGGAGGAGGAACTCCTACACACCCCCAGAGCATCAGCCTCACTCTTCTCCACCAAAAGCAGAGGGACATTTTGGGAGCAGCCTGGCCATGTGTCGTGGCACTCAGATCCTGGGTGCAGGCACCATCTGTGCCCTCTTTCCGTGTTGGAAAACACAGTGGGAGCTGCTGGTGGCAGTCCCCGAGCAGAGGGACTCGACCTCATTGTCCCCCAGGTGTTACTAATGGATCCTCTGTGGGTTTGCTGGGATGGCTCTGTCTGCAGGAGCTGTGCTGGGGGTCCCTGTTTCCCACCTTCCTTCCTTTGGCCTTGCTGCAGCCCAGGGAATTTCCCCCAGCCTGCAGGAGCTCAGAGAATGTTTCGTGATGAGTGTGGATGTTGTCTCTGGTCTCCCTGGGTTGTCCAGATCATGGAGCTGATGTGATTGTTTCAACAAGC
This sequence comes from Lichenostomus cassidix, assembly GCF_008360975.1. Taxonomy (NCBI): domain Eukaryota; kingdom Metazoa; phylum Chordata; class Aves; order Passeriformes; family Meliphagidae; genus Lichenostomus; species Lichenostomus cassidix. The sequence goes on along the minus strand of NC_139483.1, from coordinate 112,466,850 downwards.
AGCATCCCCCATCCCTCCCCTGCTCAAAGCTGCGGGTGCTCGGCTGGAGAAGAGAAGGCTCCAGGGATGCCTGTGAGCCCCTTCCCGTGCTTAAAGGGGTTCCAGGTGAGCTTGAGAGGGATTTTGGACAAGGGTCTGGAGGGACAGGATAAGGAGGAATGGCTTCCCACTGCCAGAGGGCAGGGATAGATCAGATATTGGGAAGGAATTCTTCCTTGGGAGGATGGTGAGGCCCTGGCACAGTTTGCCCAGTTCTGGCATTCCATGATCTTGGCTAAGGGGAGTGAGGTGATTGGTTTCTATCCACCAGGCCCAGGCTCTGGACATCTCCTTGTGCCTTTCATGGGATCATAGAATCATTAGGGTTGAAAAAGACCTCCAATGTCATTGAGTTCCCATTCTCACTAAACAACTTTTCACCCCAAACCAGGCAGCAGCCACCCAGTTTCACTTCAACACTCTTGCAGGAAAACACGTGATTTAGAGGAAAGCAAGGGTTCTTCCCACACTGCTCCTATCAAAGGGGAAGCAGGTCCCCCACAAAAGATCCGGGGACAGGATGGGCTGTGCTGGGCTTCTCCCAGCCCGGGGGCTGTGGGGATGGAGGGAGATGGTAGGAGCTTGGCATGAGCTGAGGGGCTGGGAGGCGGGAGCAGCAGGGAGAGGGATGTTGTTGGGCTCCTGCTTCCTGTTCCAGGTGTTTTGCCATGGCTGGGGAGATGGCAGGGCAGGAGAAGAGGTGTGTGAGGGCAGCAGGCAGGTATTGTCTGCTCTGAGTGTGGGCTGCAGGAAGCCACCTTTGCTGGCAGCTGCTTTTGGGGAGCTCAGGGGAGCTGTGTGTGCTGTGGGGGCTGAGCTGGGAGGGGGGTCCAGGAATTTGGCATGGCCTTGGCAGAACAACGGTCTGTGTCAATTAGTGGAATTCCTATGGAATTTATGGTTCCTCCCATTGCTTTTTTCACCTATTGGTATCTGGCGTTATCTTCCAGCAGACTCACAGTTGGTTTATAAAGACATCTTCCTCTCATTTCTTTCAATCCCTCCACATCTTATCTTCTCAGTAATTGTTTTTACAAACATTTATTATCATTGACTTAATTTTCTCTTCCTGGGTCTTTTTTGATTATTTGCAGTGACATAATTTTCGGTCCTTTTTTAGCCATTTCTAGATCAACAGGCATAGCTACTACCTGCATCCCCTTGATCACATGCTGAATGCGTTGCACTAAGCAAGGTGTCATGCATGGTAAAAAGATTAGAGTTGCTATGACAAATAAGAGGGAAAAAAAGCATTTGTTTAACGCACTGTCCACCAGGTAACCATGAAACCTTGTCCCATTCCCATCCTTTCCATGTTCAGACTGGTACATGAGCTAACTTTCTCATTGTTTTTGTCATTTGTTTCACCACTTTCCCATTGTCATCTACTTGCAGACAACAGGTTGAGTCATTGAATTTTCCAGATCTTCCCCATTCTGCTGCTAAGAGGTAATACAGAACCATCTGATGTTGGAATATTGCATTCCTCGTTTGAGTGGATCGGTCAGCAAGAAGGTCAAGAGCTTTAGCTGTCTGGTTGGTTGTTATTTCAAAGACAGCTTGTAACCTAATTATCTGGTTCAAATTATAAATGGGTTCTCTGGCACATGATATTAATTTGTTTGTATTTGAAGCAGTTGATCCATAGTGTTGTATGATTCACTGTCATGGCCATTCATCTTCTCCCAATTTTTGGGTGCTCCCTCCAGCCTGGGATGCATCAACTGACCACTTTTTTCCTAAACAGATCATCATATACCTTGATTCCTAATTGATTTCCCTTAAGTTGTGCCAGCAAAAAGAATGGTCTAATATACCCTACATAACTTATTCCTCACCAGTTTGGAGGTAATGGGTGGTAAGCATGTTGGCCACAAATCCCATAACGCCCTTTCACAGCCCAGGTTCCATTGGCAAATGGGCCTTCCCAATTTTCATCATCAATTGGTGGGTCAAAATACAGCTTCCTTCCTGGGACTAGCAGTCCTCCAACAATAGTTGCCCTACCACAAGAGTCACAATATTTCCATTTCCAAGCTACAACATGAGGTTTCCACCTACAGTTACATCCCAGATCTGTTTTATTAGATCAAGTTCTGTTCCAGTGTTGCCACTTCCACTGATAGTCATTGACAACATGTGTCCTACCTGTGGAATTATCTCAGGGGTAGCTTATAAATGATTGATCAAAACAACCCATCCTTCCCCACTGCTTTACAGCCTCCAAAATCACTTTGGTAATTAGTAGAGGAACACCTTACCCATCTACCATTAGTGAGCATAATGTGTTTGATTCCATCTGCCTCAATACTTGGAGCAATCGTAAGGAGGGCAGTTGGGGGACCAACAATCTAAACCCAAAGATAAAGTCCAGTCCCAAACACTTTTTCCCACGTATACACCCCCTGTTCTATTTAGAAAATAAATGCTTTTTTCAGAAGAGTGAAGTCACCATGGACTTCTTCCTCATCCCAAAATCCTGTTCCGTTATGGACTTCATTCAGGGTGCTGACCCGCCATTTAGGTTCAACCAGGCTAGCCACCCATGGCCAGTCTTCAGATCCTCCTTGCTCTCCACAGACCCAACAATTTCTATCACTAGCTTCAAAAGGTGTTTCTTTATTTCCTCATTCATTCTTTCTACCGAATCGAACTCTGGGGGTGCCATGGGGTATGGAGGTTCCATTGTATGCCTAAAGAAGCCATGACCCCTTGAAGGATCTTTTCTGTGAAATTAATTCTCCTATCTGAGTCTATTGCTTCCACAATCCCATATCTTGGGATTATTTTTTCAAAAAATACTTTAATAACCGATTAGTTGCTGAAACAGTTGGGAATGCTTCTGGCTACCCTGTTGGCTGACCTACCATTACCAGAAGATATTTAAACCTTGCTACTCAGGGCTTTTCAGTAAAATCCTCCTGGCATTTTTTAAAGGAACATACAGCCCAAGGCCTCCCTCTCCTGGCAGTTTTCTTTGTAACCCTGTTACTGGCTTTAGCACAAATCAAACAACCTTCAATAGCTTGCATTGCCAGGGTAAAATGACCCTCTGCAGTGTACATTTTGAGGAAGACTTCTGCCAATCCCTGAGAGCCCCAATGATTCCCTTCATGGAGTGTTTTTAATATTTGTAAGGCCAGAACTTTTAGTATCCACTGTTTGCCATCCTTTGTAAACCAATTATCCCCTCTTTTCTCTGCCCCACTATTATTAATTATCTCAAGCTCCTGTTGTGGAAAGTACAGTTTCTTTGGCAGTGGTAGGGCTGCAGGGAGTATCTTAAGGGATTTCTGGCAACCAGTCAGCTTTCCGAGCCTCTCCATCAGATAATTGGTTACCTATTGCTTCTTTTGAGCACCCTGCCTGGTGTCCTCTAATGTGGATTATTGCTACCCCTTTTGGTAAATTCACCACCTCTAACAGGTGAGAAATTAGGCTTTCGTGAGCTAGCATTTTTCCCCTGCAGGTTAATAAAGCTCTTTCTTCCCATAATTTCCCAAATGTACATATCACTCCATATGCATACTTAAAATCAGTGAAAGTATTCACTATCTTGTCCCGATATAATTCACAGACTCTCACAAGCGCACACAGCTCTGCTGTCTGAGCTAACCATGTGGGTGGCAACCTCCCCCCTTCTTCTAATTCTCTTCCCTTAATGATAGCATATCCTGTAACTTGCTTCCCTTCTATCAACTTTGAAAACCCATCAATAAACACATTTTCTCCCTCAGGCTAAGGAGTGTCTCATAAGTCTTCTCTAGCCCTGGTCTGAAGATCTATCACTTGAATGCAGTCATGGGCTTCTTCCTGGCCCCCCTCTCCAGGGCCATTCAAACAGAAGGCTGGGTTAAACCCTTCCCCACTTCTCAATTCTAAGTCCTCCTGTTCCATTAAACAAGATTCATGAAGTAATAACTGAGCGCTGGTCATCCACTTAGAGGCTCTTTCAGTTCACAAAGTTTTAACTTGGTGTAAAACTTTAACTATCAGATATCCTCCTAGTGTCAGTTTTTGGGCCTCAGTTCCCATCAAGGCTGTGGCTGCACAATTCTGCAGACGATGTGGCCTCTGGCTACAATCTAAGACATTCTGAGACAATGAGTAGCCTCTGGCTTCTGGGTCTAACAGCTTAGAAAAAAAGCAACAGGCTGCCATGTTCCCCAAAAGCAGCTGCCAAATTCCCGAAAGCATGAGGGGACAACACTTTCCCCAAAAGCTGCTTACAAAATCCAAAGCAGGTATTGGAACCTGCTTTTTCCCAGGCAGGAGACTTTAACATCAAAATCAACTCAGACACCGAGACTCTAACTCAGAGAGGACTGGAACCCCTCGGGGACTTGAACCCCAGAAAAAAACACGGCAGCTATCAGACTTGCTTTTTCCAAAGCAAAAAGGGGCCACCTCTCTCCCAGGCAGCGGCCACAAAATCCACTACAGGTATCAGACCTTCTTTTCTCCAAAGCACAAGGGGGACCAATTTCCCCAAAAGCAGCTTGCAAACTCTTGCAGGACTTGAACCTGCAATTCTTTATAGTTGAGATTTCAACTCAATGCTCTCCAAAGCACCTGAGCAAAACCCTGCTCAAAAACACCTTGCAGGACTCAAACCTTCTTTTACAAGGAAACCTTGTTTTCAGCACTGTGCAAGACTCAAACTTGCCTTTTACAAGGCAAAAACACTTTGCAGGACCTGAAGCTGACTTTTGGCACTCCCAGAGCATGGGGAAACCACACTTTGGGGTTTATTTCAGCATAAGCCTTCTCAGACATTTTACACGGAGATACCACAGTGTTAGCCTCTGTATAATTCTTCACAATGCCTTCTGCTGACTGTCTGCTCTTCTCCTTTAGAATTTTGGGCCTTTCCTTCCTGCTGCTCTTCCTCCTGAGTTCTCGAGGTGGTTCCCATCCTCCTCTTCTCCACACCCCACCGTGTGCCTCAGGCCTGCCACTGCTGCTGTTCTGTGTCCCCTGAGCTGGGGCCCTCAGCTGCCTGTGTCCACTGGGAAGCCAAGGCTGGGAGCAACAGGAGCATCTGCTGTGAGGTGAGTGAGGGGAATCAGAGCCAACAGCCCTTACACAGATTGCCCAGATCTGCACGGATTTCCAAGGGAAAGCTGCCCTGAAAGTTCTGGAAGGGTGCAGGAGCCCAGTCCAAGCCCGTCGGATCAATATCTGTGCTGGTAAGAGTCTTGTGGCCGTGGTTGAATGGAAACTGAATGCATGGGAAGGTTTTGTGCATGGAATAAATCTCCCCAATATCCAAGTGAATTGAGACTGGGACGGTTCTGAGGGTTGTTTTCTTTTGCTGAGACAAACTTTCTAAACAATATTAAAGTGGTAATATAAAGGGCAGTTCTTTAATGGAAGCTATCAGGTGCAGAAAATACAGCTATGCACATGTGCTGTATCAGATTTCTACAGTTTTTAGAAGTTTTTGTAGTTAGTATACCTAGCAAGTACATCCAATAGGAGACTGGTTGCCCTGGTGACCCACCCCTTGGGCCAGCCCCATGGAGTCTCTCTCTTAGCTCTATATTTTGTTGTGTCTCTTAAGTGCTGGTACAAGCAAGGTGTCCTTGTTAGAAATTATTTGCTTGAAAATAAGACTACACTAAATTTTAAGAAGGTGTCATAAGTGTATGAGAAAGGATAACCTACTATTTTAAATGTGTGAAAGTGTTAAAAACTATACATCTGTATATTAAAAATCTACAAAGCTACAAATAGATAAAAAGCAAAAAAAACTTTAGGCAACACTGTAACAGTGTCAAATACCCCAAATGTGTAAAGGCAGGTGTGCAGTGAGAGCGCCAGCTCTGTTAGGGTGAGAACCATGGAATCATGGAATGGCCTGAGTTGGAAGGTGTTTTGCCAGTGGGCAGGGTCAGCCCAAAAGACACAGACACCAACTTAAGGAATGAATGTAGTTTACTGTAATGCAAAACTGCAGTTGTACAAAGGATTTTTCACACCCTAGAACAGTTAAATGTACAGAGGTGAACTGAGGTCGCTTTACTCTAGTTTGTCAGAAAGGAGAAATACCAATCAGATATTCTCAAGAGGTCCCAAATACACAAAAGTTCGCAGGCAAAAAATACATTATTAAATTAAGGAACTTTGGCAAAGGATTTAATACAACACCAAATTCAATATAAAACACTAACATATATAGTGTTAGTGTTAGAATAAACAGAGCATTAATTTGGTATTTAACTTAGCGGAAACCTTGCCCAGTCAACCTAGAAACCTTTAAACCCATAAGATTTTTAGTTACCCAAAAATGTTCCATGTAAAGAGGATAAGAAGAAAGAAAGAAAGACAGAAGAGATACAGAAAACCACACATATAGCTACCAACACCTAGGGTTCCAGGGTGGGTGAAATAGAAAAACCGCAGGGAAGCTGGCAGGTTCCAGACACATGTGGTTCCCACATGGCTTTTAAGCCCCAGGGTCTTTGTGAGCCCTCCCTCCCTGGTGGGACTTTGTTGCTCGGCTACTCAGAGGCTGGGTTAGAATGCTGCCAGGGTGTGACTGTGTCCTGGTTTAAAAGACAGGTATCTGCTGAGTGTTACAAATGGAGAGGGGAGCACTTGGGTAAGTCCCTGCCTCTGCCCAGGCCTCTGGCAGTAGGCAGTAGCTTTATTGAGGTAGCCAGCACCCCAAAACCACTCTCACTTGCAATTTCTTTATAATGGATGATCAGGCCAATTACAACATGGACTATTTTTTGAAAGGACCAAGGAAAACAGACATAAGACTTTAAACAGGAATAAAATGAAAAAGGTCTACTAGGAGATAAAAATGCAGTGCACAATAATAAAGGTACCTATGTTACAGCTAGCAAAGAAATAGCAATGTCACTTACCAACGAATGATAGTGGTGGGCAGAGAATCTCCTAATTCTGCTCAATCCCCTGGGGAAGTAACTTGATGTCCATATCTTGGTCATCAAGGAGAACACTCCATACACTCGGAGAGCGTAAGAGATTTCTGATTTCATGAAAATCACAGTGGTCTTTTATAGTTGTAAAAGTGCTTGTGTCTGTAGTCACTAATTTTGGTTATCCTTTCCCACGAATTCAAAAGCACAATGTTTATTGCTGGCTAAGGAGATTCTGAGCTGAGATAGCTCACTACAAGGCAAGAGATTCTGCTGATGTAGCCCTATGGTTGAAGTAGATAAGTCTCAGGGATGAAAGGTCCTGTCACACCAAGGAAGGTGGCAACCATCCTGGAATGAAAAAGATGACGCCCTACCTCCAAATGATTATAACTTTGAAATTACAGGACTTTCAGGAAAAGATATGGGAAAAGGAATAGCAGTATAACAGTTCTTTAATATACATATATACATATATGTGTATATATATGTATATACACATGTGTGTGTATATGTATAGATATAACAAGACAGACAAACAGCAACAACACAAAAATAAAAAAAAGAAAAATAGAAAAAAAAAAAAAAGAAAACTTACTAACAGCCTTCTCCTGCCCATCAAGCAAATTCCCCTTTGGTGTAGTTAGGACCACAACCAGCAGGGGCTGGTGTTGGCTTGTGTCAAGGAAGAGGGGCTGCAGTGATTCCTCTGTGGCTTCAGGGGGTGCTCCAATGCAAGCCCTGAGCCTCCCCAGGGGTTAATGGCAGCCCTGAGAAGAGAGAAGATGGGGGCGGTTGGAGGGTGGTGTTTGGTTTCCCTGTACCCTCGAATGTCTGGTGTGGCATCCTGGGGATGGCAGCTCCAGTGAGGTTCCAGGCCACCAGCAGCTGGGAAGGTGCTCTCAATAGGCAGTAGGAGAAACTCCACAAGAGCACCCAACCCCCTGGGTGGGAAAAGTCCAGCACCAAACACCTCAAGCATCTCCTGTTCAAGCCAGGCAAAGACTGAACAACCCCATCTAAGAAATTTCCAAACCCACACTGTTTCTCCCCCTCCCTCAGAGCCATTCCAATGGTATGCCAAGGCATTGGCTACTTCTTTTGTAATTGAGGCCCATTTGCCATTTCCATGACAACAAATGGGAAGAAAATTCCCTGAAGAAACCTAACCTCCAACATCATCCACCTGAATTTTTTTCCCATACCAACACACTACATGAAGCTTAGACCTTTAAACTATATACATACATGTGTTATCCTAATTATATACATATATACATGCAGATATGGCATACATGGATACAGGCATAGTGTCATGGACAACTCGCCTCAAAATAAGGTCCCCTTGAGGTATACATTGTTTTTCTCCATCTTTCTGCATTACCCATGAAGTGCAACCCGGTCCCTGAGCAAAGACAACCCCATGGATGGGTTTGTCTTTGCTTGAGGCAGAATTTATCCAGTCTTTCCTAACATACCTCTCATATGCACCACTGGAACCTTATCTCTATATGTTGTATGCAGGGGCTCACATTCGGCAGGGTCAGCTCGGTTGGTGGAACCTCTGGTGCTAACTAACCGTGTAGCCTATACTAAATGGAGATCCCACTGCTTGGAGGTCCTACCTCCCACTGCCTTCAATGTTGTTTTTAATAGTCCATTGCACCGCTCCACTTCCCCAGCAGCTGGTGCATGGTAAGGAATGTGGTACACTCATTCAATACTGTGTTCTCCAGCCCAGGTGTTTATAAGGCTATTCTTGAAATGAGTCCCATTGTTGGACTCAGTTATCTTGAGGGTATCATGTCTCCAAAGGACTTGCCTTTCAAGGCCCAGGATGGTGTTCTGGGTGATAGCATGAGGCACATGGGTGATCTCCAGCCATCCAGTGATTGCTTCTACCATTGTGAGCACGTAGCGCTTGCCATGGCGGGTTTGCAGCAATGTGATGTAATCGATCTGCTAGACCTCCCAGTACTTATATTTGGATCACCGCCCACCGTACCTCAGGGGCTTTACCCACTTGGCCTGCTTGATTGCAGTGCAAATCTCACAATCATGGAGAACCTGGGAGATACAGTCCATACAGATCCACCCCTCGGTCTTGTCCCCACTTATAGGTGGCATCTCTGCCCTGTTGTCCTGAGGCATCATTGGCCCATCGAGCTAGGAACAACTCTCCCTTGTGTTCCCAGTTCAGATCTATCTCTGACACCTCTATTTTCGCAGCCTGATCCACCTGTTTGTTGTTTCGGTGTTCCTCATTAGCTCGACTCCTGGGGACATGGGCATCCACATGACAGACCTTCACAGGTGTCTTCTCTACCCGAGTTGCAATGTCTTGTCATCCTTCAGCCGCCCAGATTGGTTTTCCTCTACGCTGCCAACTGGCCTTTTTCCACCTCTCCAACCAACCCCACAGAGCACTGGCTACCATCCATGAATCAGTGTAGAGGTAGAGCTTTGGCCACTTCTCTCATGCAACAATGTCCAGGGCCAACTGGATGGCTTTGAGTTCAGTAAATTGGCTTGATCCACCTTCTCCTTTGGTAGCTTCTGCATCTTGTTGCATGGGGCTCCCTATAGCTGCTTTCAATTTTCAGTTAGTCCTTACAATTCAACAGGAACCATCAGTGAAAAGAGTATAGCGTGTTTCTTCTGTTGGCAGTGGTTATACAGTGGAGCTTCCTCAGCACATCACCTGTTCCTGCTCCTTTTTGTCCATGAGACCAAAGTTCTTACCTTTGAAAGGCCAATTCATAATTATCTCCAAGATCCTGGGGCGATTTGGGTTTCCAATATGGGCACACTGTGTAATCAAGGCAATCCACTTACTCCATGTAGTGTTGGTGGCATGATGGGTAGAAAGAACCTTTCCCTTGAACTTCCATTCCAGCACCAGTAGTCGGGGTGCCAGGAGAAGCTGTGCCTCTGTGCCAGTCACCTCTGAGGTGGCTTGAACTCCTCCATAGGCTGCCAGAATTTCCTTCTCTGTTGGGGTGGGGTTGGCTTCAGACCCCCTGCAACTTCAGCTCCAGAATCCAAGTGGTCTGCCTCAAGTCTTGCCAGGCACCTTCTGCCGAAGGCTCCAGGACAAACCATTGTTCCCAGCTTTAGAGTAGAGTACATTCTTCACTTCTGGTCCTGTCCTGACTGGGCCAAGGGCTACTGCATGAGCAATCTCCTGCTTGATCTGGGCGAAAGCCTGTTGCTGTTCGGGACCCCAGTAGAAATTGTTCTTGTGGGTTACTAGGTGGAGAAGGCTCACAATATGGCTGTGCGCAGGAATGTGTATGCTCCAGAAACCCATGGCGTCTAGGAAAGCTTGCGTTTCCTTCTTGCTGATTGATGGAGACATTGCTGTGATCTTGCTGATGACCTCAGTGGGTATCTGATGCCATCCATCTTGCCGATTCACTCCCAGGAACTGGATGTCTCAGACAGGTCCCTGGACCTTACTCTTTTTGGTGGCAAAACCAGCTTCCAAGAGAATCTGGATGATCTTTTCTCCTTTCTCAAATACTTCTGTTGCTCTGTTCCCCCCGAAAATGATGCCACCTATGTACTGCAGATGTTCTGGAGCCTCATGCTTTTCCAGTGCAGCTTGGATCAGTCCTTGGCAGATGGTGGGACTGTGCTTCCATCCGTGGGGCAGTTGATCCCAAGTATATTGCACGCCCCTCCAGGTGAAGGTAAACTGGGGCCTGCACTCTGCTGCCAGAGGGATGGAGAAAAATGCATTTGCAATGTCAATAGTAGCATACCACTTTGCTGCCTTGGACTCTAGCTCATGCTGGAGCTCCAGCATGTCCGGCACAGCAGCACTCAGAGGTGGAGTCACCTCATTCAAGCCATGATAGTCCACAGTCAATCTCCATTCTCCATCAGATTTGCACACAGGCCAGATGGGGCTGTTAAAGGATGAGTGGGCCTTGCTGACCACCCTTTGGCTCTCCAGCTAATGGATCATCTTGTGGATGGGAATCACACCATCTTGATTAGTTCAATACTGCTAGCAGTAGTTGAGGTAACTCATTGTTCTTCCATCCTCAGGAGTCCTGCTGCAGAATGATTTTCTGATAGTCTGAGCAAGGTGTTCAAGTGCCTAATGGCCTCTGTCCCCACAGCAGCAATCCCAGAAGCCCACCTGAGTCCTTTTGGGTCTTTGAAATAACCACTCTGGAGGAAATCTATGCCCAGAATACATGGGCCCTCTGGACCAGTCAAAATGGGATGTTTCTGCCACTCCTTCCCAGTCAAGCTCACCTCAGCTTCCAGCAGGGTCAACTGTTGCCATGCCATGCCAGCAACAGAAATGGTTTCTGCCCCCACATGTCCCGACAGTATTAAAGTACACTGCACACCGGTGTCAACCAAAGCCTCATATTTCTAATGTGGTCCTAATGTGCCAGGCCATCAGATCCATGCAGTCCAAAAGACTCTATTTTCCCAGGCCTCTACCTGGCTAGAGGCAGGCCCCCTCTAGTCCTGGCTACCATTCACTCCCTGGGTGTACATTCTGGAGATTCCTTCAAGGGGATCGGAGATATCATGCTCCCTTCTGTTATACCTAGCAGCTCGGTCACAGGAAGCTGAGTCTACATTCATTTTGTCAGAACTCTCAGTCAGTGTTTTCCTCCTTGACTTTATGCACCTGTGCTGCCAGGACAGAAGTGTGATTTCAATCCCACCTTTTCATATCTTCCCCATGCTCACACTGGAAATACCACAGGTCAGCTTGCGGGGTGCACCCCCTCTCCCTAGCTGGGGGATGTCAGGCTCTGACACTGGGGCCTCCAACTCACACTGGTGCCACATAGGAATGATTTTTCCTCACCTCCTCCCTAATCTCTTCTTTGAGACTCTTACCCACAGCAGAGACGTGAATCTGCATTGGGCCATTGACCACACTCTCATAATTCTTGAGTTTGCTGGATACAGAACCCACTGTATCTTGGTTGTCCTTGGCATTAATTGTTGCCATGAAGTGGAGTATTGGAATAGCCCTAGATGTGCCAGGGTCCACAACATTTGCCCTGTGCACCTGACCTTGTCAGGGTCATTGTAATTCTCTCTGTCCCTTCCAAAAAGGGTCTCTAATAATGCCATTTCTCTCATGCGCTGGATCCGTTCCTCAGTGGTCTTCCAGGGCATTCTATGATGGTGCTCCTGCAGTCTGTCTGTCTCAGAAACAGTCTGTCTCTGTCTCAGAAACAAACCTCTCTCTTACAATCATTAGAAGCTGCTCCCAGAGAGGAAGGGGAGAGTGTGTGAGCGCTGCCTGTTGGTGCTGGGAGCAGCAGGCTGGGCCAGCCAGCAAGCAGTGCAGCCGTGGGGCTGGGCAGAGGGTGTAGGATGCAGGCAGGGCTGTTGGATGGGCAGAGACTGTGCTAGTGCTGGGGAGAGCCAGGAATGCCCTCAGCTGACTGCACTTGTAGATGGAGGAGTCCTAGGGGGAAGGGCGTGGGAGATGGTGAAGGCAGCACCTTGTCCAGGGCAGGGTGTGTGGGTGTGGGTGTGGGTGTGTGGGTGTGGGTGTGTGTGTCTGTGTGTTGTCTCTGGGATACACACTCAGCTTCAGGGCAGATCCCGTAAACAGGAAAGCCCCAGGCCCATCCAGTGTGCTGGGAAGAAGGTCCTGGGTCCTGTGCCGTGCCAGGCTGGGCTCCAGCAGCTGGCTGGGAGCAATCCCCAGGGCCACAGCTGCTGCACAGCCTCTGCCAGGAGCCTGGGGCCTCTGACAACACAGCTAAGGGAAAGTCTCTTTTCTTCCTCTACAGCCATGGCTTTGCAGGAAGACACACGAGAGGAGGATGCAAAGGCACAGCTCCTGGCAGACGCATTTCAGGAGGAAGGACTGGATGCTGAATACTGGCTGCCCAAAATGTCAGAGATCCTGGGAGTCAAGTGCAAGGAAGCCCTGCAACATCTGGAATACAAAGACTACCTCAGGCTGGAGTGTGAAGTACAGCAACCCTGGGAGAAAAAGGCACTCCAGAAACTCCTGAAAATTACAGACAACAAAACAACTTCTAATGAGCTGCAGCAGCATAACTTAGAGAAGACAAAGCAGAGACAAGAATTGGCAAAACAAGCCCTGCATGCTCTGACAGAAATGCTCAAAAGCCACAGCCACAGCCAGGATTCTCTGAGGGAGAAAGCAGAGACTCTGTGGCAAGCCATGGAGATTCCCAAAGAGTTCTGGCCACAGCCAAAGCAACCCTTGGCAGATATGCTGGAGAGCATCCAGAAGCAGCTGGAGCAGCAGGAGTTGTCAGCAGTCAGCAGGGAGAACATCTCTGACACAGAGGTGCTGAGGCGGGCGTCGGGGGGACTGGCCCTGCAGGGCATCTACAGAACCAGCAGAACTGAAGATGTGCTGGCACAGCGAGAGCAGCTCCTCAGGGTTCCTGAGGGATTCCAGCTCACTGGTCCAGAGCAAGGATCACTGCTTGAGAGGAAGGAGTTCTCCTCCTCTGTGGCAGAATCCACTTTTACCAAGTCCATGGAGCAGCTGGGCTTCAGCATCAGTGTTTCAGCCAAAGCTGTGTCCTGGGGAATTAATCTGGGAGAGGGTGTAGATCACAGCAGCTCCTCACAGTCACAGGACACCCACCAGTCCTGCTCTGAGCAGAGCTACTTTTGCACCACCATGTACCAATACATCCCTCTGGCCTCCTGCTACTTCCCAAGGCATCAGCTTCGCCTCTTGGATGCAGCTCTGCGGGAGCTGCAAGACATGGAGCAAATTTTGAGCTGCAGTGGGGAAAAAGACAAACTCACACTGTTGAAGATGTGTGAGAGTTTCTTCAGCAGGTTTGGGTCCCATGTAAACCAGGGTCCCATCCACTTTGGGGGGATATTCTGGTGGAAGGCGTCTACAGGAGGATTCAGAGCTGAGCAGCAGGAAGAGATGAAGCAACAAACCTCTGAAGCACTGAACAGCTTTGTCATGGCCAGCTATGGTGACTTTGGGGACACTATAGGAGGGGCCATGGATATTTCCAAATGCAGCCCACGGGCTTCTGTCCTGGGAAGAGCCAGAGAAAGTTCCCACACAGACATTCAGCTCTACGTGGTCAACACAGGGGGCCCATCAGACACAACTTCTCTTCCTCAGTGGAAAAAGGGGCTCGTGTCTGATAACACAACGTGGAGCGTTATCGACCGTGGCTTTGAGCTGATCCCAGTGTGGGAGGTGATCCTGTGCAATCACAGCAGGGATTTTCAGTCTGTTGGTCAGATGAGCAGAGCCCTCAGGGCTGCGTACAAAGTACTGATGAATCAGAGCATCGACATCGCTTTTGGACAGGAACTGGACAGTGCAGTTCAACAGGCCAAAGATTTCATGGAGACTGTGAAGACCTGGGACGTGATGGTAGATGAAGAGAAGCTGCTCATGCTGGTGGAGCTAAAAGATTATCTGAATGCAAAAACCAAGAACTACAGTGTGTGGATCAACATGTGCCTGTCGGACAAAGCCCTGCAGGACTTCCTGGTGAGTACTGTGCGGAGTTGCCAGGAGTCACCTCCAGAAAACACCACCTCTATCAAGGTAAATTTGAGGAGCCTCCTGGATCCTCATATCTACTCTGTCAAGGACTTCCCTGAGGCTTCCTTCATTATGCAATGGATCTTCCAGAAGGAGCAGAGGCTTCCCAAATCTCCCAAAGTCTCTGAGCTTGAAGAGCTCATCAAAACACTGCAGCAAATGATGGAGCACATCCATGCTGTCACCTATGCACCAGAAAGCTCTGCTTCTGCTGTTCATGAAGCAAAGATAGAAGCCACCCTGACCACCAGCCTTGCCATTTCTTCCTTACTTCAGTCTCTCCAGGAAAGGGCTCAGAAGGACATGGAACTCCTGGTGCTCTTGATTGTGACCAGCACGGGGTACCAGGTGGAAAGCAGCACTTTTCCATACCTTCTTGGACACCCAGAAATTCAGTACATGGCCAAGGAAATGGAAGCGGCACATGAGGAGTATGTGAACCTGAAGGAGCAAGATGCCAACAGAGCTGAGGCCTCCCTTCTGCTGCTGGGTCTGACTGTGACACCTGAAATTCAAGAGCTGTCCCCTGAGCAGAAGAGGGAGCGTTTAGTTTTCATGGAAGATAACATGAAAGGCTTGTGGTCCACACGGATCAAGAATCTCCTCCAAAAGCACAGTGCAGGCACAGACTGGGAGAGGCTGGAACAGGACTTGCATTCCTTGGTCAGTGGGTGCTTGGACGACAAATGGGATGAACAGAGGTTGCCGAACATACTCACTGAAATGGAAGACACTTTTCCAACACCTGAGCCCCCCAGTCAATCCCAATCCAAGTCAGATGGCAGCGAATCCCAAGCAAATGAAGCCACTGCAAACCAGAAGTTCCTCCAGTTGCTCCAGCGCCTTGGACTCGAAAGTCACTATCCAAGAAAAATGGGGATGGGATATTTCCACACCATCAGCAAGACATCTCTGCAGGACAGCCAACCCAGCCAGGACAAGGAACTGCCATTCCAATTCTTGCAAAAGGCGTTAACTGTGGATTACCAAGTGAGGTACCTGACTTGCTGGGATGAGAGTAACCCTGGACTCGCACCCCTGCCACAAACCATAGAGCAAGGGCAGGAACGCTCAGATTCATTTGAAAACTTTCTTGATAATCTCACAGAAGCAGCCCCTGAACCTGCAAGCAGGGACAGCCACGTGCACCCCATGGACCTGCAGATGGCCATTTTCCATTGCGCTGATGACTTCCTGAGACAGACCCTTGCAACCAAGCTGGCGTTCTGCCAACTGGCACTGCCTCTGCTGGTGCCCAACCCATGCACTTCACACATCGAGTTCCCACTCTTTGCCCTCAGCCAAATCCAAAGGAGCTGGAAAGAGGTGGAGAAGTCAGGAAAGCAGGCTGCAATCAACAGTTACAATAACAAACTCATGTCTCAGGCACAGACACCCATTGTGTCCTTCATCCGCATTGGCAGCTCAGCCTCCTCTTCCAAGTCTCAGCTCCTGAACGCTCTGCTGAGCAAACGCAAACACGACACTTTCTTCCACCGCCACTGCAGAGGCAGCACCAGAGAGTGTTTGCTGATGGAAGGGGTGGTGGAGATCGCCTGGTACTGCCCCCGAGGAAGCCCTGATGACACCTTTGAGTGCTGCGTGGCTTTCTGTAACCTGCATGGAGACGCCAGGGATCATGGAGCACAGCTGCAGTTCCTGAAGGAGATATCTGCTGTCAATGTGGCTCTCATATCTGAGTCAGAGCACATGGACAACAGGGGGAAACAGCTTCTGCAGGGCCTGTGGCAGTCACAACGGCCTCTGGTTTGTCTTCTCACAGAAAAAGAGAACGTTGCAGCTGGACAACCCAGCAAAAACATAAAAATAGGGATCAAGAACAGAAACGAAGCAGAACTGATGCTCCAGCTAACCAAAACAATCAGGGATCTCCTGAAAGGGTCTAATCCATGTTTCAGCCTGGACGACTGCCTGGAAAAAGCTCGCCAACATGGATTCTTAGTGGATGCAGATCAGCCCGCATGTGTGACAGCCAAAGGAATGGCAAAGGAGCTAGTGGACCTTCTGAAGAAAGAGAAACTGTCCAAGATTAAATCCCAGCTGCTGCCCCTTCAAGGAAAACTGTGGTACCTGTGGTGCAAAAAGGACAAAGAACTCACTCGCTTGCAGGAGAAGAGGAACAAGAGCATCGAGCATCATCGCAGCCAAATTGAAAATGAGAAGGCAGCAATAAGAAGAAAACAACTTGAGCGAGCTTTCCCTCTCAACCCACTGATGAAATCATTCCTTGGCTTTCTCCAGGCACCACCAGCAGATACCAAGAAATATTTCCTGCACTGGATGAAGGTCTTTATGGATGACCTGTCCTGTGGCCGCCTTGAAGAACTGAGGAGAGATTATCACAAGTTATGGTCTGAAATCCTGGCAAAAAAAAAAAGCAAGGAAAAAACCACTGTAAACACTGAGTTGCTGATACAGTTGGATGCTCTCTCTGATGAAATCAATGATTCCTCCATTGGCCTGGAGCACCTTATGCGAGAGGTAGGGCAGATTTATGAAGCTCTGGAATTAATGGACTCAAAGAATGAGTATTTTGCCAAACTACCTGAGATTGCAGCAGATCTGATGGCTTTGGGGTATCCTGTGGAGCTGATGGATGGGGATGCTTCTTACCTGCCCTTGCACTGGGTGGGAGCAATCTTGGACAGCTTAATTGAGAGGCTGGGGGACAAACGAGTGTTTGTGCTCTCCGTGCTCGGCATCCAGAGCACAGGCAAGTCAACCCTGCTGAATGCCATGTTTGGTCTGCAGTTCAACGTCAGCGCGGGGAGATGCACCCGTGGAGCCTTTATGCAGCTCATCCCAGTGGGTGAGGAGCTGCAGCAAGAGGTGGGCTTTGATTTTGTGCTGGTGGTTGACACAGAGGGACTTCGTGCCATCGAGATGGCCAATAAACAGTCCCTAAACCATGACAATGAGCTGGCCACCTTTGTCATTGGAATCAGCAACATGACTCTGATCAATATCTTTGGAGAAAATCCATCAGAAATGCAAGATGTTCTCCAGATCGCTGTGCAGGCTTTCCTGAGGATGAAGAAAGTCAATCTTTCCCCAAGCTGCATCTTTGTCCACCAAAATGTTGGAGAAGCAACTGCCAAGGAGAAGAATATGGAAGGACAAAGGCGTTTGCAGGAAAAGCTGGATGAAATGACTGTGGTAGCTGCCCAGCAGGAATTCTGTGACATCTCCTCCTTCAGTGACGTCATTGGCTTTGATGTGAACACCCACATTCACTACTTTGCTCACCTGTGGGAAGGAAACCCCCCAATGGCACCACCCAACCCCACCTACAGCCAGAACGTCCAGCAACTAAAGAGCAAAATCCTCCAGGCTGCACAGAAGGAGTCGCAGGGCAGCATTTTGAGGCTCTCAAGCCTGAAAGTTCGTATTGGTGACCTCTGGAATGCTTTGGTCAATGAAAACTTTGTTTTCAGCTTCAAGAATTCCCTGGAGATTGCTGCATACAGGAGACTGGAAACTGCTTTTAGTCACTGGACCTGGAGGCTGAGAAGTCACATCTTAGATGTGCAAATGAGACTGGACAACAAAATTCGGAATGAGGACTTGCAGAATGTCACCAGAGAACACCTTGAAGGGCAGGTGCAAGAGACAAATGATGCCATTGAGAAGGAAGTGGAAAAGTTCTTTGGGGAAGACAAAGACTTTGAGACACTGGTCCAGTGGAAATCAGGCACAGAGCTGAAGCTGAAAGAACTAAAAGAGACTCTGCTTCTTGAAACGAAAAAGAAATGTGAGAATCTTATTGAGCTACAGAAGGAGCAGAGTAAACTGGATGGAAGGAAGTTGGAATATGAAGATGAGCTCCTGAGAAGGAGTAGGGAGTTGGCTGTGACTCTGAAAGGGAAGAGCCTCAGTGACAGAGAACTGAGAGACAACTTTACTTCTGTCTGGAACAAATGGATTGCTGAAGTCTCCCGTGCTGCTCGTCCTCTGGAACAGGTGGATATTGATGTGGAAATTGAAGATGTCCTTTTAGAGCACTTTAATGAGCCAGGTTTCCATGCAAGGATCATATCATTTCCCAAAGACAGAGGATTTTCTTTTGATCCAGAGAAACATGTTATGAAGAAAAAGAGTTACCACATCTTCTCTCGGAGCGTTTCCAATGCTGATGTGATCAAGTTTCAGCACATCACAGAGAACATTATAGCATCTGTGAAGGAAAACATTGATAAGAAGGCAATGGAGAAAAGGGATTACAGTAGAAATTTTATTCATGAAATACTCAATGAAGTACAGGAAGGTGTCAACTCTGTCTCCAGCAATGCAACCTGGACTTTTAACAAAGATTTCAGCATAGATTTGTCTCTGTATCTGTGCAAAATGGCAGCAGAAAGGTTTAAAGCCATGCACGAAGCGTTCCGAAAGGCAAATGACCCAGTCGTGTACCTGAACAGCAAGAGAGAAGATTTCTTCCAGTGTTTCCAGATTTCCTGCCAAGGAGCCACTTCAATCACAACTTTTGTTGTTTTTCTTTGTGACAAGATTGCCCCAGCTCTTCGCAGGGCAGTGTATGAGAGGACAGCTAAAGCCATTGCTGATGACATGCAGGGCAAATTCCCAGATTTCAGGGGAAGCAGAGCTAATCTGGAAACTTGCATCCTGAGATACTTGGCAGAACAAGAAAATTTTGAGTATTTCAAGGAGTACCTTAAGTCTCCAAAACAGTTTTTTTGGATTTACATTAAAAAACGTGTTCAGAGTTACTGTTTAGATGGGAGTGGGAGGCTGGGGATGTTTTTCGATTCCTCCCTTAATCTTCTCTATGGAAACATCCTGTCTGCTGTTTCTTTATCAACCCAAATTGTCAAAGACAGAAAAGACAGAGAGGACAAAATCTCTCTGTGGCTGGATGAGTTTTGCAGTAAGCTGACAGAGGTGATCAACTTGCCCAGAAGTGACCTGAAGGGCATTGAGCATCAGGAGGTCACAGACATTGAGTTCCTGAATGATGTCATGGCAGAAGCTCTGGATGACATGAGGAACAGGCTCAGGAAAGAATTTTCTGATGCTGATTTGAGCTCGTTTCCAAGGCAGCCTCACACCATCCTGGCAGAGCAATTTTCGGGGTGCTGGGAACAATGTCCCTTTTGTGGGGCTGTCTGCACAAACACCATGCAGGAACATGATGGAAAACATCAGGTGGTCTTCCATCGCCCACAAGCTTTGATGGGATGTCAATGGTATATGACAGACAAATTTGTAATTGATATTTGTTCCAGCCTTGTTGCAAGTGATTGCAGATTCAAAGTTGGTGAAGAAAAATGGTTCCCCTACAAGAAATACCAGGATGCAGGACCTCGTTTTTCCAGTTGGAACATTCTTCCTGATCCATCCATGCAGGTCTACTGGAAATGGTTTGTGTGTCATTTCAGGACAGAGCTGGAAGCTTTGTACAAAGGGAAATTTCAGGGTAAAGGAGAAATCCCTGAGGCATGGCAGAGAGTTACCAAGCAGCAAGCACTGTCCGAGCTGGACAAGCGTTAGGCCATGTCCATGGCAAGGAAGAACCACAAGAGCTTTGCAGTTTAGAAGAACTTTGTACCAGGCTTTCCACAAAATGTGGTTTCAATGATGACACAACAAGCAACATGCAGACAATGGTATCTAATTGCTCCCAAATTTGGTGAAATAAGGCATGTTACTGTGGCCAGTGCTCTGCACGTACCTCGCTTCATGATAAAGCCAGAATGCTCTTGCCTTCTTGCCATAAACATTTCCTTCTGCTTTGTCCTAGAGCCAAACCAAAACCCCTCCCTGGGGCAATTGGCCATGTGGCCAAGCTTGAGCCCAAGGGCCAGGGGAAGAGCAAAGGCAGCAGTCTAAGCACCCCTTGGATCAGCTGCTCTGAGACAAGAAGGGACAGTGCCCCAAAGGCAGTTTTCCTGCAGCAAGGAGGTGTCCTGCTCAGAGAAAGGGCTGCAGGACCTGAGGGCAGCTCCCTGCTGGCTGCAAGCTGGGCTGCTTGGCTTTTGGGCATCATCCTTCCCTCCCTCACTGCAGCCTCCTGGATCACCTGAGGCCGTTCTCCCAGCAGGAGCTGTTGTGTCTCTGGGCTCAGGAAAGCAGTGACACTACAGCCCCAGGGCTCAGGCAGTGCTTTCACTGCCTTTCTCAGTGGTGCTCTGCACGTGTCCAGGGCAGCCACTCCTGCTCAGCTGCCTGGGGCTGCTGCCCTTCCCTGCAGCCCTCAGCCCTGGCAGGAGCTGCTCCTGCCCTTGGCCTCGCTGCTCAGCAACAGCCTTTGGAATGGCCCATGTGGAGAATCCCATTTCCCAGCACCTTCTGCAGCAGCCCTCGGGGCAGTGCTGGTGCTGTCCAGGCAGGCTGGTGGCAGCGGAGCTGTGCTCTGGAGAAGGTGGCAGCAGCTGGCACTGCCCCAGGGAGGTGTGGGGGGTTTTGCTGTGCAGGTGCTGCAACGCCGCTGGCCATGCGAGGGCCAAGGCCTCCTGGAGAGCTGGCTGGAGGGCTGCTTCAGCCTCATCCCCTGCACGCTCTGCTAATAAAGGAGTTGATTTGGACTATGCTGCTCTGTGTCTCCTTTATGTTCAGGGGAGCCACAGCTGGGGGTGACTTGAGCTCTGTGTGGTGCAGACAGGCAGGGGACAGGGGGGTGGCACTGGGGGAGGGGGTGTGACAACAGAGGCTCTGCTCCATTCAGGGTCTGTGCTCCAGGAGCAGCTTCACCATCTGCAGGGACAGCAGAGAGGGCAGGAAGCCCCAAACCACAACATCCAGGGAAACCAATGTGAGTGGCAGGTGCCAAGGGAGGCAGCAGTGGGAACCAAGCCTGGCCTGTCACACACACAGAGGGCTGAGAAGGTTCATCCCAGTGAGATTCTCTGCTCTGGAGCTGCTCAGCTGAGAACCTGGGGGACAAAAGGGGAACAGGCCCAAACTCTGCCAAGCCCAGCCCTGGCCAAGCAGACCTGGAGGAAGTGAGAGGAGCCAGAGCTGGGCCATGTGAGTGTGTGCTGCAAGGGCTGAGTGCCAGGGCCTGGGGACACATGGGCTGGCAGGAGATTTGGGCTGACTCCTGGAGCCAGACTGGGAGTCGTGGTGCCCCTTGTCATGGTGTCACCTCCTGGGCTGAGTGGGATTGCTTTGTGTAGCATTGAGGAGCAAGGCTACGATCTCCTTAAGTCTTGTTTAGAAAATCTCCTCATTAAGAAAGAAGCGTGCCTTTCTTTTACCCTTCATCTAGAGGGCTTGGTGTGGATTGGCTGCACACTTGTCAATCACGTGCCTTCCTTTCCAATCTCCATACAGCGTCCACTCATCTCACTGACTAATTCCTGCCTCTTTCAGGTGGCCTTTGGGCGGACCTAACAGCCATCCCCCCCATCTCTCCCTTCTTTGTTTATTCCATGAAAACACGAACCATATCCCGGAACTGAGGTTATTTAGAGCAATCTGAACATGTAATAAGGAAACGGTGTTTTAAAAACACCAACATGAACAATATCAATTCACATACACCATGATGCAACCAATTTCGTGTGGTGACTTGTGGAGACCCTCTGCCCTATGTTCATAATGTTGGCCCCTGACTCCCCCCTTATTTTGTTTTTAAGCTGGGCTATTATCAGTTTTAGTGTTTGGGAGACCTAAAATTCTAAAGCAGGTTGGCCAGTGCCACATGACACCACAGGGCTTCTCTCCTGTGTGTGTGGTTGCCATTAAAAAAAAAGAATAAGTGTTTAACTCTGAAAAAACGAAAAGGGGATAAGAGAGCTCTCTAAATGAATGCATAATAATTTACAGTATTAGTGATTTCTTTATTATCCAATTAAAATCTGTACCAAGGCATCCCCCAGCTAGATCCTTTGCTTGGCTCTGGAGCGTCTGCAGCTGCTCCCTGCCTTTCAGAAACAACCATGCTAATACTTGCAAAGGATAAAGCAGCAACGTTGAAACTTCAGGATGCAAAAGTATGGTAAAGAAAAACAGTCTCACAGATCTGTAACTACTAGAGACTAATTGAGGGGAGTTGTTGCAGGTGATGGAAGTCCAGGATGCATAACAGTGGTGTGTTAGGCCCACTCTATCTATATGGTGGTTCCAAAATGGCCTAAAACATCCCTTCCCCATAATGTATATAGTATGGCAGCGAGAAATGGTGCAATCTGAGCAGTTTGCCCATGGGGGCCAGTAACAAGCCAGAAGTGTGTGCTCTGTATGATGCGCTGCATTCTCGTGCCCCGATTAGGGGCAGGATAGGGTTAATTGTGGGCCAATCAATAGGCCATTCATAGCTTTTTATGATGTAGACATCTTCTCCAGTATCATCAAGACCTTTACATTTTCTGCCATCTATGCTGCATTCCAGGTTGGCTGAACTGTTGTGATAGAGCTTGTCCAAAAGATCTGTGGGTGGCCTGTGCTCCCAAAGCTAGCTGTGCCATGCTTACCCTTCACAGAATCACGGAATCACCGGGTTGGAAAAGACCTTCAAGATCACTGAGTCCAACCCATGCCCTATGTCGGAGTTTGGGGGCCACTGGAATTTTTTCTCCATCCCTGTTACTAAGCAACAAATATCTGGGTGATTAGAGCCATCAAGTCATTTGTAAGAGACAAAAGGGTGTGCTGGGTGGGGCAGGGGAAGGAAGCAGCCGGCTGTTTGAGACTGGCACTCATTCTGTCAGACACCAGGACGAAAGGGACTACTCTTTGCTTCTGGCTGCGACTGCAGGCGATCCAACTGTGCTCTGTCTTCTCCTCCTGGCTGGGTGAGCTTTGATTCAACCTCTTTCCCACTGGGAGTGCACGTTATCCCAGCTGTGTTTCTCGCAGCAGCTGTGGGGGAGTCCGGCTGTCCCTGCCACCTGCCCCATTTCTGCCGCACGAGACTGCAGCATCTGCCGTGACTGCAGAATCCTTGCTACCTCACTGGCTAGCCTGGGAGAGCCAGCCCCAGCCCCCTGCCATCCTGTTTTGCTGCTCCGAGCTTGCCTGCATGCTTCTCAGCCTGGCCGCCATTACCAGCTGCACGAGGCTGACCTGACCCTGCCCCACAGTGTCACCTGCAGCCGCTCGGGAGTCATAGCACCTGCCCTACCTGGCCGGGAGCTCAACAGCGCCCCTGCTGCTTGCGACCATGATTACACCACACAGGAAAGTGTTCGGCAGTTCAAAAAGTCGTCTGCTATTGGTTTCTGGTTCTATTTGTGGTTGCTATTATTATTATTGCTTGTTCATAGATACTAGTAAAGAACGGTTATTCCTTTTCCCATACCTTTGCCTGAAAGCCCCTGATTTCAAAATTAAAATAATTCAGAGGGAAGGGAGATCACATTCTCTGTCCTAAGGGAGGGTTCCACCTCTCTTAGCAGACACCTGTCTTTCAAACTGAGACACCCTAACACCACCTCAACTAAACTATGGCACTGACTGCCACATATCACCACCAAGAAAGAAGAACATATTCAGGTTCCTCAAGGCAGTGTGGAAACCCAGGGTGGTATGGAGAACTGCCAGATAACAACCTGCTTCACCACCTGTTTCCTTGATCTGCTCCTTTTGTTTTGTAAATGTGACCCAAGCAGTGAGTATGGTTCCCATGCCCTAACTGAGGTGGGGATTCAGTTTCATGCACAAAGGAACTCGAGGGAGGTAAAGAATCACTTTCCCTTAGTTCATTATCACAAGCATCACCACTATATTTTCATTAGTGTCAGGGGGATCAAGACACTCAGGCATGTACAAAATTTGGTGGGTTAGCCCCTTTTGCCTGAGTTTGAATTTTAATGGCTGGAAAAATGGCCTATTTTTCTTCTTCTGTATCTCATCAACTACATTTATTGTCTCTGACTAAGCTTTCCTTTACATGCATTCAACAGTGAATGTGTTGCTCCTGTATGTATCAAAAATCTATTACAACCAGGGGTTCAGCTGGGATCATTCCCAGGTCCTTTTCATGCTTCACCCAAAGTCATCTATTTGACTGCCTGCAGAGTGAGCTCTAACACTGAAGGATTCATTCTCTCTGCCTGCAGGCATTCCTGATTCCCTGTTTCCTTGCAAACAGCACATTGATGTTTTCCTAAGGGTCATAATTGAAAACCTCCTCAATTTTTTGATATTGCTCTGCCTCTTCCCTGATAATGCCTTTCTCTCCTTTGGGACCCATCAGACTGGCCATGGCTTTGCCATCCTCACTTTGCCAAGCTGACTCTGTTATTATATAATTTCCATGAAGATTCTACCAATTTATTTACGTTTCTGGAATCCTCTCCCTCCAGTCTATATAACTTCCTTCTGAAGTCCAGAGCTGATCGTCCCATTGGATGGCTGCCATGGGACAATAAATGATGGAGAGTGGCTTGGGGAGCTCTTCCATCAGCTCCCTCAGCTCCCTTGGAAGAATCTCATCCAGCCCTGTAAACTTACAAGTGTCTCAGCAGGTCACCAACTGCCTCCTCCTGGATTACAGGGGATCTGTTCTGTTCCCTTTCCCAAACGACCTGTTTGTCCCCAGGATTATTTGCCTTAATATTAAAGACTGAGGCAAAAAAGGCAGTAAGTACTTCACCCTTTTCCTCTTCCTTGATGACAATGGTCCCTTCTGTGTCCAAAAAAGGATGGAAATTTTCCTTGGCCTGGGAAGGTGGGAACAGTCCTGGAGAGTGGGAGCAGCCCAGGAGAGTGGGAACAGCCTGGGAGGGTGGGAGCAGTCCCAGGAAGGTGGGAGTAGCCTGCGCTGCCGGCACCCGGTGTGCTGCCAAAACCTATTGTCAGTGGCAATCCATTAATTCCATTACACCTACCGCAGCAATCCGCTTAGGGGAAGCCGTGGAGAGGCTGAGAAAGGAGGAGGCATCTCTTAAATACACCTAGGCTTTATCCCGGGGGAAGCGCACAGCCCAGGGCATGGCAAGAGGCCGCAGGGCTCTCAGGCTCTGCTCCAGGTTTGCCACCAGCCTGAAACGTCCTCCACTGCTCCTGGGACAGCTTCACCCGCATCCCGTGTCACTGCTGTCACCTGTGTGTCCCTTGTGCTGCTCTGAGGTTCCCCAGCCCAGCTGTGGCTGCTCCCCCACATCCTGCAGAGGTGTTCTGAGGGCTGGAGCCCCTCTGCTCTGCAGCCAGGCTGGGAGAGCTGAGGATGTGCAGCCTGGAGAAGGATCTGGGGAGACCCTTCCAGTGCGTAAAGAGGCTCCAGGAGAGCTGGAGAGGGACTTGGGACAAGGGATGGAGGGACAGGACACAGGGACTGGCTTCCCAGTGCCAGAGGGCAGGGAGAGATGGGATATTGGGATGGAAATGTCCCTGTGAGGGTGGGGAGGCCCTGTCACAGGCTGCCCAGAGAAGCTGTGGCTGCCCCTGGATCCCTGGAAGTGTCCAAGGCCAGACTGGACAGGGCTTGGAGCAACCAGTGACAGTGGAAGGTGTCCCTGTCCCTGGAATGAGATGGTCTTGAGGGTCCCTTCCTATCCAAATTGCTCTGTCATTTGATGAATCCATCTCTGCCCTCTGCCCTCCAGCCCATTCCCTGCTCCACCTTCTCCCCAAGTTCAGCAGAAAGGACAAACACCAGTAAAAGGTGTGGAAAATTTTATTCTTTATGGAACTTTATTAGCTTTCTGTTTGGCTTAAACACAATAAATATTTCAGCAATAGCATTCAACAGACTGGAATTCACACCCACTGCAGTACCTGAAAACCCAGACTCCGGACTCTGGGAAAGCCATCGGGGTCCCTGGGCTTGCAGCAGCTCAATGTGTGCCACATCAGTGTCCCCTTCAGCCCAAGGGACAGGGGCAGGGCAGTGTCCCTTGGCAGGAAGGGATGGGGGCAGATTTTGAGGTCTCCAACCAGCTCTGACCAAAAGAGCTCTGCAGGTGCCCCAGGCTGAGGCAAATGGCACCTTGGAGGGTGACCAGGGAATTACCCCAAAAATCTCTACTCCTGGGGCAGGGATGGCCCATCCACCACCCTGGAGACCAGCCTAGGGACCTCTCCAGCCAGGTCTGACCACAGCTGGAGGGGCCAGAGGGTCTTTTCCACAAGAACAGAGGTCAGTGTAGCTCCCATCGTCACCATGGAATCACTGGGGTTGGAAAATCCCTCTGAGCCCATCGAGTCCAACCATTCCCAGCACTGCCAAGGCCACCACTGTCCCATGTCCCCATGTGCCACAACCTCATGACTTTTAAATCCCTCCAAGGATAGGGACTCCACCCCTGCCCTGGGCAGCTGTGTCTGGGCTGGACAGCCCTTTCCAGGAAGGAATTGTTCCCAATATCCAACCTAAACCTCCCCTGGCACAGCTGGAGGCTGTTTAATTTTGTCCTGTCCTTATCCCACCAAGAGCAGCCTCTGTCTCACCTCAGCCACTGCTTTGACATAAGGCAGAGGTGAACAAAAGCAGCAGGAGCCAAGGCTGGTTTCTCAAAAGCACCCCTTCCCAAGGGACTTTCCAGCTCTATCAGAAGCAGGCATGGATGCTCTTGGAAGAGAAGAGTTTTTAGGGTCCTCACTGGAGCAGAGATCAAACCAGCTCAGACTCTGGGCTGCAGGTCCTCAATGAGCCAGGTGGTGACACCAGGCCAGCTTTTTCAAAAGAGCTTAAAGATGTTCCCAGAGCCTTGGGAACTCCCACTTCCAGCATGCTGCTCCTGGCTCTGGCAAAGCCTTGGGAAAGGTGGATGATGGTTATGAGGAGAGGCAGCTGCCAAACCCCATTGTGACCAACCAGGGGCTCTAGGAGAGCTGGAGAAGGTCTGGAGGGACAGGACACAGGGAATGGTTTCCCATTGCCAGAGGGCAGGAATAGATGGGATATTGGGAAGGAACTGATCCCTGGGAGGGTGAGGAGGCCCTGTCACAGGGATGCCCAGAGAAGCTGTGGCTGTCACTGGATCCCTGGAAGTATCCCAGGCTTGGAGTAACCTAACACTATCCCTGGAAGAAGAGACAACACAGATCAGCTCTCAGGCACCAGGCAGGAGCTGAGGAGCCAGGACCTGCCCTCTCCATCCCCCAGAGCACATCCCATAGGAGGGACAGAGCCCAGGCAGTGACCACCAGCACAGAACATCCCCCTCAGGGGCTGTTACCCAATAACACTTTAATTTTTAAAACCTAAACCCATGGTGGGTAATAGAGGGGTTGGTTCTCAGCCATCACACAGGGTTTGGTCTGGTTTTTTCCATTCCCCTCTCAGAATCCAGGAGCAGAAATCACTGGATTTGTAAAAGCCTAAGGAGAACTCCCCATCCCCAGCAGTCACCTGGCCACTGGGATGGGCTCTGCTCCCTCCCTGTCCCCACCAGGGACAAGCCAGCCCAAATCCCAGCACTGATTTAAGGTTTTATCTACTTTCAAGGTGCAATAAATTAAGGCACCAAAGAGCCAGAACTCCCCCAAGATAAAGCCTGTGCAGAGAAAGCAATTCCAGTTTTGGAGAGGGACGTTTTTCCTACACACCAAGACTTAAGCTCAGACAACTCCTCCCAGGCTTCGAAGCATCCCAGTCCTCAGGGGCCAGTGATCCCCATGGGAAGAGACAGGACAAAGCAAGTGCCAGGTTTGGGAACCCAGAGTTCAGCTGGAAGCCTGAGGGACAGCTCAGTTCTTCCCTGGTTGGGTAAACACAGAAGTAGACAGAAAATCATCCAACATCCACATTTTTCAGTGTTGCCAGCCCAGCTCTGCTACCTGAACATGTCCCATGGAAAGCTGTGTCCCAGTTGAAGACTCCCTCTAATTCCTGTGTGAGCGGAGCTTAAAATTATCTCCATAATTCTATTTCATGATATAGCAGGAGTCAAAAATTCAAGTGCAGCCCAAGTTATTTGTCCATGGAGGGGTTTTTCTCTGCTGTACAACATCAGCAAAATGGATTGGAGGAAGCTACTTTATTAAATAAACTCCAAAAACCATCCGCCCCCTCTCCCAGCCCTGCTGCAGCCATACGGACACGTGAGCACATGGAGATCCGGAGCTTCCCACGATGGATGGCAGCCCTGGGAAGGGCCCAGTTTGTCTTTACAGGCCAGGGACTGCATGATCAGGGACTTGCCATGACCAGGGACTGACCAGGGACTGACCAAGCAACCCACGAACTCAGGAGCTCAACCTCAGGGTTTCCAGTCTCATCGTTGGCATGACAGTGATTCCAATTTCCAGAAAGAAAAGCATTAAATAGCAGTTACACATTGAAGGTTTCCAGAGCAGAAGGCTTCCTCTGCAGTAGGAAATTGCTCTGACCAAGCTGTGATGCTCCACGTTGCACAACAATCAGCATCTGAAGGACTTTGTTCCCATGGTAGTTCCACCTGCATGATCAGCTGTGCTTGTTCGCTTCCGGATGCAGCCTTTCCAGAGCCTGGCTTTAAGCTACACTCTTCATTCAAGCACAAGTCTTCATTGAATCAAGCCAACAGGAAAGAAAATCAGCATTCAGTCTTCACCACCCCATTCAAACTCAATTATAAAAACAAATTAAAAAATAAAATCAATGCAAACATGTCTTTGATAAATGGACAGTAAACAAAGAGATGCCTGGATGAGACACGCAGCCGCTGGGGACAAAGAGAGGGAGATCTGGAAAGGTTCCCACCACACACCCTCTGGGAGGTTCCTGAAGGTGCACACACGACCAACATGGGGCTTCAGGTGTTTCTCCCAGCGGTGGAATCGCAGTTGGGAAGGGCCAGGCTGGTTCCTGGCTGTGGAAAAGGGGCTCAGGCAGCAGGAAAGAACCCACAGAGCAAATCCACACTGGTAGGAATGGGGAGAGCTTGGCTCTGTGGTCTCAGCCACCTTCCATAGCCCAGACCCCACTCCCAGACTGGGAACACACATGGACACACAGAAACGTGTTGAGATGTGGTCTCAGGTACCACACAATGTGCAGAAGCCACATTCCCACTCCTACAGGAAACTCAGCCCTGATTTTCCAAGCCCCCCAATTACAAGTTTTGAGTGTCTTGTCCTCCTTCCCCCCTGAAAAAAAACAAAGGTGCAAGTATTTGCCCAAATGCAGAAAGGCAGGACAGGATGTGGGAGAACTGTCACCATCTGCTCCCGAAGTACCAGCCCAGCACAGGGACTGTCCAGCAGGACTGGGGACAGCCAGGAACTCCCCCGACCACCAGGATGTCCCCCTGCCCTCGGAGGAATCAGCTGTGTTGGTTTTGGTGGCAGGCCAAGGTGCTTTGCTCAGGTAAAGCATTTGCATCCCCAAGCAGCTTTCCCTGAGCAAGGGCTGGAGTCGGAGGCTTCTCTGGGAACATTCAGCTGGTCTAAGGTACAATAAGAGCGACCTGAAAGGCTCCTCCTCCTCCAGGTCCACCCAAAACCCGAAGCTTGCAGGGACGGAAGAGCAGCGGGAGCCGCCCCGGCCCAGCCCCGCCCTGGCTGCAGCGGATCCCGCGTGTCCTTGGCTCTGTCCAGAGGATAGTTTGGATCTGTGGTGATGGCTGAAGTATTTACAGGTATTTGCAGCAGGTATTTACAGTCCTTCTGCAGCCCGCAGGCCGATTTTCTCCTCCTCTGCTCCCAGTCAGTCCGGAGTGGGCTTCCGTAGGGAGAAGGGCCGGATGTTGAAGTGCCTGCTCAGCTGGCTCACCTGGGGACAGACATGGGATTGGGTTATCCCGGCTCCTGGGGGTTATCCCAACTCCCAGGCATGAGCAGGGAAGTAGGCAGAGCCCAGACCTGCCCCCTGTTCCCACCAAGCCCTTGCCATCCACTTCGCCTACCCTATCCCTCCCACCCCTGCCCCAGAGCCCATGTCCTGCCCAGCCCTGTCCCTGTCCCCAGGCACTGGCTCCACAGGCAGCAGCCCTGCTCCCTTCCCACACCTTTCCAAGTGACAGCCTGGTCTCCCTGGGAGCAGGCTCACCTCTGTTCCTGCCCACCTCAGGGGCAGGAGTTGGGAATGCTGAGCCCAGGCCTGCAGGATTTTACCCTGCTTCTTAATTATTTTGTTTAAATCAATTTGATCATCTCACATATCTATATAAAATAGTCCTGAATCCATTCAAAGTGGGAGCTGGATCATTTACTTCCTGCAAAAGGAGGCTGAGCTGGGCACAGTCAGGGCAGAGGCTTTATTCCTAATGATTCTTCCTAAATTCAGAGCAGTTGGGGATTATGCCCCAATCCCAAAGCCTTTAAAGGCTCTTCAGCTCTAAGTGACTATTCTGGAAGAGGAGCCAGCACAGATGGGCCCTTGGAAAGCCAGAGGGAGGGAAGGAGGGAACAGAGAGGAGCAGAGCACCGGGAATCTCCTGGGAGGGGATGGGAAGGAGGATTACACCATCCGCTCAGCCCCATCTCCAGCTGTGATTCCAAGACCAAATTTATTTAAGCTTCTTAGTAATTCAAATCCTTCTTGCACAGAAGCCTCATTACACTAATTGGAAAGACAAGGCAACCTGGCTATTACTCCTTGGCTGTAATTACAGCTGGGACTCGACTCTGGAGGCTCCAGGGCAGAGCTGGGGCTCCCAGGGGAAGTGGCTTCCCAAGGAGGGTGTCCCCAGCTCAGCTGGGACATGTGGCCCCTTGTCCTCCTTCCTCAGCAGCTTCCTGGTGCATTTCCAATGGGATTCTGGGCTTCTCCAAGTTTATTCTCTCTTAATCAAAGCTCAGGAAGCCAGGCAGAGCAAGAGGAAGAAACCAACCCCTGGATCTGTGCACAGACCTCGCAGCAGGGGAGGCCCTGGAGCTGCTGTGTTCCCACTCTCCCTAGCAGGACATCCCCACTCCATCCTGGCTCTCCCAGCACCTTGGAGACCTCACTGGGAGACTTCAGAGCCCCTTTCAGTGCCTAAAGGGGCTCCAGGAGAGCTGGAGAGGGACTTGGAACAGGGGATGGAGGGACAGGACGCAAGGATAAATGGGATATTGGGGAGAGATTGTTCCCTGTGAGGGAGGGGAGGCCCTGGCACAGGTTACCCAGAGAAGCTGTGGCTGCCCCTGCATCCCTGGAAGTATCCAAGGCCAGGCTGGATGTGGCTTGGAGCAACCTGGGACAGTGAAAAGTGTTCCTACCCATGGCAGGGGGTGGCACTAGATGAGCTTTCAGGTCCCTCCCAACCCAAACCATCCCAGGATTTTGTGCTTGGTTTCCAACTCGGCTGACACACCTCAGGGGAAGGACAGCCCCTGTCACATCCTGTGCAGCTCCTTGCAAACCCATTCAGCCTTCCCAAGCCTCTCACTAGGAATCCAGCCCAAATCCCATGGGCTCACAGGCAGCACCACAGAGCCATTCCCAGTGACACTCCCGGTTTTATGCAGAGCATTCCCTGCCCCAACCAGCAACACTCCCAGTGGCAGCCCAGCCCAGGAGCTGAGTCACCTACCACGACCACTCCGTAGTGGATGTGTGCCAGGGTGAGGAAGGCAGTCAGCAGGTACAGCAGGAGCGTTTCGCTGCCTGGAGCCAACCCGGACACCACCAGGAGCAGCACGGCCGCGATGGGGAGCAGCATCCAGTTGAGGGGCTGGCATCTTGTGCTGCTCATCTGGCACACGATCAGCTGGCACTGGGGGGACAGGGACAGAGCCTGAGCCTGGTGTGGGCTCTGGGAGCCACAGCTGTTTGTCCCCAGGGCACAGGGGATGGTGACTGATGTGAGCTGTTACACTGTCCCCTGTGCTGGCACTGCTGGGGCACCTCCAGTGCTGGGAGTAGCTCTGGGCTCCTCCTGACAAGAGAGACCTGGAAGGGCTGGAGAATGTCCAGGGAAGGGAATGGAGCTGGGAAGGGGCTGGAGAGTGTCCAGGGAAGGGAACAGAGCTGGGAAGGGGCTGGAGCTCCAGGAGTGGCTGAGGGAGCTGGGAAAGGAGCTCAGCCTGGAGAAAAGGAGGCTCAGGGGGACCTTGTGGCTCTGCACAACTTCTGACAGGAGGGACAGCTGGGGGGTCAGGCTCTGCTCCCAGGGAACAGGGACAGGATAAGAGGGAACAGCTTCAAGCTGTGCCAGGGTAAGGTTGAACATCAGGAGGAATTTCTTCCTGGAAAGCGTTGTTAAAAACTGGAACAGGCTCAGGGAGGTGCTGGAGTTGACACTGTATTTAATCCCCTAAGGTATTTAAAAGCCCTCTGGATGTGGCACTTGGGGACATGGGGCAGTGTTGGGACAGTTGGATTTCATGGTCTCCAAAGGATTTTCCAACCTTAACAATTCCATGATTCTATGAATATGCAGTTAAATTGAATTTTGACCAAAAATTTAGTCCCTCCCATTTTAAGTTTATCCCCAAAAAGAGGCAAGAACTCCTTGCCCATCAGCACTTTGCTGCTCACAGCACATGTGAAAACACGCAATTCAACCAATTCTCCAGTTCCTCAAGCATAAAGCAGAAGTTCTTACAGAGATGTTGGCGAAGGCTGTTCCAACCATGAAATAGAAGAGCCTGGGCTGGACCTCCAGGATGTCAGTGGGGGACAGGAAGATCCAGGTGGTGCAGAGCAGGAACAGCAACACCGGGGACACGAGGGGCAGCAGGATTTCATACACAGAGTGGTGCTTCAAGGTGTTATTTTTATAGGCCCTGCAACACAAGCAAAAAAATGCCAATACATGGAATCACTGAGAAATCCCTGGTCCTGCCTGCAGTAAAGTACCTGAACGGGCTCCAAGAGAGCTGGGGAGGGACTGGAGAGACAGGGCAAGGGCAAATGGGTTTCCATGGACAAAGGGAATGAATAGATGGAATACTGGGAGGGAATTCTTCCCGTGAGGTTGGAGACTCCCCAGCACAGTTTCCCAGAAAAGCTGTGGCTGCCCCTGGACCCCTGGAAGTGTCCAAGGCCGGGTCAGACGGGACTTGAAAAACCTTGGGATAGTGGAAGGTGTCAGGATAGGGACTGGATGAGCTTTAAGGTCCCTTCCCACCCGAACCCTCCTGGGATTTTACAAACTTACTTGTAGAAGTTGTACAGGCTCATAGGCAGGGTCACAGTGAGGGCACAGGCTGGAAGAGAAAAGTGCCACATTAGTGCCCCAGGGCAGAGTGGACGCCCTGTGCACCCCGAACAGCCGGCTCTGGCTGGGCTCTGCTTTAAGTTCCCTGCACCAAAAATAGCTCCGAGGGTGCCCCAGGAATAGCTCAGCACGTTTGGAAGTAGCTGCTCCCAAGTCTGGCCCAAGAGCTGTAATTAAAAGTTAAGGTCTGCTGTAAATTGAAGACATTTCCATTTGAAAGAGCTGCATTAAGGAGCTCGGTTTTGTGCTTTAAACAGTGAAAAAGTTTGATTATAATACAACTCTAATGAGACATGAGGTGAGTGCACACTTCTCAAGTGACATGGGCAATTTGCTGTTTCTCTGGCTCTGTGTAAAGATTTTCAGTGCCAACAGTACCAAAAAGTTGTCATTTAACTGGATAAATTATACAAAGCACCCAAATAATTGAAAAATCCTGACCTCAATCAGAATCATCAACACTATCCATCATTCCAGCACAACTCCTTCCCTGTTTATCCAGCAGAAGGTGTGTGAATAGAGCTGGAAATATTCCTGCTTTAATAACCCAGCTCCTCTCCCCTGTGTGGGAATTGGGCTCAATTTCTCATATAGGAAAAGCACATTCATTATTCATGTTAAGTCACACAGCTGTCAAAGGAAAGCTGGGAACATCCACCTGATAAAAGTGCAAGAAGTAGATCTAACACACCAATTAACTCGAAATTAAGCAATTATGAAGAACACCTGAAGGGACACAGAAAATAAACTGAGCAGAACTTGTGAATTAGGAAACTGGCATTAAACAACGTCAGCTCAGCTCTACCTTTTCCAGTGGCTTATTTTGACTGACCACAGGAGAGCAAGGCTGGGACTTTATTTCAATTTTATTATTATTATGATGATGCAATGTTTAGGTGGGTGGATGGAGGGCAGGATCCCCAAACAGCACAGCTCCCACCCACCTCCATGGCTGCAACTTCCCTCCCACACAATGTTTGGGCTCTGGGGTGAGCCCCAGAGCAGCAAAACAAGTGTCCTGACCACTCCAAACCAGCCCAAGGCCCCACTGGGAGCCAGGTCCCACCCCCCCTGCTGCACATTGGGCTTTATCCCCTGAAATCTCTGCGTTTATCACACTGGTTTTATCCCCAGGCTCTCACTGAAAACAAACTGAGCTTCCCTGGAGTGAAGCCAGCCCAGGCAGAGCAGGAGTTAAGTTCTCCAAAATAACTCTGCAGGAGACAACCCTGTTTTGAAATCCTGGGAAAGGGTAGGCTGTGAGAACACCCTCAATTAGTCACTTCAACAACAGCCCGGGGCAGCAAACAGAGCAGTGTTAGCAGGTCATTAGCAGGGGGTTTGGGAAAAAGGTGCAGTTTAAAAGACAGGCTTCAACATGGAGTTTCTTACCAATAATCATTGCAGTGAATAGGTCTCTATATAAGAAATTAAACAGGAAAGGTGCATACCAGGCCTCAACTCCCACAAAGGCTGTCACTATGTAGACAATTGAAATGGTCTGAAAGAAAGCACAGGACAAAGCAGTGGTGAGAAACGTGATGGGCAAGGCTGGCAGGACCTGGCTGGAAACACCTGGGCTGGCAGCACCACGTGTGTGCCAGGCAGCTCCAGAGACAGGCAGCTCTAAGCTATGACATGTTCAGTCCTACCCACCAGCAGGAAGGAGAAAAATAAAACAAATCCACAAATATCCCATGTTACCAGGTGTAGGAAGTGTGAGCTGCTGCGCAGGGACTGGATTGGGAAGTGCTCAACCCCTGTGCTGGGGCAAGTTGGGCAAGTGCCCAGCTGCTGGGGCACCTCCAGTGCTGGGGCAGCTCTAGGCTCCTCCTGACAAGAGAGACCTGGAGGGGCTGGAGAGTGTCCAGGGAAGGGAATGGAGCTGGAGAAGGGGCTGGAGCTCCAGGAGTGGCTGAGGGAGCTGGGAAAGGAGCTCAGCCTGCAGAAAAGGGGGACCTTGTGGCTCTGCACAGCTCCTGACAGGAGGGGCAGCCAGGGGGGTCAGGCTCTGCTCCCAGGGGACAAGGACAGGACAAGGGAAATGGCCTCAGGCTGTGCCAGGGCAGGGTAAGATTGGACACCAAGAGGAATTTCTCCATGGAAAGGGTGGTCAAGCCTTGGCAGGAGCTGCCCAGGGAGGTGGTGGAGTCACATCCTGGGAGGAATATAAAAACCATGTGGATGTGGCACGTGGGGACAAGGATCATTGGTGGCCTTGGCAGTGCTGAGGGCATGGCCTGACTCAATGGTCTCAGAGGGCTTTTCCAACCTCAATGATTCCACGAGAAGGATATGACCAGGAGCTGCAGGAGAGACACCCTGGCACAGCTTGAACTCTCGAGGTGACCAAAGCACAGGTTTTACACAAGCAGTGACCCTGGAGGGGTCATTCAGGGACTCTTCCTTATCCATCTGCTGCTGGATTACAGGGGGAAGCTCACCAGGGCTATTTCAGCTTTAATAGTCCCCTGAAGCTGGGTGGAACACGCTGCAGGGGAGCTCTGCCCTCCACCCCTGCCTTTCTCCAGCAGGCAGCTCAAAGACCTGCGTTAAGCAACATTTTGGGAGAAAGGATCAGAGTACAGTCAGGGACCAGCTCTGGTCTCCTTTTAGTAGGAGAGATGATTATTTCAATTAATGCAGCTGCATTAATTGAACTCTCCTTCCAACTTGCTGCATTTCCCACCCAGCATCTGACAAGCCAGAAGAGAAATAAATTGACATAAGATAATGAGTTATAAGGAAGAAGCTTTTTTACGATGAGGGTGGTTGCCCAGAGTAGCTGTGGCTGCCCCATCCCTGGAAGTGTCCAAGGCCAGGCTGGACAAAGCTTGGAGCAACCTGGGCTGGAGGAAGGCACTGCCAGCAATCCAGGTGAGCTGCCTCATCCCCAGGTCCCAGTTCTCTTCAGGAAGAGCTTCCTGCAGAGAATTCCTTAAGGAGGGATGGACACACCAACACCCCAAGCTGTTGTCCATCACCATCAGTCTCAACACACACTGCCCAGGGACCATGGTCCAGAGGTTCCTCCTTAGGAATCTTTGCTCCAGGAACAGCAATTAACAAGTCAATTAACTCTGCTGAGTTTTTGGCCCAGATTCTGGTGGTGCCAAAAATCACCCCAAACTTCCAGGCTTCAATTTACCCACACTGGTATCATGCAGAGAGCTACCTAAAGCAACAATTCCGGTGGGTAAAGCATGCAGGAACCAGGGAGAGGAGAGCCAAAGCAATGCCCACCCTTCAATCCTAGTTTTTCTTGGACAGTCCATTTCCATGGACTGATTCCATGATTTCCAAGGCTTAGGATCTGCAGTGGAACACCTCTCAGTGGGCAGCACTGCACCCAGCAGGGTCTCAGGGTGTGCACTTACCACCTGGCTGATGTCATATCCCCAGGGCAGGAAGAGAATCCCTGTGTTATACTTCTCCCAGTGGGAGAGGATGAAGGAAAACAAGACCACCCACAGCAGGAGGTAGAGGACGAAGACGCTGACGCCGGTGGAGCCCCGGCCGAAGGTGGAGTACACGGTGACCACGAAGTACACGCAGGCCCAGCTGTCCAGGCCGTGGTCAAAGAGCTCTCCCAGGGGGGTGCTGGAGTTGGTCCGGCGTGCCTGCTTCCCATCAACGCCATCTGGGAAGAGGAGAAGAAATAGGGAGCTTTCCTGGACACTCCACACAATGCAATGGGCCAGGGAACAGCAGCTTTCCCCAGCTCCATCCTCAAACAAGGAGTGGGCTTCCCACTCCCTGCTCCTTGGGAGGCTGAAAAATGCAACAGTCTGATGATATTACATTTATTTCCTTGTATCTCCTTTATATTCCTTAAAGCAGCCTCTTCCTGTGCCTAAGGGAGGTCCAAGAGAGCTGGAGAGGGACTTTGGACAAGGGCCTGGAGGGACAGGACAAGGGGGAATGGCTTCAAAGTGGAAAAGAAATTTGGGTGGGATATTGGGAAGGAATTCTTGGCTGTGAGGGTGGGGAGGCCCTGGCACAGGCTGCCCAGAGAAGCTGTGACTGCCCCTGGATCCCTGGAAGTGTCCAAGGCCAGGCTGGGCAGGGCTTGGAGTGACCTGGGACAGTGGGAGGTGTCCCTGCCCACAGCAGGGGGTGGAACTAGAGGATTTTGCAGATGCCTTCCCACCCAAACCATTCTGGGATTCTCTGATTATTTAAAGCAGACCCAAGACAGAGTTTCACAGTTCAACTCAAAGTCAGTTCCAGTGTCCTCCTTTCCCATCACCTGCTCTGGGACAACTTCCTTCTCTCCACTTTGCAAAGCAGCTCCCAGAAACTGCTCCTGGCAGGAGCACAGTATCAAACATTTCCCAGAGGCTTGGAGAGGGGACAGCGCAGCCACAGCACAAGGGGTGACCTCAGTCCCCCAGGGAAACTCTTACCTAACGTGTAGGCCATGAAGTTGAGGAGCCCCACCACGATCCACACTCCATTTGGAACATGCTGGTGATCAGGAGCTGCAGGGATCAGACAGACCTGAGTCAGGACAGCTCAGGATGTGCTTTGAGATGGTTTATTTTGGCCTAAGAGGCACAGCCACGAGGACTCAAACAGTGAATCTAGGTTGTGAACTTTGCAGGATGTGATGGCAGAGCTGCCCCACAACAGCTCATGAAACCAGGTCAGTGAGGACTTTGCCTTCCAGGATATATTTGTCCCTTGTCCCCAGCTCTCCAAAATCATGGGACCTGAGAACTGGGGCCAGTTCTGCAGTGCCACTGTGGGCTGTATGCAGAGGACACTCCTCAATCATTCGATCACAGAGCATCAAGTGGAGCCTCTTTGATGTGGCAACTCCCTGCCCCCGCAGGAACACGCCAGGATTCCCCGCCCAGTCTCCAGTCCCATCCTGCCAATGGAAATTGAGCTCTTCCTTAATAGCACCTCCACCTCCTCCTGCACGGCTCCGGCAGCGAGCCAGCAGAGCTGGCTGCAATCAGGGAGCCCAAAGGGGCACTGGAAAAGGGCAGGAAGAGGCATGGATCCTTGGCAGCAGGAGGGCACAGGGAGGTCTCCTGGGAGAACAATGATCCTGTGAAATGCTGCCTCCTGTTTCCTCTGGGTAGCAGGATGGTGCCTTTCCAGCAGCAGAGGGAGGGAAGGAGGGAGGGAGAGCATCATGTCTGCAAAGCCATCCAAGGAGGAGGGAAGGCACAAAATTCTGGAAGCCTCACCAGCACCAGGAAAAGTTCTATTTCCAAGCATAACATGCAAAATGTGTATGTGAAAGGGTCCTGAGCTATGAGCTTCTCCATCCTTCCAAAGCCAATTTTTGAGAGCCAGGGAGAGCTGAGGATGTCGAGCCTGCAGAAGAAAAGGCTCCAAGGGAGACCCGAGAGCCCCTTCCAGAGCCTAAAAGGGCTCCAGAAGAGCTGGACAGGGACTTGGGACAGGGGATGGAGTGACAGGACACAGCGAATAGCTTCCCACTGCCAGAGGGCAGGCTTAGATGGGACTCTGGGAAGGGATTGCTCCCTGGGAGGGTGGGCAGGCCCTGGCATAGGGTTCCCAGAGAAGCTGTGGCTGTCCCTGCATCCCTGGAAGTGTCCAAGGCCAGGTTGGATGGGGCTTGGAGCAGCCTGGGATAGTCGGAGGTGTCCCTGCCCATGGCAGGAGGTGGAATGGGATGAGCTTTAAGGTCCCTTCAACCCAAACCATTCTGGGATTTCATGATTCTGGGTGCCTTCAACAGCCTGGACTTGTCTACCAACAAAGGCAATCCCAAGAAACCAAGATTTTTCCCACGTAACTGTGTTGATGATGGGTCCAGGTTAGAACTACACAAACTCTGAGCAACCTAAACCAGACCTGGCAGGGTCTAAGGAAGAGAAAAATACACAGAATAAGCTCCTGAGAATGATCACACTGCATTAATCCTTTTCCTGGGATTCCTCCATGAGCAAAGGGACACAAGTGAGCCATTGGATTCCCAGGCAGATTAACATGGTGACTTGTTAGAAAGTTTAAAGCTGTGAATGGTGAAGCTCAGAAAGAGGATTTGGCCTTGTTAGTCTGATGTGGTGGTGGTTTTGCCAAGAGGGGAATGAGCTGGCATGTGAAGAACAAGGCTCTTCCTGCTGATTTCAGGGAAGCACCATTTCCTAACATTCTCCTGTTAGATTTTCAAACAAGGGCACTGGGTTGTTTGCTCTGCAGGCAGAGCCAATTCCAACCCAAGATTCTGGCTGTTTCCTCCTCCCTCT
The DNA here is from genome assembly GCF_008360975.1 of Lichenostomus cassidix. Lineage (NCBI taxonomy): Eukaryota > Metazoa > Chordata > Aves > Passeriformes > Meliphagidae > Lichenostomus > Lichenostomus cassidix. Next base: position 112,427,150 of record NC_139483.1, on the reverse strand, counting down.
CCCACCTGCTACCAGCCAGGAGCACATTCCCTTGGCAGCCAGAGGGAAGTGTAACATACAGACAAGTCCTTGTCACAAAACACAGTGAGTTCAATCCCCTCCTCTGTCCCAGTCACTTTGGGAAGGCCCAGACCCAGAGGCCTCACCAACGAGCACCGGGATTCCCAGCAGAGGAGGTTTTCCCATCTGACCAGGAACATGCAGCCTTACCAGAAGCATAAAAGTCAGGGTCGAAGTATGCCATGAGGAAGAAGTTGAAGACAAGCAGCAGGAAGCCAGAAAACGTTATCAAATTTGGGGCCAGCCAGGTAGGGAAGATCTATGGGAAAGCAGCAAAAGAACAGATGAACTCATTAAAACATGGACTGAAGAGCAGGTGCTGCTCCAGCTGCGGTTGCACTGTCTGGGTGTTAGACAACACTGCCAGGAGCACCCGGAGCATCCCGAGGCAGCAGGAAGCGTTGGGCTGGGATGCAGGGATTCAGGGATTCAGGGATTCAGGGCAGGCTGCAGGCAGCCCCTTGCTCATTAGTGGCACCACAAAGGAAGCAGCTGATGGTGTTACAGATGTGACCTGGGCTGTGCTGTCCTGCTCAAGGGTGGGACAGGGACTCACCTTCACGATGGCATTCCAGAAGGGATGCATGACGTACAGGGACAGGGGGTTGCTGTCCACGGCGCTGTACTGGGAAAGGGAAACAAAACCCAACAGTTAGGGCTCCAGCAACTCTTGGAAAAAGCCAGAGATCTGGAACCTTCTGAGCTCCATCCTGTGTGGAACCCCCACGGGACTCCTGATGTACCCTACAATCCTCCACCCTCTGGAAATGCCAACTCCAGCCCTCCAAGTGGACACAGGCAAGGAGCAAGATGGTGATCCTTCCAACTGCTTCCAGCTGCTCTGCCTGACCTGGATAAGGAGAAATGCTGTGGTTCCCATCTCCCAACAGTGCCATCTGTCACCGGCTCCACTGTGATCCCTTTGTTCCCTTGCTGGTCCCAATCTCCATCCCCACATCCAGCAGTGGGACTGGGAGCCCCTTGAGCAGGATGGGGCTCAGAGGGCTCCTCTCCACTGAGGAGCTGAGATTTTACCAGAGGAAGCTTAGGGAATGGGGAAGGAGAGCTCTTACCCCTCATCCCACCATTTTTACAACATTTGAGGTGCTGAGGGTGTGTTTGTGGTGGGGGAAATAAAAATAGTAATAAAAATCAAAGATCTAGACAAGGCATGAAACGACTTCCAGCTAGGAAGTTAAAATTTGACATAATTTGGCTCTCGAGAGCAGCACAAGCTGTTATCTGCTCTCACAGCCCCTTCCAAGCACAGATTACCCTGGCTAAAGTCCTCTTCCCGCAGGAACACTGATAAGAATCTCAAGAATAATTCCCTAGGCTACAGAAGTCCGGGGCTCATGCGCTCAGCACTGGGCTGGGCACAACCTGCTGTCCACCCACCTGCTTGGGACAACACCCCAGCTCCCAGCACAGGCATCTGCCCGAGTCCAATCCCAACCACAGAATCCCAGAGTGGTTTGGGTGGGAAGGGACCTTCCAGAAACTCCAGTCCCACCTCCTGCCATGGGCAGGGACACCTCCCACTATCCCAGGTTGCGCCAAGCCCCATCCAGCCTGGCCTGGAACACTTCCAGGGATCCAGGGGCAGCCACAGCTTCTCTGGGCAACCCATGCCAGGGCCTCCTAACCCTCACAGGGAAGAATTTCTTCCCAATATCAAACCCAAATCTCCCCTTTTCCATTTGAAGCCATTACCCCATATCCTGTCCCTCTATCCCTTGTCCCAAGTCCCTCTCCAGCTCTTCTGGACCCCTTTAGTCTCTGGAAGGGGCTGTGAGGTGTCCCCAGAGCCTTCTCTTCTCCAGGTGAACACCGCCAGCTCTCCCAGGCTGGCTGCAGAGCAGAGGTGTTCCAGCCCTTGGAGCAGGTCTGGGGCCTCCTCTGGACTCACTCCAACAGGTCCCAAATTTGGTTTCGTTGTTAAAAGGAAACCTCTCAGCAAAGAGCAGCTCCAGGTCCCCCCCTACCCCATGGCCTCAAACCAACCCCTGTCACTGCACCCATGCATTGCTCCAACCTGCTCCTCTCATTATCTGCATACCCCATTTTTCCCTGGAAGCACAGAAGTGGTGGGAAAGGGAAAGAACACCTCCCAAGACAAGCACCAGGACCAAGTGGTGCTGGGGTGGACATCTCGCTGGGGACCCATCTTACATCATTTGTTCCCATCTGGGTGAATCCCATCCTCGGCAAGGATTTCTGTACCCCCTCCTAGCCCTTCTCTGCCCTCCCTGTGCAGGGTCACTTCATCTCCCTGGGATTCAGCCCCAGAGGTTGCATCCCCACACCAGCAAAACCACAGGAGCTGCAGAGCAAGCAGCAACAAACCCCAAAGCAGTATGGAGGCGACATCTAAGCCGCAAGGAATTTCCATCCCAGCTTAATGCAATTTTGGGGGGCAGAATTCCAAATGCTTTACAAGATAATAGGATTTGAAGCACCAGTTAGGGGAGGAGGAGAGACTGATTTAATCTCATTATCCCCAAAACAGCCTGGAACAAGAAAACAGATTCAAGGCTTGGAGCGAGGCAGGGGAAGCACTCCAGAGCCTCTGTGCCCATGGCTGGAAGGGATCTCAGGGTAAGTTTCACCAGGCTCATGGCTCGGGAAGATTTCATGTCTCCCTTCAAAGACTGGGATAATAGTTAATAAACAGCTTTTCCCCATGGCCGCTCATGTCCCCACTTTGCTTGCAGAACTCAAAGACGTGAAAAGTGTCATTTCTCAGGAGAAAGCACAGCTGCTTTGCAGAGGTTTACTGATACAACCATGGAATCATGGAATATCCTGGTTTGGAGGGGATTCACAAGGATCATCCAATCCAACTCCTGCCCCTGCAAAGACCCCAACAATCCCGCCCTGTCCATCCCTGAAAGCATTGTCCAAACACTCCTGGAGCTCTGGTGGCCTTGAGGCTGTGCCCATTCCCTGGAGCCTGTTCAGCCTGACCACCCTCTGGGGGAAAAACCTTTTCTGATACCCATCCCAAATGCCCCTGACTCAGCTCCAGCTGTTCCCTTGGGTCCTGTCCCTGTCACAGAGAGCAGGGATCAGAGCTGCCCCTCAGGAGGAAGTTGTTGACATCCATGAGGTCTCCCCTCAGTCTCTTCTCCAGCTGAACAAGCCAAGAGCCCTCAGTCACTCCTTGTGTGGTCCCTCCAGACCCTTCCCCATGTCTGTGGCCCTTTGGATGCTCTTTAACAGCTTTAGATCCTTCCTAGGCCCCCCAGCTCCTGCCAGGCTCCAGCCAGGACACTTCTTTGTGTGCTGAGCAAGGCCAGCCATGCTGTGCCCACTCTGGGGACACCCCGGGGCACAGGGACAGAACCAGGGCTGGCTCTGGTGCCAGGCTGGCTGCCACCCTTGGGGACAGCGCTCTGGACAGCCAGGACACGGCTTCCTGCCCAGGACAGCTGCTCCCAGAATACCAATGAGCTGCCAGGCATCTTCAGGGACAAATCCCAAGAGCATCTGCCATGCCCAGCCTCCTCAGGCTGCTTTTCCTTGTTAGGATCCTCCCTACAAACATTATTTAAGTTGCCCCTTCCACCTCTTCATCTGTAAGGCCCCAAACCCAGCAGTGTTTGAGCTTGGCATTGGCTCCATCATTCCCTCACCTCATTCTCAATGGAAATTAGTGTAACCTGCATTTTGGATCTGAACACACACTGGCCTAGTAACTCACATCCTTCTACAAGTCATTCTTCTATCACGATCAATGATTCCCACCAGCCTGGACTCTGGATTTCCACCCTTTTTTTGGGGAAAGAAGCTCAAAGGAAAAAGACAAATGTTCAGAAGGAATTTCATATGCCCCAGACTCTCCTTCCCAAAGGAGCCAGGCATTTGTAAAGTGCCCTGCTGTAAAACAGCTCTGTGTTCAGAGACACAGCTTCTCCTCATGGCTGCAGGAAGGAGCCAATCCAGCCCAGACAGCTCCCTTGGGATTGGGGTCAGAACTCATCATGGAAAGAGCAAAACCAGCAGCAACAAACTCATCACTGGCACCTCACAGGAGCCTCCTGTCCATGCCAGGATAGCTCCAGGGAGCCACAGGCACCCCAAGAGTTAGGGATGTGCCCAGTGGCTGCAGTGCCATTGCAGACGAGCTGGCTGGCATCGTTATGGGATTTACAGACACAAATGGCTTGTATGGCTTTGACCCAACATTAATCGTACAACCAGGATGCCTCTGGGAGATCCAATTATGTGTCTGAAGAGGAAAAAAATACAGATTTATAGCCGAGATTCTACTAATAGCCTTCCTGCTCCGGAAAAAACAATTCCATGTTGAAGTAATCTGGTTATCCGGAGCCGGCAGACCAAGCACTGCCACAGAATCCTGGAATATCCTGAGTTGGGAGGGACCCATCAAGTCCAGCTCCTGGACGTGCTGAGGACATGCCAAGAATCCCACCATGAGCCTGGTGTGATTCACAACATCCCCACTGTTTGTTGTCACCTGGGGTGTGACACATCCAGGTGGGCTGGGACAACACAGCACTGGTGGCACAGGCACCTGTGCTGGGGACAGCAAACAAAGATGGATTTGCACATCCCATCTTGCTCACAGGTGATCCAGGCAAGACCAGGGCACTCAGCAGAGCAGCTCCAGCAAGTCTGTAAGGCTGTTCCCTATATATATATATCCTTAAATATGAAGAGGGCACAAGGCTGAGAACCTTCTCCCCTCAGGCTCAAGATAAGCCAGGAGGCAGAAAACTCAACCAATCCCAGCAAATGGAAGTGAGCAGAGCTGTGCCAGGAAAAACAAGGCACGTTTGCCCTATGCCCACCCTTGGCTGATGTGTGAGGAGTCACCTAGCCCTTTAATGGTACTGATTAACTTGAGCCCTGTTTGTCTTTTCCAAGGTCACATCTAAGCTGGCACCAGAATGGAACATGTTGGCAGTGAAGAGCTGCACCCACCACATTAGCCCATGGGTTTGGCTTCCACCAGTAAGCTGCAGAAAGGATGTGGATGTCCTGGCTGTGTGTCCCAGCTGCAGCTTCAGTGTGTCCCTCCTCCTGCCTGGGTTTCACTGTGTGGTATGCAGACATCCAGCAATGAAAGATGCTTCAAAACACAGCATAAAATCACAGAATCACTGAGATTGGAAAAGTCCTCTCAGAACATCAGGTCCAACCACCCTCCAACACAGCAAAGGCCACCACTGACCCCTGTCCCCAGCTGCCACATCCCCAAGGCTTTTAAACCCCACTAGGGATGGAGACTCCACCACCTCCCTGGGCAGCCTGTGCCAGGGCTGGGCAGTCCTTTCCAGGAAGGAATTGTTCCAAATATCCAACCTGAACCTCACAGTGTGAGGCCATTTCCTCTCATCATGTCCCTGTTCCCTAGGAGCACAGCCTGACTCCCCTGGCTGTCCCCTCCTGTCAGGAGTTGTGCAGAGCCAGAAGGTCCCCCTGAGCCTCCTCTTCTCCAGGCTGAGCTCCTTTCCCAGCTCCCTCAGCCACTCCTGGGGCTCCAGCCCCTTCCCAGCTCCATTCCCTTCCCTGGACACTCTCCAGCCCCTTCCCAGCTCCATTCCCTTCCCTGGACACTCTCCAGCCCCTCCAGGTCTCTCTTGTCAGGAGGAGCCCAGCACTGGAGGCATCTGCAGGGTCCCAGCAAGGCCAGATCCACCCTCCTAGACAAGGAACTGCCCCACTGAGCAGAAGCCTCCCTCCTGCTCCCCAACCCCCACGTGCTAATCAATTGGGGAAACCACATTCCTGCCTTGCCAACACTCTCTGACATTCACAGCCCTGGTTCTCAGAGACACCATCTGGGAGATTCATGGAATCCCAGATTGCTTTGGACTGAATGGACTTTAAAGCTCATCCAGTGCCACACCCTGCCATAGGCAGGGACACCTACCACTATCCTAGGTTGCTCCAAGGCCTTTCTAACCTGGCCTTGGACACTGACAGGGACAGAACAGCCACAGCTTCTCTGGACAACCTGTGCCAGGGCCTCCTCACCCTCACAGGGAAGAATCCAGTGTAGTCTCTCTCTCCAGCACAGCAGCTCCAGATGGAACATGAAGCAGGCTGCAGCTCTGTCCCAGCACCACAATCACTGTGTGGTGGCATGGAGGTGGGAGTTAGCCCCACTACCGTGCTGCTGAGTCCTGACCCCATCCCATTGTTATGTTGCTGCAGGGGAAGTAATTTCCCCATGGATACATAATGTGGAGCAATACTTGATGTGGATGGCAAGCTTTGGCGGAGCAGCCTGCCAATTCCAGCTGCATCCAGGAGCTCTCTCTGTTTGGGAGCATCAAATATCCATGAATATGGGTCACCATCGCTTCTGCTGCAGTGAGAGGTGATCAGCTGCACAGGGGTGCACAGATGGTGAGCTCAGGGCTGGGAATGATGAACCTTCAGGGATGCAGTTAGGAGAGGATCAGTCAGCAATGAACCTCTGGAGTGGCAATCAAGAGATAAGAGCGGTGACTCCAGAGAGGAAGACTGAGGGAGGGGGGAGAAAAGGCAGAATCAAAAATGCAGAACAGGGAACTTGTTATAATGCTGGAACAGGCAGAAGAAATTCCTATGTTGCCAGAGCTGGTTTGGGCTTCAAAAAATAGGGGGAACATAGTTGAGAGGGGGATCAGATCAGCTCTGTGTGCCCAAGGAGAACAGGAGGGACCAGGAGAGCATGGCAGTGACAGCAGAGAAGGCAGCAGTCTCTCACCACCCCCACACTTCCACATCCCTGTGCTCTCCCCATATCCCAAAAACTGCTTCCTGCAGGGGCAGTGAGCTGCTCTGACACTTCCAGGTTGGGATGCCCCTCATGGAGGCCATGAGCTTCCAGGGGAGATCAAACACTGGCAAGACCTCAGCCCCTCTGGAGAACTGGGTTTGATCCCAACCTGCCAACCAGGAGAACAGGAGAGGGGGAATGGCCTTAAGCTGAAGGAGGGTGGTATAGATTAGATCCTTGGAAGGATTTGTTCCCTGTGAGGGTGGGGAGGCCCTGGCACAGGTTGCCAGAGAAGCTGTGGCTGCCCCTGGATCCCTGGAAGTGTCCAAGGCCAGGTTGGACAGGGCTCAGAGCAAACTGGGATAGTGGAAAGTGTCCCTGCTACTGGCAGGGGGTTGGAATTAAATGACCTTTAAGTCACTTCCCATCCAAACCACTCTGGGATTATGTGATAATGCACAAGTCAGTGCAAGAAGAGGGAATTTCTTACAATCTCTAGAAAAAGAAATCAAGTTGAACTTTTCCATTCAAGGAAGCCACAAGCCCACAAACATCAGGAAATTATTCCAGGTAAAGCAAGGCACTGCAGGGAAGGAGGGGCAACCCCCTTGGGCTACCCCCAAGTTTCGAGACAGCCTTTGTGAAGGACACAAATCAAACCCTTTTTTTTTCCAAAGCACATTTGTGCCTCTCTCTCATCCCGCCTCTCCACAAAAAGGAAACTCACAATTGACAGGAAAAAACCCACACTGACATCCAGCTTTGTGCAAGATGTGAAGCAGAGCGAGTCAGGTCACTGATACAAACCCTTGTAACTTGGCCACTTTTGGGGCCAGCCACAGGAAGTGATACTTGAATTTCCACAATGCACTCCCAGTTCTCTTCCAAACCCTCCTGACAGCCAAAGACTTGCTGATAATTAGCAGAGAATAACTTTTCTGATGGAATTCTTTGTCAACAGACACCAATAAACATTGCAGCAAACTTTCAGTGCAATTAAAGAGCCCCAAGATGGGCTGACAAGCAGCCCACGCTCCATTTAAGTGATGGCTCTGCACATCTTGCAACACTCAAGGCATGAGCTGGGACCTAGCTCTGCTTTGCATGCCAAGGAGGGAAGCTTTTCCAGCACATGGAAAAGGCTCTCACAGCCAGCAGGCTTAGCACTGTCACCACCTCAACTCCTTCCTCTCCACAGGCCTGTGGCTGCTCATCGTGGCACCTCTGTGCCCACACTGACACCTGGGAGTATTGGGAATGCAGCTTCCTGCTGCTCCACTGTGCTCACATCCATGAGAAAGGCACCTGCTCTTAGCAGATGTCCTCAGCCACCAGCTGGGAACAGTAGCCTCCTGCTTCAGGTGGGCCTGAGGATGCAGGATGTGTGCAGCAGGCAGATGGGCAGAGCAGGAGTTGTGTCCTTCACCTGCACTTCAAGGGAAGAGCCCAGAGAGCTCCTGCTGTGGGCCAGCACAAGGAATCCAGGAAGATGGACAGGACCTGGCTGTGTGTCCTGGCAGCTGGAAAACCCCCAGTCCTGGGCTGATCCCCTAGCATGGGCAGCAGGAAAGGGGGGATTCTGCCCCTCTGCCCCTATGCTCAGGTGAGACCCCACCTGCAGAGCTGCCTCCAGCCCTGAGGCCAACAGCAGAAGGACCTGGAGCTGCTGGAGAGAGTACAGAGGGGGCCACGGAGATGCTCCAGGGCTGGAGCACCTCTGCTCTGGAGCCAGGCTGGGAGAGCTGGGGTGTTCACCTGGAGAAGAGAAGGATCCAGGGAGACCTGAGAGCCCCTTCCAGAGCCTAAAAGGGCTCCAGAAGAGCTGGAGAGGGACTTGGGACAAGGGATGGAAGGACAGGACACAGGGAATGGCTTCCCACTGCCAGAGGGCAGGGTGGGATGGGATATTGGGAAGGAATTGTTCCCTGGGAGAGGAGGTCCTCTCAGGGTGCCCAGAGAAGCTGTGGCTGTTCCATCCCTGGAAGCGTCCAGCAGACATGTGGCAGCCAATACAGCCACAAGCTGCCTGTCCCTGGGCAAGTCATTGTCTCATACAAAAATCCACAGAGGTTTGAAGTTCCTCCTGGAAACCCTGCAGGACCCACTGGGTGCTGGAGCTGCAGCAGGTCCTGACCACAACGAGCTTCATCACCACCACTGTGTGAAACAAGTGAGTTTGGGAATTCCCCACCAAAACATGGTTCAGTATCTTTGACACCCTGTAGAGCAAAGGCCACTGCTCAGAAATCAGCAGCACTTCAGCAGCAATTTCAGGGTTGTTCAGGACGAAGAGATGTAAGCACAGCCAGAGCAGGTCCCGGGAGTGGCACCAGCTCATTGCTCATCAAAACCCACGTCAGAAGTGTCTCTAGAAAGCAGCATAAATCCCTTCCCCTCATCTCATTGCTTAGCACAGGGGAAAAGCTCAGCCAAGGCTCGTGAGCTGGGTCGCTCCCAGTTAATCCATAAGCACTGCTGCTGTCTCCTCCAACCACAGCATTTTTCAGACCACGAGAGCTGCAAAGGACACACTAAGCTGGGCAGTGGTTCAAACCCCAGACTTTAACCACAGAAAAGGAGAAGAAAGAAGAAAAACACCTCTAACTTGGAAATCACAGAGTCTAGGAGGTGCTCAGCAGGTGCCAGGCAGCACCTTGGGAAACTGCATGTGTTTAAAGGCAGACACACACACTGCTGTCTCAGAGCAATTAAAAGAGCCCTTTGGGAAAGAGTTAAGTGATTCCAAAACTGTGCTGAAAGGCTTCCCCTCCTTCTCACCCTTCTTGCTAAGGAGAAGCCGACCTGGCAGGCTGGGGGGGAGGCAGTGGCCTTTAATCACCATGGCCTTGAGCCTCACAGCCACAGCCCAGCAGCAAAACACTTCCCTTCCTGCTTCCCTTGCTCCCAGTGGTGTTGTTCCACTGGTCTGAGCTGCTATCAGTGTCTCTGAACACCCTGCAGAGATCTCTTCAGGGCTCCTGTTACCAGAGTAGCCTAGAGAATCCTGCCAAGAACAGCTTCCAGCCATCTGCTTCCCACGGCGCAGCATCTGCAGCCCTGCTCCCCGTGGCACTCCACGCCTGGAAGCAGTGGGATTTCTGGTTGAAGGGAAGAGCACCCTCTTCTTCAGGGCACAGATGGGACCAGCAGCTGGGTTCCCACCTGGAAGAAGGGTGCAGAAAAGGGAGGAGAGCATCCAGAAGGAAAATGCTTTCCACGATAAATGAAAATCTGACACCTGACCCTTGGGTGCATTTAGTGCCCCAGGACTCTGAGCTCTCCTGTGAATGTCCTTTCCATCTAACACTGGAAATGAGGAATGGAGTTATTTTCCTGTAAGAAAACCATTTAAGAACTTGGATAATCACATGTGGGAAGGATTTTCTACAGATGGGGCCTGCCAATCACATGGCAGAGGCCTGTTTGCTGCTCCACCACCTGGGATTCCCACCATCCAAAGGGATGTAGTATCCATACTATTCCCTCCTTAGACTGTCAGCTCTAATAAACAGCATTTCAAAGGGTACCTTTAGGTCCCTTAAGGACACCACCAGCTCCTGCTCAGACACAAGGACACAGAATGTAAGGGTTTGAGGGTTTTTTGAGCAGCAGTTTTGCTATAAAAGGTCCTTCCCAAGCCTCATTTGAGTTTTCTCTTGCTGAACTCACACTCACTCCGGAAGCTTCTGGGGTGAGCCACCAGGCTGGCCCACCTTTGGACTCAAATATGACACATCATCACCTTCCCTCTCCATTCCTCCCATGCCTCAGGTAAGGAGTAGCATTCCCATCTCCTCCTTCACTGTCATTTTTCCCAGACCAAGATCCCTGAGGATAACATGTACCACCCAGGAATGCCTGAGGCCCACATGGCATCATGACAGAGCCCTGTACCTGTACTTCCATCCAGCTTACACAGGGAGAGAACCAGGGCAGCACACACTCACACACAGCCAGAGCCTCCTGCACAACACTTGTCACTCAAGCACCTTCCCTGCTCCTATGGGACCTGGATCAGAGCCACAGAGGGATCACAGCCCTGGGAATAGTCATCAGTGGCTCCATTGCACCAGAGACAGTGGTACAGCACAGGATCCCTCTGAGTAGAGCTGGAGAGCATGGAATCACAAGCAGGTCAGACAAGGCTGGATGGGGAAAGGCTCCAGAGAAGGCAGGGCACGTGACTGGAATATGGAAAGACAGGGACAAACCATCAGAGCTGGCAACCACCAGGACATGAGAAGCTGCAGACCTGTGCCCTCACTTAGAATCATCGAATCCCAGAATGGTTTGGGTGGGAATGGACCTTAAAGCTCATCCATTGCCACCCCCTGTCATGGGCAGGGACACCTTCCACTATTCCAGGGTGCTCCAAGGCCCAGTGGTCTTGGATACTGCCAGGGATGGTGCAGCCACAGCTTCCCAGGGCCTCCCCACCCTCCCAGGGAAGAATTCCATCCCAATATCCCATCTAACCCTGCCCTCTGGCACTGGGAAGCCATTTCCCCTAGTCCTGTCCCTCCAGACCCATCTCCAAAACCCCTCTCCAGCACAGGAAGCAGAGCAGGAATAGACACCTTTGTGAACACTCCCAAGGGTCCCACTTCCCCCCCTCCCATACATTTGCAGAAGAATGCTGCCCAGAAGCTGGCCACATGGCCATCTGCAGACAGTTGTTAAGAACCTGACCTCTGGCATCCAACTGCAAGTTTCCACTCACAAATAGCAGTGCCTGGCTGCAGCTTTCTGGGCAGGGGACATCCAACACCTGACAGTAACAGTGGTGGGGTTTGGCACAGGACATTCAACACCTGACCAGAGCAGGGTGTCTGGATTGCTTTCCCTTGGGACATGGACACACAAATCCTACTCCACAGCCTCAAAACAAGCACTGGAGTTTGGATATTGAGACCTCCAGCCTGCCAGGCCCAGCCATCACATACCCCAGGGTAACAAGTCACCAGTGCTGGAACACCTAGGATTTGTCCAGCCTTGGGGGAAACCTCAGCATCTGCCAGGCAGGGCTGGGACACATCACACACAGAGCATGGATTTGGTCCCTCCCTTCCCAGGAGGGAAGCTTAGCCTGTCTCCAGAGGGATATTTCCTACACCCAAAGAATTCCCTGCTGCAGAAGTATTACAGGTACAGAATACCAAGATCACTGAAGTTGGAAAAGACCTTCTAGACCATTGAGTCCAACCTGTGCCTGATCCCCACCTTGTCCCCAGCCCAGAGTACTGAGTGGCACGTCCAGTCTTTCCTTGGACATCTGTGGGGATGAGACTCCATCACCTCCCTGGGCAGCTCTTGCCAAGGCCCGACCACCCTTTCCAGAAAGAAACTGAAATATCCAACCTAACACTGCCCTGGCACAGCCTGAGGCCATTTCCCCTTGTCCTGTCCCTGTTCCCTGAGAGTACAGCCTGACACCCCCTGGCTGTCCCCTCCTGTCAGGAGTTGGGCAGAGCCAGAAGGTCCCCCAGAGCCTTCTCTTCTCCAGGCTGAGCCCTTTCCCAGCTCCCTCAGCTGCTCCTGGGGCTCCAGCCCCTTCCCAGCTCCATTCCCTTCCCTGGACACTCTCCAGCCCCTCCAGGTCCCTCTTGTCAGGAGGAGCCCAGAGCTGCCCCCAGCACTGGAGGTGCCCCAGCAGTGCCAGCACAGGGGACAGGCACTGCCCTGGCCCTGCTGCCACCCCAGAGCTGGCACAGTCCAGGGGCCATTGGCCTCTTGCCCACCTGGGAACACCTGGGCTCATGTCCAGCTGCTGGCACCAGCACCCCCAGGAAAATCTCTCCGGGACCATTAAACCATGAAACCCTCTGTGCCAGCGCTGCACCTTGTGCTGCTTGGCTTCCTCAGACTCAGGAGCTCCTCAGTATCCCTTCAAGAGCAGCCAGAGGATGGTTCCCTCTCCACCCCTGCCAGCCTGGGACAGCAGGAACACACTCCTGCCTCACCCCCAGCCAGCAGGAACGTGCACACTGCAAACTGAAACCATGCAGACTCCTGACTCCATGGCAGGAGTGACCTAGCCCAGACTGGAGAAAGCTGTGGATCATCCTGCATGAAGCTCCTGTCCTGCTCTATCAGCTCCAGGGACCCCACCTCCTCTCCAAGGATGGGCTCCTTCCCTGGGAAACACTTCCTCCCCTACATCCCACCAAATCCACTTGCTCTCCTCCAAATCGATGGTGTGTGGCTGGAGACCTTCTGCCAGGCACAGCTCAAAGGCTGAGGCACAGCCAGGCCCTGACACAGGCTGCCCAGAGAAGCTGCCCCTGGATCCCTGGCAATCTTCCAGACCAGCCTGGACAGGGCTTGGACCAAGCTGGGATAGTGCAAGGTGTTCCTGCCCATGGTACAGGGTGGCACTGGATGAGCTTCTAGGTCCCTTCCAACCCCATCTGTGAGTCTGACAAGGTAACCCAGCTTTGGAAGCTGCAAAGGGCAGAGCACGCTAAGCCTCAATGCCAAATTCAAGGCTGGAATACATGACCCAGTACCAGAGATTTGTGCTGGATCAGCCACTTTCCCAAGGCTAAAATAGCCAAGAACAAAGCTCCCCAAGGAAACAAGACACGGTGGAAGCAGGGAAGGCAGCAGGGCAGAGACATGAGTGGGGCAGAGATGCTGCTCTTGGAGCACTAAGTGAGCCCACCCACTCCTGTCAAAGTATTGACTCAGTAAAACCACAGGCTCTGGGCCAAAGCTCCTCCTGTCCTCGGGACACAGCTCCAGCAAAGCCCTGCTCCCACATTCCAGCCCTGTGCCACCCAAACCAAGGCCAGGGAACATCCCACCAGTGCCTAATTATGGACAGAGAGCAGCCAATGCTTTCTGTGCTGCGTGGGACTTTCCTCCTCACCCCGGGCACCTTTCAGGGCTCTGCTCCCAGATTTAACAGCAGCTGTATTTCTGTCAGAGGTGACTTCAGGAAATAACCTGGAAGCAGCTTTAGTCTCTGCCACATGCTCCAGAATGGTACTGAAGTTGGAGACTTCTCCCTTCTCCCCACATAGGTGCTGAGGATTGCAGCAACCCCACCAATCCCTCCAGCACAACAGGAAACAAGTTCAACACCCAACAGTCTACCTCTTGGAGCAAAAGAATTAACTTTGCAGGATCCAAACCAGTCACTTTGGGAGGCCTGGCTCACAGCTGAGTGTTTTGATTACCTTTCTCCAGCACCCACTCAAACCCACGGTCCTTCGCTGCCTTTCTAAACACATGGAAATTTTCCTGATGAATCCCCACACAACCAGCCTTCCACAGGGAATCTTGTGCACCCTGACACATTGCTCCAAGTCGCTCTCCCAGGGCCATTTCTCTCCACCTCACCAACGTGCAAGAGGAGTGTGAGCAAGCCCTGCTCACTCCAGCCCCCAAGGATGGCTCCAGGAAGAGCTTTGCTCCCTGACGGCCTCAGACTTGTCCTGATTGTCTCACACTCTTAAATGACACCCCAGGAGCCACCTGGAAAGGATGACTGGAACATGGGCCCACATTATGGCCCCCACAATAAAAGCAAAGCAAAGGTGAGGTGAAGCCTTTTTACTTCGCTGCTGGTTTGGAAGAAATAAATATGGAAGACACCCTCCTCTCCATATAAACACAGCATTCTCCTGTCAAGGATGTCACCTCTTTTGGCCCAAAATCAGCCCCCAGGGATTTAAATGCCACGGCAGAGCCTGCTGGCACTTCCTTCCGAGGTTTCCACGGTTTTGAACGAGACACAGTTTGGCACAAGGAGATGGGAAGAACGTGGGTTCCATGGGTGTGACTGCATGGAGCAGCCACAGGGCAGGAGCACTGTGGTCCTGAGCTCAATGGGGGCAGTTCCTGGGCTGCCCCTGCCCCAGGGCACCCAGTGCCCCCTCCACAGTCCCTTCATGGGGGAACAGCCCTAGAGCTCACTGTGTGCAGGGACAGGTCACCACTGCCTCCCTGAACCCCAGCCCAGGAGGACGAGAAGCTCCCAGTCACACCCTGACCACTCCACTAAGGGGGAGTCCCGTGTCGCATCCACAGCCCCCAAATCCCAGGTCTCACTGCAATCCCTCTGCCACAAAGCCCCGGATCTCACTGCAGCCCCCAAACCTCGGGTCTCACTGTAGCCATCCCCCCAAACCCGGGTCTCACTGCAGAGCTCCCCCCCACTCTGAAACCCCAATGCCTCACTGGAGCCTCACCCCAAAGCCCAGGTTTCCCTGCAACCTCCCCTCCCCAAACTCCACGTTTCTCTGCAGCAGCAACCCTCCCGTCCCCAAACCCCCGTGTGTCACTGCAAACCCACCAAACCCTGGGGCTCACTGCACCTCCCAGCCCCTCCAAACGCGGGTTTCAGGTCCCACTGCAGCCCCCTCAAAACCCCGGACATCGCTTCCCCAAAACCCCAGGTCTCCCTGCAGACCCTCCCAAAAGCCAGGTCCCCTACAGTTCCCCCTCGCTCCCTTCAACTCTCGGGTTTCACTGCGGTCTCTCCCTCAGCCCCAAACCCCGGGACTCCCTGCAGCTCCCCTCCCCACACCGCGGGTCTCCCTGCAGCCCCTCCCAAGATCCCACCCCGGCCCCCAGGCCCCACTGGAGCTCCCTCTCCTCCAAGCACCCTAAGCTCCCCCAGCCGCCCCTCCCAGCCCGGCGGCCCCTCAGCGCTCCCCTCACGGCGCCAGGCCCCGAGCCCGGCCCGGTCAGCGCCGCTACCTTGTACTTGCTGAAGCCGGCCAGCTGCTCCGGGCTCACGTACTCCATGGTGCCGCTCCCGCTGTTCCCGGTGCCGCCGTTCCCAGGGCTACCGGCGCTCCCGGTGCCGCTCCCCCTGTCGCTCCCGCTGCCGTTCCCGGTGCTCCCGGTGCCGCTCCCGGTGCCGCTCCCGCTGCCGCCGCCGCATCGGCCCACCCGGCGTGGCCGTGACGTCACCGCACCCCGCCCCGCCGCCATGGCGCCGCCTGGCGGCCGGGAGGGCCCCGCGCATGAGGGGAGCGGGAAAGCCGGGAGAAGAGATCCCGAAAAATACATCGAGCTCCGCCCTGGGTCAGCGTGGAGCGATTCCCCGTGTCCCGGCACTCCAGCCGTGCTGCGAAGTCTCTCTCCGTCTCTCTTGGATCTCCTTTAAGTACCAGAAAGGGCTCAAAGGTATCCCCGTACCATTCTCATCTCCCGGTATCCTCACGGATTTCGTGTGTGAAGAGACCCTAAAGACCATCCAGCTGCATCCCCTGCCAGGGTCAGGGACACCTCCGAGCCCCATCCAACCTGGCCTGGAACACTGCCAGGGATCCAGGGCAGCTACAGCTTCTCTGGGCACCCTGTGCCAGGGCCTGCTTACCCTCCCAGGGAACAATTCCTTCCCAATATCCCATCTCTCCCTGCCCTCTGGCAGTGGGAAACCATTGCCCTGTGTCCTGTCCCTCCATCCCTTGTCCCCAGTCCCTCTCCAGCTCTCCTGGAGTCCCTTTAGGCCCTGGCAGGGGCTCTGATGTCTCCCTGGCTCATTCTCTTTTCCAGGTGAATATTCCCAGCTCTCCCAGCCTGGCTCCAGAGCAGATGGAGGGAGAAGGAGAAGAGAAGGAAGAAGAGAGCGAAGGGGGAAGGGAAAGTAAGAGCAAAGTTGATGCTCTCAGACCCCCCCAGCTGCCCTTCCAGCCCCATCCTGGCTCCTCCCAGCCTGGCACCCCAGCCCTGTCCCCCTCCTTCCCCAGCCCGTCTTTCCCAGTGTGTGCAGCAGACAGACCCAATGGACAGTTCCTGCTCCGCTTTACAGTCACACCCCAGCTGTCCTCAGGAGGCAGGCAGGGTGTCAGAGATCAACTGGAAAAGGTTGATCTCTGGAGACATTTTGGGATGCAGGTGTGTGGGGCAGGTGGGGCAGCTCGGGCCTTGCTTTGGCCAGGCAGTGCCCTGCTGCTCCCACCACACCCCCCAGCCCAGCCCCAGAACGTCCCAGCCTGGCAGAGCTGTCCATCACTGGCACAACGGGGGCTGCCCCAGCCTTCCCTAACCCAGCCCCTGAGTCACCCAGTGACTGGAATTCCTTCATGGGGGGAATGTCCACAGAGGCCCTGGAGTTTAAAATGCTAACCATGAGGTGACCACGTGTCTGACCCTGATTACTTGTTGAGTCTATGTTGGAATCCAGCAGCTGGTAGCTATATGTATGTTTTTATATATATTTTCTGTCTTTCTTCTCCTTCTAATTCTCCTGTCATGGAACATTTTGGGTACAGTAGCATTGGACGGCTTTAAAGGTTGCTAGGTCAAATGGGCTAAGTTAATGCTATGATAAGTGTTTTATGTTGAATTGGATGTTTAATTCAATCCTTTGCCAAAGTTTCTTGATTTTCTATCTTTTGCCACCGAAGTTCTGTGTAATTTTGATCTCCTGAGATTATCTGGTCTGTATTTCTCCTGTGTGCCAACCCAGGGCTCAGTTTAGAGCCTTACATGTAAATGTTCTGTGATGTTACACAGAGTCACTGCACCTCTAGTCCCAGCTGGTGCAGAATGGGAGAGCTGCTGCATCCTGGTGTCCCTGGGAGGCTCCACATCCAAGAATTCTTGAGGCTGAAACAGGCCTTTAAGCTGTTTGAGCTCCTCCCCACAGCAAGGCCTGCAAAGGAAGGAGGTGCCAGATGATCCCACTGAGGGGGACTTTGGCCAAGGAGTTCTGGCAGATACAGAGAGGTGCAGAGAATAATCTGGCTGTACTGGAGAAGGAGCTGGGACAGCTGGCACAGGTGAGGGTACCATGTAAGGGATCCTGATAGCCCAGCCTAGGCCTGAGGCCACCCTCCCTTGCTGCACTGGGTCCTCTCCATTGTGCCAGCTGTGGCACTGAGTCCCCTCCACTCACTCCAGGAGCTGCACTGGGACATTCCCCATTCAGCGCAGGAGGTGACACCATGGCCAGGGGCACCTCAACTCCCAGTCTGGCTCCAGGAGCCAGCCCAAATCCCCTGCCAGCCCAGGTGTCCCCAGGCCCTGGCACTCAGCCCTTGCAGCACACACTCACATGGCCCAGCTCTGGCTCCTCTCACTGGCTCCAGGTCTGCTTGGCCAGGGCTGGGCTTGGCAGAGTTTGGGCCTGTTCCCCTTTTGTCCCACAGGTTACCAGCTGAGCAGCTCCAGAGCAAAGAACCTTGCTGGGATCAGCCTTCTCAGCTCTCTGTGCATGTGACAGGCCAGGCTTGGTTCCCACTACTGCCTCCCTTGGCACCTGCCACTCACATGGGTTTCCCTGGATGTTGTGGTTTGGGGCGTCCTGCCCTCTCTGCTGTCTCTGCAGATGGTGAAGCTGCTCCTGGAGCAGAGACCCTGAATGGAGCACAGCCTCTGTTGCCACACCCCCTCCCCAGTGCCACCCCCATGTCCCCTGCCTGTCTGTACCGCACAGAGCTCGAGTCACCCCCAGCTGTGGCTCCCCTGAACATAAAGGAGACACAGAGCAGCGCAGTCCAAATCAACTCCTTTATTAGCAGAGCGTGCAGGGGATGAGGCTGAAGCAGCCCTCCAGCCAGCTCTCCAGGAGGCCTTGGCCCTCGCATGGCCAGCGGGGTTGCAGCACCTGCACAGCAAAACCTCCCACACCTCCCTGGGGCAGTGCCAGCTGCTGCCACCTTCTCCAGAGCACAGCTCCGCTGCCACCAGCCTGCCTGGACAGCACCAGCACTGCCCCGAGAGCTGCTGCAGAAGGTGCTGGGAGATGGGATTCTCCACATGGGCCATTCCAAAGGCTGTTGCTCAACAGCCAGGCCAAGGGCAGGAGCAGCTCCTGCCCGGGCTGAGGGCTACAGGGAAGGGCAGCAGCCCCAGGCAGCTGAGCAGGAGTGGCTGCCCTGGACACATGCAGAGCACCTCTGAGACAGGCAGTGAAAGCACTGCCTGAGCCCTGGGGCTGTCATGTCACTGCTTTCCTGAGCCCAGAGACACAACAGCTCCTGCTGGGAGAACAGCCTCAGGTGATCCAGGAGGCTGCAGTGAGGGAGGGAAGGATGATGCCCAAAAGCCAAGCAGCCCAGCTTGCAGCCAGCAGGGAGCTGCCCTCAGGCCCCGCAGCTCTTTCTCTGAGCTGCTGCAGGAAAACTGCCTTTGGGGCACTGTCCCTTCTTGTCTCACAGCACCTGATCCACGGGGTGCTTAGAGTGCTGGCCCTCGGGCTCAGACTTGGCCACGTGGCCAATCGCCCCAGGGAAGGGGTTTGGTTTTGCTCTAGGACAAAGCAGAAGGAAATGTTTATGGCAAGAAGGCAAGAGCATCCTGGCTTTATCATGAAGCGAGGGAGTTGTTGAGCGATGGCCGTAGTAACGCGCCTTATTTCACCAAATTTGGGAGCAATTTGATACCATTGTCTACATGTGGCTTGTTGTGTCATCGTTGAAACTGCATTTTGTGGAGAGCATGCTACAAAGTTCTTCTAAACTGCAAAGCTCTTGTGGTTCTTCCTTGCCATGGACATGGCCTAATGCTTGTCCAGCTCGGACAGTGCTTGCTCCTTGGTAACTCTCTGCCATGCCTCAGGGATTTTTCCTTTGCCCTGAAATTTCCCCTCAAACAAATCTTCCAGCTCTGTCCTGAAATGAGACACAAACCATTTCCAGTAGGATGGATCCATGGATGGATCAGGAAGAATTTTCCAGGTGCAAAAAGGATGTCCTGCATCACGGTATCTCTTGCAGGGGATATATTTGCCATCACCAACTCTGAATAAGCAATCACTTGCAACAAGGCTGGAACAAATATCAACGACCAGGTTGTCTGTTCCCTTCCATGTCAATCCCTTCAAAGCTTCTGGGCGATGGAAGACCACCTGATGGTCTCCATCATGTTTCTGCATGGTGTTTGTGCAGACAGCCCCACAAAAGGGACACTGCTCCCAGCACCCCGAAAACTGTTCTGCCAGGATCGTGTGAGGCTGCCTTGAAAATGACCTCATATCAGCATCAGCAAATTCCTTCCTGAGCCTGTTCCTCATGTCATCCAGAGCTTCTGCCATGGCACTGCTCAGGAACTCGATGTCTGTAACCTCCTGGTGCTCAATGCCCTTCAGGTCATTTCGAGGCAAGTTGATCACCTCTGTCAGTGTACTGCAAAACTCGTCCAGCCACAGAGAGATTTTGTCCTCTCTGTCTTTTCTGTCTTTGACAATTTGGGTTGATAAAGAAACAGCTGAAATGATTTTTCCATAGAGAAGATCAAAGGAGATATTTAAATACTTCTCCAGCCTCCTGCTCCTATCTAAACAGTAATCCTGAACTCGTAGCTCAATGTAACTCTGAAAAAACTCTTCTGGGGACATAATGTAATCCTTGAAATATCCAAAATGTTCTTGTTCTGCCAAATATCTCAGGATGGAAACTTCCAGATTGGCTCTGTTACCCCTGAAATCTGGGAATTTGCCCTGCATGTCCTCAGCAATGGCTTTAGCTGTTCTATCATAGACTGCCCTGCAAAGAGCTGGGGCAATCTTGTCACAAAGGAAAAGAGCAAAAGTTGTAATTGAAGTGGCTCCTTGGCAGGAAATCTGGAAGGATTTGAAGAAAAATTCTCTCTTGCTGCTCAGGTACACGACTGGGTCATTTGCCTTTCGGAATGCTTCATGCATGGCTTTGAACCTTTCTGCTGCCATTTTGCAAAGATACAGAGACAAATCTTTGCTGTAATCTTTGGTGAAGGTCCAGCCTGCACTGATGGGGACAGAGTACACATGTTCCTGTACTTCATTGAGTATTTCATGAATAAAATTTTGACTGTAATCCTGTTTCTCCTGTTCCTTCTTTTTAATGTTTGCCCTGACACTTGCTATGATCTTGTCTGTGATGTGCTGAAAGTAATTAACAGATCTGAAAAGGCTTCTGGGATCTGGCACAATGCCCAAAAGCATTTTCCTTAATACATGTTTCTTGAGGTCCAAAGAAAATCCTCTGCCTTTGGGAAATGATGTGATCTCTGCATGAAAACCTGGCTCTTTAAAGTGCTCCAGAAGGACATCTTCAATTTCTGCATCGATATCCACCCATTTCAGAGGAGGAGCAGCACAGGAGACTTCAGCAATCCAATTGTTCCAGACAGAAGTAAAGTTGTCCCTAAGTTCTCTCTCACTGAGGCTCTTCCCTTTCAGAGTCACAGCCAACTCCCTACTCTTTCTCAGGAGCTCATCTTCATATTCCAACTTCCTTGCATCCAGTTTCCTCTGCTCCTTCTGTAGCCCAATAAGATTCTCACATTTGTTTTTCATTTCAAGAAGCAGAGTCTCTTTTAGTTCTTTCAGCTTCAGCTCTGTGCCTGATTTCCACTGGACCAGTGTCTCAAAGTCTTTGTCTTCCTCAAAGAACTTTTCCACTTCTTCCTCAATGGCATCACTTATCTCTTGCACCTGCCCTTCAAGGTGTTCTCTGGTGACATTCTGCAAGTGCCCATTCTGAATTTTGTTGTCCAGTCTCATTTGCACATCTAAGATGTGACTTCTCAGCCTCCAGGTCCACTGACTAAAGGCAGTTTCCAGTCTCCTGTATGCAGCAATCTCCAGGGAATTCTTGAAGCTGAAAACAAAGTTTTCATTGACCAAAGCATTCCAGAGGTCACCAATACGAACTTTCAGGCTCGAGAGCCTCAAAATTCTGCGCTGTGACTCCTTCTGGGCAGCCTGGAGGATTTTGCTCTTTAGTTGCTGGACCTGCCGGCAGTAGCTGGGGTTGGGTGGTGCCATTGGGGGATTTCCTTCCCACAGGTGAGCAAAGTAGTGAATGTGGGTGTTCACATCAAAGCTGATGACGTCGCTGAAGGAGGAGATGTCACAGAATTCCTGCTGGGCAGCTACCACAGTCATTTCATCCAGCTTTTCCTGCAAACGCCTTTGTCCTTCCATATTCTGCTCCTTGGCAGTTGCTTCTCCCACGTTTTGGTGGACAAAGATGCAGCCTGGGGAAAGATTGACTTTCTTCATCCTCAGGAAAGCCTGCACAGCAATCGTGAAAACATCTTGCACTTCTGATGGACTTTCTCCAAAGACATTGATCACAGTCATGTTGCCAATGCCAATGACAAAGGTGGCCAGCTCATTGTCATGGTTCAGGGATTGTTTATTGGCCATCTCGATGGAATGAAGTCCCTCTGTGTCAACCACCAGCACAAAATCAAAGCCCACCTCTTGCTGCAGCTCCTCGCCCACTGGGATGAGCTGCATAAAGGCTCCGCGGGTGCATCTCCCCGCGCTGACGTTGAACTGCAGACCAAACATGGCATTCAGCAGGGTTGACTTGCCTGTGCTCTGGATGCCGAGCACGGAGAGCACAAACACTCGTTTGTCCCCCAGCCTCTCAATTAAGCTGTCCAAGATTGCTCCCACCCAGCGCAAGGGCACGTAAGAAGCATCCCCATCCATCAGCTCCATAGGATAACCCAAAACCATCAGATCTGCTGCAGTTTTCGGCAGTCTGGCAAAATACTCACTCCTGGAGTTCAGTTCTTTCCCAGCTTCATAAATCTGCCCTACCTCTCGCATAAGGTGTTCCAGACCGATGGAGGAATTGTTGATTTCAACATCCAACTGACTCCGAAACTCAGCATTCACATTGGTTTTCTCACTGCTTTTCTTTCTTTCTCGCAATTCAGACCATCGCTTGTGATAGTCTTTCCTCAGTTCTTCAAGGGGACCAGAGGACAGGTCATCCATAAACACCTTCATCCAGTGCAGGAAGTATTTCTTGGTATCTGCTGGTTGTGCCTGGAGAAAGCCAAGGAATGATTTCATCAGTGGGTTGAGAGGGAAAGCTTGATCAAGTTGTTTTCTCCTTATTGCTTTCTTCTCATTTTCAAGTTGGCTGCGATGATGTTCAATGCTCTTTTTCCCCTTCTCCTGCAAGCGAGAAAGTTCTTTGTCCTTTTTGCACCACTGGTACCACAGTTTTCCTTGAAGAGGCAGTAGTCGGGATTTGATCTTGGACAGTTTCTCTTTCTTCAGAAGGTCCACTAGCTCCTTTGCCCTTGCTTTGGCTGTCAAACATGTGGGTTGGTCTGCATCCACTAGGAATCCATGCTGGCGAGCTTTGTCCAGGCAGGTGTCCAAACTGAAACGTCGAATAGAGTTTTCCAGGACGTCCCTGATTATTTTTGTCAACTGGTCCACCAGTTCTGCTTCATTTCTGTTCTTGATCCCTATTTTTATGTTTTTGCTGGATCCTCCAGCTGCATTGTTCTCTTTTTCTGTGAGAAGACAAACCAAAGGTGTTTGTGACTGCAACAGGCACTGCAGAAGCTTTTTCCCCCTGTTGTCCATGTGCTCCAACTCAGATACAAGAGCCACATTGACAGCAGATATCTCCTGCAGGAACTGAAGCTGTGCTCCATGATCCCTGGCATCTCCATGCAGGTTACAGAAAGCCACGCAGCACTCAAAGGTGTCATCAGGGCTTCCTCGGGGGCAGTACCAGGCGACCTCCACCACCCCTTCCATCAGCAAACACTCTCTGGTGCTGCCTCTGCAGTGGCGGTGGAAGAAAGTGTCATGTTTGTGTTTGTTCAGCAGAGCATTCAGGAGCTGAGACTTGGAAGAGGAGGCTGAGCTGCCAATGCGGATGAAGGACACAATGGGTGTCTGTGGCTGAGACATGAGTTTGTTATTGTAACTGTTGATTCCAGCCTGTTTTCCTGACTTCTCCACCTCTTTCCAGCTCCTTTGGATTTGGCTGAGGGCAAAGAGTGGGAACTCGATGTATGAAGTGCACGGGTTGGGCACCAGCAGAGGCAGCGCCAGTTGGCAGAACGCCAGCTTGGTTGCAAGGCTCTGTCTCAGGAAGTCATCAGCACAATGGAAAATGGCCATCTGCAGGTCCATGGGGTGCACATGGCTGTTCCTGCTTGCAGGTTCAGGGGCTGCTTTCTCCACATCATCGAAAAACTGTTCAAAGGAGTCCTCTCGCTCCGCGGTTTGTGGTAGGGATGTGAGACCTAGGTTGCTCTGGTCCCAGCAAGTCAGGTACCTCACCTGGTAATCCACGGTTAACAGCTTTTGCAAGAAGTGAAATGGCAGTTCCTTGTCCTGGCTGGGCTGGCTGTCCTGCAGAGATGTCTTGCTGATGGTATAGAAATATCCCATACCCATTTTTCTTGGATAGTGACTTTCGAGTCCAAGGCGCTGGAGCAACTGGAAGAACTCCTGGTTTGCAGTGGTTTCATTTGCTTGGGATTCACTGCCATCTGACTTGGATTGGGACTGACTGCAGGGCTCAGGTGTTGGAAAAGTGTCTGCCAGGTCTCTGAGAATATTCTGCATCCTCCGTTCATCCAATTTCTCGTCCAAGCACCCACTGACCAAGGAATGCAAGTCCTGTTCCAGCCTCTCCCAGTCTGTGCCTGCACTGTGCTTTTGGAGGAGATTCTTGATCCGTGTGGACCACAAGCCTTTCATGTGATCTTCCATGAAAACTAAACGCTCCCTCTTCTGCTCAGGGGACAGCTCTTGACTTTTGGGTGTCACAGTCAGACCCAGCAGCAGAAGGGAGGCCTCAGCTCTGTTGGCATCTTGCTCCTTCAGGTTCACATACTCCTCATGTGCCGCTTCCATTTCCTTGGCCATGTACTGAATTTCTGGGTGTCCAAGGAGGTATGGAAAAGTGCTGCTTTCCACCTGGTACCCCATGCTGGTCACAATCAAGAGCACCAGGAGTTCCATGTCCTTCTGAGCCCTTTCCTGGAGAGACTGGAGTAAGGAAGAAATGGCGAGGCTGGTGGTCAGGGTGGCTTCTATCTTTGCTTCATGAATGGCAGAAGCAGAGCTTTCTGGGGCATAGGTGACAGCATGGATGTGTTCCATCATTTGCTGCAGTGTTTTGATGAGCTCTTCAAGCTCAGAGACATTAGGAGATTTGGGAAGCGTGTGCTCAGTCTGGAAGATCCACTTCATAATGAAGGAAGCCTCAGGGAAGTCCTTGACAGAGTAGATATGAGGATCCAGGAGGTTCCTCATGATTACCTTGATAGAGGGGGTGTTTTGTGGAGGTGACTCCTGGCAACTCCGCACAGTGTTGACCAGGTAGTCCTGCAGGGCTTTGTTTGACAGGCACTCATTGATCCACACACTCTTGGGTTTTGCATTCAGATACTCTTTTAGCTCCATCAGCATGAGCAGCTTCCTTTCATCCACCGTCACCTCCCAGGTCTTCACAATCTCCATGAAATCTTTGGCCTCTTGCACTGCAATTTCCAGTTCCTCTCCAAAAGTGATGTCGATGCTCTGAGTTGTCAGCGCTTTGTACGCAGCTCTGAGGGCTCTGCTCATCTGACCAACAGAATGAAAATCCCTGCTGTGATTGCACAGGATCACCTCCCACACTGGGATCAGCTGAAAGCCACGGTCGATAACACACCACGTTGTGTTATCAGACATGAGCCCCTTTTTCCACTGAGGAAGAGAAGTTGTATCTGATGGGCCCCCTGTGTTGGCCACGCAGAGCTGAATTGCTGTGTGGGAACTCTCTCCAGCTCTTCCCAGGACAGAAGCCTGTGAGCTGGATATGGAAGCATCCAGGGCCCATGCAACACTTGCCCAGGAGTAGCCATAGCTGGCCCTGACAAAACTGTTCAGTGCTTCAGAGGTTTGTCGTTTCATCTCTTCCTGCTGCTCAGCTCTGAATCCTTCTGTCGATGCCTTCCACCAGAATATCCCCCCAAAGTGGATGGGACCCTGGTTTATGTGGGACCCAAACCTGCTGAAGAACCTTTCACATCTCCTATTCAGCAGGTGGGCCTTTTCTTCCCCAGTGTAGCTCAAAAGCTGCTCCATGTCTTGCAGTTCCCGCAGAGCTGCATCCGAGAGGTGAAGCTGATGCCTTGGGAAGTAGCAGGAGGCCAGAGGGATGTACTGGTACTTGGTGGTGCAAAAGTAGCTCTGCTCAGAGCAGGACTGGTGGGTGTCCTGTGACTGTGAGGAGCTGCTGTGATCTACACCCGCTCCCAGAATAATTCCCCAGAACACAGCTTTGGCTGAAACACTGATGCTGAAGCCCAGCTTCTCCATGGATTTGGTAAAAGTGGATTCTGCCACAGAAGAGGAGAACTCCTTCTTCTCAAGCAGTGATCCTTGCTCTGGACCAGCCAGCTGGAATCCCTCAGGAACCCTGAGGAGCTGCTCTCGCTTTGCCAGCACATCTTCAGTTCTGCTGGTTCTGTAGATGCCCTGCAGGGCCAGTCCCCCCGACGCCTGCCTCAGCAGCTCTGTGTCAGAGATGTTCTCCCTGCTGCCTGCTGACAACTCCTGCTGCTCCAGCTGCTTCTGGATGCTCTCTAGCATATCTGCCAAGGGTTGCTTTGGCTGTGGCCAGAACTCTTTGGGAATCTCCATGGCTTGCCACAGAGTCTCTGCCTTCTCCCTCAGAGAATCCTGGCTGTGGCTGTGGCTCTTAAGCATTTCTGTCAGATCATTCAGTGCTTGTTTGGCCACTTCTTGTCTCTCCTTTGTCTTCTCCAAGCACTGCTTTTTCAACTCCTCACGTGTTTTTTTGTCATCTGGTATTTTCAGGAGTTTCTGGAGTGCCTTTTTCTCCCAGGGGTGCTGTACTTCACACTCCAGCATGAGGTAGTCTTTGTATTCCAGATGTTGCAGGGCTTCTCTGCACTTGACTCCTAGGATCTCTGACATTTTGGGCAGCCAGTATTCAGCATCCAGTCCTTCCTTCTGAAATGCCTCTGCCAGGAGCTGTGTCTTTGCATCCCCCTCTTGTGTGTCCTCCTGCGAAGCCATGGCTGTGGAGGAAGAAAAGAGACTTTCCCAAAGCTGACTGTGTATCCCAGAGACAACACATACAGACAGACACGCACACAGACACAGACACAGACACAGACACAGACACACACACAGACACAGACACAGACACAGACACACAGACACAGACACAGACACACAGACACAGACACACCCTGCCCTGGACAAGGTGCTGCCTTCACCATCTCCCACGCCCTCCCCATAGGACTCCTCAATCCCCAACTGCAGTCAGCTGAGGGCATTCCTGGCTCTCTCCAGCACTGGCACAGCCCCTCTGCCCATCCAACAGCCCTGCCTGCATCCTGCACCCTCTGCCCAGCCCCATGGCTGCCCTGCTCGCTGGCTGGCCCAGCCTGCCGCTTCCAGCACCAACAGGCAGTGCTCACACACTCCCCCCACGGGCACCCTACACTCCCCAGACACTCTCCCCCCACATCCAGCATGGCCACACAGGCTCTGACCTGTGCTGCTGCTCCACCTCCCAGCACACAGCCCCTCTCTCTCCCCACTCATGCCTGTTCCCAGGAGCTGCTTCCTGGCACACTCAGGGGGCCCACCCCAGTGCAGAGGCAAAATCCACCTTGTCCCTGCCCACAGCTGTGCCTGGGACATCCCCTTAGCCCATCAAGAGCAACTGGAGATGCTGTTTGCTGACTGGGAGAGGTGTCCTCTGTGACCTGCTGCTCGTTACCACTGAGGGTGTCATCAGGCAAGTGTTCATTGTTGGCCAGCTTGGCCACAGTCACCACGGAGCCACCGAGTTTAAAATCTCTGGTGACAGGAGGCAAAGTGCCAGCAAACCTTCATCCCTGGCTATGAGCAGAGCAGACTTCAGGCTGCTCATGGAGAAAGTTAGGGAGGGACCCTGGGAAAAGGCTCTGGAGGGTGCTGGGGCCCGTCAGTGCTGGTCACTTTGGATTGAAAATCCCCTGAAGGACAAGGCTGTCATGGGTCACAGCCAGCATTGGCCTCAGGAAGGGAAAGTCCTTCTCATCACACTGAATTTGAACCTTTTATGACACATTAACCAACAGAGCTGATCAAGGAAATCCTGTTAATCTGAGCTTTTTGGATTTCATTAATGCTTTTGAACCTTTCTCTCCTAGGATCCTTGTGCATCCCTTCCAACTCAGGCCATTTCACGATTCCATGGTTCTCACCCTAATGGATCTGGTTCTCTCACTGTACACATGCCTTTATACCTCTGGGGTTTTTGACAGTGTCACACTACCCTGAGAATTTTCCTAGCCTCAAATTAGTTTGATACTGAAGAGATTTATTCCATGCATAAAACCTTCCCATGCCTTTCACTTCTATCACACCAAGGCTCGAAAACTCTTACCAGCACAAGTATTGATCCGAGGGGCTTGGACTGGGCTCCTCCACCCTTCCAGAGCCTTCAGGGGCAGCTTTCCCTTGGGAATCTGTGCAGATCTGGGCAATCTGTGCAAGGGCTGTTGGTTCTGATTCCCCTCACTCACCTCACAGCAGATGGTCCTGTTGCTCCCAGCCTTGGCTTCCCAGTGGACACAGGCAGCTGAGGGCCCCAGATCAGGGGACACAGCACAGCAGCAGTGGCTGGTCTGGGGCAAACGGTGGGGTGTGGAGAAGAAGAACTCAAGAACTCACCTCGAGAACTCAGGAGAAAGAGTACTGGGAAGGAAAGGCCCAAAATCCTAAAAGCAAAGAGCAGACAGTCAGCAGAAGGCAACACTAGAGCACAGAGGATACATTCCAGGGAGCACTAGAGGCCGAACCTTCTCCTCCACTCCTGACTGCCCAGGCAGCAAAGACTCCTCAAGGCCATTCTGGGGTGGTGACCAGAGCAGGGCTTCACCTTGCACCTAAAGCCATGTACCCCCTGCCACCAGGAGGAAGCTGGACATGCTGGAGAGGTGGGACAGAGCTAAGCTCATTGTGTTGGTTTTGCATGGCCTGGCATTTGGTAGTGGTGGGGCCACAGAGGTGGATTCTGTGAGAGCAGTTAGAAACTTCCACCATGTCCAGCAGAGGCAACCCCTGGTGGCTCCAAAGATGGATGTGCTGCTGGCGAAGGCTGCGCCAATTAGAAATGGTTGTAATGTCTCTGGGATAACAGATTTAAGAAGAAAACCAAAAGTGGGGATGCAGTTTTAATTCCAGCCAGAGAAGAGCAGGGTGAGAGCATGTGAGGGAAACAACTGTGCAGATGCCAAGGTAAGTGGAGAAGGAGGGGAAGGAAGTGGTTCAGGCACTCTGTTGTGGTACAAACTCTTTCCCCACCCCTTTTCTCCATTATATTTCTACCTTTCTCATATTGTGCTCCCTTTCCCACCCCTGGCCTTGGCTACTCCCTCAGGTTTTCCCTATTGGTTCCTGTACCCCAGCTCCACCCATGTACTGCCCCTGTGCCCAGAGACCCCTGGGCCAATGTGCTGTCCCCGCCCCGCTGTCTCTCTAGAAAACTCCTGACCTTCCACCATGATGATGTCTGTCCATGTGGTGTCTTTGCACGTGAGGTCTTCACCCACGAGGTATCTCTGCCTCTGGGAGGTCTTAGGCCTCTGCTGCACCATGCAAATAAACAACTCCCATGGACATCATGCACAGACTCTTCTCACCTCCTTTACCACTGCTGCGTTGTGGAAGAGCAGATGAAACCAGAGCTAGCCTTTCAGCTCCCCGGCTGGGTAAAGCACAGTGACCAGCCCTCAGGGGGAGGGTTGGTGCACTAAGGTGCTGACCTGGGCTGGGCAGAGATGCTCTCCGGTAAGGTCTGCTATACCACCCCTTAAGCTGCAACAGCACTAGAGGCAGGATTCGTCTGCAGCCCTTGG
The DNA here is from genome assembly GCF_008360975.1 of Lichenostomus cassidix. NCBI lineage: Eukaryota > Metazoa > Chordata > Aves > Passeriformes > Meliphagidae > Lichenostomus > Lichenostomus cassidix. Next base: position 112,397,785 of record NC_139483.1, on the reverse strand, counting down.
TGCAGATGTACCGCTGCAGACCATGGGGTCTACAGGGGATGCAGAGATCCACCCACAGCCCATGAAGGAGCCCACACCGGAGCAGGTGGATGCCTGGAGAAGGTTGTGATCCCATGGGAAACCCAGTGGAGAGGGTGTCCTGCTTCTAGGTTGGAGCAGCCTCTCCTTGGAGGATTGCAACCTGTGAACAAGTGACCCGACCCGCAGCAATTTGAGGGGTGCTGTTTTGCAGGGGATGGACTCAGGATGCAGCAGTTCACAGAGAGCTGTTGCCCATGGGATGGAGCCATGTCAGAGAAGTTCCTGGAGAACTGTCTCCTATGGGAGGGACCCCACTGAGCAGCAGGGGAACAACTCCTCTCCCTGAGTAGAGAGAGAAAGCCATAGGTGATGAACAGACCAAAAATACCCATTCCCTGTCTCCCTGTGCTGCTGAGGGAGGAGGTAGAGCTGGGAAGGAGGGAGGGATGAAAAGAAGGTGTTTTAAAGAGCTTGTTTTACTTCTCATCATCCTGCTCTGATTTTGTTAGCAATGAATTCCCTTCATGTCTCTAAGTCGAGCCTGTTTTGCCCTTGATGGTATTTAGTGAGAGATCTCTCCTGGCCCTTACCTCAACTCATGACCTCTTTGTTAAGTTTTCTCTCCTCTGTCCAGCTGCAGCAGAGGAGTGAGTCACTGGCCTTTCATGGGTGTCGGGTATCTGGCCAGCATCAACCCATGACACCCATGAAGGTCAACAAGGCCAAATGCAGCTGCTGCCCCTGGGTCAGGGCAATCCACAAACAAAAGACAGGGAGAAAATGGATTGAGAGCATCCCTGAGGAGAAGGATTTGGAGATCCTGATAGGTAAGAGGCTCATTTTGCCCTGGCCACTTGTGCTGGCAGCTGGAAACTCCCAGTCCTGGGCTGATCCCACCATTTAGGCAGCAGGAAAGGGGGGACTCTGCCCCTCTGCCCTCTCAGGTCAGACCCTGCCTGCAGAGCTGCCTCTAGCCCTGGCACCAATAGTAGAAGGACCTGGAGCTGCTGAAGAGGTTCTTGGAAAGGCCAAGGAAATGAGCTGAAGGTGTTCAGCCTGGGGAACATAGAATCCCTCCTCCAGTGCCCAGCTACCTGCCGACCTCTCAAACCCAGCCTCCTGCCACTACAGAGCAGCCACAGCAACAAAGGTGCAGGTCTCACACTTGCTATCCTGAGGAGAGAAGAGATGTGAGGATGGAGAGCAGGGTAAAGGGTAGGGAGGAGGTTGGTGTGGCAGAGCAAAGCCCAGAGAGCTGTGGAACAGCTCCAGCTCCACAAACACAGCCTGTCCAGGGAACATCTGTGCTCTCGGGACAGGAGACAAGGTATGGAGGGGGCAGAGCCCAGGGAACAGCCCTGACAATGGGGCAGCACAGGCCCTGTCCCACCACTGCCCACAGCACACAGCTGCTGCTGGGGGGAAGCTCAGGCCCCCGAAGAGGGGGAGAAGCAGCACTGGGCTTGGATCCCAGCAGGCACTGAGCCCCAGCAGCAGCAGCTTGTGAGCTCCTGGCAGCAGGATGGGGACAGGAGGGGCAAAGCAGAAGCAGGAAAAGGCACAGGCTCGAGCAAAGGGCAGTGCAGCAGCAGAGGAAAGCTGGGCCTGCTGGCAGAGCACAGGAGGGACTTTGGGCACCAAGAAACCTCGGCTGGCACATGTGCATAGATATCCTCCTGAACCCATAACAATCCCACCCTCTCTGCATGGAGAGGAAAGGGAAGAGCTTGGGAATGGGGAAGGATGTCTTGTGCTGATAGCGGAATGATTTCTGCCTTTTCTGTTTTATATATTTGTAACCTTCCCATTACTTTTCCCTATCCTGTTCCCCAGCTAGAAAGACGAAACACATTCTAGAGCTCCAAGGCCCCGGGGGGAACAAGGCCCCTCTCCTATCTTGGCTCTTCCTGGGAACCAAGGTTTTTGAGACACATTTTGAGACACATAAACAAGTACAGCTAGTACCAAGGGGTGGGGGGGTGTTCCAGAAAAATGGCTTGACCTGGGGGGAATTACATCACCACTCGTCTGCCTAACTGGTGCTTTTTATCACTTATGCTAATTTTCTAAAATCTGTAGAAAACGGTATTCACCCCTGCGGGTTGGGCTTTTGTGGATATCCTTCCAGAACTGCCCCTGAAGCTCCAATAAAGATCCACTTCTATAATACCTCCTATATTAAAAATATCTTGGATTTCAATCCTAGGTTGAAAAAAGGAACAGTGCCTGCCCCACATCACCATGGAGCTGCTCCTGAAGGAGCATCGAGGGGGTTAGGAACGCCCCTAAAATCGGCCCCAGGCCAGCCCCTGCCCCCATTGCTCCTGCCTTCAGGGCAGCACAGCCATCAAGCTCCACTGCAGAGCTGGGGGTGCCCGGGCAAGGCAGGGTCAGCCCTGCCTGCAGGGAGCATTTCTGGGCTGGGCATGGGCTGGTGGCAGGGAAGGAGCTCCACAAGGGATCTGTGCCTGCCCAGCCCTGCTGGCAGCTCTCATGCCAGGCTTTGCACCTCTGCAGACTTCACTCTGCCCCTCCATCCCCCCACATCCCTCCTCCTTCCCGTGCCACTCCCACCCCTCTGCCCCTGTTCCTCCCTCCCAGCTCAGCCCCCACAGCACACACAGCTCCCCTGAGCTCCCACAAAGCAGCTGCCAGCAAAGGTGGCTTCCTGCAGCCCACGTTCAGAGCAGACACCACCTGCCCGCTGCCCTCACACCCCTCTTCTCCTGCCCTGCCATCTGCCCAGCTATGGCAAAACAGCTGGAACAGCAAGCAGGAGCCCATCAAGATCCCTCTCCCTGCTGCTCCTCCAAGCTCCTACTTGGAGTCCCAGAGTCGGGACTGCCCAGCCCTGCCTCGCTTCTTATCCAGCTCCCAGCTCTCCGGTGGGAATTGCTTTTCCTCTTAGATGTGGCAAGACTGGGTGCTTAATTCCTGGAAATCAGGCTGTTTACTGCAGAAAAAAGTGGAATGGAAACTGGGAGCTGCTGCCTGGTTTGGTGTGAAAGGCAGCAGGGGCTAGTAGTAACGGGGACTCCTGGCTGAAAAATCTCCTGACTTGCTCCTCTTACCCTGCATTATTGAATCCCAGTTTGATTTGGTCAGGAAGACACTTAAATTCTCATCTCATTCCACCTCCTGCCATGGGCAGGGACATCTTCCACTATCCCAGGGTGCTCCGAACCCCATCCAACCTGGCCTTAGACACTTTCAGGGATAGAGAGGGAGCCACAGCCTCTCTGGGTAACATGTGCCACAGCCTCTCCACCCTCATAGAGAACAATTCCTGCCCAATATCCCATCTATCCCTGCCTTCTGGCAATGGGAAGCTATTTCTCCACGTCCTGTCCCTCCATCCCTTGTTCCAAGTCCCTCTCTAGCTCTCCTGCAGCCCCTTTAGGCCCTGGAAGAGGCTGTGATGTCTCCCTGGATCTTTCTCTTCTCCAGGTGAGCACCCCCAGCTCTCCCAGCCTGGCTCCATAGCATAGGGACTGCAGCCCTCAGAGCATCTGCTTGGCATCCTCTGGACTCTCTCTAGCAGTTTCATGTCCCTCTTCATGCCAGGAAATGCAGAGGTGGACTCAGTGCTCCTCCTGCCTCCACAGGAAGGGCTGATAGCAGCCAGACCTTTAGCTCAGGAACAGGGATGGAGCTGAGGAGGACAGGGCTGGGGGGAGCTGCTCAGTGGTGTGATCACATCAGCTCCGTGTACTGAACAACCCAGGGACACCAGAGACAGCCTCCACACCCATCAGTCCCTGAGCTCCTGCAGGCTGGGGAAATTCCCTGGGCTGCAGCAAGGCCAAAAGAAGGAAGGTGGGAAACAGGGACCCCCAGCACAGCTCCTGCAGACAGAGCCATCCCAGCAAACCCACAGAGGATCCATTAGTAACACCTGGGGGACAATGAGGTCAAGTCCCTCTGCTCAGGGGCTGCCACCAGCAGCTCCCACTGTGTTTTCCAACATGGAAATAGGGCACAGATGGTGCCAGCACCCAGGATCTGAGTGCCAGGACACATGGCCAGGCTCTCCCAAAATGTCCCTCTGCTTTTGGTGGAGAAGAGGCTGATGCTCTGGGGGTGTGTAGGAGTTCCTCCTCCCTCAGCACCAGCACAAGGCTGTGGGACCCCCTGGAGCAGGAAGCCACAGGGCAGGAGAGAAATGCCTTGGGTTTGGGTGGGAGGGATGCGAGGAAGAGCAGCAGGACTGGGGTGTTCCCAGGTGTTGGAGCAGTCTGAGGACCCAGCACAGAGCCAGCAGTGGGGCAGGGCACACCCTCCTCTCTGCATACATACACACATGCACATGTGGAAGCACACACAGACACACACATGAACACCCTGTGCTCACACACGTGTGCACACCCATGCACAGGAACATTTCCCAGTGTTCCCTGGAATGCTGGCCGTGGCGTCCAGCCTCTCACTGTGTCTCTGAGCTGCTCTTGGTGACCTGTGGCTGTCACCTCCCTGTGCTGTCCCATGTCCCACTGTTTCCACGCCCATGCCCAGGACAGGGAAGGGGCCAGGAGAAGGGACTGGTTTCCATGGAATCATGCTCAGAGCCAAGTAATGAGCCTCAGCAAAACCACCTCTCCAGTCCCTTGGGCTCTGAATGTTCCTTGAATGCCCTGGGCACAGCTGGTGGCCCAGACTCTCTGGGGTCAACCACAACTTCCATATGTGGCAGAGCGGCAGCTCTGCTCTCCCTGGGATCAGACACCACAGTGGAGGCTCCTCCAAGCTCCACCCACCCCCACCTTTCCACAGCCATCAGCCCTGTCTGTCCCAGGGGCAGAGCGGCTGTCACCCTCCCGCCCAGCCCCACTGGCATCTCTTGTGCCAGGCTTTGCACCTCTGCAGACTTCACTCTGCCCCTCCATCCCCCTGCATCCCTCCTCCTTCCCCCGCTTTTCCCGCACCCACCCCTCTACCCCCGACCCTCCCTCCCAGCTCAGCCCCCACAGCACACACAGCTCCCCTGAGCTCCCCCAAAGATGCTGCCAGCAAAGGTGGCTTCCTGCAGCCCATGCTCGGAGAAGACACCACCCACCCGCTGCCCTCACACCCCTCTTCTCCTGCCCTGCCATCTCCCCAGCCATGGCAAAACACCTGGAACAGGAAGCAGGAGCCCAACAAGATCCCTCTCCCTGCTGCTCCCAGCCCCACAGCTCATCCCAATCTCCTACCGTCTCCCTCCGTGCTCTGCAGCTCCAAGGATGGAAGAGGCTCACCGCAACGCCTCTTTATATTGCCCTGGCTCTTATCTGGGTGCAGATTTTGCTACAGAGGCAGCAGGGCAATTCCGAGAAATCAGGCTTTTTACTGCAGCAGAGGGTGAAAGTGGAACCACAATTTTGGAGTCACATGATTTGAATTAGAGCCCAGTTTACACACCAGCTGTGGTTTGAGTTGTCCCACACTGAACTCTCAGCCGTTGCACAGACCTCTGTCCCTGAACTGCTGTGCTGGTACCTGGAGGGCAGCTGAGGCCCTCAGCCCTTCCTGGGGCTGCTGCTCCATCAGGAAAAGCAGCAGGGGAAGCACAGCATTATTATTATAGATATATTTCTGTATAAGTCATCTTGCATTTCATCTTTAGTGTTATATCATGTATAAATTTGCTTCAACAGTTTTGGTTTCCAGACAAAATCATAGCAATCGGTAAAATAATATGGATTTTATTGCTGCTATTGTTGATTGCTGGTATTAATTTTGAAAGCTATTGACTTCTACTGGAATTAATATAATAATGTAATTATTATTCTAATTGACTGTTGCTATTAATTTAATTTTTTATAATTAACTGCTAATAAATATTCGACTCCTGCAATAATAATTAGTATCACAAGAGTACTTGTGATACTAAGTAGTATCACAAGTTGGGATACAGCTGTTTGATGGTAATAATAAAATAAACTCTGGTAGTTGGATGTGTATGCAGGTAAAAAAAACTGTAGAGGGACTTTGGAAAAGGGCCTGGAGGGACAAGACAATGGGAAATGGCTTCCCACTGCCAAAGGGCACGGTTAGATGGGATATTGGGAAGGAATTCTTCCCTGGAAAGGTGTGGAGGGGGTGGGATGGAATTCCCAGAGAAGCTGTGGCTGTCCCTGGATCCCTGGCAGTGTCCAAGGCCAGGTTGGACAGGGCTTGGAGCACCCTGGGATAGTGGGAGGTGTCCCTGCCCATGGCAGGGGTGCAATGGGATGGGTTTTAAGGTCCTTTCCCACCAAAACCTTTCAGGGATCCTCTGGGTCACTTCAGTAATCCTGGGGACATTTTCTAAAACTGCATTTTGGGGTATTTCTGGCAGAGAGTAATAAAGGGGGCAGGAGCTGCATCAGGGCCTGTGACCCCCAGCTGCTGCTTCACGGGTGGGTTCTGCTGCCTGAGAGCTTTTCCTTGCAAACCCTGTTCCCTGGCTGCACTGCTCCAGCTCCTCTGGCTGCCCCACCTCCCCAAGGCCTCACCTGCCCCAGAGCATCCCAGGCTTGGCTCTAGGGAGCTGGGGGAACTCCCAGTCAGTCAGGAGAAGACAGGGACAAGGTGTGGGGTCTGTCCTGGCCCCTGCCACCCCTCCAGCCCTGCTGGGATTTCCTCCAAGAAGGGGAGGAAGCCTTGTGGAGATCAGGCTCTGGGTAACAGCTGTGAGAGGGAATGGCCTCTGCATGGGTACTCCTTTGAAGGTAAACCGGCAGGAGGCTTTACCTCCACAGAAATATCCTGTGAGAGATTCTAAGTCAGAACTACAGTTTAATAGGAACATTACAATACAGGCAATAGTAAAGGAACACTGGCTTAAACTGACAAAATCAGAATAGAACCTGACACCCTGTTGGTCGGGGTGCTGGTAGCAACCAGATTAAATGGTAATTGCAGTTCTGTTGGAGTGATGGATGTGGTCTTGTCATGGCTGTGATCCTGTAGAAAGGCACAGTCCTTCAGTGGAGGTCCAGTGGTGGTTCTTGAGCTCTTCTCTGGGAATGCAGTGGTGGTGTCCTGGTGTTCCAAGCCCCAGATTATATACAGGCAGGAATGTTTGGTACCTCCTCCAGGGCAGGGAAGTTCACAATGGGATGATGGAATTCTAGGAGTCATTCTGGGGAGTCCTTGATGGCCCATGAGCTGAGATGGCTCCCTCAGGGTGGCTGCTGCTTCCCCAGAGGGAGTTATCAAGGTTGAGTCATGGGGAAGATAAGGAAACACTGTTTCCCCCATTTTAACATCTCATCACAAGGTAATTGTTATGGGTTTGGTTTTTTTAGTGAATTTTTCTCCAATTTGCTACCTGGAAGCAGGAGAACGTGAGGGGAGGGCATGGCCTGAGAGACAAATGGGGCAATTAGGAAACAAAAGATGTAGCTGGGTATCACAACATTCCTGCTTTCCCCACCCCTGGTCTTGGCCACTCCCTCAGGTTTTCCCTATTGGTTCCTGTACCCCAGCTCCGCCCATGTACCGCCCCTGTGCCCTGAGACCACTGGCCGATGTGCTGTCCCCATCCCCCTGGTTTCTTTAGAAAACCCCAGACCCCACTCCATTATGAGTCTTAGCCCATGAGGTGTCTTTGCCTCTTGGAGGTCTTTGGCCTCTGTTGATCATGTGAATAAACATCTTCTGTGGTCACCATGCTGAGATCTTTCTCACCTCCTTTACAGCCACCATGTTGCGAAGAGCAGACAAAACCAGAGCTAGCCATTGGCACCTTGGCCAGTGGAAGTGCAGTGTCCAGCCTTCAGAGGGAAGGGCTGGGGCACTGAGGGGCTGACCCGGGCTGGGCAGAGATGCTCTCCAGTAAGGCCAGATACTGACAGGTGAAGGAGCAATGGGAGGAACCATCAATTCCACAGGAATTCCACTAATTGACACAGACTGTTACTCACCCAAGGCCGTGCTAAATTCCCAGACTTAGAGAAAAAAACAGAAAGAATGGTGGGGGGATTGCACATTATATATCATACAGGGGATCTGTATTAGGCCACTTGGGGAGTCTGTACCTCTCAAGTACTTCAACCAGTGGGGAAAGGGAGAGGGAAATGCAGCCAGGAAAAAGAGGCTGCATCCTCTAGCAACTTGAGACCCCATGGAAAATTGGGCCATGACCACTCCCTTGATTTGAATAAAACTATGGGACTCCTCTGTCTCCTTTTTGGACATAAATCTCTGGTGTTTGTGGATTAATTTTCCTGACAACTGGGACCAGTTCTTGCCAGACCCTCTGCCAATGGCTGTCATGATCCAATTATTAAGGTTCTTAGAAATACCTCTGCCCAAATTAATGTGCAAACGAGACCATATGCTAGTCAATAGTATGTGTTTTATTTGATAGTAAATATGGGAGAGAGAGAGAAAGAGAGAGAAGAGAAAGAAATAGGAAATGGGTGGGAGGGACAGAAAGAGTGACAGAGACAGAATAAGGAAAATATCACCCTTTGTGGATCCCAACAATGTTCCGTTGGTCCTCTCCAGCTTCTTGGTGGTGATGGTCCCCCCAGAAAGCATAGAATCCCATGGGTTAATATCGACTCAGGCCAGGTGGCAATGTCCAGGCATGTCCCCAGGGGAGGGGGTAGTCTCTAGCAGCAGATTCTGAATCTGTTGCATCAAGTGCAGTCCTGTGGTGCAAGGCCCAGCACTCTGGGGTGTCTTTGATGGATTAATCCCCTCAGCTGCCTCTCTCGTGAATGTCCTGTGGATATGACCTGTGGGGTTGGGTGTTCCACAGCTGGGCCAGTTTGTGTAAAGGAGGAGGGGTGTTCACTGCCTCTGACCAAAGGTCACACCCTGTTATGATCCAATTATTAAGGTTCTTTGGAAATACCTCTGCCCGAATTAAGGTACAAATGAGACCATATGCCAGTCAATAGTATGGGTTTTATTTAATAGAAAATATGAGAGAGAGAGGGAAGAAAAGAGAGAAAAAGAGAAGTAGGAAAAGAGATGGGGGGGACAGAAAGAGGGAAAAAGAAAATATCACCATCCATGGATCCCAACAATGTTGCGTTGATCCTCTCCAGCCGGTCTTCTTGGTGGTGGAGGTCCCCCCAAAAGCACAGGATGCCATGGGTTAATACACACTCAGGCCAGGGGCAATGTCCAGGCATGTCCCCTCTGGGGAGGGGCAGTCTCTAGCAGCAGACTCTGCTTGCATCGCCTGCAGTCCTGTGGTGCAAGGCCTAGCACTCTGGGGGGTCTGTGATGGATTGTGACTCCCCCCTCAGCTCCTCTCTAGTGAAAGTCCCATGGATGTGGCCTGTGGGGTTGGGGGTTCCACAGCTGGGCCAGTTTGTGTCAACCTGGCTTCTGTGAGCTGTGCTCTGCCCCCACCCCAAACTCAGCCAGGGATGATTCTCAGCACAGCTGGTGGCTTTGGCCTTTGTGGATGCATTCCTTTCCCTCAGCCTGAGATGACTGAACAATAGGTTTCCCTTTATCTAATCTCAGCAGTTTGACTCAGTCCAAGTCATTTGTTATAATGAGCAAAACTTTGTATCAGTGTTTGAGGCATGAACTATGTGATGAATTACATGAAGTATAGTTCCTGAATCGTTGGAGATAGCAGGGGGCTTTTTAACTTGGGATGGTTCTCCCTGAGGAAGTTCTTTTTTGGTTTGTTGGGATAGTTCTCTTTGCATGAAGCTAAGAGCACATCTAGCCTTTTCATAACTGTTATGCCTGCAAGCATATATCAAGCAACAAGTTTGCACAGCCCTCTACAGGGAAGGCGAAGACCTTTCGGCCCTGGCAATAAGGAGTCACCTAGCAACAGCACAACGCAGACTGCGCAGACCCGGACATCTCAATGGCCAATCACAAACAACCAAGAAATATAAACTGTATAAAAGCAGCCGTATGTATCCTTGGGGGTGCGGTGCCGTGGGTGCAGCAAGAGACTCACCCGGCTGCCCAGCGCTGTTTGGCTGGTACCTGCTTGCTTTTTAATTAATAAATTCTTTAATTAGATCCAAGACTCTGATTGGCATTTTGAGACCTAATTTATAAGAAACTATTTCAGTCTCTGACACACCCACAACCTCCTCCCCACAGCCCTCAGTTCAGGGGAGAGCCTGTGTAAACCTGGCTTCTGTGGGCTGTGGACTCCCCCACCCCAAATCTAGCCAGGGAAGAATCTCTGCTGTGTTTGGCTCTTTTCTGTATGCATTCCTTTCCACAGCTTTGTTTGTTTCTCCCTAGGCCTGACTGAACAATAGGTCTCCCTTTATCTAATCTTAGTAATCCAATCTAATAGCATATTTTCCATTCCAGTAAGGTTCCCGCTGCCTTTGGCAGACACCTGTCTTTTAAACCAAGACAGTAATGTAGAAGGTGGCAGAATACACAATTCTTACACTGTGACCCAAGATAGCATGGGAGATCCTATGGGCGCCAGGAGCCGTGGCTCAAGAGGAAATCTGAGGGCTGACAGCAGCTCAGAGCTGCTCTGCTGGAATACCTGGACATTGCCTCAAGCTGCCTCAACCTGCTGGAAGCTCTTCAGGCATTGGCACAGCTGCCCAGGGGGAAATCCCCATCCCTGGGGGGTTAAAAGCCCTGTGGATGTGGCACCTGGGGACATAGGGCAATGGTGGCCTTGGCAGTACTGGGCAATTGTTGGACGCAATGGGCTCTGAGGGCTTTCCCAACCTCTGGGATTCCATGATTCCACGATTCAGTCCAAACTGAAGACACTGGTGTGGAAGAGCATCAGAGCCACACTGGGATGGCCGTGGAGTGCAGGGAGCTTGGCAACCCCAGCTGCTATGGACAGGGAGCAGCTGCTGCTGTTCCAGCTTTGCTGAGAGGTGGACACGCTCCTCCACACCCTGGGAGAGCTCCGGGCACAACAGAGCCCTGGGAACCCTTCTCACCTCCTCCCTCTCTGCAACAGACACTGGAGAGCCCTGACTGGGGTGTCGCTGCTCACTGGCCCATGGCACAGGAGCTGGGGAGCAGCAGCAGAAATTCCAAGAGGATGAGCCCAGGAAGCAGTGGGGCAGAGCAGAGGACAAAAGGAACCATATGTACGACGTGTACAGGATGCTGCAGGGGAAACAAACACGCATCATTAATCTGTCACCATGGAAAAGGGATTCATGGACCTTAAAGCTCATCTTGTTGCACTTCTGCCATGGGCAGGGACACCTTCCACTATCCCAAGGTGCTCCAAGCCCCATCCAGCCTGGCCTCGGACACTTCCTTGGACTCCTTCCCTGTGCCAGGGAGTCCCCACCTTCCCAGGAAAGAATTCCTTCCCAATATCCCATCTAACCCTGCCCTCTGGCACTGGGAAGCCATTTCCCCTAGTCCTGTCTCTCCAGACCCATCTCCAAAGCCCCTCTCCAGCACAGGAAGCAGAGCAGGAATAGACACCTATGTGAACACTCCCGAGGGTCCCACTTCCCCCCCTCCCATACATTTGCAGAAGAATGTTGCCCAGAAGCTGGCCACATGGCCATCTGCAGACAGTTGTTAAGAACCTGACCTTTGGCATCCAACTGCAAGTTTCCACTCACAAATAGCAGTGCCTGGCTGCAGCTTCGTTGGCAGGGGACATCCAACACCTGACAGTAACAGCGGTGGGGTTTGGCACAGGACATTCAACACCTGACCAGAGCAGGGTGCCTGGATTGCTTTCCCTTGCACACACAAATCCTACTCCACAGCCTCAAAACAAGCACTGGAGTTTGGATATTGAGACCTCCAGCCTGCCAGGCCCAGCCATCACCTGCCGCAGGCTAACAAGTCACCAGTGCTGGAAAACCTAGGATTTGTCCAGCCTCAGGGGAAGCCTCAGCATCTGCCAAGCAGGGCAGCTTAGCCTGTCTCCAGAAGGATATTTCCTACACCCAAAGAATTCCCTGCTGCAGAAGTGTTACAGGTACAGAATACCAAGATCACTGAAGTTGGAAAAGACCTTCTAGACCATTGAGTCCAAACTGTGCCTGATCCCCACCTTGTCCCCAGCCCCGAGTACTGAGTGCCACATCCAGACTTTCCTTGGACATCTCTGGGGATGAGACTTCACCACCTCCCTGGGCAGCCCCTGCCAAGGCCCGACCACATTTTCCAGAAAGAAACTAAAATATCCAACCTGACCCTGCCCTGGCACAGCTTGAGGCCATTTCCCCTTGTCCTGTCCCTGTTCCCTGGGAGCACAGCCTGACACCCCCTGGCTGTCCCCTCCTGTCAGGAGTTGTGCAGAGCCAGAAGGTCCCCCAGAGCCTTCTCTTCTCCAGGCTGAGCTCCTTTCCCAGCTCCCTCAGCCACTCCTGGGGCTCCATTCCCTTCCCTGGACACTCTCCAGCCCTTCCAAGTCTCTCTTGTCAGGAGGAGCCCAGAGCTGCCCCCAGCACTGGAGGTGCCCCAGCAGTGCCAGCACAGGGGACAGGCACTGCCCTGGCCCTGCTGCCACCCCAGAGCTGGCACAGCCAAGGGGCCATTGGCCTCTTACCCACCTGGGAACACCTGGGCTCATGTCCAGCTGCTGGCACCAGCACGCCCAGGAAAATCTCTCTGGGACCATTAAACCATGAAACCCTCTCTGCCAGCGCTGCACTTTGTGCTGCTCAGCTTCCTTAGACTCAGGAGCTCCTCAGTATCCCTTCAAGAGCAGCCAGAGGATGGTTCCCTCTCCACCCCTGCCAGCCTGGGACAGCAGGAACACATTCCTGCCTCACCCCCAGCCAGCAGGAACGTGTACACTGCAAACTGAAACCATGCACGCTCCTGACTCCATGGCAGGAGTGACCTAGCCCAGACTGGAGAAAGCTGTGGATCATCCTGCATGAAGCTCCTGTCCTGCTCTATCAGCTCCAGGGACCCCACCTCCTCTCCAAGGACAGGCTCCTTCCCTGGGAAACACTGCCTCCTCTACATCCCACCAAATCCACTTGCTCTCCTCCAAATCGATGGTGTGTGGCTGGAGACCTTCTGCCAGGCACAGCTCAAAGGCTGAGGCACAGCCAGGCCCTGACACAGGCTGCCCAGAGAAGCTGCCCCTGGATCCCTGGCAGTGTTCCAGACCAGCCTGGACAGGGCTTGGACCAAGCTGGGATAGTGCAAGGTGTTCCTGCCCATGGTACAGGGTGGCACTGGATGAGCTTCTAGGTCCCTTCCAACCCCATCTGTGAGTCTGACAAGGTAACCCAGCTTTGGAAGCTGCAAAGGGCAGAGCACGCTAAGCCTCAATGCCAAATTCAAGGCTGGAATACATGACCCAGTACCAGAGATTTGTGCTGGATCAGCCACTTTCCCAAGGCTAAAATAGCCAAGAACAAAGCTCCCCAAGGAAACAAGACACAGTGGAAGCAGGGAAGGCAGCAGGGCAGAGACATGACTGGGGCAGAGATGCTGCTCTTGGAGCACTAAGTGAGCCCACCCAATCCTGTCAAAGTATTGACTCAGTAAAACCACAGGCTCTGGGCCAAAGCTCCTCCTGTCCTTGGGACACAGCTCCATCAGAGCCCTGCTCCCACATTCCAGCCCTGTGCCACCCAAACCAAGGCCAGGGAACATCCCACCGGTGCCTAACTGGGGACAAGTGAGCAGCCGATGCTTTCTGTGCTGCGTGGGACTTTCCTCCTCACCCCGGGCGCCTTTCAGGGCTCTGCTCCCAGATTTAACTGCAGCAGCATTTCTGTCAGAGGTGTCTTCAGGAAATAACCTGGGAGCAGTTTTCGTCCCTGCCACATGCTCCAGAAGGGTACTGAAGTTGGAGACCCCTTCTCCCCGCACAGGTGCTGAGAGGGATGGCAGACACCCCACCAATTCCTCCAGCACAACAGGAAACAAGTTCAACATCCAACAGTCTATCTCTTGGAGCAAAAGAATTGTCTTTGCAGGATCCAAACCAGTCACTTTGGGAGGCCTGGCTCACAGCTGAGTGTTTTGATTACCTTTCTCCAGCACCCACTCAAACCCACGGTCCTTCGCTGCCTTTCTAAACACATGGAAATTTTCCTGATGAATCCCCACACAACCAGCCTTCCACAGGGAATCTCGTGCACCCTGACACATTGCTCCAAGTCGCTCTCCCAGGGCCATTTCTCTCCACCTCACCAACATGCAAGAGGAGTGTGAGCAAGCCCTGCTCACTCCAGCCCCCAAGGATGGCTCCAGGAAGAGCTTTGCTCCCTGACAGCCTCAGACTTGTCCTGATTGTCTCACACTCTTAAATGACACCCCAGGAGCCTCCTGGAAAGGATGACTGGAACGTGGGCCCACATTATGGCCCCCACAATAAAAGCAAAGCAAAGGTGAGGTGAAGCCTTTTTACTTCACTGCTGGTGTGGAAGAAATAAATATGGAAAACACCCTCCTCTCCACATAAACACAGCATTCTCCTGTCAAGGATGTCGCCTCCTTTGGCCCAAAATCAGCCCCCAGGGATTTAAATGCCACGGCCGAGCCTGCTGGCACTTCCTTCCAAGGTTTCCAGTGCTTTGAACGAGACACATCTTGGCACAAGGAGATGGGAAGAACGTGGGTTCCATGGGTGTGACTGCACGGAGCAGCCACAGGGCAGGAGCACTGTGGTCCTGAGCTCAATGGGGGCAGTTCCTGGGCTGCCCCTGCCCCAGGGCACCCAGAGCCCCCTCCACAGTCCCTTCATGGGGGAACAGCCCTAAAGCTCACTGTGTGCAGGGACAGGTCACCACTGCCTCCCTGGACCCCAGCCCAGGAAGACGAGAAGCTCCCAGTCACACCCTGACCACTCCACTAAGGGGGAGTCCCGTGTCGCATCCACAGCCCCCAAATCCCAGGTCTCACTGCAATCCCTCTGCCACAAAGCCCCGGATCTCACTGCAGCCCCCAAACCTCGGGTCTCACTGTAGCCATCCCCCCAAACCCGGGTCTCACTGCAGAGCTCCCCCCCACTCTGAAACCCCAATGCCTCACTGGAGCCTCACCCCAAAGCCCAGGTTTCCCTGCAACCTCCCCTCCCCAAACTCCACGTTTCTCTGCAGCCCCCACCCCAGGTTTCACTGCAGCAGCAACCCTCCCGTCCCCAAACCCCCGTGTGTCACTGCAAACCCACCAAACCCTGGGGCTCACTGCACCTCCCAGCCCCTCCAAACGCGGGTTTCAGGTCCCACTGCAGCCCCCTCAAAACCCCGGACATCGCTTCCCCAAAACCCCAGGTCTCCCTGCAGACCCTCCCAAAAGCCAGGTCCCCTACAGTTCCCCCTCGCTCCCTTCAGCTCTCGGGTTTCACTGCGGCCTCTCCCTCAGCCCCAAACCCCGGGACTCCCTGCAGCTCCCCTCCCCACACCGCGGGTCTCCCTACAGCTCCTCCTAAGATCCCACCCCGGCCCCCAGGCCCCACTGGAGCTCCCTCTCCTCCAAGCACCCTAAGCTCCCCCAGCCACCCCTCCCAGCCCGGCGGCCCCTCAGCGCTCCCCTCACGGCGCCAGGCCCCGAGCCCGGCCCGGTCAGCGCCGCTACCTTGTACTTGCTGAAGCCGGCCAGCTGCTCCGGGCTCACGTACTCCATGGTGCCGCTCCCGCTGTTCCCGGTGCCGCCGTTCCCAGGGCTACCGGCGCTCCCGGTGCCGCTCCCCCTGTCGCTCCCGGTGCCGCTCCCGGTGCTCCCGGTGCCGCTCCCGCTGCCGCCGCCGCATCGGCCCACCCGGCGTGGCCGTGACGTCACCGCACCCCGCCCCGCCGCCATGGCGCCGCCTGGCGGCCGGGAGGGCCCCGCGCATGAGGAGAGCGGGAAAGCCGGGAGAAGAGATCCCGAAAAATACATCGAGCTCCGCCCTGGGTCAGCGTGGAGCGATTCCCCGTGTCCCGGCACTCCAGCCGTGCTGCGAAGTCTCTCTCCGTCTCTCTTGGATCTCCTTTAAGTACCAGAAAGGGCTCAAAGGTATCCCCGTACCATTCTCATCTCCCGGTATCCTCACGGATTTCGTGTGTGAAGAGACCCTAAAGACCATCCAGCTGCATCCCCTGCCAGGGTCAGGGACACCTCCGAGCCCCGTCCAACCTGGCCTGGAACACTGCCAGGGATCCAGGGCAGCTACAGCTTCTCTGGGCACTCTGTGCCAGGGCCTGCTCACCCTCCCAGGGAACAATTCCTTCCCAATATCCCATCTCTCCCTGCCCTCTGGCAGTGGGAAACCATTGCTCCGTGTCCTGTCCCTCCATCCCTTGTCCCCAGTCCCTCTCCAGCTCTCCTGGAGCCCCTTTAGGCCCTGGCAGGGGCTCTGATGTCTCCCTGGCTCATTCTCTTTTCCAGGTGAACATTCCTAGCTCTCCCAGCCTGGCTCCAGAGCAGATGGAGGGAGAAGGAGAAGAGAAGGAAGAAGAGAGCGAAGGGGGAAGGGAAAGTAAGAGCAAAGTTGATGCTCTCAGACCCCCCCAGCTGCCCTTTCCAGCCCCATCCTGGCTCCTCCCAGCCTGGCACCCCAGCCCTGTCCCCCTCCTTCCCCAGCCCGTGTTTCCCAGTGTGTGCAGCAGACAGACCCAATGGACAGTTCCTGCTCCGCTTTACAGTCACACCCCAGCTGTCCTCAGGAGGCAGGCAGGGTGTCAGAGATCAACTGGAAAAGGTTGATCTCTGGAGACATTTTGGGATGCAGGTGTGTGGGGCAGGTGGGGCAGCTCGGGCCTTGCTTTGGCCAGGCAGTGCCCTGCTGCTCCCACCACACCCCCCAGCCCAGCCCCAGAACGTCCCAGCCTGGCAGAGCTGTCCATCACTGGCACAACGGGGGCTGCCCCAGTCTTCCCTAACCCAGCCCCTGAGTCACCCAGTGACCGGAATTCCTTCATGGGGGGAATGTCCACAGAGGCCCTGGAGTTTAAAATGCTAACCATGAGGTGACCACGTGTCTGACCCTGATTACTTGTTGAGTCTATGTTGGAATCCAGCAGCTGGTAGCTATATGTGTGTTTTTATATATATTTTCTGTCTTTCTTCTCCTTCTAATTCTCCTGTCATGGAACATTTTGGGTACAGTAGCATTGGACGGCTTTAAAGGTTGCTAGGTCAAATGGGCTAAGTTAATGCTATGATAAGTGTTTTATGTTGAATTGGATGTTTAATTCAATCCTTTGCCAAAGTTTCTTGATTTTCTATCTTTTGCCACTGAAGTTCTGTGTAATTTTGATCTCCTGAGATTATCTGGTCTGTATTTCTCCTGTGTGCCAACCGAGGGCTCAGTTTAGAGCCTTACATGTAAATGTTCTGTGATGTTACACAGAGTCACTGCACTTCTAGTCCCAGCTGGTGCAGAATGGGAGAGCTGCTGCATCCTGGTGTCCCTGGGAGGCTCCACATCCAAGAATTCTTGAGGCTGGAACAGGCCTTTAAGCTGTTTGAGCTCTTCCCCACAGCAAGGCCTGCAAAGGAAGGAGGTGCCAGATGATCCCACTGAGGGGGACTTTGGCCAAGGAGTTCTGGCAGATACAGAGAGGTGCAGAGAATAATCTGGCTGTACTGGAGAAGGAGCTGGGACAGCTGGCACAGGTGAGGGTACCATGTAAGGGATCCTGATAGCCCAGCCTAGGCCTGAGGCCACCCTCCCTTGCTGCACTGGGTCCTCTCCATTGTGCCAGCTGTGGCACTGAGTCCCCTCCACTCACTCCAGGAGCTGCACTGGGACATTCCCCATTCAGCCCAGGAGGTGACACCATGGCCAGGGGCACCTCAACTCCCAGTCTGGCTCCAGGAGCCAGCCCAAATCCCCTGCCAGCCCAGGTGTCCCCAGGCCCTGGCACTCAGCCCTTGCAGCACACACTCACATGGCCCAGCTCTGGCTCCTCTCACTGGCTCCAGGTCTGCTTGGCCAGGGCTGGGCTTGGCAGAGTTTGGGCCTGTTCTCCTTTTGTCCCACAGGTTACCAGCTGAGCAGCTCCAGAGCAAAGAACCTTGCTGGGATCAGCCTTCTCAGCTCTCTGTGCATGTGACAGGCCAGGCTTGGTTCCCACTACTGCCTCCCTTGGCACCTGCCACTCACATGGGTTTCCCTGGATGTTGTGGTTTGGGGCTTCCTGCCCTCTCTGCTGTCCCTGCAGATGGTGAAGCTGCTCCTGGAGCACAGACCCTGAATGGAGCACAGCCTCTGCTGCCACACCCCCTCCCCAGTGCCACCCCCATGTCCCCTGCCTGTCTGTACCGCACAGAGCTCGAGTCACCCCCAGCTGTGGTTCCCCTGAACATAAAGGAGACACAGAGCAGCGCAGTCCAAATCAACTCCTTTATTAGCAGAGCGTGCAGGGGATGAGGCTGAAGCAGCCCTCCAGCCAGCTCTCCAGGAGGCCTTGGCCCTCACATGGCCAGCGGCGTTGCAGCACCTGCACAGCAGAACCCCCCACACCTCCCTGGGGCAGTGCCAGCTGCTGCCACCTTCTCCAGAGCACAGCTCTGCTGCCACCAGCCTGCCTGGACAGCACCAGCACTGCCCCGAGAGGTGCTGCAGAAGGTGCTGGGAGATGGGATTCTCCACATGGGCTATTCCAAAGGCTGTTGCTCAGCAGCCAGGCCAAGGGCAGGAGCAGCTCCTGCCAGGGCTGAGGGCTGCAGGGAAGGGCAGCAGCCCCAGGCAGCTGAGCAGGAATGGCTGCCCTGGACACATGCAGAGCACCTCTGAGACAGGCAGTGAAAGCACTGCCTGAGCCCTGGGGCTGTAGTGTCACTGCTTTCCTGAGCCCAGAGACACAACAGCTCCTTCTGGGAGAACAGCCTCAGTTGATCCAGGAGGCTGCAGTGAGGGAGGGAAGGATGATGCCCAAAAGCCAAGCAGCCCAGCTTGCAGCCAGTGGGGAGCTGCTGTCAGGCCCTGCAGCCCTTTCTCTGAGCAGGACACCTCCTTGCTGCAGGAAAACTGCCTTTGGGGCACTGTCCCTTCTTGTCTCAGAGCAGCTGAACCAAGGGATGCTTAGAGTGCTGCCTTGGCTCTTCCCCTGGCCCTCAGGCTCAGGCTTGGCCACGAGGCCAGTCGCCCCACAGAGAGGGGTTTTGGTTTGGCTCTAGGACATGTTTAAGAAAGGTTTATGGCAAGAAGGCAGGAGGATTCTGGCTTTATCATGAAGCAACGGACTTACAGAGTGATGGCTGCAGTGATGTGCCTTATTTCACCAAATTTGGAACCAGTTAGATACCATTTTCTGCATGTTGTTGTAGCCGAAAAAGAAGCTTTCTGGGGGCGTAGCCCCTGAACTTGCAGGTCGCTAGCCCTGGCTCTCACCTAGCCTTAGCTCCATCTCCACCCTCCGGCCGGCTCCAGTCAGTCTCGGGGGTCGGTCTGCTGTAGCAGGGAAAATCCCCGAGGCAAAGGGCAGCAGCTAGTTGCGGGGAGACTAATCACTAGGCTCCAGCCCCCAGGTGAGCAAAGGAAGAGTCCAGAGTGAAGGCGTTCAAGGCCTCTTTATTAACAAGGTAGCAAAAGCAAAGGCATCGAATCACCCTCTGGCAACTTTCCAGCACGAGCAAGCACGTGTGGCAAGAAGCCAAGAGCAATGAGGGAACCGGGGTTTTAAGGAAGGGTGAGGGGTTTCCAGGGGCGGGATAGCAGGGGCGGAGCCAATGGGCTCCGGTACAGAGTTGAGCGGCACGCGAGGGAGCAAATCATATTGAACTGGGAAGGGGATACACATGAACCAATGAGGGGGCGGCAGCAACAAAGTTTCCAGGAGGAGGTAGCAACAGGGGAGGAGGAAAGGCAGGGGAGCATAACTTTAAACCAATAAACTCAAGACAAACTTTCCAGGTGAGGAGTGCGGAGGCCTAGATGTCAGTCTCTGAGCTGCAGGAGAACGCATCTTCCCCTTCAGAGAGTTGGGCTGCGTTCACCACAGGGGTTTGGGGTTTTTCATGATTCATCAACCCTAACACGGCGATGAACGTCCCCAGCATGTTGCTTGAGAGTGACATTTTTG